>NC_133579.1:75502198-76105198 GCF_964106895.1 Numenius arquata
TTGGGGAGACGGAGCCAAGGGGAGGGCAGAGCTGGCTCCCGCTCCAAGCTTGCACTGGGCAAGAGAGCCCGAGAGAGGCAGGGCAGGAGCGGTGGCCGGGAGGTGCCAGAGCAGCGGGCAAGAGCCCGGCCCAAAGGGCCCCCAGGAGCCCTGGCCAGGGGCTGTGCTCAGGGCTACAGAGGACAAGAAGCAGCCCCCGGGGGCCACCCTGGGGGCCCGCCTGGCACTCTAGAAAGCTTCCTCCCCCCGACTGCGGGGCACCAGAGGCCACCTTGGTGCAGCAGGAGCAGCGGGCTCCCGGCCAACACGGCCCAAAGGAGCCCTGGCGAGGGGCCCTGCTCACTGCTGCAGAGGAAGGCAAAAAACCCCCGGGGACGCTTGCTGGGCCACCTCGGGGGGAAAAAAGCCTTCCTCCCCCCAGCTGCGGGGCACCAGAGGCCACCTCCGTGGTGCACGAGCAGCAGGCAGGAACCCGGCCAAAGGGGAGAGGAGGAGCCCTGACAAGTGGTCCTGCTCGATGCTGCAGAGGAAGGCAAAAAACCCCCGGGGAGCAGTGCCAATCGGCCCCGGGGGAAAATTCCTTCCTGACCCCAGCGCTGGCGATCGGCTGTTCCCTGAGCATGTGAGCAAGACCTGCCTCCTCGTCCCACAGGCTGGTCCTGCCTCCTCCCAGGAGATGCCCAAGCCCTGTTCTCCTTCACCCTGGAGCCATCTCAGGGGCTTCCGAGAGTGGCCACGTTCCCCTGGCCTGATCGACCTTGGGGGCAAGAACCCTTTCCATGCCTGGCAACGCACCAGTGGGTGCTCCAAAGCACTGGGACCCCTGGCAACACCTCTGCATCCTATGTCTTACGGCTACTGCCCCTTGCTCCGTGGATCAGGACAGGGAGTTCTCCAGTGCTCCTCCAGAAGGCTTTTCCTTGGTCTTGTCACTGCTCTCCAGCTGAAAAGGATTTCCATCCATCCATCCATCCATCACTCCATCAGGTGGGCTTTGACCATGTCTCCAGCCTTCCTCCCTCAGCCCCTGCCAGGTAATTCCAGTGCTTCCTCAAGGCCTTCCTCTTGGATGTCTTCGGGCTGCCCTCAGTCCAGCTCTGCCAGCGGGACACAGGAGGGTGCTCCCTTTTATCCTGGCCGGGGCATTGTGACTGCTGCATTGCCGGGTGGTGGCACTGTGACGTGGGGGTGACGGGGCCCCCCCTGTGCGGCCCCTCCTGCTGCCCCCCCACCCGGCATCCGTCAGAGGAAGGCCTCACCAATGCACCAAGGGACATTTCCTGCTACCCTGCTTATGGTGAGGTCTTCTTCTTGGAAAGAAGTCCCAAATGGTCTTGTGTTCTTGACCACACTTTTCCTTGCACTTCAAGGGCTCTTTTTCTCCTTTGGCCTTCAGCCTTGACATCTTTCTTGAAAGCGATGGCAGCCCTCTCAGCCGCTGTCTTGCACCTTCTAGTTGTCTTCATCTGTGGGCCCTCCGTGCCCCCAATCAACTGCTTAGTCTTTGTTTGCCTTCATCCCAGATGGAATCTGTCTTGCTTGCACCTGAGGAATGAGGAAGGTCCCCAGTGGTACAGGTGAGTTCTCACCAGGGCTTGGCACAATGCTTGCCTGTCCTAAGGAAATGTCTTGCCTGACACACAAGAATGCATTTGCCCGTGTCATTTCTGGGGCTCATAGTCACCCCGTCATCTACACGTGCCTCCAGGAATGTTTGCCTGCTCCCATGTTTCCAAACTGGAGCAGAACCTTATGGTGCTCCACTTGATGTTGTGTTACCTGCAGTTCTTCACACACATGGTTTACTGCTGTAGGGGTTATGTCTTCTGGCAGAGCTTCATCTGGTGTGGAGTGTGGGAGCCATAGAGACAGACCCTGAGATACACCTTCTTCTGGTTCATGCATGCCATGAAATCCACAATATGGTGAGGACAATGAATGTATCTTTTGGAGAAGGGAGGAAGCCTACATATCTTGAGAGATGGTTTTCTGCAATCTAAAATCTATGTTGATATAGTTCTGCTTTAAGAAAGTAGAATCAAACAAAAAAGTATCCAAGAGGGTAAAATTGGATAGAACTATTTTTCCTAATACATTTTTCAGGTAATATTCCTATCCTGCTCCTTAATAACTCTCCTTAAAACTGGAAGAGGGAAGTTAATTAAAAAAAAAAAAAAAGGAAAAAAAATAAGGTGCAACTTCCCAAAGAAAAGTGCTAACGAGGAATTTGAATAGTCTTTCAAGAAGAGTTGAAGTTTCTCAGGAAAAGTGGGGGGACATCCTAGCTTGCTGGGTATTAAAGACTGAATGATTTGTGTGCATCCGAGAGGCCTCGAGCATGTTTGCTAGCTTGTTGAAGAGGGAATGAGTAAAAGAAAGATGTTTATGCTGGTTGGGCTTTCCTTATGTTATTTTTTATTCAGACTCTCAAAAAAAAAAACCTTGTTACTCGTTTTCTTTCCCATTCTCTGCTCCCAAGGAAACTCCTAAAGTTTGGGTGCATGTTGCCATGTGCGTCTTCTTTATTAGACCCTCATTTAGCCTTTTCCTCTGACAAGAAGGAACCAAACACAGTTTATAAATTTCTTTCAGGTACAATGACGACAAAAATCATAGTGTGCCATTTGATGTTTTGGCCCTCACTTTACAGATGTAGTTCCCAGTAGTGAAGAATAAGTTATTTTAAGCACAATTATTTCTAAGATGTGTATAAGCTTACACAGAATGTCTTTCCAAATGGTATAAATATTTTCTCAGTTAAGTTCTGAGAAATCCCCCATTTAAGAATGGTAAATGGTTACCGTAAATGGTAACAGAAAATAAAATCACAGCCAAGTGCGTCACATGTCTAACGACATCCAAATCCTTCTTATTCCGTTTAAAATTACTCTGTGCACTGGTTGGGTTGCTGAGTTAGTCTTGGATTTGCTGTTTCCTCAGCATATCTTCTACCAGTCACTTTCTGTTTGGATTCTAAGTAAACGCCTTGGCGAGTCACTGGTAAATGTCTGCTTTGGTGTCTGGGATTTAAAGACACAGTGTTGTAAGGCTTGAAGGTCAGCGTCGTGGTTTCAGCTGGGATGGAGCTAACTTCTTGCTGGCAGCTGGGGTAGTGCTGCATTTTGGATTTGGGATGGGAAATGGTGTTGACGGCACACTGGTGGTTTTGGGTGTTGCCAGGCAGTCAAGGCCTTTTCTGCTCCTCACGCCTCCACCAGTGAGTAGGCTGGGGTGGCACAAGAAGTTGGGAGGACACACGGCTGGGACAGCTGGCCCGACTGACCAAAGGGATATTCCGTACCATGTGGCATCACACTCAGGATATAAAGCTGGGGGAAGAAGAAGGAAGGGGGGGATGTTCGGAGTGATGGAGTTTGTCTTCCCAAGTAACCGTTATGTGTGATGGAGCCCTGCTTTCCTAGAGATGGCTGCTGGTGGGAAGCGGTGAATGAATTCTTTGTTTTGATTTGCTTGCATGTCTGGCTTTTGCTCTACCTATTAAACTGTCTTTATCTCAACCCGTGAGTTTTTCCTCACTTTTGCTCTTCTGATTCTCTCCCCCGTCGCAACTGGGGGGAGTGAGCGAGCGGCTGCGTGGTCCTAGCTGCTGGCTGGGGTTAGGCCACAACAGTCAGCCAGATGATAATCTTTTGTACAGCAGAGGCCAAGGACCCCGAGAACACTATTCGGCCTTAATTGCCAGACAGGACAACTAGGTCCACTCCCTGCCCCATCGGTCATGGGTCTGGGAGGGGGTCATTGCAGCTGGAACCGGGGCATGCTGTCCCGCCCTCGGGTCTCCTGTGGGCAGGCTCATGCCCAGCTCTGTCTCTTGCTGTCCTGGCTGGGCTTCCTGAATGGTCCCTGCCCCTGGCCTGTTACCTCACCTTGCCTGGTGGTCTCCTGGGCTGTCAGCCCTGCCCTGACCCAGCTGGGAGACAGCAGGGTGGTGGGATGGCACCCTGTCGGTGAGGGCATAGTCCTCTGCAGCTCCCGACATGTCCCTCTTGCAGAACAGCTCCCGCTGCTTCCTAAAAGATATAATACATGTACAAATGTCCAAGGAGTTGTCTCTTTCTTTCTATTCTTTATTATTTTTTTCTTTTTTTTTTTTTTTTTTTTTTTTTTACTTTTAACTTAGCATTCTGCTTAGATTCCAGAGAAGTGGAGGGCGGAATGTATTACAGATATCGCTTAAAAAGAGGTGCTAGCTTCAAAGCATCGCTGCCTCTGCACAGAGCGTTCCTCGGTGCTGTGTGGGTGAGTTACGCTGTGCCAGACGGCTGTTAGGCGCGTACAGGGGTTTGAGGATCAAATGGGGCAGCTCTCACTGGCAGCTCAGGACATACCCACGCTGGGTTTGTGCGCACATCTCCATGGCCTGCCACCTTTCACAGAATCACAGAATCTTAGTGGTTGGAAGGGACCTTTGAGATCATCGAGTCCAACCACATTAAAACAAACAAACAAACAAACAAAAAAAAAACCACAACACACAAAAACAAACAAACAAGCAAACAAACAAACAAAAAAAAGCGCACCCACCAACTAAACCCCACACCCACAACCTCACATACAACACCCCACCACAAACCAACAATCTCGGGCACTAGAGCATGCCCTGAAGTGCCACGTCTACACGTTTCCTAAATACCTCCAGGGATGGCGACTCCACCACCTCCCTGGGCAGGCTGTTCCAGTGCCTGAGCACCCTCTCAGTAAAGTAATTCTTCCTAATATCTAATCTAAACCTCCCCTGCCCCAACTTCAGACCATTTCCTCTGGTCCTGTCATTATTCCCTTGGGAGAAGAGGCCAACACCCACCTCTCTACAACCTCCTTCCAGGTAGTTGTAGAGGGCAATGAGGTCTCCCCTCAGCCTCCTCTTCTCCAAACTAAACATGCCCAGTTCCCTCAGCTTCTCCTTGTATGACTTGTTCTCCAGACCCCTCACCAGCTTGGTGGCTCTCCTCTGGACACGCTCCAGCAGCTCAATGTCCTTGCTGTAGTGAGGGGCCCAAAACTGAACACAGCACTCGAGGTGAGGCCTCACCAGTGCCTAGTACAGAGGCACCATCACTGCCCTGCTCCTGCTGGCCGCACTATTCCTGACCCAGGCCAGGATGCCATTGGCCTTCTTGGCCACCTGGGCACACGGCTGGCTCATGTTAAGCCAGCTGTCCACTAACACTCCCAGGTCCTTTTCTGCCGGGCAGCTTTCCAGCCACTCAGCCCCAAGCCTGTAGCGTTGCTTGGGGTTGTTGTGACCAAAATGCTGAAATAATGCTGAAATAATAAAACAAACATTGTCCTGGGATTCTCCCGCTGCTTGCTCGTTTCCTTTGCAGAAAACACACTTCACTCTTAAGCACCTCTCCTCCTCGGATCTCCCGTGTGCGCAGCTCTTTCAGAGCAAACCACGTCTGTTGGTCTAGCTACTACGTGAGACCACAGCGTGGATCTCCAGGTACGGTGACAGAACACAAGGTCTTGTCACTAAGTCCGAGGAGGATCGTGTTGCCACTGGCAACGTGAGCAGCACCTCGTTTGTATCTGGGATGAGTCTCCATGTCAATGCAATTCCTGACTTCTCCACTACCATTGTAATCTCGCCAGTTTTTTGAAAAATAACCCTACGAGCTGTGCTCTTTGTGTGTGAGAGTGGGTGTGCCGCCCGTTTGGGGAACAGACTGAGACCCCCAGCACGTCTTACGTAGCTCCGTGGTGAGGAGTTGTGTTTGTCCTCTACCAGGCGAGACTCTGTTTGAACCCGTAACTCGGATAAGAGGTGGCCGACTCTGCAGCCCACCACAAAACCTGGCGTTCGGCTCGACTCTCCTTAGTTGTTGAGAGCTCTCATTAACTTCTGTGGCAGTTTCGTTACAGCCGGGCTAATATACATTTTGCCCGGTCAGCACTGAGCCTTCTTAGCTGTATAAGGAAAAGCAGATCTTTATTAAAAACACCAATTAAAATCTATTTTGAATCAGTAAATTGAAAACCTGTTGCGTCCCTCTTTTTCTTTAGTTCTCTGTTCTTGTTGCTTAGATGTTGGTAAGAAAACGAGAGAACCTTATAGATTTGTATTCCCGTAGGAAAAAGGCTCTGTGAGAGTGAGGTAGAGGATCACAGATATGAAACCTTAGAAAATTATTTCTAGCTAGATAGGTCTATGTCTCTGACTTGTGCATCTCTGTTTGTAACTGTTATTGTTCTTGATTGCTTTCAGCCTTTGCACGCTCAAAGTGCTCCTTAGGAGCTTTTAAAAAATCACTCAGTGCAAGTCTTTTTTTTCCCAGTGAAGCGGTATTACTCGGTTAAACAAATTTCTGATGTTAAATTCAAGTTTTGATTTCTTGTGTAAAACATGTAGTAAGACATTTAGGAAAGATTTATCATTTCTGTCATTCCAGGCTATCAGAAAAATTATGGGGACTTCTAATGGGATTAATTAATGGTGATGATTTATTATGACTAAAGGGGAAAATGGCCAGTATGACAGGGTTATGCATCCAGTACTGATAACGAAAGGGCACTTTTAATTTTTGAAATTTAGTTCTCAATTGTTAAAAGATGGTGGGGGATGGGAGACATGGTATGAATTTTTTTGAATAGGTAGTATATTTAGTATACATACAACTTTGATAATTTAAGCCAAGTTGATGGGCACATGATATCTGAGTGGATTTAGTGCTGTGTTCCCAGCCTATTCCACCCTGGAGCCCAAAACACGTTCTTTTTTAGCATTTAAAGACAGCATTGTCCTTGTGTCTGCGAGTTTTTACCAAATCCTTTCTACATAATCATTCTGAGCTTAAGCATATAAGTGTATTTCTTACATGTTTTTCTCCATTGTGAGGACCTGGTAGAACCATAAATACTTTTGTGCTCGGAAACTGTATTGCGTAAGACATACTTGTGAAAGAATATGCTTTTCAAAATAAGGACGCTGCTTTTTAATATGCTTCAAGTGGAAAATACAGCCCAGTCAGAAATGTCCTGTATTTTGAGAAGGCTTGGCACAAAGCTGTCTCCCCTCTGGATGCCCTGTGGGGATTTTATTTTAAAGAGCCGTTTAGATGTGGTGTTGGGGGATATGATATAGGGAAGAACTTTGGAGTGAAGGGTAGATGGTTGGACTCGATGATCCCAAGGGTCTCTTCCAACCTGGATGATTCTATGATTCTATGATTTGTGTGCAGGGCTGCCACAAACCCTCACCTTGACACTTCTGAACATTTCCCAGGGAAACGGGATGTTTCAGCCAGCAGCATCTTGCACGAGCAAGCTTTGGATTCCAGAATTTGGCCTTCTGCAGGGAGCAGTGTGGTGACAGAAGGGGACCCGCGCCCGCGCAAGCCTTGGATTGTAGTGATGCTGGGCAGAGGTTCGGCAGCCCCTGCGCCTGGGTGATTTACACGGGGCTGGTGGATCTTGCACTGAACTCCCAGTAACAAGTTGAGGGTTGCCATAAGTAAACTGGGCAACATATGAACATACCGAGCGGGGTGTCTGTAGCGGAGAGCTGGCGTTTGGAGGCATGCAGGGGGGCTCTGCAGTGCCTGCCAGCCGTGTTCATGGGAGACGGGTTGTTTGAATGATATGAAAGGAGGGATGAGAAATAATACTGGAAGCCCAAGCTGCTGAGTTTTGAAAACATGAAAAGAGGCACTTTCAGTAGGACAAAATTTGAGTTGCTCACGTTCCTGCCATCCTCATGTGGTTGAAGTGATTTGCCTCATTTGGGCTGATGGAGGACAGCTTCTTTGGGATGCACTAATGGGGACGAGGAGCTCAGTAGGGAGGTGAACTGTGAAGTTACTCTGAGGGAAACGAGTTCGGAGAAATCAGAATCATTCAGGTTGGAAAAGGCCCTTGGGATCATCGAGTCCAACCATCAACCCCACTCTACAAAGTTCTCCCCTACACCATATCCCCCAACACCACATCTAAACAACTCTTAAACACATCCAGGGATGGTGACTCAACCACCTCCCTGGGCAGCCTGTTCCAATGTCTGACCACTCTTTCTGTGAAGAATTGTTTCCTAATGTCCAGTCTAAACCTACCCTGTTACAGCTCGAAGCCATTCCCTCTTGTTCTATCGCTGATTACCTGTGAGAAGAGACCAGCACCAACCTATAGTAAGAGTAAGAGTGGTTTTGACAGAGCTGCTGGGTTTGAGGAGGCTGGAGCTGGGGAAAATATTTATGAACCTAACAGTGGGGGCAGGGGGCAGCCGTGAGACAAGGGTGATCAGCTCTTCTAGCACTGTTCTTACAGAGCAGGTTTCACACCAGATGCTGTAAGGAAAGGGAGTACACTTGCTCACCCTTCTACCCCATCCTGAGGGGTAGAAGACCCGAGGGTCTGCTGATGTTTTGGTGTCCCTGGTGAAGGCTGTGGGCTTTTGAATTGCTCCTTCAGGACCATTGCTTTAAGACTCTGTATTTATGACCTGAGTTAAGTAAAATAGGTTCCAGGAGGTGAATAATACTGCCTTCAAGCTCGGCAGCATGGATCTGTGTCTGAGCAATGCTGATCTTAGAATAATAGGGGAATAAAAGTGAGCAAGAATTTTTGGAAATCTCTAGAAAGAGGCTTTTGTCTCTTCTGCTCTGATCATCCTCTGAGAAAGCACTTTCAGCGACTCGTTGTTGTCAGCCAGTGGTGTCGGTATCACTTTATTCTTCTCCTCCTTTCCCACACTCTGTATCTGAACTAATCAAATGTTCAAATTTGATGCGTACTCTGCAAAACCTCATTTCTGCAACATTTGTCTCTTTGCTGTTGAGAACAGAGATTCTCAAAGCCTGTTTATAAAGAAACTACTTTTGTTTACAGAAATTTATTAAAAGGATCATATAATCAATATGTTAGCTTCCTAAAGAGGCTAATCTCTTCTCCAATAATGCTTTTTAAAGGAAATGTTATCATAATTTATAATAGTCTTTGCGGATTCACCTTCTATTACATACTACATTTCTAAAGTTGCAGAATATTATTAAATTACCTCTTTTTAAATTACCTCTTTTTTATTAAAATGTCATTTTAAAATGAGGGTGAAATTTTTTGCTTTAGTCTGAGATCTTCATGTAAGTTTTCACGTGAAACATATAAGACCCAAATTGCTGCATTTTTGAGCTGTTTCTGCAAAGCTGGGAAAAGAAAAGCTTTGTACCCTCTTAATATTTTTTTTTAGTTTGGGGATGTTGCATTTTTTTGGTATTGTACTCCAATATTTATTTTTTAAAAAATCGGCTTGTTCTTTGTTTCAGTGCCATGAGCTGTAGTTACTTCTGCTGATACTAATTTATTATCTGCTGAACTGAGAACTGCTCTGCACCAGGTGTTTATGAAATTCAGAACGTGTAATAAATTGGAAGCAACTTGCATTTTTATTGTACGTAAATGGATGGGGTCTGTGTTCTGGACAGAAAGGGCTGCAGTTCCAAAATAAGGAATAACATCAGTACTATTTGGTGAAGGTTAAGTGGAGAGAATAAGCATTCAGATGCAACGCAGAATATGAATAGTCAACCAGCAGTAATTATGTTGAAATTAAAAAATCAGCTGGAAATGACTCTATCAGATGAGGTGTGCGAGAGAGAGTGTAAGGGCTGAAATTGGGCTTCAGGTTTGAGCTGTTTGTGCAGTTGGGCTGTTTATATGTAGCTCAAAATTAGAATTAAGTGTTGTGAGTTTTTAAGCTAAATTTTTACTAGGTGAGGGCAACATATTTGGGGTCCAGTGCAATAACAGTATGAAGTCAGGGTCTAATTCAGAGCATTTTCAGTCCCTAAATTCGATGACCTGGTTAACACGCTTAAAACTAACCGAGCGACATGCCTGAATAACAGGCTGCATTTGGGAAAGCTCAGGTATTAGATGAGTTAAGTTTTTTTGCAGGCAACGGTAACCTGTGCTCTGTTGTTATTCAGAATGCGCAACCAAATATTGTTTCCAGGGGACAGTTAAAAGAGAACATGTAATTAAGAACAGATAACATTAAAACAGCTCATGTATGCCGTAAAATCAAAGTCAGAATTAATCATAGACTGAAAAGGACTCTGCATGTAAAGACTCAAAATTAATTAGCTTTTTCTTAAACTTTTCCATTAAGACAATCTAGCATATTGCTTACTTCACTGTTAAAACACTTTAATTGCAAAAAAGCATTAAGGTGCTGATATTAAAATCCCATTGACAGCCATTAGAAAGAAAAAACACGTTTTGAAGTCACTCTGTAATTCTGCCTTTCTCAGACATGAGAGAACGAAGTTAATGCAAAGATGAACTCTAAGGGTGCACAGTAATAAAAGTAATGAGAACTTCAGATACACATGCAGGCGTTTTTATCTCTCCCCAAGTAATGTTTTTTAAAGATTTTTTTTTTTTTTTTAAATTCAAAATAGGGGAACATATTATTCTTTAATTATGCTTGCCATTAATAGGTCATTATGTACCAATGGATAACCAGACATTATCTAGGGTTTGTAACATTCCGATGTATGTTACCTAGTGCAGAAAGATTTGATAAATTCTACATTTGCAATGAATTTTCCCAGATGTGGAAGGCAGTATGATCCATCTGATGGATAGGATTGAGAATTGGCATACTTAGACTCAGTCCTTTTTGTTGGTGTTTCCCAGTGATGTAATTTGGGGGCAAATTATTTCTATTTCTCACTTGCGTGGGGTTTTCTTGGTTTGTTTTTTTTCTTTTTTTCCTCGTTTATACAATGGGAATAATGATGCTCTTTGTAAGTGCTTTGAGACTTATGAAAAACATTACAAGCAGAAGAGCTATTTGAAAAACTGAGAAGAAAGCTTGCAAAAAATAATAAAAATAATATAAATCTCTTTTCATTCCAAAAGTTTAATGAGAACAGTTGATCAATGTAAAATCAGACCCTCATTTATCATCTGCCACACTGGAAACACCCTAAATGTTGGTGAGCTAATGTTTTAATTCACAAACTTATTTTGAAAAAGCAAACTACTCAAGAAAATTATGAAACTACTCCTTGGTTTTCTGTAACCCCATGATTTTTCCTGGAAGGAACATCTTTCAAAACTGCTAAGCACCTCCAGTTACTGCCTCATAGTAGAACCTTCTGAAGCAGAATTTCTTTGCAAGGTACCATTAATTCATTAGAGCTGACCCTTTGGGATAGCTGAGTTGTTTTTGTCCAGGGGAAAAAGAGTGGTTTGATGGGTTTTGTGCCTGAAAGCAATGGAAGAGACTATTGCATTGTATCTCTACTGATGAGATCAAAGGCTGACGTATTGAGTTTGCGTGGCAAGGTTTTGGTAGCAACGGGCTACAGGGGTGGCTTCTGTGAGAAGCTGCTAGAAGCTAACCCTGTGTCCAACAGAGCCAATGCCAGCTGGCCCCGAGAAGGACCTGCCACTGGCCAAGGCCGAGCCCATCAGCAATGGCGATAGAGCCTCTATCATATTTAAGAAGGGGGGATAACAGATTTAAGACAGAGGAGAAATAACCCTACGTGGCAGCAGCCAGAAGATATGAGTGAGAGTATCTGAGAGCAACAACTCTGCAGACACCAAGGTCAGCGAAGAAGGATGGGGAGGAGAAGGTGCTCCAGGCACCAGAGCAGAGATTCCCCTGCAGTCTGTGGTGAAGACCATGGTGAGGCAGCTGTCCCCCTGCAGCCTGTGGAGGTTAATGGTGGAGGAGATATCCCCTGCAGCCCGTGGAGGACCCCACGCTGGAGCAGGAGGATGCCCAAAGGAGGCTGTGACCCCATGGGAAGCCCATGCTGGAGCAGGCTCCTGGCAGCAGCTGTGAACCCGTGGAGAGAGGAGCCCACGCTGGAGCAGGTTTGCTGGCAGGACTTGTGACCCCGTGGGGGACCCACACTGGAACAGTCTGTTCCTGGAGGACTGCACCCCACGGAAAGGACCCACGCTGGAGCCGTTCATGAAGAACTGCAGCCTGTGGGAAGGACTCGTGTTGGAGAAGTTCATGGAGAACTGTCTCCCGTGGGAGAGACTCCACGCTGGAGGAGGGGAAGAGTGTGAGGAGTCCTCCCCCTGAGGAGGAAGGAGCAGCAGAGACCGTGTGTGATGGACTGACCACAACCCCCGTTCCCCATCCCCCTGCGCCGCTCGGGGGGAGGAGGGAGAGAAAATCAGTGTGAAATTGAGCCTGGGAAGAAGGGAGGGTTGGGGGATGGTGTTTTAAGATTTAGTTTTTATTTCTCATTATCCTACCCTCATTTGATTGGTAATAAATTAAATTGATTTTCCCCAAGCTGAGTCTGGTTTGCCCGTGACAGTAATTGCTGAGTGATCTCCCTGTCCTGATCTCGACCCATGAGCCTTTCATTGTATTTTCTCTCCCCTGCCCAGCTGAGGAGGGGAGAGATAAAGGGGCTTTGGTGGGCACCTGGCATCCAGCCGGGGTCAACCCACCACAGCTGATTGTCTCTCAGGCCTGGCTGACAGCTCTGAAAGGGAGTAGTAATACTCTTTTGTCACAAGCTGAAGCCATGGGAAGTGTTGGAGGTGGGAGGACACATGTTGAGGTGCTGGAGCAGGTCCAGAGAAGGGCAACAAAGCTGGTGAGGGGTCTGGAGCACAAGTCTTATGAGGAGAGGCTGAGGGAGCTGGGGGTGTTCAGTCTGGGGAAGAGGAGACTGAGGGGAGACCTTCTTGCTCTCTACAACTCCCTGAAAGGAGGGGGTAGAGAGGCGGGGGTCGGTCTCTTCTCCCAAGTTACAGATGATAGGACAAGGGGTAATGGCCTCAAGTTGCGCCAGGGGAAGTTCAGGTTAGATATTAGGAAACATTTCTTTACTGAAAGGGTTATCGGGCATTGGAATGGGCTGCCCAGGGAGGTGGTTGAGGCACCATCCCTGGAGGTATTCAAGAGAGGAGTTGACATGGTGCTTGGGAATATGGATTAGTGTTGGGTGGTGTGGTGGTGTGTGTGTGGGTTGTGTGTGCGTGGTGTTTTTTGGTTTTTGTTTTTGTTTTTTTTCATTGGTTGGACTAGATGATCTTAAAGGGTCCCTTCCAACCTAGGTGATTCTGTGATTCTGTGATTCTGTGTTACATTTGGGGAAGAAAATGGAGAACAAGGATAAGGAAAGCCAAAATAGGGAAATTCATGCGAAGGCTAACAAAACATGGAAGATCGGTTTCTTACTGCTTCGTTTGCTCTGTGAGAGCGTTTGTGTGGTTGGCATGGGGTAAATAGGCGTTTCTGAGTAAGTGGAGTGAAACTCTGGGACACTTCTGCTTGTACGCTATAATTTGCCTTAATAACTACTATGAGAATGCTTGTCTTTACCATAGTAGGTGTATGGCTCCAGTAGTAAATGAGTGTAGAGAATCATTATTGCCAGTCCCCTTATGACACTTCTCTGTGGACAATATATATTGCAGATGGGTTTTATTTATACAGCTCGGTTCATGTTTATGGATACTACCTTTCTCAAACATCATTATATTCATTTCTCCAGTATACTGAAGCTTCTTTACAGGGCAAATTTTTGGCAGCTCATGCCTTCCTTAGGAATCAGTTGTCCACATTGACCCTTTCCACTGAAGGGCAAGAGCTGTGATATGTTTTTGTAGTTTTAGTATGGTTTTTTTGAGTTTTACTCTCCTTCCCAATATGCTGTAATTTAAATGGGAGACAAAGCAAGGCAGAAGCCGTTTGCAGAAGTAGGTGTTTGGTCATACTTTATAACTGTTGCTTTAAAATTCCACCTTAGGTCAGGTGGCTAGTGGTTATCTTGGCTAGGCGAGTCTTTCGGCAGAAGTAATGCCAGGTTACGGGAACTCCTTAAATATTTTAGTGACGCCTGGGGAATCCGCTAGGGATGTTTACTTTTAGCTAACTTTACAAAAACATGGAAGATGTTACTGTTTCATAAATACAGTTTATGCTGATATGAGTAGAAGTACTTAAACGTGTTGATGTAATTTGTAGTTCTTCACTTTCAGTAGAAGTCTTAGCTGCATTACTTACCCGTACGTGGGCACTTAGCTGTACATCTAGCACCGCTCCTTGGGTTTCACTGGAACCGCAGAGTCTTTCTTTGATTCTCATCTTGAAAATTTTTAAACCCGTGTATCCCCATGTAGCTTTTACGTTAACTCATTTATCGCATCCATATTCCCTAATCGCTTGTTTAGAAATCTATTTAAATTTTCTCGCGTCTGTGGTTGCTCTATATGATATGTTTTCAATATACTTGTAGGTTGAGAAGGAACTAGTAGATGCTCTAAAACATAGAGGAAGACATAACATGCTGTTTATCACTATTTTATTTTTTTTTACATCTGCCACTGCTACTTCAGAGCACTACAAATATCGCTGCATTTCTCAGGTTCCTGCTCAGGCTGACTGAGCTGCGAGGACTTGGTATGCCTTTCTGATATCCTTAACTATGCCTCTCCTTTTCAAACCCGCTTCTGTTTTCCCCATGTTCATGGTTCTCAATTTCTCTGTGACTGCCTGTCAGTCTCAACAGTTTGTTTCTACCTCTTATCATTCCTTCTCTAATCATCTGCTCTGATTTTTTTTCCTCTCCGCCGGTCTTTGTATTTGTTTTCTTCCAGCAGTTTGGACGACCATCATCAAACACATTCTGCAGATTGGAAAGCTTTGCTGCACAGAAGCTGGGAGCTTCGGCCAGGTCTTGATCGCTTGAACTTCTTGTCAAGCAGTATGTTACTTATCACAGAGAAGGGAGATGTGGTGAATATCAGTGTAGCTGAGTACACCTCACAGATTCAAGGCTCTGTAAGAAGTTAATTACAACCATAAAGAAAAGGGGAAATGGCTACAGGAGATAAGTCCTGTATTCTGGCCTAGTATGCTCTTTGAAATGCATATTCTGTGTGATATTTTCTGTTAGAAGAAAAGATATCACGCCAGATTGAACAACCCAAAAATAGTTATGCTGCTACAGCTCGATGACCCCAGATCCTACCAGCAACAAGGCTAAAGATGTATTCCGGGCTGGCGTGCGCACATAAAGCACACATATACACTGCCTGTGTACATGGCTGGCCGCGTAGATCGCAGACACTCAGTGCGCTCACACAAACACAGACAGCCTCACCCTGGCTGAGCAGGATGGAGGGGCACTAGGAGGAGCATATGTACGTATTTACAGGGGGAATCCATCCAGCAGCAGGGCTCGGTCTGCCCCGTACCTGGCCTTCGATCCCAGTCTCGCCAGTCTCTGTCACCCGGACGCGCAGCCCCTGAGGCAGCAGTTCCACTCCAGCTACTGGTTGCACGCACACGTACCCAGAACTGACCAGAACTTCCCAGGTTCTGGGTGACTCCCCTGTTCTCTCAACCCTAGAGACACCCCAGGCGCTGTCACAGCCAGAGCTGACCCTTAGGACCCGCTCACCCCCGCTGGCTCCTAGGCCACTCCACCTGCTTGCTGGCTAGTCCAGCTTCATCTTTGCTGGCTGCTCCCACCCCTGCCGGCTCCAGTGGCTGGCAGCACGCACACAGGGGCCCTCCAGCCCGGGCTCTGACCCCCGCTGCTGGCACCCACACCCCCACGCACAGACGGGCATACAGGACCGAGAGCCCCTCGCCCAGGAAAGGGCGAGAAAGGAGTTTAATAAGGAGGCAGGAGAGACCACGCTGATCAGATGCAGGGCACCACCAGGCGAGTGTACCCACCAGGCTACTACTTACGCTTAGCCCTCTTTTTTTCTGCACTTCTTCCTCCTCCAAATCACCAAACCCTCTCCTTTTTCCCTTTCAGCCCCTCCACATCCCATGTGTCCTGTGCAATGCTGAGCTGTGTTTCCCATCCGTCCCGTAACGTGTCCCACCCCTAGTCAGTGACCCCCTCACTTGGAAAGGCGTTGGGGGGGAGCTGCTCCCAGGAGTTGATGGCGATGGGCTCCATGCCACACTGGAGCTGAGGCTGTGCTGGGACACCCCCAGGCAGGTTGGCTCTTGCTTGGGAGCCCTTGATTTGAGTCCCTCCCTGGGCTTGTGCAGGTGGGCCTTTGATGGGCTGATGGCTCCTGCGATGGACCTGGGAGCAGCCTTGCAGAGGGTATTATTTGGACTTCTTCTTTGCCGTTGCATCTCTGAGCTCCTCTGTGGGTGTGCAACGTGGGCTTTTTTCACAGAACCTGACACTTTCCCCATATTCCCACCCCCTCAGTAAATGGTCTAAATGAATACTCGACGGTGCTGCTGTTGAAGCAGGTACCAGCGAAGGAGAGCGCGTGCCAACCAGGGCGACCTCCCAGGTACCCATCTAACATGCTTCTGATTTCACAGCTCATCCCTCACGTGAAAAAGATGTGAAAGTCATTTCTAGTAAATTGCCAGGACACAGTCATTCCCAATTGGAAGTGGAAAGAGAGGAAACACGAAAAAAGGGACACGGAGCGGATGTTTCTGCTGGTATTTTCATAGCAGTTAAAAAAGTTGAATTCTGTCGCCAGTGCAGTTTTCTTAGTGATTCCTGGAAATGACAAAGATGATGCATTGGTTCTAAACTGGTGTCACGTTGATAGAGGACGTTTTGATGGAGATAATGTAAATGCTGACATGAGCATTTGTTTTCACAGTGTTTGAGTTCATTTCTGGTGGTGGAAATAAGTGCTCAGCCCCTCTGGAAACCCGCTCTTTGCTTAGGTGGCTGTGAGTCTGTGTGTAGAGCCATGGTGGTGTAGGTAAGCTACTGGTTGTTGCTGTGGTTTGTTGGGTTTTTTTTATCAAACAAGCTTTTAATGTAAGGTTTTAAGAAATCTTATTTTATTTGACCAGTAATTTGTTTTAGTAACTTGAGCAAGTTTTACTGAAGTGAAACTTTTATTGAGTAAGTAGAGCCAAGCAAGGTCCCGTGTTTCCCTTCACAGGGTTGCTGGTTATGACAGGGTCAGATACCAATGTTCCTGGGGAACTGGAGTGGGAGGAGGGGGAAAGGGGGCAGGAAACTGGGACAATTACAACTACTGTCGAGACCTGTAAAAATAAAACTTAATTACAGTTGGACTTAATTAAGTTGGACTTAATGGGAGTTGGACTAGATGATCTTTATGGTCCCTTCCAACTCTAAAAATTCAGTGAAATTCAGTGAAATACAGTCTTATAAATGAGCAGGGGAGTAATGCATTTTGGGATCAGAAATATTAATGAATAAACAAAAACTGACACTATAATCTCTTTTAAAGCTGCGTAATGAGAGTATCTCTTTGCACAGCTGAGCGTTATTTAACACTGATGAGGAGGTTCAGGTCTTAAGACAGACCAGATGCTGGGATATCCAAGGCAGGAAGGAACTGGCGTGAACTTGTTGGGAAAAAATCCTTGGGTTTAATTCCGTGGTTTTGCTTAGCCACTTACAGCCATCTTGCATTAAAATAAGATTCCAGATATTTCTGTAACTTTGACCTAAATTTACTGGAGTTATCTTCCCTACTTTGTCCCGTGTATAACTTGCTGAGGTTTTCATTTGTGCGTCTCAGAGCAGCCAAGCATTTGTGTTCCACACCTGGGAAAGTGTAAATACAGGCTTGTACCTCGTCTCCTCTTCCCTTTGCCATTGCCCTGGCAATGGAAAATCAGTGGGAGTGGGAGTAGAAATCATACTTTTTCTTTAGGGGTATGGATTTTTCAAATTTAGTTTCTGTACCACCATTGAAGTCTTTTGCGTGTAAGGAAGGGACATGAGGAAAGAAGGGAGCGAGACGATCCTGGCAGTGTTCCTGTTGTCTCCCAGCTGGAGAAGACTCAAAGGAGCTCCAGGCAGCTCTGAAGTTTTCTGTGGCTGGGACCAGTGTCAGACCAGCCCAAGCTTGGTGGTTATATCCTTATGGTTCCTTTCACAATCTTTCCCCTCAGACACGGTGCCCAGTAACGGGTTACAGCTACACAAATGTGCCAGACCCTCCAGATTTAAAATGAAAGTGTGCCTTACGTGGAGAGGTTTGGTGTGACTTGCAGTTTTACCTTTCAAATGTTTTTATCCTGAATGGTGTTTATTTCAGTTTATTTTTTAAAAAAGCGTTTGTGTATTCTTGAATGACTTAATTCTCAGAAGTACCTTGTTAAAAATTGGTGTCTAATTATACTTCTTTCTTGTGATGGCTGTAGGCTGACACTGTTACAAGGATGCTAATTGCCTAATCTATGGCTTCTAATTTAAAATCACTGCTAAATTTGTTTAAAAATCCATCTTTGATCAGCCTTTTGGATTTAAATTCATTTCCCTCTGCCCGCCCAGCCCAAAGCAAAGAAAGAATGAAGTTGAGAATCAAACAGAAGCGCCTTTGTTTTTGCCGTAAATGGGATGTTTTTCTTCTGTATTCAGTAGTAACTCACATTACAGGTTTCACCCCCATGGCAGTAATTTTCTTTATTATCCCAGTGGCAAATAAACTCGGGCTGTCTTTCCTATTCTGATGGCAACCTCTCACTTTCTTCCCTTTGTTACCACAATGGTAATTGTCTTGTTTATCACCGACATAAATAAGCCTAGAGTCAACTTTACACGAATTTGGCAAATTTCCACATATCTTTTTTTTTTTTTTTTTTGCTTTTTAATTTCCTTTCTGTTTCTACAGGGCATATTTGAATATTGCACTAATGATGAGAATCCTTTGTAAGTTTGTTAGCTCATAGTAGGAGGCAGAGGGAGAGGGTGAGGCAGATGTAGCACCTGGGCAGTTGGCAATCCATGACTTCAGAGCTTTAAGAAGGCTGAGGCTTAGACCGATGGCAGCAGGAAGAAGCCTTCTGTTCAAGCACGAAGGAGCTTTGCTGTTGGAAAGCCTTAGTGGCGTGACAGCCAACACAGCAGTGAAAAAATGGACACTGGTCCAGCCATAAAGACTAGAAGGCCTTCCATTGGTTTACCTTCCCAATTAATTTTAAAAAAAAACAGTACTGTCTAGGTGTGTATTTATACATGTTTTATTTATATAGAATACAGATGTGTATATAAGTATTCCTAGAATCATAGAATGGTTTGGGTTGGAAGAGACCTTAAAGATCATCGAGCTCCAACCCCCCTGCCCTGGGCAGGGACACCTCCACTAGAGCAGGTTGCTCAAAGCCCCCTCCAACCTGGCCTTGAACCCCTCCAGGGATGGGGCAGCCACAGCTTCCCTGGGCAACCTGTTCCAGTGCTTCACCACCCTCACAGTAAAGAATTTCTTCCCAGTAGCTCATCTAAATCTCCCCTCTTTCAGTTCAAAACCATTACCCCTTGTCCTATGGCTCCACTCCCTGATCAAGAGTCCCTCCCCATCTCTCCTGTAGCCCCCTTCAGGTACTGGAAGGCTGCTATAAGGTCTCCCCAGAGCCTTCCCTTCTCCAGGCTGAACAACCCCAGCTCTCTCAGCCTGTCTTCATAGGAGAGGTGCTCCAGCCCTCTGATCATCTTCGTGGCCCTCCGCTGGGCCCGTTCCAACAGGTCCATGTCCTTCCTGTGTTGAGGACACAAAGCTGGACGCAGTACTCCAGGTGGGGTCTCACCAGAGCAGAGGGGCGGAATCATCTCCCATGGTATATATTATATATAATATTCTTATATATACAAAAATAATGAAAAGTTTTTCTTTTGGAAGCTATTTTAAGAATTTTGAGGTGCAGAGCAACTGAGCATTGGGAAGGACTATGCTTTGGAGGGGCTAACCAGCTGCAGAAGCAGAGGTTCAGGAAAACTGCTGGTTTGGTTTGTTGGGGTTTTTTTTATATTCAGTTCTGAAGAAGTGGGCTTTATTGCTGGCTTATTTACCTTGTAGTTGATTGCATATGCTTCTGTGAGTAAGGAAAACACTGCTGTGGCATGAATCAACAGAAATATATCTTGTGGGTTGTGTAAATTAATCCCACTCCGCTGGGCATTGTCCACTTCCGTATGCTGAGCTTCATCAGCAAGTTGGAGAATATAGAGCAGAGCAAGAAGAGTAATTTAGCACCTAAAAACCCACAACCTGTGGCCAAGATAAACAAACTTGGCCTTTTTAATGTAGAGAAGAGATTCAAATAGACAAAAGAAGGCTGCAAGGGGGAGTGCAACAAGCTATTCTCCAAATTCAGGGTGGGTAGACAGAGAAATTATGAGTTTAAGTTGCAGCAGAGCATCTTCACAGGGTAAAGAGAGTGGGAGAAATGCGGATGCTGAAGGGCTGGTGGAGCTCGAGGCTCCTTCAGCAAGTTGAGGAATTTGCGTCACGGGAGATTTTGAACAGGAGTATATCGGGAATGATACATGGATGTAATTGAGCTTTTTTGAGAGGTGGATTAGATTATCTTTGAGGTTCATCCCAGCCACGTGATTCTGCTGTTACACTAATTATGATAACGAAAAAGATTCTGCTTTTTTTTCCAGCACTTATTGCTCCAAATATAATTTGAGCAATTAAGCTACCTTTTCCCGGAACATATTGTAGAATGATGTAGTACTTATTTAATGTGATATTAAGAGTAACAGAACTAAACCCTTAGGCTTAAGTTAAGTTGTATTTGAATTGCTGTGAGTGAAATAGTTGTGGTGTGTGTGATAGACTGTTACTGATCTCCTGTGGCCACAGCAAAAGGATGAAGTTTTGAGCTCCTAGAATTCATATTTGTCCCAACCGACTGTGAGAGCAAACCATGAGCCCCTACAATGATTGTACCCCAGAAACAAACAATCCAATCTCAGTTTCACTCCAAAGGTGTGTGAAGGTGCCAGAGGTTGTGCTTGGTTGTGCTTTTGGGACTACTGCTCAGTTCAGCTTGTGGCTGTGGAGGTCACCCCGTCATGGTTGAGAAGCACTGCTTGATCTTGGGTTTACTACAACTGGAAAAATGGTTGGCTAAGGCATGCGTCGTGTCAGCTGTGATCTGGTGGACTTGTTCATGGTACAAGGTTCATGGTTCAATATTCTCAAATTCTCTTATTTGCAGTGAAACTTTCCAGTTGCTTAATTGCATTTATATGTGAAAATTCTGTTTTTGCTTGGTGGCTGTTCATATATAGCAACATTTCTTAAAAACAGGAGAAAATAATATTCTTGCAGATGCAACACGAGCACACAAATTTTAAGTATTATTCACGGGGCTTTAGAGATTCTAGTTTACTCAAGTTTCAGTTATACATAAAGCCAGGAAGTTCAGGTTTTCTGATTTCCATTGTCATTTATAATTAGGTGATATTGCATTGGCAAAGGCATGTCACATTTGGACACTTCATTATTTCTTGGTTTTTCCTGAATGCGAGTCATTTGATTGTAACTGAATGGGGTGTAACTGAATCTGGAATTGTTGTATTTCTTCAGAATGACATTTCTGGCATTTCTTTAGCATCACAGTAGATCCATTTAAAAAAAAAAAAAAAAATAACCAAAACACAAATCCACCAAAAATCTTTCCCAAAGGAACTTCAAATGTCCAAGTGAATCTTTTTATGTACACATCATATTTAAGATGTGCATAAAGCTGCATCTTATCAAGAAACCCTGTTTTCTTCCTGGTCGTGAACCTCATTGCAGTTACTGACACACTCAGGCGTGGTTTCCAAGTGCGCTTCAGCTGAGCCTTATCATTTATTTCAAGAGCTACTTTCTCTGCTTTTTCTCATCAAGGTAACCTAATTCTACAGGGGCATCCTGTAGACATAGACAGAGGGATTGAAAGCACCATCAGCAAGTTTGCAGATGACACCAAGCTGTGTGGTGTTGTCGATACACCGGAGGGACGGGATGTCATTCAGGGGGACCTGGACAGGCTGGAGAGGTGGGCCCAGATGAACCTCATGAGGTTCAACAAAAGCAAGTGCAGGATTCTGCACCTGGGAAGAAACAATCCTCAGTATAAATACAGCCTGGGGGATGAGGTATTAGAAAGCAGCCCTGAGGAAAGGGACTTGGGGGTGGTGATGGACGAGAAGCTGGACATGAGCAGGCAATGTGCTCTCGCAGCCCAGAAGGCCAATCACATCCTGGGCTGCATCAAAAGAAGTGTTGCCAGCAGATCCAGAGAGGGGATTCTGCCACTTTGCTCTGGTGAGACCTCACCTGGAGTACTGTGTGCAGGTCTGGAGCCCTCAATATAGAAAGGACATGGACCTGATGGAGCGGGTCCAGAGGAGGGCCACCAAAATGATCAGGGGGCTGGAGCACCTCTCCTATGAGGACAGACTGAGGGAGCTGGGGTTGTTCAGCCTGGAGAAGAGGAGGCTCCGGGGAGACCTCATAGCGGCCTTCCAGTACCTGAGGGGGGCCTACAGGAAGGCTGGGGAGGGTCTGTTTCCAAAGGCCTGCAGTGACAGGATGAGGGGCAATGGTTTTAAGCTGGAGAAGGGGAGATTTAGATTGGATATTAGGAAAAAGTTCTTTACCGTGAGGGTGGTGGAACACTGGAACAGGTTGCCCAGGGAGGTGGTTGAGGCCCCTTCCCTTGAGATATTCAAGGTGAAGCTCGACGAGGCCCTGGGCAACCTGGTCTAGTTGGGGGTGTCCCTGCTGACTGCGGGGAGGTCGGACTAGATGACCTTTGGAGGTCCCTTCCGGCCTGGACCAATCTATGAATCTATGAATCTATGAATCCTATCTGCAAGTACCTGAAATATAGCGGTGTGGCTTGTGATGAGCAGCTCTTGGCTGAAGATCCACCTTCTGGGTCGTGCAGAAATTGCTGTCTCTAGAAGTCCACCAGAAATTTAGTTTGAAGAACTATTGTTGGTGTTGTGAGACAGTTTTGTCTAGTTAGGATTTTTTTTTCCCCACTACCTCCTGCTTTTGTTTAGGAGACGGTGTTATTTTAGCAAAAATTTTGAAGATATTTTTAAATCAAGAAGGATTTTTGGAAAGGGGTATTTGGCAGTATGAAGAAACTAAAACAGGTCTTTTTTTGTCTTTTTTACATTAATATAATTACGTAGTAGGCAAAAATAGCAAGAAAAAAACCCTAAAACAGAAGTCTTGGTTACCTTAGAATGTTCTCTGTAAAGGATCAGGTTGTCTTTGGTGACTTTAATGTTTTGGAGCTCTTTTTAGGTGAGAATGCCTACACTTAGAAGCATCATCTAGCTGAAGCATGTTGAAATAGCTCAAAACATTTCAAATACAGGTGCAGTTCTGTATCAGAATGGTGATGGTTTCTTTTTCACCTTTGATTTCCTCCTTCTGTCACTATTTGAATGATGAAGTTTTTTGGATGCTGATAGTGGGTGTTTCTCCTTGGTTTTGATTTGTAATTTATATTAGTTTTCAGCATTCACAGCTGACTGTGTTGGGAGCCTCTGTAACTGACAGCCTGAAAAGGTGGGAGAGGCAAACCCGGGAATGTTCAGCAGAAGTTTCCAACACACATTTGCTTTGCCAATAGCAATGAACAAGTTCACCGTTAACATTTGAAAACCTGGCAAAAGCTGCTTCAGAAAATATTTCAGGCTCACGGTAATCAAGATCATGCTAAGTTAGAGTTCTACTAAGGACTAAAGACTTAGTTTAGTTAAACTCTCAGCACTTTTTTTGTAGGAAGGGTAAATCCAATAACAACATGATTACAAACCAAAGTATCGTCTGGCAAGGAGCGTGCCTGTGCATGCACACGAGAAGATGTGGAGGGATTTGCATACCAAAAATATACTTGTTATATGACAGTTAAACGTTGTTATTTACCTATGTTTTACCAGAAATTGGATGTGGCTATATCGCAATGCAGAGTGATTTTGAGTGTGCATCAATATAGTATGGATTTCTAGCAATACTTCCATTTCGCTGTTATTTCTGAAAGGGTTACTTTGCTTTTCAAATGTGAGATGTAAAAGTAAGTACTTGTTCACGCTTATTTTTGTCTGACTTTAACAACACTTGTGGTTTGACTTTATTTTACTTTTTCTGTTCTTAGACGTTATAAGGATGAGTTCCAAACTACAGAATTTTTATATCCAAACTTTAAAAACCCAAGCAGACGTAAGAGTTGTTTCTGGCCATTGCAGCAATAGTCCTACAGAATAACAAAACACAAATAAAACACAAAACAAAAATAAAATAAGAAGTAGTGTTGCATCATATTGCCCTTCTGCGGGGCTTTTTAATATACGCAAAGTAGTAGAGCGAACCAGCAGCTTCATGTGTTCTTAATGTCAGAATACAGATCCGGAATTCAGAAGGGGTTTTGTTCTCATGTGTAACTTGCTATGATTCGTGGTGAGATTTCTAGTTCACGTAACCCATTTAAAAAAAACGGTAACAGACACCGTTTCCCCAGCGTATAGCGTTGGGATGGGTAAAGGTGGGGGTAGGATTGTTGCTGCGGTACTGCACAGAGAAAAACTTCCTCTGGCAGAGCAGCAGCTTGCAGCCTAGGTGTATTTAGATATAAAAATCTATTTTACTAACGTTTTCGGTTGTGTGATTATCTTCTAAATATATAATGTAATAAAGCAACAAATAGAACTTTCTTTTAAAATAAACTGCCGGTGTGCCATTTCAGTGTGCAGCTATTTCCTGAGTAAGCTCGGGGTCTTTTTTTCTCCCTTCCATCTCTTTGTGCTTTCAGCCCTTTTTGAGGGTCTCAAGAGTTGAAACCAGTTTGAGTGGCCTAAACCCAAGCCCCTCACAGTCCATTCAGCTTTCGGTATTTTTCTGGGAAGTTGGAAGTGGTGGAGAGACGTAGCTGGAATTCGTGGATCTGACGCATTGCACCACTTTTGTCGCTTTTACTATCATTTAATTCCATCAGTTCCTGTGAATCTGCACCTTTCCTCTGCCCCTGTAAAGCTGAGATTTACTCCTGGATGAGCAGCAGTTCGAATGAGTTTCTCCTCTGCAGCAGCCATATTCACAGCCAGAAACAAAAAGTGTTGTAACACATTCCCTGCGCCACGTAGTGCAAACTGTCACAATAGACCTTCTATTTAAGCTTTGTGCTTATAAAAGTAGGCTATTTCTCAGCCCTTAAATTAAAGCTGCCTTTTTACATAGTGACGCAGAAACTGGGCTTCACCGAGTCGCTACTGAAACTCTGGGGGACCACCACATAAGGTGACACAGTCGCTAAATCCTTGTTGTGATTCAGCCCTTCTGCTTTCCAGAGACAGCCGGCAGCTGTGCCACCCGCGCGAGATCGCTCTCGCTCCGTCCTTATGCCGGTCAGAAGGTAAAACAGGAGTGAGAACATCTGCTTCCCTCAATCAGTAAAGAGCCATTCAAATCTAAAAGAAGTTCACTCTTTCCAACTTCCAGCTAACAGTCTGGAGCTGGAAAAAGCTATTCTGTGAACCAGTTTCCTGAACCATTTGCTTTTCCTCAGATGTTAAAATAGAGGTTCCTAAAAACTTGGAAATGAGTGTAGTCTTCTCCTGTCCATCAACACCTCCCCTTTGGGGTTAAGGTTAGCAGTTCTGGGAGTTGAAAAGAGCCCATGAAGAAACACAGCAATGAAAATTATCATAGAATCATAGAATCATCCAGGTTGGAAGAGACCCTTGGGATCATCAAGTTCAACCATCTACCCTATACTACAAAGTTCTTCCCTATATCATATCCCCCAACACCACATCTAAACAGCTCTTAAACACATCCAGGGATGGTGACTCAACCCCCTCCCTGGGCAGCCTATTCCAATGCCCGACCAATCTTTCTGTGAAAAATTCTTTCCTAATGTTCAGTCTAAACCTACCCTGCTGGAGCTTGAAGCCGTTCCCTCTCGTTCTGTCATTAATTACCTGTGAGAAGAGACCAGCACCAACCTCTCTACAGTGTCCTTTCAAGTAGTTGTAGAGAGTGATGAGGTCTCCCCTCAGCCTCCTCTTCCTCATACTAAACAGTCCCAGCTCCTTCAATTGCTCTTCATAGGATTTGTTTTCCAGGCCCTTCCCCAGCTTCGTTGCCCTCCTCTGCACTCGCTCCAGCACCTCGATATCTCTCTTGTATTGAGGTGCCCAAAACTGGACACGATACTCCAGGTGTGGCCTCACCAGTGCTGAGTACAGGGGGACAATCACCTCCCTACTTCTGCTGGTCACGCTGTTTCTAATACAAGCCAGGATGCCGTTGGCTTTCTTGGCCACCTGGGCACACTGCCGGCTCATATTCAGCCGCTTGTCAGTTAGAACCCCCAGGTCTCTTTCTTCCAGGCAGCTTTCCAGCCACACTTCCCCAAGCCTGTAGCAATGCACGGGGTTGTTGTGGCCCAAGTGCAGAACCTGGCACTTGCCCTTGTTGAAACTCATGCCATTGATTTTGGCCCAATGATCCAATCTATCTAGGTCTCTCTGTAGAGCTTCCCTATCCTCCTGGGAATCAACACTCCTGCTTAGCTTGGTGTCATCTGCGAACTTGCTGATGATACACCCTATGTCCCTGTCAAGATCATCAATAAAGACATTAAGCAGAAATGGTCCTAACACTGAGCCCTGAGGCACACCACTTGTGACCGGCCGCCAGCTGGATTTAAATCCATTGAGCACCACTCTTTGGGACCTTCCAGTCAGCCATTGCTTGACCCAGAGGATCGTATGCTCATCCAGGCCGTGTGAAGCCAGTTTTTCCACAAGAATTGTATGGGGGACAGTATCAAATGCTTTTCGAAAGTCCAGGTATACAATATCAACAGCCTTTCCCTCGTCCAATAATCTGGTTATCTTGTCATAGGAGATCAGGTTCGTCTGGCAGGACCTGCCTTCTATAAACCCATGCTGACTAGGCCTGGTTGCCCATTATGTGGGTTTTGATGGCACTCAAGATGACCTGCTCCATGACCTTCCCTGGTATCGAGGTTAGACTGACAGGTCTATAGTTTCCTGGATCCTCCTTTTTGCCTTTCTTGTAGATGGTTGTTACATTTTCATAGATTCATAGATTCATAGATTGGTCCAGGCCGGAAGGGACCTCCAAAGGTCATCTAGTCCGACCTCCCCGCAGTCAGCAGGGACACCCCCAACTAGACCAGGTTGCCCAGGGCCTCGTCGAGCTTCACCTTGAATATCTCAAGGGAAGGGGCCTCAACCACCTCCCTGGGCAACCTGTTCCAGTGCTCCACCACCCTCATGGTAAAGAATTTTTTCCTAATATCCAATCTAAATCTCCCCTTCTCCAGCTTAAAACCATTGCCCCTCGTCCTGTCGCTGCAGGCCTTTGTAAACAGACCCTCCCCAGCCTTCCTGTAGCCCCCCTCAGGTACTGGAAGGCCGCTATGAGGTCTCCCCGGAGCCTCCTCTTCTCCAGGCTGAACAACCCCAGCTCCCTCAGCCTGTCCTCATAGGAGAGGTGCTCCAGCCCCCTGATCATTTTGGTGGCCCTCCTCTGGACCCGCTCCATCAGGTCCATGTCCTTTCTATATTGAGGGCTCCAGACCTGCACACAGTGCTCCAGGTGAGGTCTCACCAGAGTAAAGTGGCAGAATCACCTCTCTGCATCTGCTGGCAGCACTTCTTTTGATGCAGCCCAGGATGTGATTGGCCTTTTGGGCTGCGAGAGCACATTGCCTGCTCATGTCCAGCTTCTCGTCCATCAGCACCCCCAAGTCCCTTTCCTCAGGGCTGCTTTCTAACACCTCATCCCCCAGGCTGTATTTATACTGAGGATTGTTTCTTCCCAGGTGCAGAATCCTGCACTTGCTTTTGTTGAACCTCATGAGGTTCAACTGGGCCCACCTCTCCAGCCTGTCCAGGTCCCTCTGAATGACATCCCGTCCCTCCGGTGTATCGACAACACCACACAGCTTGGTGTCATCTGCAAACTTTGCCACCCTCCAGTCCATTGGGACCTCCCCAGTTAGCCATGACTGCCTGTAAATGATGGAAAGCGGTTAAATGATGTTAAGGTCTGTGTGACTACAAGGGGTTTTTTGTTAGTTTTCGTTTCATTGTGTGCTGTTCTCCTTTAGCCTGCTTCCCCGGTCAAGTTTTTCTAAGAAGAGAAACTTTTCCCCCCAAGCCATGCTCAAGCCCACCCTTGTGCGTGTTAGCTTAGTCAACGGTGCACTTCAAAATCCATTCGCGGTTGCTTTTGTTAGCTGATTAAAATGACTGGATTTTCTGCCCAAGCTAAGCAGCTTAAAGAAGCTTGTTGTTTCACACCAGAAGTTAAAATGAGATTTTTTTTTTTTTTTAATATTTTTGTAAACTTCTTTTTACTTCATGTCAGAACACAGCCAGGCCCTTTCAAATTTTAGCATGCAATGAATTTGGCGGTCTAAGTTTGATCTGTATCATTCAGGTGATTAAACTTTAAAAAGACTATAACATCTTTTGGGGGGGGGTCTTCTCTTTCTCTGAGACCTTGGATTACTGTTCTGAACAAGTTTTCACCTCTTATTGTTCGTGGACAGTTTTTGGTGCAATTTGAAAGCACGTCAAGGGTGAGGAAGCCATTTGCAGGGTGTGTTATTCCCCTTCTCCTCCTCAGAAAGAATAAAAGTATCATTTTAAAAACCCAACAAACAACTCTATTATGCTAGAAATCACTTTCTGGACATAGAGCACGTGCGAGTTTTACCTTTAGCTTGGAAGGTTTTGAGGTTTGATACTATTCTGAAGTCCCTTAAGAGCGTATATATTGTGTGTTTGGACCAACTACCAACAAACCAAATACACATTTTTGGCATTTTAGTTCCACTGGCTTGAAAAGCAGAAATCTATTGCCTTTGTGTCTTCAGTCCTTCCATTGTTTTTTCCCCCCTATTTTCCACAAGAAATCAGCAGTAAAAGACCCTTCTCTCTCTCTCTCTGTGTTTGTGTGTGTCTCTGCCTCCTCCTCTGTATGTCGGTATATGCAACCATTTCTCCTTATTCACATGGGAGCACTGTAGGCTTTATATCCAAATCTTGCATTTTGCTGACTTGTCTTTTCTTGGCTCCATTCATTTTCTTTCTTCTTTATTGTAAACTTTATTAATTCTCTAACGTAAGTTGTTTTGATTCTGCCATGGTCTCTTCCTCGTTCTCTTCTGTTTTCATTTTCTTTTGTGTTTTAATATACTTGGGTGACTTATTTTGTCAGTATACCAACTTCACGTGCCCTTCATTTCGTTCCTATTCTGTGATTTGTGTGTTACTGCTCCTTGCACTAGAACCTACCCTGTCATTTTTGTTTACTCCTTTATTTTAAGGTCTTTAAGTATTCATCTACGTATGGTTAAAACCTGCCAAAAACCTATCACATACTCATAAAAACACTTTTCATGAGTTGAATTTATTTAGAATATCCCACTCTTTTGTGAATATTCTTATATATATTCTTATATATTATAAGAATATTATATATTATATAATAATATATAATTATAAGAATATTATATATTATATAATATAATTATATATTATTATTCTTATATATTCTTAAGAATATCCCACTTCTTTTTGTTTGAAGAACAATCTTAATTTCTATTGTTTGGTGTTCAACTTAATGCTGAAGCTTAAAAAATGCTGACTTAGTCAAAAGCAGACTGTTCTGTGCAGTAAAACCAACTAATAACTACCTGCCCCTTTCTATTCCTCCCATTCCAGAAGAAAAGAAGGAAGATTGTTGTATCTAAACCCTTTAATTTTCTGTAAAAATACTCTGGAGGGGTAACTGAGTGTCTGATTAAACAGCGTAACTTGGTTTCGTCTTCCATATTTTTTTCTAATATTCTATAATTCGGTATTCTATTTTCTTTTATTCTATTATTCTATATTCTAATTCTATATTCTATTATTCTATATTTCTATCTTCTAATATTTTTTTCTGAATTGCAGTAATATCTCTGTACAAAGATTGGCCTGTTTTCTTGAAAGGAGCAAACTTAGAGAAACATGTCATATGGCCCTAAATAAAGATCTGGATACTACAAAGGCAAAACTCCCTTGGTTTTCTGAAAGCGTTTAGAGAATGAAAATACCAAACTTCTGGGAGATCATAAACAGTATTTGTCATCTTCTTGGCTTGACCTGGAAGGCCTCTGTTAAAATTTGTGATTTGGTATCACAGCAATTATACATTAACAGAGCTGGTATTTTGTGATTAGATTTCGGTAGCATGTAGACAGTTAGAGAAATATTTCTGAAGAAAATTGGTTATGAATTCCTTATGAAATCTGCATGAAGGGTCTGAAAACGGGCAAACAGTCTTCTTGATAGTGAAAGAATCTGTTGACCTTAGTTTGGGGAGAAAGGGGAAGTGGCTTGGAATATTTCACAATTTAATTAAAGCGTCTACTTCTTGTATAAAATTGACTTTAGGCCCTGCAATGAACACTTAAAACTTTCCAGGAAATTCTCTTATAGCATCGACAAGGAGATTTTCTTTATATATAGGTAACAGTCTTTAGTTCTGCATTCATGCCACATCAAAATGGGAGAATTTTTCTAGCTCCACTTTCTTTCCTGCATTTTGATAGTTGATTGGAGGCCTTTAAATGTGTGTGTGTGTGATCGGTCACTCATCATCGGAGCCCAGCAAAACAGCTCGTCCTTATGGACATCTGAAACAAAGCCAGTCTTAGCACGGGGATCACTTGCAACAATTGCCAACAAATTAGATGAGTTTTTAGAGTGAAGTCTTGTTAAACAAATATTTCATTTCTTTTAGCAGCTGATTGATTGATTCCAAACAAAAAAGCTGTACCATCTGGTCTTTGGAAAACAAAGAAGCATTACGCTTTCCTTTTTTTAAAAATTGCACAGAAATATTTATATAATTTACCAGTTATGTATGTATACCAATTTATATAAATTACCAGTTTCCCTTTTTGTATGCATAAAATGATTTAATTTATTCATGTATAATGCACATGACTTCATAATAGTCATACATTTCAAGAAAATATGGGAATTACTAGAAAAAATTCTACCTACGATGCTTATTATTATGGCTGAGCTATTCATCATAACACAATTTGACAAGCAGTACAGAGAAGTCAATGAAAAATTGAAACAGAGCCTCCTGCTAAATCAATTAAACTTCTTCCAGTGAATATTGTGAAATTTTAGACCTGGCTAGAGCAGAGTATTAGTTGTGTAAGTATGTAATAGAGTAACTGCAGAGCTGTGTGGAGAGAGGGATTACAAGTAGTGAGAAATTTCACAAAATTGTTATTCTTAGTTGTAATAAAACCTCAAAAATTCTAAAGTTTACAGAGGGAAAACTCATAAGCTTTTTTGGTGTATCTCTTGAAAGAAAACTGAAGGGAAAAGTATATTGGATCAATAGAGGCGTCTCCATTTATGACATAAACCAGTGTATAAACAAAGTTCCGAACCAAAGTGTTTTCAAAAGCAGTTTAAAGCTACCCTTGAAAAAGTTTGGTTGTTCCTTCCTCCCCCCCTCAAGTTGCTGGAATTCTCTTGCTATTCTGGCTTTCTCTCACGTGCCAAAAAATGAGATTGTGTGCCTCAAGCTTTTAATCACTTCTGTATCTTTTGGAAAGATGCTTTGTTTTCTGTGAATCTCAGTGACATTACTTTAATCTCAAAGGTATAGTTCTTGAAATATATATATACAGTCAATTTATTGTCATTATGGATTTTTTGCTGCAGGATATGAAGATCCTTATTGTTGTGTTTTATTTCATTCCAGCTATTTATGAACTCTCTTGTGAAGCTTACAAACACTTGGGCAAAACTTCAAATTACTACTGGATAGATCCAGATGGCAGTGGGGCACTGGGACCTTTGAAAGTTTACTGCAACATGACAGGTAACTGCATTGTATTTTCTAATTCAATTTTTTTTAATGTAGTTGGGAGAAAGACTCTGTTCATAATTCATATTTCTTGGCAAAAGAAAAATAATTGCTAAGAGCTTTTCATGAGAGGGGTCATCAAATCTGTAGTTACCATTTCAGTGTAGGCTGAGCAAGGCAGTAGTTAAGCCATTTCGTAAGCTTTTTGAATCACAGCTATTAATTAGCCTTAACAGGCCTTTGTATCCTCAGTGGTACGTCACTGGAAAAAAAAGGTAGATATCTATGGCTGTTTACCAAAACTCTTTTATATCAACATATTTGTAGTTAAGTAATGTCTGTCGTTCATGGGGTATTGTAGAAGGCAGCTTCTTAGAGATATCAGACTTTTATTTCTGTCCAGGTATTGCTGACTTTCCCACACCATAGGCAGGGAAAAAAAATTAATTACAAGAGAAACAAAATATTTGAGTTTTCTTGTTTAGCTGTTCTTCTTTTTAACTGGTGTTGGATGATATATCTTGTTTAACTTCTGAGACCATACATATAACTGCATTAACTTATTTTGGGGTTGTTGCGTGGGGTTTTTTCCTACTTTTAACACTAGTTTTGCATGGGTAATTTCCCATCTGGGCGCTTTTATGGAAGATATCCTGTCTTAGTCATCTGTGTTGCCATGCTCAGGCAGAAAAATATGATCATGAAAAAAAGGAGGCAATTTTCTGCACCGGGAATATGTTATTTCTTTGGTCCGTTAATGTACGACGATTGTCTCAGCACTGTTTCCTGATGTGAAATACTGGGTAGCTGGTACAACAGACACATCCCCTGACTTTCCCCAAATGTCTGCATAATAAGTCCGAATTTCAGCCTGTTTGCCTGGGAAATCTGGTATACGTCTTGAGTCCTCAGACTTCACCATCAGCAACGTGAACGTGAAGGTGCCGTCACAAGTTGGAACAGTAACTCTGCCTCTGTAGGGGTCACAGTCGCTGCAACTCATGTAGCTCTTCCTGGAGGCAGAAAGTTGTAGGTGTCTGGACCCCTGGGGTGGGTTTTATCCAACTTGGACAGGAGAGATCACAGGGGTCAGAGGGGAGAAGCTGGCTTGAAGGGCACATGCAGCAGACTGCAGGGCAAGCTCTCACAGGTAGACAGGCTGTTGGAGAACAGGAGAATTCCATTCTTTCATAGAATCACAGAATGATATGGGGTTGGAAGGGACCTCTGGAGATCATCTAGTCCAACCCCCCGCCAAAGCAGGTCCACCCAGAGCAGGTTGCACAGGAACGTGTCCAGGCGGGTTTGGAATGTCTCCAGAGACGGAGACTCCACCACCACCTCTCTGGGCAGCCTCTTCCAGGGCTCTGCCACCCTCACAGGAAAGAAGTTCTTCCTTATGCTTAGATGGAACTTCTTATGTTCAAGTTTGTGCCCATTTCCTCTTGTCCTGTCCCTGGGCACCACTGAAAAAAGACTGGCCCCATCCTCCTGACACCCACCCTTGAAGTATTTATAGGCGTTGATCAGATCCCCCCTCAGTCTTCTCTTCTCCAGACTAAAAAGACCCAAGTCCCTCAGCCTCTCCTCCTAAGAGGGATGTTCCAGGCCCCCCATCATCTTTGTAGCCCTCTGCTGTCCCCTCTCCAGCAGTTCCCCGGAGAGCCCAGTTCATATGGCCATTAGTGTCAGCATTTGTATAATAAACATGTACCTAAAAAGGAACCTGGTCTAAGCATCAGTCCTTCTTGGGCTGGAGAGACAGGCCAGCCGGTCTGTCCTGAGATGCAGGTGTAAAGGCAATCTTTCAGATAAGTGGATCCTGACCCATTTAGAGCTTTTTAAATTATAACTAGCACCTTGAGCTGTATCAGTAACTAATCAGGCGGGCACTACAGGGAACAATGCCAAGAATTGCTGATTTATTATAGCGATTTCTGCTATTCAGAAGAACTGCTGTGTTCAGCGCTAGCTGTAGCTTTTGGGTACTCTTCAAGGGTAACATTCTAAATTAAAAATATACTACTGTAGTGGTGTCAGGCACAAAAAAAGTACACCAGTACTACAGTATTGCTCATTCATGTTAAATACGAATGTACAGCAGAAGGTCCTACTAGCTTGTCCAACACTGGGGAAAAAACAGATAAGAAAAGTGAAAGTAACCATTTCACTTTACTAACATTTCTCATCTACAAAACAATTTCCAGAGTACTTAAATGTGACCTTTTCCTAACGAGTGCAAGGAAATCATGAACACCAGGGTAGATGATTTAGTGCTCATTCCTTCCTTTGGATATGACGCATGTGGTGGAAAAATGCAGTTTTCTGTTTCAACCGAATCGCTCTCATCAGCAACTCTGCTACAAGGAAAAGGTATTTTCCAGTAATATCCATGTAACTATTTAAATTTTAAAAATAAAAACCTAACAGAACTATTTCTTCATTAAAATGCAAATGACCGCAAGAAATATGTGAAAATTGATGGGAAGTCATTTTAATCTCTGCTTCTAAAGCAGGAAGGCCACTTCCCTGAGACAATCGATCTCAGATAGCTCGGTAAAGCACATCACCTGTACACATACTGTGTAGTACCTACGCATTGCAGCTGTTACAGCTTTCATTTTCTTTTAATTAACGGTCGTCTTAACCACTGAAGACTGCGGAGGGTCAAGAGCTACATTTTTAGGAGAAAATTCATAATATCCTAAATATTTTTGTGAATTCATACAGAGTATTATCAGTAATATACATACTAGAAAAGGGACAGAGTGAGGTTACTCGAGGGCTTTGCTTTGTGTGTTAATTTAGTAAACGGACTAATGTCATGATGAGTCCTGCCCTTCACAGATGTTGCTGTGGTAACTAAATTTGTTCTGGTTTTTAAGATGTCCTGGCAATTCAGTAGTGCGGTCAAAGTCATAGAAATATATATATGTGTGTGCTCCCCAGCAATTCATCATCTCTACAAACTACTCTGCGTTGTCAAAACATCACAGACCTCCCCGTTCTCTTGTCCTTGGCTTCTCCAAATAAACCTTGTACTCGCAGTGCTGTGTGTTGTGGGTGAAGAGGAACCAAGCACTAACGTTTTACATCCTCATACTGGAATTAAAATATTTGAGATATCACATTTAAGTATCTCTTCCTGCTGTAGTAACACGGTTTTCCAAAATCTAGGCTGTTGCAATAGATGTTCAGCAGTTTTCCGAATAGTTATCAATAGGAAATATGTACATTTTAGGAAGCTTTTTTTTTTTTTTTTTCTTTTACAAAAGCAGTATTGAAAATGTTTAGAGTTGGAACTTTTCAAATTCATGCACTTAGGGAAAAATATTCCTTGAAGCTGTGATGTGGCATAATGTTTAACCATGAGGCTGCTTTTCCGTTTAGCCCAACTTGTGGTCTGAGGCCAACAGGGAACTCTTCCAAAGCTCTGGCATCTTAAGGCCGAGATCTGAGCCTCTGTCAGAGGCGGGTCCACAATGCAAAGTTAGACTCTCCGTTCAGGCAGGTTTTTCCAAAGGTGGAGGATTCCTGTCTCAGTATCCAGCTTAAGAGCTTTCCTGATTTCTCTTTAATTGTCATTAGAATAGTAGCTGTAACAGAAAGAACTCCTCTTTTAAGATATTTGTTGGAAGAAGTAAACTTTGAGTATATTACAGCTTCACCCCATGATCCGCATGATATTTTGTGTTTCCGAATCTCTAGGCTTGGCTCAGTTTCCTCTGGAAGTTTTTGTTCCAGTCCCACTGAGATAGACACAAGAAATAAGTTAATATTACTCCCTATTTTTTCTGTTTCTTTCTTTTTTCCCCTTGGCCCAAGGGGAAAAGGTGTCAGATCAGTAAGTTTACCCTGATCTTGTCTTGTTCATTTGTCCTGCAAGAATTTTCAGAGCGGAGGGTGAGGAATACGCAGAGGAACAATGCACAGGGACCATAAGCGCTTATTTATTTCTCCTAATGGCTGTACGGGACATCAGTGGGAGAGGGGGACCAGCACTTCTGTAGTTCCTTGAGGCTTTATGCTGAGAATAGGGAAATCATAGTCTTCCTGCTGTTTCTTCTGCTTCATCATTTAGACCAGTGATGCAAAGCAGAACTGAAGGGTTTCATAATCTATTTTACCAGAAGATATGTCAGTTAATTCTTTCTATTGGTCCTGAAGTCGTTATGCCTCTGTGATGTGGCTTTTATCTCATTTCAGGATCCAAATAGCTGGAAGCATAATGGCTCCATTTGAGTGGTACTTACCCTATCCCCTTTCTAGTACAGTTCTTTTGCCTAGAGCTGCACATCTTCAAACACTTGGAGAAATCATTCTGCGTATTCATAGCCTGCCTCATTAAGGTCAAATGTACGGGATGGCTTGTCTACCCACTCTCCCCCTTCCTCTCTTCTCTCTCTCTCTTCAGGTTTTTAACAGGAGTGGCACATGTAATAATTACTGCAATGACTTTGTGGATAGACATTAAACAACCATAACTGTCGTATCCTGTGATTTTTCTGTCGTCTTTCTGTAAATAGTGGGTCACCGGAGTGCTTTTTACTATGACATATGTAGAAACATATGGCATGAACATAAATTTGCCATTCATCACTACATACTGATGAGAAGTACCCCAGAAGTGGTAAATGTTTAATTCTATTGCACATATCTGTATAATTAGTTTTTCAGATGAGACATTTTGCCTGAGAACTGATTTACTGAACTTCCAAGGTACCAAAACTTTTATTCATATGGATAAATATAGATGCATGTGAAACATAACTTTTTGAGCAATTCAATTAAATAAATAAAAGACTTTTTTTTTTTCTCTGTAGATTCTCTAGTTTTATAGAGGAAGAAATCAGTATTTTTTAGTTGTTAACTCAAATAGAATAAATTGGCACACATTTAAAGGCAGTCAACAAAACTTTGTCATTGGGCAATGGTAAGTTGTTGCATGACAGTACAAGTACAGAGACCTTACCCAGTGTAATCTCATTGCAGAAAGCTTCCAATAAAAGTTTTTAAAGTCTTTTACATAAATACAGGAAGGAAGAATGGCTTCAGTGTTTCAAATGTTTCATGTGAAATGAAGTTTTGATTTTTAACAGCATCTCACTTTTCCTTCGGTTGTAGAGCTTTGCTTTGGAGGCTTTTTAATGAATGTCAGATATTTTTGCAAATTAAAATGACATTTGAGAGGTAAAAAGAGGAACAAATAGTTAAGATGGATTGAGGCTGTTATTGCAGAGTATCCAAGTTTATTTCCTTGAAGATGAAACAAGACCAGAAACAAACACAGAAAAAGAAGACAGTGGAGGGGGGGTGTGAGGAAGGGCAAAAGCATCAAGCTACTTAAGACGTTGGCCAGTTGACTTATCAAGGTAGACTCTCTGTATAAAGAAGGAAGAAAAGATACCGACAGAGAAGGAAAATATTAGTCACTGAAGCATCAGGGGATCGTGTCTGGAGCAGCATCTCTGGTGGCAGACTTTCTTCCTAAGGCGAGTTCGTCCTCCTAGCGTCAGAGCGAGATGACAGACCCGTGAGAGACCTGGAGACAGAGCAGACTCTGTTTATGTCTTTCCCTGCCAAGTACGCTGAAACATGCTGCGTCTCGGTTTTAGTTCAGTCATTATTTTTTTCATCTGTTCTTATTTGCAAGGCATGCCCTTTGTATTCATAATTTTGTTTTGCATTCAGCTTTTGTATTATTTTTAATTTATGTCAAATTTGGCTTTCTTGTGAAAATACTTGTTGCGGTACTTAGCTGTGTCTCAACAAATTTAGTTAGTGCCTTTCCTCCCCATGCTCTGGAGCACGGTACTGATTGTTGGTAAGAAGGTCAGGGGTGTTTTTCCAGCTGGATGTAAACTTTCCACTCAGCCTCAATCAGTTCGCAGGCTGTAATTGCCAGCCTTTGTCTGGACTCCTCTTGATTAGATGCAGCTTCCTGTCTGGAATCCTTCTGAAATAAATCAGGATGGTTTCCTGGTTGGTTGGTTGGTTGGTTTTGCCTCAGGTTAACACTGAAAAAATGATGTTGTCAGGCCCTCCTGCGCTTGGCGGTTAGTTGGGTTTGACTGGTTGAAGCCACTCTCTGGATGGCAAGGGATGAGTGCGCGTAGGCTGTCGCTGTGCTCTGTGACGGCGTGTTGAGTTTGCCGTATTGGCAGGCCTTTAAGAATGGAAAAGGAAAGGACTACGGGCTACTCAGCCCTCCTGGTAACACCACACTTGAGTGCCATGTGATTGTGAGATCTCTTTTTTTTACTTTAATCTTCAGAACTTAAAAATCCATAGAAAATACACAGAAAAATACTGCCATAGAAAGAGTCTCCACACAGAGTGAAGGTTTTAATAATCTCAGAGTTCATCATAATATAAAAAAAAGTAGAATTTTTAGAATTGGAAAACAGGATGTGAATGAACGTGTGATGACTTCACTAAACAAAAAATGTGTCCAAACAAAAATGTGGTGTCATAACTTCAGGGTTTGCGGTAAATCACATTAGAATCATATGATTCTAAATCATGTTAGAATATCTCTAAGTATTTTCTCCAGTCAGCCTTGCATGTGTAGAAGGTGAAAGGCTAGCCCAGTGAGCAACTGCAGAGAAAATATCTAAACCATAAAATAAAAAATACCTCGTGAAGTCTGCCCACAGGAGAAGGTTCTTGATTTGCTCTGTTTCAGTAGAGGACAAACTTTATCATTGACATTTAAGGTGGCTTCTCAAGTCACCCAGGAACAGAAACATTTCCTACTGTCTGACTACTTTTCTTTGTTTCTTCCCCTTCTTTCTTCCTGTCCCACTCCAAGCTCTGGAGCATCATATAAGGGAATATAGGAATGAAAGTCTATGTCATGTCATCCTCTTCCTGCATTTCAAGTGCTCGTAGTTGGAGCATGAGCATCACAGAACATCCATACATCAGGCATAAGGCAACTAAACATGCACTAATCTCAAAGAATGAGAACAAACTGGCATTTGGGAGTGACATAGAAGTAGCTGACAATAAAGCAGAATCTTGGTTTTGCCAAATTATGTAGTCTAGAAGGAGGAAAAAAATCCTGACGTTACCTGCAATTAGAAAATATTCCTCATTTGTTGGAAACTGAGCTCTGAGCAGAAATTAGAGAACAACTAATCTTTTTAGAGCTCTTTGTGCCTTGCAGGACCCTGCAAGCCTGTATTTCAAGAACTATGTCCATGATTAGGGGAGAAGAGAAAAGGAATGGTTAGAAATAGAAGGATGAAGGGTACCATCCACCTTAAACTGTTACTGTGAATGTCAGAAGTAAACATTTAGCTGGATTCACGCCCTGACACGAGATGTGAGGAACTCAGCACAAGCTGCTTCAGGCCAGTGATGTGCTTCAGTTATCCCTAGAAAATTGCTCCTGTGGAGAATATTATTGAAAGCCCAAGCAAAGCTTGTGTTTTCTGTAAAACTTTTATTTCTGCTTTTTTTTCCACTTCAGTCGAGTTTGGGCTAGACAGTTAATTTACCCCTGAAACGATGGGAGAAGTTGTTGGGTTTTTTTAAATTTTATTGTAATGATACTACTTTTTGCAGGGTTTTTCTGTTGTTTGGGTGGGTACTGATGTTGGGGGGGGTGTGTGTTCCTGCCTCCCCCCTACATCACTGGGAAAGCTTCTCTGTGCTTCCGTGGGTTTTGGGGAGCAAGCCCAGGGATGCAGCTGAACTGCATCAGCGCCTGGAAGGCATGAGTCACTGGGCTCAGGAGGGGATTCCTGCTCTACAGAAATACTTGCTCACGTGTGCTTCCCCCTTCCGCCTTTCCTTAAACAACACTTCGGAAAATGGCTTCTCAGCAAGTCATATTTGGAGTTGGATGTTTCTAACTGTTAGTACTAGGGGGACTAGGAAGAAAACCACTTACCTGTTCTAACTATTCTTGCTGTTACCATTTTCATTGAAACTGAACCCAGTGTAGCGAAAAGATCACGGAGCAGATTAGTTTAAAGGAAACATTTAAAACGTGATTCAGATGGCAAATCGTGTATTAAGTTCGCTTATTACTGAGGTAGATAATCAAGTGATGAAAAGATTGCAGACAATTTAAAAAAAAAAAAAAAAGAGAAATTCATTCCACGCTAGAATTCCCAACCAGTATTCAGGGTACAGTGCTGCACACTGATGTGTAATTCTCTAGAAGGACAGGTTAGCTGTGTTGTCACAATTGCTGTTAAAAAATCGAGCCTTCTCGCTTCCTCCTGTGTGCTCTGACAGATGTTTTTTAAAAAGAAATTATTTGGGCAACGAATAAGGTGCAGAAGACATCCATTTGGATCTGTACATAGGCATATGCAGAGAGGGAAGGTCCTGCTGGAGCAGTTTCCCTGCACAGGCAGGAGGTTACAGAATGCCTCTCCCAGCACTCCCTCCCAGGAATTACTAACAAGTGAATTCAGTGAGGATTACGTAGGAGTGAGAATTTACAGTGTTATGGAGAGTTTGTGTGAAGGCTGTCTTTGAACACATCTGTTAAATCCCAGGATTACATATTTGCTTGCATTCTATCACTTAAAATTAGTCTTAGTGCTTTTCTATAAAAGAATACAAATGTGCAATAACTATGATGTGATATTTTTACTAATTTCAAGAATGAGCACTTAGTATAGGTTTTAGGGCAGCATCAGAAGTATGCTGGGAACTCACCTTCACCTCTGTTGAGGTGAACCAGGAAAAAGATTGTAGTGTGATGGCAATAAGGATGAAAAGTATTTAAATCCAGGATGATCTGGGAATTGGCCATGTTTTATGTCCAAGGCCAGAGAAAGCAGCAATTCCTCTGAAAATATGTCAGCCAATATGAAGATGCTATGAAGAGACCACTTACACCCATCAAAAGCAAGAAGGAATTTTCCTCGGAGAACCAGAGTTGGCTGCAACCTACTGAGATTGTCACTTGGTCCACAGCATCAGAAAGTGAAGAATGGTTGAAATAAATGATACTACTCAAAATCAAATCAATGATAGCATTCCCCATGTTTTAGTGAGCGGAGTCAAGCCAACAGGGACAAAAGATAAGGACTCTGTAAGACCTTGTGCAGTGAGTAAGGAAAAGCTACAGCTGGAGAACTTCCACAGAGCCAATTTTGAGATTTGGAAGGGAAACCTGCAGATTATGCAAACCAGGTCTCCTGTTTAGAGAGTCTCAGCTGTTAAGTGGGAGGATCTCCCTCCACTCATGTACTGGAAGCCTGATTTCAGACACATGATATATGTAAGACAGGATGCAGCCTGGCATTTCATTGTCTCATTAGGGGTCTGTGTCCCCTTTCTTTGTGTTGAGAGTTCATGTTTATGATCCAGAATTGACATGCTTTTTATGTTTCCCGCTTTAGGGTTTTTTCCATTTGCTAAGCCCAAGTTTTCTTTTTTTTCAGGGAGCCTGAAAATATTGGCTTTATCTAGTGTGTCAGGACATGCTTCCCTGAGTGGGAACTATTGAGGTAATGATCTTCCATTATCCTAGATGAGATTTATGAGACTAACTCTACACACACTGAAGCATTCAATAGTAGGCAATTTAAGAAAATCAGTAAGAATAAATTATTCCCTTCCCAAAATTATTATTGTGGTTTTTGCCAAAGCAGTACCCTAAACCTTCAGAGACGAGCGCTTTTTTTTTCTCTACTTCGAGATGCACTTGTGCATCACAAATAGAAATCACTGTAGATTTTCTTTCAGACCAGCATTCTCTGACTGCAATGGAATAAACCTGTCAGTAGTCATAAAAGAAAATTAAATATGTTAGCCAGTAGTAATAGGACAAAATACTGTCACAAAACAGTTGGAAATGGCAATGTTGTAAATTGCTGCAGCAGCAATCTAGGACCATCACTGCTCACTTGGATTCCCTTTTTGGTAGAAATAGTCTCTGGAAAGGAGTGCTCTCACAGGGGCATGGACGTTCCACGGCAACTGCTTGGAATGCAAGGTGAGGGAGTTAGAAGGGCAAAGCTGCCCTAGCTATCCAAAGCCTTAGCATGCAGAGTCTCCTCCCCTGCACTTACTACTCACGGGACTAGGTCAAGCAGGTTTCTGTCAGAAGCATGAGCTTCTGCCTGAAGATGCTTTATTGCTACTAGCGTTCTGGTAATTACTGCACAACTATGCTGAAATGGTTACTCTTGTGCTGTACAGTGAGCATCTAACCAACGAATAGCTGAGCCAACTGGATGCAAACCAAAAGGTATACTGAGACTATTCGGGTGATGGACATCTCTGCTAGACAGAGTAAATGCAAATGGGGTAGATGCGCATGTAGTTCTGGTCAGGAGTTATTAGCAAAAGGCTGTACTTATGAACTTGCTTTGTGCGCTGGCATACATTGACTGCTGGCTTGTTTGTCTCACTGCATAAACTAGATTAATTAGAAATGACAGACCTATGGGAATTCACATTCTGGATTTCATGACATGCATGAACCAGAAGAAGGTGTATCTCAGGGTATGTCTCTATGGCTCCCACACTCCACACCAGATGAAGCTCTGCCAGAAGACATAACCCCTACAGCAGTAAACCATGTGTGTGAAGAACTGCAGGTAACACAACATCAAGTGGAGCACCATAAGGTTCTGCTCCAGTTTGGAAACATGGGAGCAGGCAAACATTCCTGGAGGCACGTGTAGATGACGGGGTGACTATGAGCCCCAGAAATGACACGGGCAAATGCATTCTTGTGTGTCAGGCAAGACATTTCCTTAGGACAGGCAAGCATTGTGCCAAGCCCTGGTGAGAACTCACCTGTACCACTGGGGACCTTCCTCATTCCTCAGGTGCAAGCAAGACAGATTCCATCTGGGATGAAGGCAAACAAAGACTAAGCAGTTGACTGGGGGCACGGAGGGCCCACAGATGAAGACAACTAGAAGGTGCAAGACAGCGGCTGAGAGGGCTGCCATCGCTTTCAAGAAAGATGTCAAGGCTGAAGGCCAAAGGAGAAAAAGAGCCCTTGAAGTGCAAGGAAAAATGTGGTCAAGAACACAAGACCATTTGGGACTTCTTTCCAAGAAGAAGACCTCACCATAAGCAGGGTAGAGGAAATGTCCCTTGGTGCATTGGTGAGGCCTTCCTCTGACGGATGCCGGGTGGAGGGGCAGCAGGAGGGGCTGTGCAGGGGGGGCCCCGTCACCCCCACGTCATAATGCCACCACCCGGCAACGCAGCAGTCACAATGCCCCGGCCAGGATAAAAGGGAGCATCCTCCTGTGTCCCGCTGGCAGAGCTGGACTGAGGGCAGCCCGAAGACATCCAAGAGGAAGGCCTTGAGGAAGCACTGGAATTACCTGGCAGGGGCTGAGGGAGGAAGGCTGGAGACATGGTCAAAGCCCACCTGATGGAGCGATGGATGGATGGATGGAAATCCTTTTCAGCTGGAGAGCAGTGACAAGACCAAGGAAATGCCTTCTGGAGGAGCACTGGAGAACTCCCTGTCCTGATCCACGGAGCAAGGGGCAGTAGCCGTAAGACATAGGATGCAGAGGTGTTGCCAGGGGTCCCAGTGCTTTGGAGCACCCTCTGGTGCGTTGCCAGGCATGGAAAGGGTTCTTGCCCCCAAGGTCGATCAGGCCAGGGGAACGCGGCCACTCTCGGAAGCCCCTGAGATGGCTCCAGGGTGAGGGAGAACAGGGCTTGGGCATCTCCTGGGAGGAGGCAGGACCAGCCTGTGGGACGAGGAGGCAGGTCTTGCTCACATGCTCAGGGAACAGCCGATCGCCAGCGCTGGGGTCAGGAAGGAATTTTCCCCCGGGGCCGATTGGCACTGCTCCCCGGGGGTTTTTTGCCTTCCTCTGCAGCATCGAGCAGGACCACTTGTCAGGGCTCCTCCTCTCCCCTTTGGCCGGGTTCCTGCCTGCTGCTCGTGCACCACGAAGGTGGCCTCTGGTGCCCCGCAGCTGGGGGGAGGAAGGCTTTTTTCCCCCCGAGGTGGCCCAGCAAGCGTCCCCGGGGGTTTTTTGCCTTCCTCTGCAGCAGTGAGCAGGGCCCCTCGCCAGGGCTCCTTTGGGCCGTGTTGGCCGGGAGCCCGCTGCTCCTGCTGCACCAAGGTGGCCTCTGGTGCCCCGCAGTCGGGGGGAGGAAGCTTTCTAGAGTGCCAGGCGGGCCCCCAGGGTGGCCCCCGGGGGCTGCTTCTTGTCCTCTGTAGCCCTGAGCACAGCCCCTGGCCAGGGCTCCTGGGGGCCCTTTGGGCCGGGCTCTTGCCCGCTGCTCTGGCACCTCCCGGCCACCGCTCCTGCCCTGCCTCTCTCGGGCTCTCTTGCCCAGTGCAAGCTTGGAGCGGGAGCCAGCTCTGCCCTCCCCTTGGCTCCGTCTCCCCAGGGCTTCTGCCTTGGCCAAAACACCCTCTGCTGGGAAGGGCTCCGGCCTTGGGGCACCACCAGGAGCTGCCGCTTTGCCCCTCTCCCTGCCTGCAGTACAGGCACAGGGCAGGCACCAGAGCGCTCTTCATCCATCACTGGCTGAGAAGCACAGTGGCAGAGCAAGTTTTGGAAGGCAAAAAGTGTCCTTAGCATTGGTATGTGTCAACCTTTGGGAAATGCCACGTGGTACCACACTCCTCTTCTTCTTCTTCTTCTTTTTCTTCCTTTTCTTTTGTGTGTGGTCAGTAGTGATGATCATTCTTCAAGTTCTCACTCTTCAGGAGACAGGGGCTGCTTCCCCTGTGTTCCTGCTGCTACTTTCCTTGGCTCCGTGGCTTCCCTTTGCCGGACGGCAAGGGATGTTTTTTCAAGCTAAACTGCATCAGCTGCTCCTGGCTACAGAAGTGCATTGTGTTAGTGCTTGTGAGCATCGGCTCTGAAACAGATTCAGAAAAATGAAGTGAAATCCTGTTTCTGCTTGTACCTTTGTGATTTGTGTCTTTGCAAATGTTTTTGGGCCTGAAGAAACCCTGTCATTTCAGTGAAAGACTGGTCTCGTTATTTGACATACGGTGAGCGAAGGGAATGTCATGTAATGGAAGAGAGGAGGGGAGGAAAGAAGTTCTTCCTTTTTAGAGTGGGCACTTGGAGACCCCTAAGCAGTTGACTGCTAAATGCTTTCCATTACAGTCAGTACTTTCACCTTAGACTTACTTATTTTGTTCCAGACATCATCTTTTTATATTATGATGGAGAAATCCTTTAAAATTCTACATAAAATGTTGTCAAAAAGCTAACTGTCCAGCAAAGCTGCACGAAATGCATGTGTGCTTGGTAATAGAAAAGACTGGCAGCTCTGAGGAGAAAGACCTGGGAGTCCTGGTGGACCTCAGGATGACCGTGAGCCAGCAATGTGCCCTTGTGGCCAAGAAGGCCAATGGCATCCTGGGGTGCATCAGGAAGAGTGTGGCCAGCAGGTGGAAGGAGGTCATCCTCCCCCTCTGCTCTGCCCTGGTGAGGCCCCATCTGGAGCACTGGGTCCAGTTCTGGGCTCCCCAGTTCAAGAAGGACAGGGAACTGCTGGAGAGGGGACAGCAGAGGGCTACAAAGATGATGAGGGGCCTGGAGCATCTCTCTGATGAGGAAAGGCTGAGGGACTTGGGTCTCTTTAGTCTGGAGAAGACTGAGGGGGGATCTGGTCAACGCCTATAAATACTTAAAGGGTGGGTGTCAGGAGGATGGGGCCAGTCTTTTTTCAGTGGTGCCCAGGGACAGGACAAGAGGAAACGGGCACAAACTGGGACATAAGAAGTTCCATCTAAAGATGAGGAGGAGCTTCTTTCCTGTGAGGGTGGCAGAGACCTGGAAGAGGCTTCCCAGAGAGGTGGTGGAGTCTCCGTCTCTGGAGACATTCCAAACCCGCCTGGAAATGTTCCTGTGCAACCTGCTCTGGGTGGACCTGTTTTGGCAGGGGGTTGGACTAGATGATCTCCAAGGTCCCTTCCAACCCTCATTCTGTGATTATGTCTGTGTAAAAGGAGTAACCCATAGAGGCCAAAGTGCAGGTCCAGGCCAAGTCTGCCCAAGTGCATCTCAGAAATATTAATTTAAGATATATAATTTCTACATAATGAAACGTGTTAAATTTTTTAATTGGTAGTGTTATATTTCTGAGAATTTTTGGAGCAAATGGAGCCTTCAATGAGAAGGAAAGTAATATTAGACCTAGTAAAAAGCATCTTCATTTTCATGTATGCCACCCTCTTCTCCAAATTCTGTGGTGGTTTCTGTGCATGTTCTGATTTCTGTATTGAGGCATAAAAAGTGTATGGAAAAGAAACAGGTTTATGTAAATATACAGTTTTCTGCTTTTCCTGTCATGAATCCTATGGCTGCTGATGCTAGAAAGAATGTTCTGAAAGCACGAATCTGTTGGATATTTGCTAGCAGGATGCCAAAGAGGCAGCTGGTACAACATTGAGTTTCTTAGAGTGTTGTTTCTACCCAGCGCTGTCTTTGAGGTGTATGACACTTAGGGTACTACTTTCACAGGATACATTCTGCAAGGGTAGCTGGAGTTTCTGAAAATGCTGATTTGTATTTCCTCAACAGAACCGTGTGTATAAGAGCACTCTGTCCACTCAGGTGGAAGTAGTGTCTCCTTCAAAGAGTTAGAATGTTTTAATGATGGCTATGCAGGTCCTGAGAGGAGAGGAAAAGAAAAGGTCACATCCTTTGGTTATGAGGAAGTAAAAAATTTTGCATTCAAGAATTTCTGGAGGTTGAAAGTTTCCTGTTGATCTAGTGTGATCTTTATTCCTCATCCTTACAACAATTTCAATTTTTTTCATTAAAGGAATTACACTGTGACCTTTACTACTCATAAGGATATGGGGGTTATTTGTTTTTTCGCAGGACCAAGCTATGCCTTTTGCTGTAATTTAGCATTGCAAATTATGATTTCTCTCTTCGACATTAGGTTTAGATTGAGATAGAATTAGATCACAACGATCAGGAATGGAAAAACTTTTAAACAGACTTTAATAAAGTTGCTGACTTTAATATGATGTCTAATTGGCTTTTTCTTTTCTCTTAATGTCATTCTGTGTCACATTTCAAACCACAGGTGTGCTAAAAAGCTGTGTATAGAATGTGTTTTAAAATAATGCATGGCTGGTTTATGGTAAATGAAATCACTAAAGCACTGTGATGTACTGTGGAATTTTAAGTCATGCTTCATTTGAGAGATTAGAAATGAAGACATTCAAGACATCACAATTCTTCTGTCAGTCACAACGTAACTAAAGTTCATTCTACTGTCTGTTCTGTGACAACTAATGGCTGTGTGTTTTGAATTTTCTATTGAACAAGTGCTGAAATGTCAAAAACCCAAGAAACATGATGTTACACTAAACTACATCTGACAGGGGTTTGTTATTTAGTTGGGCGATGCCTCAAGAACAGGCGGCAATCTTCAAGTGGGATTCCTAAGTTGAAATGCAGCTGATGATTCAGAATAATGATGAAATGATTACAAACTCTCAAGTGCGTGCATTAAAACTTCGAACTGTAACTTCTCCAATCTGGAGACACATTTTGAAAGCAAAATGAAAAAGAATATTGGTTAGGAATACAATTACTCAGATTTCTCTTTCCCAGTGTTCAGGTGCAAATAGCCTAAAAGCTAGTGTCAAAAGGAAAATGAAACAGGGTATTGAATGAAAACATGCCTTTTTTAGTTCTTCACATCGGTCTTTTCAGGAGGTTGCCTAACATTCAGTTTATGGATGCAATAATTAGAAAGGCTCCTTCAGCACCCTATATTCCTTTTCCTGTCTGTCCAAGGAGAGGAGTTGGCAGGATGGGAGAGAGGAGAGTGGAGGACGTTGTTCTTGAGAGAATTAAGTTGGATCAGTGAAGAGTATGTCGAAGATTCAAGCACTCAAAAGCTGCTGAGAGAAAAAAGTTTGTTTAGTGGTAACAGCTGAGACTTGCCTTAGTCTTCTTTCTGCCTCTTCAGGAGAGCAGCAATGAAAACTGACCTGACTTTTCAGCCAAGGTAGCTCAGGAAATGGTTTCTTGAGGTTCAGGCTAACATCGTGAAATCTTTGAAGACCACTTTTCTTCAAGATATCCTGTAAAATATTTGTTTTAAAATGTGGTGCTTTTCTCAGTGATTCTAGGGAGCCCTATTTAGGATCATAGCTAAAGAATTTTGCTATGTTGTTTTGTAAAAGAAAAAATCAGGCAGTAGTTGATTTCTTGTAAGTGCACGACATGCTAAAATGAGCTGAAAGACACTTTAAGGGAGATGCATGCATTGGGTCTGTCCAGTTGCATGATGTCAGTGGCCAGGTATTACGCGTAAGTGGCCTTATATATGAGGCCACTCCTCAGAACGTGGAATCAGTTGTCTGTTCTTCAGGTATTGAACTGTAAAAAAAATTTCCAGCCCTTGCCCATATTGTGTTTGCTGTACTGAAAACAACCATACCATTAATTCTTTCATGTCTTTTGGTTTTGACTTTAATGTTCCTTAATCTAAACTGAACTGTAATTGCCATCTGTTAGACCAGGCCCTTAAATGATCTGAGTCCTCCTTCGTATGGCTGGACTGTGTCTCATTATTTATGGTTCCTTTCAGTATATGATAATTTTTAAACTCTTGTGTATATTAACACCCATATGAGGTCATTTTCTACATTAGGGGCCAAATCTGATTTAAGCTTTTCCCTCCAGGCATTGTTTTTCGGCATAACGATGTTTTATGTTGCTGCAGTTTTTTTTCTTTGAAGGCATGAGTGATCTGTATTCTGTTTCTCGAGATATTCTTGGCATTAGCCTTTTACATGCAACGGTGTGGAATGGTGTGAAATCATGTCTAGTAATCCAGAGAAGTCATCCTCTGCTTCCCACTTCAGTAATGTCCCTTCAGGTTTCTAACAAGTGGTGTTGGAGCAGCCATTTCATTATCGCTTCTCTGATGACAGTTGGTTCCCTGAAAACATTACACTGGTCACTTTTTTCCACTGTATCTTGTAAAGCATCTCATTTATGTATTTATTTAAAATATAAACTTATGCCATTCAGTATCACAGTAACTTCACAGAATAAGTAGAGTTTTCTTCTTGCTGAGGCTACACAAATGCAAGGGGAAGTGTCCAGTGTCATTGTCTCAGAAGACAATGTCCGTAAGTAAAAAGGAAAATATCCAATCAGTAGTTGGTAATTAAATTTGAAGATTCATTATAATCATGATGAAGAAACAATGAAAGGAACGGTAGGAGGAGAAAATTACTGCGGGAAGGATTGAATTACATTTTGGGCTTTGGGATCTATTATTCCCCACGTAAATAGATGAAGAAACTTACTGACTTCAATTTCAATAGAATCCATTCCATAAGAACACTCTTCATTCACTCTTTCTTTTTTTTCCTTCTGGATACTGGATTTTTCTGATCTAAACCCCATTTTCTACATTAGTAAGATGAGAGCAATAGAATTCATATCACCAGAGTAACTTTACTGCAATATTGACATTTGCAAATCTGAGGCGAGATTGTCAAAACACTTATTAGCTTCACTCGAACCTACATTTTTCAGTTTTGTAAACCAGCTGTAGCTCCTTAGAAGTCTGTAGCAGAATTACTTTCAAATTGCTATATATAGTTTTAAACTTTTATATATGTACACATATAGAGAGATATTAAAAAAAAAAAAGTGGAAGGAGGGAGAAGAGGGTATTTTCTACTGTAATTTCTTTCTACATCAATTGTACACATCAGATCTTGTGACTACAACATTGCTGCAAAAAATGCTTGGTTTAATCACGTTGCTAATGACTGTTGTGGTACCATCCCACACAATTCAACAGAAATTGAAATACCAACTATGTTCTCATGAGAAAATAAAATTTGAGATCTCATAATATGAGATGATTACGATTGTAATTTTTATCCTCCCTAGAAGGCAGTCCACTTTGAAACGGGCTGCCTTGTGTAGTTGCTTGAGTGATTTGTAGTGTAGCATATTGTAGAACACATTGCAGTAATCTAATTTGAAGTGACAAATGCACTGATGACGGTAAAAAACATGATGTCTAGTAAAGAGCTGTCTCCAGGCTGGCATATGTGAAGGAAACACATTCCTAAATGTTGATGCAATACAGTTGTCAAATAGTAGTTAGAAATCCAATCGGGCCCCCAGGCATCAGTTCTGAACAACAAATGCAGAGCACCCAGCAGCAGATGGAGATGGCTGTAATTTTTATTACATCTTGAAATGACTTCCCTCTGTCTTTGTCATAGGTATTGCCTTACTTTTATGTTCACTGAGCTTTCAGCTAACTATCCCATCCTTCCGTTGTCTGAACACTGAACACGCACTGCTGGTTTCAAGAAGAGCCCGGTGAGAGGTATCAGCAGTGTAGAACTGGTCATCAGCACAGACCACTTATCCTCACTTGTCTTCCTACAAGTTCATGCCAAGTATGTGTGCCAAAAAGGAAGAGACTTGGGATAAAACTATTGTCTACCGGCAACATTTTTGGTAAATAGTAATTAGCCGCTGCTGTGTTAGTGAGCAAGACGACAGCTGTCTAGAAGAAATGCCATCAGCTTGAGGGTTAAAGTTCCTAGCATGTCCGTTTCGCACATGGCTGATGGACAAAGCACGCCATGGGTTTTGGTGTGGACTTGCAATCTTTCCTTTTGGACTTGTAAATAATAGCAGTCATCAAAGAAATAGGAACTATTTGATACGCTCAGGTTTTATCAAAGCCATCTTCTCTGAGGCTTCAACCAGGAATCGAGGTGTGGTTGAGTGTGATGAAAGTAGTCATACCAGCTGACATTTATCACCGCCATGAAAGCGCATCTATCAAAAAGCTACTGATCTAATTAATCAGAGAGAAGATGATCTTTTCTGAGAAATAGAAATGTTTTCTGATTTCTTGAAAATATCAAATAAAATAATGTCTTAAGGACATAAACCCATTAATGCCAAAAAAAGTAATACTCTAATTATGATAATTGTAACTGTAAAGTAAAAGGGGAAAAAAGATGTCCATACCTGTGGAATACATACTGGACTTATTTCCAGTTAATTATCATTACCAAAGATTACTTGAGTTGCTTATCAGAAGCAGGTTTTCTTGCTTGAGTCAGCACCAAACAGATGAATGAGGTAAATTCAGTAACAGGATAAACCGAGCATTTGGAAAATAGTCGGCGACATCATGTTAAATACTATCACCACCATCATAAAGTATGTTAAATATGAAGTGGGAAAAATCCCTTGTATTAATGTTTGATTTGATCACATGAGTAGCTGGTGATCAAGGAAATTTTAAAATTCTTTTCACTTTTTATTGGTGAATCATTGTTAATCACTATTAATTAAGTATTAGTCAAACATTTTGCTTTTTATTAGTGAAAGGCAACTAGTGAGTGGGCAGGACTGGAAACAAGTCATTGCAATTGAAAGGTATTTTCAGCAAAGTAAATTACGTCACTTCAATTTCCTTTTGAGGAAACAGATGGTTATTTCCCTTATTTTAGAAAAAAAAAAAAAAAAGTAATTCTGAAATGAATGAACCTAATCTTACTACAGTATCTATCTGTGGGAGAGGAAGTGCTTCACCATAGAGCGATGTATACGCTAAATTACAAGAAGCCTATTATCTTTATAATTGTATCAAATGTCTTAGTAGTTTGGATCTAATTAGATTGTTCTTAGTGAAAACCATTATGAATTCTATTAAGAATCTATGGTTACTGGTTTTCTGCATTCTGTTCAAAAAATGTTAGGCTCCTCCTTCACTGCTAAAAAGAAAATAATGAAAAAACCACTTTTTCATATCTGTTTTCCTGTACAATGGGAACACTCTATGTAACATTAAAAAAGAGCTAAGAAGAAGTGAATTTGAATGAGGAAGTGATCATCTGGGAGAGCCTTCTCTTCCTAATGAGCTAGCAATTAGCGGGTGTTGGTACCCTCTCCTCCAGTGGGAAAGCTGGTACCAGCCCAGTGATTGCAGGTGGGAGCTCTTATGCTTCCATGCCTGTGGGAAGGATCCAGTCTCTTCCACTGAAGGCAAAAGTCACTTTGTCTTAAAATATGGACAGCTGGAGGGGGAGAGAGAGGACAGAGTGGGACACGGGCTATGTGTTCAATGCATACATTACTCTTCTGGTTCACCTTGCTACAAAGACGGCTTATTGCGAATGTACCTTGAATTTTCTTCTCCACTTAAAACTAGGATTCAAAACCGTTGTCTGTAAGGAGAGTGTAATGGATCCATCCCAAATTGACAGCACTCATCTTAGTGACGGAATTCCTTTTCTGAGACTTCACAAGTGACTCATTCTCCTACAACGGGGCTAAGAAGGGTTTGGGGTTTTTTTTTTAAGTGATCTTTTTAAAAACCGGTCTTTCTATGAATAAATTAATAATGGAATAATGCAGACTGCTCCAACTTTCAAAATATCTGAAATTAATGATAAGTTTCAAATTCAAGGCCAGGCCTAGCACTCACGTTGGCTGACTGGAGTACTCATTGGAGCAGGATATTTTGACCAGCCTCAAATAAAACAGCACACACTGGGCTAAGGTGCAAAGGTACATTATCAGAGCCCCCAGGAAATGGCAACTGTCCCATGCAATATTCCAACCCCCCCTTATTTTCTCTGCTTTACTTTAAATTTCTCTTACACCCTTTTCTGTAATATGATTGCATTTTTGTAATTTAAAACATACTTAGATTTCCTTTAAACGTTAGCTTTTAACTTCCTTTTAATGTCTGCAATAAAGAATATGAGAATACTATAAGGATCCTTAAATTATTAATATCTACTCTCAACATGAAATCATTCAAATATAGTTTTTAATTTGAATAACAAAGGTCATAAGCACCTAGAATGTTCTATAGATGATGCTAATTAACAGCATTATAGTTGTTAAGTGGTGTCTGCTCTTTATAGGTGTGTTTGGCTGTACAGAAGTCATGTACCCAGCTCTGACCCACAAACTGTCTCTAAACACTTGGGGTTAGAAATAGCCATATGTTATGCATTCTAAAAATAATTGCCAGTGTATTAGGGGGTACTCATACTAATATTGTGGTGACTGTAACTGCTGGGAATATATATGAAATTAAACTTAACTAGGACAGATTTTTCACTTCATGTACCTTAAATGAGATTTCTGTGTACTGTTGATATAAAATGAGGAGTAGCTTTCCTTCCAGATTTTGATACATTAACTATGAGTACCACATTCTGTTATTGGCTACATGGGAACAATTCCATAAATGGTGATGATATAGGTATTTGAGATAGTATGAGTTATCTGTGTTACCTTTTCTGTAAGGGAAGTTGGCTGCAAGCAGGTTACTGGTGAAATCTTTCCGAAGAATGGTCTCAACTAGCAAGTAGATTCTGAGAAACCGGAACCATAAATGAGGGATTTGGCATTATTTTCAAGCTATAAATGTCTGGTTTCCATGGGATTTCCATGGGAAGTAGTACCACATTAACAAATAGTTAAGACTAAAAGGGAAAAAAGAGTTTGCAATCAGCATGCGATACATGAGGTTGAGATTCCTGCCTGGCAACTTTCTCTTCTCAGCCTTTCCAGACTAGCAGTATAACTGTGTGAGACACAGCTCTGGGTGGGCAGGGGAGATGGATTTTTGACTGTGTCCGTGGTACGTTGTCCATGTGTTTTCCCAGCTGAGTAAAGACTCTGTCGTTCCAGACTGTCTCAGCCCATGCCTCAAGGCAGGGCTTTTTAGTTAAATCAGAAAAACGCGTGAAGACTGTAAAATCCCCCATCCAGACACGGAGCTTCCATCCTCCACACCAGCCACAGCTTTTCCTCCACGCTCTCTCTCTGCCTGACCTGCGGGCGCGCATCTTTCAGCTTCCAGATTTTGGACAAGCTAGCTTGCTGAACGCCAAGGAATTGCCAGCTTGCAATTCTCCTTGCTTCTACCCTACGTGCACTGTGTGTCTGACATAACCGATTCCCGTGCCCTGTGCGTGGGTAAGCCGGTAATCTGCTCCTCGCTCTCGTCAGGGGCTCTCCAGTCATTTGAGCCACTCTATCAACAAGTTGGTTGCAGGTAAAATGGGAGCTAGATTTTCTCCCAGTAACTGGCCAGGTATACCCCAATCAATCTCCCATCATCTTCTAGACAGTGGGAAGACAGAGATTGAGGTGCTTTTCTAGAAATCGTTATTGACTTTATGGACATATATGTGTATTTATAAATAGATAACATTACAAGGTGCGACTAACTTTTATCTATCAGTAGTACTTGTACTTTGACAGAAGGATCTTTAAGTGGTTCAGAGAATACATCTGACTGACATAAAGGCAACCTAGATCCATCCGTGAGTATGTTTCTATCTTCTTTCATACAGTGTACCACAGTAAAGCCTGAAACTCCCTCACCAGGAGGGGAAATGTCAGGGCTGCGTTGGCCAGAATTCAGTATTCAAAAGGAACACCCTTCCCAGACATGGATGCCTAACGACATTCCTATGGCTTGCCCGTGGCTACTCCAGGAGTCTTTTCTGGCTCAGAAATCCAGGGAGAGGCTCTAACTGGCCTGGTCCACGCCTTATTAACACATTAGAGCTCTTATTGGTACAGCGCTTTCTGCCAAGAATGAGGCGTTGCTGTCAGTGAGTGTACACGTTACCTCAATCCTTTCTTGAAAATGAGACTGCAGTACACTTCCATCCCAGGCTCTCAGCAACACTGTGTTGTATTCTCTATATCACTTGACAGGTGACAATTATAAATTTTTACTCTGTACTTGTACAGGGCGTGGGATTAAAGCAACACAGAAGTAAGAATTCCTCTTCCTCTTTTCCCCTGCCTTTTTTTAAAATTTTTTTTTTTTCTTGGTGCAAGAATAGCATTGGTTTTGATATACAGCTTTGGACTAAAAATATGAATATTAAAATAATTACCATCGTACATCACCTGCTGAATTTCATCTCATTTGGCTAGTGATGCATACTCCCTGTGGAGGATCCGTCTGCTTTGCTCACCTTATCTCCGAACATTTGATTAGAGAGACTTACCCCATATCAGTTACGAACACATGGGTCCACATGACTCCGTGTAATCCAAAATCGCCTGACACTACGCAGTGAAAATTAAGAGTGGAAAATAAGTCGGAGTATAGAGTCCTGGAGATAAGAATAATCATAACATGGAAAGATGACTTTCCTCTGGGTCGCACCCAAAGCTCGTCAGTGTATGCAAGCACATTTCTGTGAACTTGGTGAAGAAGTACTGAAGCACTTTGGAGTTTGTCAGTTTGTCAAAGTATTTTCATGCAGTTAAAATACAGAAGCCACAAGTTTTGGAATGGATCAGAGCTTTGCATTAACAGGTATGAGATTTACATAGATGAATTGAAAACGCACTGCTCTGTGCTACATTTTATGGGGTTTATTGCCGTAAGGCACATCTGTCAGGTGAATTAGTATTCTCTGAAACTGCCAGGTGATCTCCCTGGAGAATCTGTTTTTGTGACAAATACAGCGAAGTGAGCAGCATGGCATGTTGTCATCCCTGCGTCTCTGGAAGGAGGACTGTGGTCGGTGGTGTTGCTCTACAGGGACAGCTGAACTCTCTGGGACAAAGGCTTCTCTGGGAAACGGGGATCTTGTGCAATGTGGCACCAGTGCCCGCGGCCAGAATTGATTCTTACAGATTTTTTTAAAGTTCTGCATTTCCCTTTCCAAGTCCAAGACACCTTTCTTTGACTTGGCCTTCGGTAGTAGAAGTATATAAAACCACAGAAAGAAAATTCAAGAGGTAAACAGAAAAACAACTTATAATGTCATAGATCACAGAATGGTTAGAGTTGGAAGGGACCTTAAAGATCATCGATTTCCAACCCCTCTGCCCTGGGCAGGGACACCTCCCACTAGAGCAGGTTGCTCAAAGCCCCATCCAGCCTGGCCTTGAACCCCTCCAGGGATGGGGCAGCCACAGCTTCTCTGGGCAACCTGTCAAATGTCAAAGAACTATACATGATAAATATTAGTGGCATAACTTGACGTGCTTCTAGGAAACTTTGTTGTAGTATAATAAAGTATAATCTATAGAAAAAAGATAATTTTCTGGGTTTTATTTCCTGTCAGTCTTTTGTAGTAACACAGAGGAGGATTGACCCCTTTCAGTCCTCGGCTATTTGAGATGGACACTGTGAGTAGCCAGTATCAGCTGAGACAGTTTTTTTACACTGGGAGGTAGTCAACTTGAATTTGAAAGTTCTTCACACCTAAATGATAGAATAGCTTTGTTATAGGAAGGCAGTATCACTGATGTTGACTGAATTATTTTTATTTTTTTTTAATTCTTATGTCTTTCTTTAAACCTTATGTCTTTCTCACATATTTTTTTTCATTTTCGTCCTGTGGAATGTCCCTCTAAGAAAAAGTAATAGTTGGTATGTAACAGGAAAATTTTTGTGCCTTTTCTTTATTTATTTCCTTTCTAAACTACCTTCTAACAAGAGGAGCGTGGAGTGTGTTGTTTCGTTATTATGATATGTCGTCATATCATAATATGTCAGCCCTGTGAAGACCCAGGTGTGAAGATTTCAGCAGATGTGGGAGGTTTGATCTGAAAGACGTTTAGATGAGCTGAAGAGCCGTTTAGATGTGGTGTTGGGGGGTATGGTATAGGGGAGAACTTTGTAGAGTAGGGTAGATGGTTGGACTCGATGATCCCAAGGGTCTCTTCCAACCTAGACGATTCTAAATCTTCTCTGGTAACTCCTGGCAAATGGCAGGCAGTAACACTTCTAGCAACTTGCTGTTGAGTAGTTCAAAGCAGTGTAATGCGAGCAGAGTCTGGTGTAGGCTGGATGTTACACACTTGTTGCACGTGCACTAGGCTGTGGGAAGTGTTGAGACGCAGCCAGTGCTGCTGCATTTCTTATCACCAAAATGAGGTTGTCCTTCCCCCTTCCTTTTGTCTTTACACAACTAAACAGAAGCTTTTATATTTCCATCGTCTCCTGCTTCTGTTAATTCTTAACGCTGATATCCGTACCATAACCACAATCAATGGGGCCATATGGTGCTGCTGTTGTAAAATACTCAGGTCTCAGTAAGCAGTAATTTTGGTTTACCCTCGGAACACAGCTTGGGTGAAAATCTGGAAACCTTGATAAACCGCACTGTTTTCATTATTAATCACTAAATGATGCAATCACATAAGAATGTGGTGCATCCCTGTTGTTACAGGACTGCAAAGCAGTGCATCTCTCCAGCCCGCCGCAACTTCCCATGCACAGTGAATTTTCCTTACGTAGAAACCTTGAATCTTCAGTGCATCAGGCTTGTGTCCTTCTAACCAATTTCTGACCAAAGCTAATCCTTATTAGTTCCGTACATCACCTTGTTGTTCAAGGAAGTCTCATCGGTTGTTGAAGGGAGTCTCCTCTCACAGTGAGGTTATCAAAACTATGAAGGCGATCAGGGGTTCTTCCTTTCATTGCTTCGTGGTTGCTGGAACTGTGCTCTCACCTGATGACTTCTCATGTGCAGTGCCCTTCTTCCCCACCACCCCCTCAAAAAACAGCTTGAGGAACATTTTTATCTTTCGACAAAGGCCTAGATTTATTTTAATTCATTTCCACTGCCCGTCTCACCAATTGTTGTCTTGTCCTTTTCCCCTCTCTTTCAGAGGATAAAGTATGGACAACTGTGTATCACGATCTGCAAATGCAGACTTCTGTGGGAGGCAACAGCCTGGAAAAGGTACCGGTGCTGCAGCTCAACTACAGTGCAACGATGGACCAGATTTCTGCCATTACCAGTAGTGCCGAGTACTGCGAGCAGTTCATCTCTTATTCTTGCAAGATGTCCCGGCTGCTGAATACCCCAGGTAGGCTGAGAATGGGATACGAGTTAAATACAGTGTTAAAGAGCTTTATCTGAACAATTCAACAGGTATTTCTTTTAGGCCAGTCCATTCAGTGAACATACTTGTTTGTTCACCTTCATTAAAGCTCACAAAGAGGTAAATAATTGGAAATACAGAAGGAATTATTTTCTTCAGAAATGTTGCCTCTTTGCTTACTACTAAAATGAATTTTCTTGCACCACAAAATGGTGTGTTCTTCGCTCAGATCTGTTGCTCCTTAACGCTTTTGGTAAACAGGATAACTTTTAAAGTTTAATCAATAGAGGCATTGAAAAATTGCTTTGAACTTCAATCTGGTTTTCTGCTTGTCGGTTTTCATATGCTACAGTCAGCGAGGGCACTGGCTGGATGAGGGTTGGAATTTTCCCACTAATAGCTCTGAAACAGTTTCTTAAATGTGGAGTATTTGTGGGGTGATCAGATGCCTTACACCTTGTAGAGACTGGCACCGTCAGTAATGTGGCTGCGTGAGAAATAGGAGATGCTATTGCCTGCAAGTAGATTCATTTGAAGTTTCTTGTTTTGCTGTGTAGCTTTACTGGAGGAGAACAGTCAAAGTCCTGCTGTGTGTGTCTCCTCAACAAGTCTTACCCGGAACTGATAAATGCAAAAGTATTTGTTGTTTCAGGATTAGGAAAACAGCACATAAAGAAGGAATTCAGTTTTAGAAACTCTTTTAATATACACCTAGTACTGTATCTGTGCTCTAATTGTGTATGATAGCATTAATGTTAAATAAATCTTTAATGCTACTTAATGAAGACTGGGTTATAAGTGGAAATATATAACCTATTTTTGTGATTGTGAAATTAGTTCATTGTAGTAGGAGCAATTAAAATACATTTCAGGTGGAACTAACGGCTGGATGCTTACAGTGCTATACTTTAAGCTGCTTTCCCTCATTAATTTATTTTGGTATATTTTCTTATGGTGGTATAAATATGTATTCATTTGGCATGCACGTGCATCTTATCCCTATTTCATAAGCATTCCATTAGTTAATAGATACTGTAATGCTTGATACTCCTCTCCCTCCTCCCTGCTGTTCTTGAACTATTTCTAATGCATGATTTGTCTCTGTTGCCATTATTTTGCTTAATTTAGCATAGCACAGAGACTCTGCAAAGTGGAAAATAATTTCTTCTTTCTTGGGCCTTAATGTATAGGATCCTGAATCATGTTCATAACTCCAAGTACTGTGATTCTGCTGATGGATGCAAGCTCCCTGCTTCCATATGCTTCAGAAAAGTAGTATATGGCTGTATCTTTGGGCAGGTACTTAGAATTTACCTGGGGATGTGAGCTGGAGATAACAGGCATAGAAAGCACATAGTTTACATAGAGCACAGTGTTAGAGTCTCCTTTTTTAATGGTGTAAGACTATTATTTCAGGATGAAATTGTACTTGTTAGTATATGTTTATGTTATAATATAAGAAATACATACTGCAATTGCAGATGTTTACCCTGGCTTCCAGATTTAAAAGAAAAATTAAGCAGCACACAAAATAATAACTTATTAAAATTTCTTCAAGGAATAATTAATTCCCGACATATGCATTCTTAAGCATTTCTTCAGAAATGTTTGGATGTATTTTGCAGATACTTCTTTCTTCATGTTTCCACCTTTGATACGGAAAAATAAATTCTCTTAAAAACTCTTTATAAGCCAGTTTTTTTGGTCTGGAAAGTGAGTTTCCAGAGGTACTCTATGAGGCGGTTGGTTTTTTTTCCTGTAAGTGAGAGAAAGAAACAACGAAGGCCCATCATTCTAACCGAGCCAGTAAGAGAGTCACACTGCAGTGTGTGCGTAACACCTGCACCGGTGTGTACGCAGCGCAGCAGGGATTTCTGTCTTGGTGGAGAAGAGGGCAATACATTTTCTTTCTAAGCTATGTGTTTGGTTGGACTCGATGATGTGTGGTTGGACTCGATGATCTCAAAGGTCCCTTCCAACCACTAAGATTCTGTGATTCTGTGATTCTGTGTTCTTGACTTCAGTCTGTGGCTTCTAAGCCGAGGAACTAATTTTTCATACCTTTCTCTGGGTTTTTTTTTTGGTTTGGGTTTTGTTATTTTTTTTTTGGAGGTGTGCCTTATTTGCTAAATGTGTTACGACGCCCCGTTCATCTCACAGCACAGCCCCGAGTACCCGTGAGGATTCTCCCGCCACAGAGCTTTCTATATAAATCGTTGCAGCATGGTGCCCACACAAAGAAACAAAGAAAGAAACAAAACCGACCACATCTTTGTATTCCTCAGGAGGCTCAATCCTGGTTGTACCGACGCCAGCGGCAAAACCTCTGTGGACTTCATGAGACGACAATAGTTTTTGTGCCCTTGACCTCAGATGCTCTTCTAAGTCTGAATTTCTCCTTTTCCCCATCCAGCTGTTAAGTAACCACTTAGAATAGACTAAATTACGTTTAGTTTTAGTTAGTTTTTATTAGTTTTAAATTACGTCAATGAGAAAAGAGAAAACTGAAAAGACTCGGCTTTTTCACCTTTTTGCCTCTCGAGCTTCACATTGCCTTTCAACATGATTCCTTATCACGGAGAAATTGCTCAGTTAACATATTTGAACAAATCACAATCAAAGCTGTTTATTGATCTATTAATGGCAAGTAATTAACGAGCCATGAGTGAAGTAGGGCTCTTGCTGCTTTTAGTTATGCGTGTCCTGAAAAGGTAGCCGAGGTATATACAATTGCACTAATATATGTTCTGCTGCTAATAATAGCTTCAATCGTTTTGGGGTTTTGTGCAGTGGAAACTGCATCAAAACGCTGCATTTGAGGAAAGCCTTCATATTAATAAACGTGTGTTGTTGTGGGGTTTTTTTTGGCTGCAGGCACAGTGGTCGAAGAATTCTCATAGCCACATGCTTTGAGAGTGACAGATGAAAAGCAGTCTGTATGAACTAAGAGTTCTCGTTCTTCTGTTATTAGTTTTAGACTTTGGTTCCTTATTCCTCCAGGTCCATTGCTTGTTTTTTCTTAATCATGGGCTGTCATCCAAGCGAAATAACAGGTATATCCCAGAGAACAGATTCAAATCATTGCCAGCAGCAGGGATTGAGAGTGATTTTACAGGTCACAATGCCATTGCCTTCCCACTTAGTCTGAGTGAAGCCAATAATAAGGTGTTCTATGTAAATTAAATCATAAGTGACTTCTGAAAACATTCCTGAAAACAGCAATCTCATGAGACTATAGGATAATTCAGGTTGGAGGGGGCTGCAGAAGGTTATCTGATCCAATTTTCTACTCAAAGCTCGATAAACAGCCCTTGTCTGTGTAAGTGAAGACTATCTGGAAATGAAGTTTTCCTTCCTTACTGCTTTGGGTTTGTTTGTTGGTTTTCGGTTTTATTTTTTTTAAAACTTGCGCTCCAATATGTTTTAAATTATACTCAGACATAGGGGTCTGTTTCAAAGCCTTAACAAAAGATCATCAGAAAAAAAAAAAATTTAGTCAAGATAGCTTGGTGACTTTCTTAAGAAAGCGCAAAACCTAACACCTCTGCTGAAAATACACCGTATTATCTCAATATGCAATAAAACACTGCACATTTCTGGGGAAGCGATTTTCAAGCCGGGAGCCTGCCGTTGCTCACAGTCCTTGTGTCAATTAACTACATACTGAGGAGATCTGTGTTCACTTTCTGACCCTTAATACAGATTTCCTTCATGACCTTAACAATTTATTTAGTTTTTCTTCTTTTTTTTTTTTTTTTCAATTCTGTCAACATGAGGTTGATGCTTCTTATTGCCTATATTGTCTGTTTAGATAACAGTTTTTTAGAACACGAATTCCTTTGCAAATATGCAGTTATTAGCATGATAGAGGCTTGGTCTTGGCAATCCGAGTAACTAGTACTGTTAATATATGGATGAAATTATAAGCCCATGGACCATAATTGCAACTTAATAACAGTGTACATGTCTATGGAAATTTGCAAAAAAAAACCCCACCAGACTTTTCGATTTGTTTTGCTCTTTTAAATTTACATTTCTTGTATCCTCTTTTCTTCTCGTTTCCTTGGAAACTTCCATTTTGAGAAGATAATGATATGTTTAGCACAGAGGCCATGCAGAAAGCTAGCTGTTTTCTGAGTTCTCGATGCCCGTACACTGTCCAGTTGTTGTTGGAGGTGACAGGGCATTTCCCTCATTTGCAAACAGGAACTTGGAGATAGAAGAAAATTATTCTGTGCCCACTGGTTAACAAGAGGGAAAGCAGTAAAGCAAGATATAGAATCACTTTGCTTTTATAGGAAGAAGCTTCCCTTATTCACTCTAATAAGCAAGGTGATGCACATGACACTGATACAATATACTGACAGAATGCAGAATTCCTTGCTATGAAATTGTCCATGGGTCACTGATCTCAGCCTCTGAACTGGGGAGGAACCAGTTCTGCCACTCTTCCCTGCGCCCCGGGAACGCGAGCCTGGCGGGAGGAGGGCTGCTGTGCTCACGGTGTCTGGGAGCCTCCCATTTCCCAGAGCTGTAGGAGCCGTAACAAATAATCCCAGTGTGGGAGCTGAAAGCACAGATACAGAGAACGGAACAAGATCTGTTGGTGTTGTGCTCCAGTTTTTATTCCCATTCTCTGTGCCCGCAGGCAGCCTGTGGAAAGCATAAAGCAGAGTTACTGCGCTACATGAATTACAGCTTCATGCCTGTTGTCTTTGGAGGAGATGAGACAGCAGCTTCATGAATTCAGGAGTTTAACGGGTGAAATAGAAAACTTAGTTTGCTGTTTAGCTGTTTTATTACAATAACGCAATTGTAATGCCAGTAGTAATTAAGATTTATGGGCAAACTGAGATAAAAACAAAGTTCAAAATTTTAATATGATATTTTTCCTAAGTAACCATCCAAATCAGAACTTAATATCTAAACTTCCACATCTCTAAATGTTAAGTGATCTAGAATGCTCACTGCAGATTTAATTCCTGCTTAAAAAGAGGTTTTCAGAAAGAGTCTGAGAGAGGACTGGGATTTCTGCAGTATTTCCTGAAGTGGTGAATGTCAGCTGCTCCAAAACTTGCTCGGGCTCCAGCGTTCAGTTCTGAATGTTCTTTCAGAAACCATGCCCGTAAGCTTCCATGGGTCTTGGCCAGCCTTAAGAAATTTGATTGACCCCTTCTTCTCTGTCACTGTTCTAGAAAAGCTGATTTCAAATTCTAGAGATTTTTAAAGGAGAAAGGTACCAGGAGCAACGTCCTTGCTCCGCTCTGACCTCCATGCTCATGTCCTAGAAGTGGAAACCAACAGCTTTTGGAGACTTCTTTTTCCCTTAGTCGTTGTCATGTTGCTACAGAACTGAAGCAGATTAATTCATAGGTTAAGTGTTTCTCATTAAATACATATGGGTCATCCTAGGTAAATACCAGGTAGGTAATTGGTTAGTTAAGAGGTCATTTTTTCCAGTCCGTTATTAATACACCCTTCTCTCGTGTATTTGTTTGACTCTGCACCTTCGCTTATCTCTTAGCAATTCCTTTGAGGTTTTTAGATACTGTGATCTCTTGGTTTCACTTTATCTTCATAATACTTGTACCTGGTGAACTGATTTTGCTAATTTTCCAAGTTACCTTTGCTGATGTGCAGGAATTAGACTTAATCTAGTATCACTAAGTGTAAAAGGCTACATGGTGGTTTGGTGTTTCTTAGAAATAATAGTATCTGATGAGAGCTTTGTGAATATTAGAAGTCTCCATGGAAAGCGTGACTGCAGTGCTGTGAGCCCTGATTTCTTTACTATGCCTTTTTAAGAAAAAGTGATGAGTTTGAGTTTTAACTTTGCAGTTATACCAGCCTGCCCTGGTTTCATGGATGAGATGATACCGTTTCATTTCTTGAGGCGGTGACTTGTACCCATTGCCTGAAGGTTATGGGTAGGCTTTCCTAAATTCTGACCTGAGCTTTCCCAGCTGAGAGCCTGGGGCATTGGGCTGCCCCTTCTATGTTAGGTTTTACCTTTGGAAAGCCTTTCTGCTTCTCAGGACCCTCTTTAAACATTCTTTAGTTAGGGTTCGTTTAGTTTGGAAGTACTGGAACTGCTTTCTAAGAACTACTTTTTATTGTTAGTGATGTTATCAGATCCCACCCCCTGTATCATACATGCTTTTCATAGTGAGGCCACCAGAGAAACCCGTGGAACACAGCAGAATGCATATGAACTTGGGAATGGATGTGGTGTGATTACTGACACGTGTGTGGCTGTCGGAAGTATACATCTCATTCCAGGAGTATGTTTGAGTATGTTTTTTTAATGCTCTTTTTATGTATGAATGCTTGATGTTCATTATCAAATCAGTCTATTAAAAAGTTTTTCTGAATTGTCTCTGAAAGGGAGACCCTGAAATAATTTCCCCTTTGGAATGATTCCACATACATTTTCCCTACTTTTTCTCATTTTCTTTATCATATAACCCATTCTTTCCATAAATCCCCTTCAATGATTTCATACTCTCCCTGTGCAGATTTCCTAATGTTAAAACAGTGTCTAGCTGAGGCCAGCCAACATTGCCTGAGCGTGTATGAGGACAGAGTTTTACTAAAGGTTAAAGAGAGTATGCAAAAAGTACAATATATTTTAAAATCAGGTTTGTGTAATGTCATTGCCATTATAAGCTGGAGGAGGAGAGTGCATTGTCCCCTTGAACTTTTGTGCCTTTATGTGCGTAAGCCATACGTACCTGTAGATTTCCTTGTGGAAATCTATGTAGGAATTTATATAGAAGGAGGTGACCTCCAGATAACAATCCCTTCTTCTTAGAAGGAATTACTTCAGCAAGATCCTTTTTCAATGTATCTTTTGAAATATTTTTGTATGTGAGATTTTCTTAATGTGAGAAGATGAAAAAAACTAAATTAGTCACTGATTTTCTGTAAGGTAAATGTATTTTACTGAAAATGCATATGGACAGTAACTTCTATTTTCAAGGCATTTGTGTTGCCAGAAAAAATTATTCATGATCACTTCCTTAGATTCTTGAAATAAGGAGTGGGAAAGATATTTCACTTTATTAATAGAAATAGGAAAAAAAAATTAATAACCATGTTTGCTAGATAAATGGATCTGCAGATTTAAGAAAAAAGGAAAGGGTGCTCACCACATCTACTGGTGGAAGTTAAACTTTGAAACTGGGCATCTGCTGGCCAGGGCAATGATGAAGGCAGAGCCTCTAACAAGATGCAGAAGACTGAAATGCAGTCCAGGGTTTCAGAAGCGACAGGTAAAGGCTTGCAATCAGTTACCAGCTTAGCTGCTCACCTGTGATGAGTTTCAGAAAGTAGGAGCTGGTTGGTACACACTGCTGTCTCCGTTACCCTGGGAAAGACCTGTTATCCGAGTTTCTGTTGGAAACCCACCCCAATGATGGGGATGACTGGGATGTTCTGGTAGTTGGCATGGACTCTGTAAAGCAAACATATGCTCCACAACTATCAGTGGGGTTTCACCTGCAGCTTGTTATGATTCTGTGCGTTGCCACAACAGCAGTGATGATGCTTTGCCTAAACTACAGATATGCAACTAGGTACATGTAACTTATAGGATAGGTCTTACTAACTCATACATTCAAGACATAGGTAATATCCCTTGAGCTATTTTTAAAGTGACATGTCTACCAAAACACTTACATAGATGAATAGCCATAATGAATCTAGTGTACCAATTAAATTGCATCCACAAAATTATTTGTATTTTGGACCATGCTATACAATGAAACAGAACCTTTTCTCCCATCACCTTAGTAAGTAGTAATCTGCTTTCTGCTAACATTAGTCCATCTCAAAAGTTCTTTTTACGTTTTTTCTCTTCCCCTTTACTCATTCCTCTTTGATGTTCTCTTGTGTCTCTACCTCTGATATTTGTAACATTCCAATTTCGTATACACTTTTGTAAAATCTTAATCATATTTACAGTAGTGTTACTCTTGAATGACACAGAAGTAATAGATCAAAGCTTCTTTTCTTTTTAATCATCTGTCCCCTATGGCATGGACTGTGTTTTCATCAATTTTTGCAAAGCAGTGTGTCAAGTAGCAAGAATGTTTGGAAGAGATACTGAACCAATCTCTTTTCTGGAAAATCTGAAATCGCAAGCAGACCAAAAACATTGTCAGACATATAAAATAATTCATCTGTGATGATACTCTGCACCACTATGTGATTTTTCACCCACAAATCTAAAAATATCTTAACAAAATCTTCAAAAGTTAGGGTGCTGGAAGTAATGAGAGTTTTGTTTTTATTTTTTGTTTGTATTGGGTGTTTTAGTTTTGCTTGTTTAAAGATTTCTGTGCAAAATGTGTTTGAATGTATCAGTCCTAAGGAACTGAGAGGATTGCTGGCCACAACATGAAGATCAGTGCAGATCAACGTTTACCAGGCTAAGCGCAGAGCTGGCTTAATCGCACTGAACCAGAAAAAATATTGACTCTTGCTGTGATTAGTGCTACACCTTGATCTGTGGCCTGATGGCCAACGCTCCTGTTCACAGCCATGTTCCACTACAAGAAATCTGTAACACCAGCAAGACGCAAAACCCAAAGAAGGATAATGAGTGGAAACTGTGAAAGTCTGCCAGAGGCCAGATTAGGTCTTTCCTCTGATGAAGTTAAGGTTTTGCCCGCAGAACTTCTTCCTAACATACACTGGGCTCATTATTAAAGAGGAGCAACTGAATATTCACATATACTTTAACGAGAAGTGCAGGGGTAGTTGATCTGTGTTTGCATGCAACATCTTAGCATCAATGTCTCATTTTCTTTGGACACCTCCAGGGATGGTGCCTCAACCCCTTCCCTGGGCAGCCCATTCCAAGGCTTAAGAACCCTTTCCATGGAAACATTTTTCCTAATATCCAACCTGAACCTCCCCTGGCGCAACTTGAGGCCGTTTCCTCTTGTCCCATCGCCTGTTCCTTGGGAGAAGAGACCGACCCCCCCGGCTACACCCTCCTTTCAGGGAGTTGGAGAGAGCGAGAAGGTCTCCCCTCAGCCTCCTTTTCTCCAGGCTGAACACCCCCAGCCTCTCCTCACAAGACTTGTGCTCCAGACCCCTCACCAGCTCCGTTGCCCTTCTCTGGACCTGCTCCAGCCCCTCAATGTCTTTTTTGTGGTGAGGGGCCCAACCTTACGTGGGTTTCCTGGGATCAGGACTGTGGGGGACACTGGGAGCCCTTAGGTCCTTTCAGAACCACTGAAGAGCAGCACAAGCCCCCTCTAAAGTCACAAAAGGCGTGCATAGTAGGAGTAACAGAGAGAAATTGTCATACATGGTTGAGTGCATCCTCACTTTCATATGCAAGTGGCTTAGAATGGAGACAGAGGCGTAACTCTTGTGGGAAGACCGTACTTCACTTCGCAGAAGCTTTTGGTAAATCACTCACGATCCTGTAAACTAAAGTAGTGGCATGTTTGCAAGTCACAGAACATCTTGCGAGTGTATTCCTGATATAATAATTTATCCAAGACGCTAAGCGATAGCTTGCTTAGTTCTGAAACAAATGGCAAAATCTGTAATTAATAAGAAATAAGTTTTTTAAATGAAGTTGAAGGGCAATTTCAGCAAGCAACCTTCTCTGTCTCTCTCTGGCTTTTAAATAAGCCACTTAAAGGGATTATGTATTATTTAAAGAGGAATTTAAGAAACGGTAATGACTGGGATTACTGTCAGTCTGGAAAATGTAGGGCTAGGTTCTGTTGTGTCTTTTCTTATACAAAAATAACGTGACAAAATTCTGAAAAAATGTATGAAAATTGGTGTTGCCAGCGATTGCCGGAGGGGTCCCTAAGCCTGTACCCGTGTGTGCACGGGGCTGCGGTCATGGGCCACGTGTGGCCAGTCTATGATGAAGAGCTCTGTAATAAATTCTGCACAAAAAATTCCCCACATTCTGCCTATATTAATGAATAAACTTGTCATTTCTGTAGTTTTACTGTGTTTTAATTAAAACACAATATTATTATTCTATAATAAAAAGCCTAACCTACAAAAACAACTGCTATCAAATTTAAATGCAGATTGCAATCCCTGGATTATCAACACCGCAAATTCTTGTTTGTTTATGACTATCGAGTTTTACTGGGATATAGAAAGTTACACAAATAGTCCGTTTTAACATTTAAAGAAATTGCTTTCTCTATTGTCTTATTCTCTGACATTCTCTCTAGAAATAAACTTAACCTAGCAAATTTCTTTCATGTTTTTTCCCTCCTCCTTTGCTGCTATGTTTTACTCACATGTTTTACTATCATTGGGATTTTTGAACAGATCAGAATACTTCTTCTTTTTTATATGTATAATTTGGTAGTAAAACTTGTTCAAATATTTCTAAGAGTTGTCTCTTCCCCAAAACAGGTGTTTCAGGAGCTCAAGAGGATTCAAAATACAATATACACTGTAAATTTTCAACTGTAGTTGAATATTTAAATACTAAGCTTGTAAAGAAAAAAATTCAAAGTAAAAACTGTACTTCTTAGGGTATAGCTTCAATACTAAAGAAAACAATTGTTTTTCATATAATTAATTTTTAGCTTTTTAATTTTTCTGCCTTTTTTTTTTCTTCATTCTCTTTTAATTCCATTCTTTCATGTTTTTGATTACTTCTTTCTTCCTCTCTTGCTTGCTTTTCAACTGATTAATGCTTATTAATACATATAGAAGGCATATTGCTTCCACTGATCACTTTTTCAAGCTATGAAAATTAGTTTTGGGGTACTGCTTCTCTCTTTTTACATCACTTCTTCAAATCATTTTCAGACTTCAGAAGATGGGCAAGGGTTTAACGGACAGCAGGGCCGGTGAGAAAGGATCAGAATTTAGCAGGTGAAAATAAAGAAATGATGCATCAGCAGTGCTGTGGAGAGATTGTGGAATTCAAAAGCAGCTTGGGAAGAGGGTACGTGGTGCAATTCTTAGGAGATGACGGAGAACCCAAATCGCTCCGTGTATATGGTAGCTGAAAGGCTTATGGCAGCCAACAAAAATATACCAAAGGGATCATTGTTGAGCTTAATTACTTTGTTCTCAAATTTGAGTTATTTTAATTGAAACTAATGTGCTAATATTAGCTAGTTTTGGGGAAATGAAGATAAGAGTTCTCTGGAAGGATTCTAGAAAGTATGGAGGTGGTGCAGAATAATAAAAATTGTGATATAGTAAAAATGGTTGAATAGCTTTATGCAGTTTGAAAAATTGAACAGTGCTTCAGAGTTCTAAGTTGAATAAGGTCACATCTAATGTAACTTCCTTGAAATCAGTAGAATAATGAAAAGTTAATTTGCCACATAAGCATTTCTCAAGTTCTGATTAATTTTAATGGGATTTGCTATGTTTTAAAAAGGAAGCCTCTTGAAAGTGCAGAGCAAGTTGTAGGTCAAAAAAGGAACAAAATGGCTTTGAGTGTCTGTGCATGTCCTGGACTGTGGGGAAAAAAAGAGCTGCTGTTGCTTTAATCCAGTAGCATTTTAAAAATAACAGCTTTACAATTTCATAGAAAACGCCACACAACTTCTAGGGTACAGTAAACCCACATTTGCTTTGACCAGTGTAGAACTACACACATGCCACTTGTCCTCATCTAAAATGCTTTTGAAATTGGATAGCCCTTTAAACAACTATGAACTCTCAAGTTCTGCTTTGGGATGCACGAAAAAATCTCTTCATATGCTCTTGGAGGTTGTTACTCTTTTCAGTCTCAGACAAGAAATTATCCGAATAAAATCATCGAAAAGCAAGCACAGTCCAAGAAGTGACTTGCCTGGAGCTTCCCCAGAGGATTCAACCAAGGACAGCTGATCTATTTAAATATTAACTCTAATTTAAATGCAGGTACCAATTAACTTCAAAGTCTGTGACTGAAGAAGATAAAAAAGTTCGAAGTATTGTAGCACAATTGGTTTTATTAATTGAAAACTAGCATGTAAGGGAAATTTTGAAAATATTGGAATACTGAGTTCTTCATCCAGGTCTAACCGCTTCAGATCCTGGGCAAAACAACAGTACCTGAAAATTATTTTTACTGTGTGGCGTTCAGCTCTCAAGATAAGATGAATTCATGGTCTCAGTCTGCTTCCTATTGGGCATATGCTGCATGTAATGTAATAGTCATTATTACTGGCATCTTCCGCAGCTGCCTTAGCTGAGGCTACCAACTGCCCAACCTCCTACTCTCCTACAACAGCTGATACAGGGTTGTGGGAGCAATTTATTTTTCGTTGGCTGAATGTCGGGGAGAAAAAAATGCAGAAAAGTAGAACAAATGTTTTAAAAGGTCAGCTTCTTTGGGTCATTATTATGATACGTTTCACATTTTACAGCTAATCAATATAAATTAGAAAGTGCAAAATATAAAACAATAACTTATAATTTTTATGTTTTTTTCCCCTCGTTTTTGGTCTAAACAGTGTGCTGAGTTTGACAATGAACAGTTTCTTCAGCTAAGACCCATGTTTTCAGAAGGGAATGACGTTTTAACACCGAAAGTGATTGGGTCCAAGGTGTGTTACATTGATAGCGGTCAGCCTCATGTCAAGTCTGCACATTTGCATAGTTGCTACTTGGTTTGCATTTATTCTTGAACAAGATGGACACAATTCATCAGAATTATTAACAAATCTAGCAATTATTATTGGCATTTATTTTCATGAGGGCAATCAGGAGGTAAAATGCCTACAGTTATACTTTATGATACAGTACATTTCTGTCCATAGGGACATTATACCATATTTCGGAAGAAAATGTTTTCCTGTAGTGAACAAGCACAGCCGTCCTCATCTTGTGGTCACCCAGAAGTGCTGCTGTCATTTGATAAAATTATGCTTTTTACACGAAGTAACAAACTACAGATCTTGTTTATTTGCCCATTAATTAAATTTCTTTTCATCAGCTCTCGTGGGAGCTTGGTTGGCTTTTAGGGACCAGGGACTAAATTTTGCTCTCTGCTTATTTTTAAAGTTTGGTGATAGAAGTAGTTTCATATCCTCACGTGTAATGTCAGGGCTGAGAGGAAACCTGTTATTTTGCTTGCTCTGACGTTTGGTGCTTTTATCAAAATATTTCTATAAACAGGAGATAGTATTTTCCAATCTGGTCAGTACAATATTGTGTATGATAGCCATGTGTGATAGTCAAAATGGTTCTTTCACATAAACTGGTGTTTCAGTATTTGTGTTACAGAGTCTTTCCTTCCAATTTATTTTATAGCAATGTTCTACTAGTTTGTTGTTTAAATTTGATGCTAGACCAGAGCCACAGGTCAGCATACTTTGGCTGGAAAATGGTTTTTGAATAGCATTAAGTATGGAGATTTACATCAGGAATGACTCTACACATGGCTAATTCCTCTATCCTGTCAGATGTAAACACGAACTGATATTAGAAAGGTTTCAATTTATGTTAATGATAGTGCCAAAAGCATTGGAACGATGCTCTTTATACGGGTTCATGCAAATGGTTGATTGCTGCTGAACTGTGCATTAACATAAAGCACATCCTCAGGTAATTTATGGGAAAATGACAAGATATGAAATACTAAGTGAGGCAATGATCAGTGAGCAATATCCTTGCCTCAGATTGGTACACGTTTTCAGAATGGTGTTCATCATTGCTTCAGAGAAGAAAAAAGCATACTGTACAAAAAAAATCATGATACACAGGATAGTGCTTAGAGATACGATGCAGTAGAAAATCATATGGTATGATACCTTTCCAGAAGCACTGTGAGTGTGGGGGATTATTTCTTTAAGATGCATTCATAAAAATGTCAACTAAGGAATTGAAAGCAGGTATAAAAACATGATGGGAACAAGTACATATTCATGGAATCATACAATCACAGAAGGGTTGGAAGGGATCTCTGGAGGTCACCTGGTCCAACCTTCCTGCTCAAGTAAGGCTACCTAGAACCAGTTGCCCAGGACTGTTTCCAAATGTCTTTTCTGGAAGTCTCCAAGGTGGAAGACCCCATAACCTCTTTGGGCAACCTGTGCCAGTGCTTGGTCAAACTCAGAGTAAAGCAGTGTTTCCTGATGTTCCTGGGGAACCTCCTGCGTACCAGTTTGTCCCCATTGCCTCTGGTCCTGTCGCTGAGCACCACTGGAAAGAGTCTGGCTCTCTCTTCTTTACGCCCTCCCTTCAGGTAATTACATAGTTTGAAATGTATACCTGAAATGACTAAAGGCATATTCCATACCATATAACATCACGCATAAAAAATGCGGGTAGGGGAAGAAAGAGTGGGGTTTGACTTCTGATTTAGCAGTTGCTTGGAGAGTGGCTAGACACCGGTCTGCTTGAGGGGGGCCATGAGCTATTGCCTTTGCATTCTTTTTTTTCTTTCTCTTAGTGTCTTTATCTTGACCCGTTTGATTTCTCACTCTTGGTCTTCCTTTTCTCTTACCCGGTCCATCACAGAGCAGTGAGTTAGCGGCTGGGTGGGTGCTCGGGGGCCGGGTGCCAGGCCAACCCCACCAGGCTTTGAATCTGAGAATTTGAACTCAATGGGTAACTACCGCTAGGAGGTGCAGAATGATTATAGATTTCAATACAAATAAAGTGCTGAGGTTTTTCAAACATCAATTAATTGAGGAGAAATCTGTAGCTTTTACTTGCCAAGAAAGTGTTTGCCAACAGAAGACTGATTTGCCTGACGGTAATATTTAGGCGGATACTGAATAATAGGAGACAGCGTTTGGTCAAAACCCAGTACGTAACTGAAGAATGGATGTGGCGCAATGGCCACAATTGCAGCAGAGCATTAGTCAGGAAGTCATTAACAATGCTTAGTCAACCCTATAGCCCTACAAACCAAATCATATTCTCAATTAATTTTCATATTTAATAACTTGCTAATGCCATCATTACGAATTTTGAAAAAAACCTCTTCAGATGAACCATCCACTTTAATTAAACCCATGCAGTAGAATTTCAGTTCTTCTGTGGTCATAATTTGAGGTTGCATTTCCCTTTTCCGTATGGGCAATTTGATAAATAAAACTATCTTAAAGCAATTATAAATTAAATTTTCAAAAGTATTTACCTTTTCACGTTGTGAGAACACGGAATACTATGCCGAAGGCTTTGTGGTTTAAGGTAGGTTTATTTTTATTGGTCACGGGCGTTAAGATAGTTTTCTGTTTCTGTTTCAGTCTAGTTTTAAAAATGGAATCGGATCGTTATGCCACGGACCTGTTTTAGCTAGGCAGTTTTTCAGTATTCTTGTTTTTACTAACGAGCTCTGGTACTGCAAAGGCTAAGCCGGGGGAGGCGTTAACTGCAGTCTGTGGCAAGATTTCAGCATGTGGGGTTCAGGCCAATGACTAGCTGGTGTCGCGTGGGGGCAGTGGAAAGGAGAAGTCCTTCCTTCTCGGCTCTCCCCATCCCTCGGCCACCGGTGGCCGCGTGCAGGACATGAGGCAGATAGTGGGGACTGGACCAGGCTTCATGTCCATTCAGAGGAAGCGATGTGGCAGTGTGGGGCCTAAATTTGCATATATGTTTAAATAAACAAAAAAACTAATACTTCATTTGTAGGCATCAGAAGCTCAAATAGGAATTAGATGAGGGCTCTGGGGAGGTTGCTGCCGGTCTTGAGGTAGATATTTTTCGCCTCTTCACATGAATTCAAAAATTCACTGAATATTATGTTAGAATCATAGAAACATAGAATTGTCCAGGTTGGAAGGGACCTTTAAGATCATCTAGTCCAACCATCAACCTAACTCTGATAAAAACTATCACTAAACCATGTCTCTAAGCACTATGTCAACCCGGCTTTTAAACCCCTCCAGGGATGGGGCCTCAACCACTGCCCTGGGCAGCCCATTCCGAGGCTTAAGAACCCTTTCCGTGGAAACATTTTTCCTAATCTCCAATCTGAACCTCCCCTGGCACAACTTGAGGCCGTTTCCTCTTGTCCCATCACCTGGGACTTGGGAGAAGAGACCGACCTCCCCTGGCTACCCCCTCCTTTCAGGGAGTTGGAGAGAGCGAGAAGGTCTCCCCTCAGCCTCCTTTTCTCCAGGCTGAACACCCCCAGCTCCCTCAGCCTCTCCTCACAAGACTTGTGCTCCAGACCCCTCACCAGCTCCGTTGCCCTTCTCTGGACCCGCTCCAGCCCCTCAATGTCTTTTTTGTGGTGAGGGGCCCAAAACTGGACACAGCCCTCGAGGTGGGGCCTCCCCAGTGCCCAGTACAGGGGGACCATCACCTCCCAAGTCCTACTCGCCACGCTGTTCCTGACCCAGGTCAGGATGGTGTTGGCCTTCTTGGCCACCTGGGCACACTGCTGGCTCATGTTCAGCCGACAGCCGACCAACATGTTCAACATATTCATCAGTGACCTGGACGAGGGGACAGAGTGTTTCCTCAGTAAGTTTGCTGATGATACCAAGTTGGGTGGGGTGGCTGACACCCCGGAGGGCCGCGCTGCCATCCAGCGAGACCTGGACAGGCTGGAGAGCTGGGCAAGGAAGAACCCCATGAGGTTCAACAGGGAAAAGTGTAGGGTCCTGCACCTGGGCAAGAAGAATGTCAGGCACCAATACAGGTTAGGTGTGGACCTGCTGGAGCCAAGCTCCGAAGAGAAAGATCTGGGAGTCCTGGTAGACAGCAAAATGACAATGAGCAAGCAGTGTGCTCTTGTGGCCAGGAAGGCCAATGGAATCCTGGGCTGCATAGGGAAGAGTGTGGCCAGTAGGTTGAGGGAAGTCATTCTCCCCCTCTGCTCTGCACTGGTGAGGCCACAACTGGAATACTGCATCCAGCTCTGGGCTCCCCAATTCAAGAGGGACAGGGAACTACTGGAAAGAGTCCAGCGAAGGGCAACGAGGATGATTCAAGGATTGGAGCATCTCCCTTATGAAGAAAGGCTGAGAGAGCTGGGACTCTTTAGTCTGGAGAAGAGAAGGCTGAGGGGAGACCTTATCAATGCTTATAAGTATCTAAAGGGTGGGTTGAAGGAGGAGGGAGCCGGACTCTTTTCAGTGGTTGCCGGTGACAGGATGAGGGGCAACGGGCACAAGCTGGAACAGAGGAGGTTCCACTCAAATATGAGAAAGAATTTCTTCCCGGTGAGGGTGCCAGAGCCCTGGAACAGGCTGCCCAGGGAGGGTGTGGAGTCCCCTTCTTTGGAGATTTTCAAGACCCGCCTGGATGCAGTCCTGAGTAGCATTCTCTAAGCAATCCTGCTTCAGCAGGGGAGTTGGACTAGATGATCTATACGGTCCCTTCCAACTCTAAAAAAATTCAGTGAAATTCAGTGAAAACACCCCCAGGTCCTTTTCTGCCGGGCAGCTCCAGCCACTCTGCCCCCAGCCTGTAGCGCTGCAGGGGGTTGGTGTGACCCAAGGGCAGGACCCGGCACTTGGCCTTGTTGAAACTCGGTGTTGGTTCTCGGATCAGTGTTTTTGCAGCTTTTCCGTTTAGATTTGTTTTGGTAGTTCTGTACTTCTTTATATTCTTTTCTTCCTAAACGAGTTATATGGAAAAGCAGAGGTTCTAATTACTCTGTCATGCTCTCTTTGAAAAGGCTGAAGGTCTCCACATATTGATTGTGAAAACAGTGCCGTTATATCTTCATGTAATAACTTTAATTGCCGCCACTCAGAAGACTCCTAAGTTTATGCTAGTACACTATACTAATGGAGGGGGGGGGAGGAGAATAGAATGTATCGGAATTATTCAAAGTAGCCTTGACGTAATCCTTTGTACAAACAGATGTTCTTACAACATCATTTGTTTGCTGTTGTTGCCCTAGAAATAACCTCATTAAAACTAAGAAGTGTAAAAATCTTCTAGTAGATGAATTAGGAACTCTTTAATGTATGAGCTAATAACACACAAAGCGTTTAGTTATTTTTTGGGACACTCTCAAGGATAAATTAAAAAAAACAACGAACCACAACACATTTTCTAATTTGCAAAGCAGTAGTACTGGGATTTTAGCTGAAAGAGAGATTGGTAATGTCCTGAAAGCATTCTTCAGAATAAAACATTAAAATACAATAAAATAATTGGAATTATAGACAGGGGGGAAAATCTGGTGATGTTATCAGTTCTATTCTCAGAGCACAGCTTGGCATGTAAAAGAGATGTCCCAACAGTACAGTCCTTCATTATTGTGTTTTGTTCGTATTTAAATGATTCGCTCCTACTGGAAAACTATTCTAATTAGTATTGTAATTATATTCTGCCTTAATTTTTGTTGACTTAATTTGTCCTTTTTCTTTTCCTTCCTTTTTGCACCCCACCAATTAATTTTTCTCATCCCTAAAGTACGAATCCCTTAAATACTCAGAGATATTTATACTGTCGTGTGTTTGCCCTGAGGAGAGGCAAGAAGGAGAGGCCAAGTGCTCACAGCTGCCTCAGCCAAGGAGAACGTACAGCTGCTGACAGAGAGTGCAGGGAAACACAACAGATTTTAACTGCAGAACACGGAAGCACTACACAGAAGTTAAGGAAAAGAAATAATGACTTTTTCAGTGAATTAATTTATGGAACTCCTATGGAAACGCCTCTCCAGCTAGGATGTTTTCAACTCAGTGTGTTGAGCTGCATGACTTTAACTTTTCGATTGTATTTTCAACTTAGTGCAAGGAATGCTTGAACACATGATACAAAAACCGTATTAATTATTTTGCCTTTTTGACTCATAACCCAAGTGTACCTCATCCGTGATAGTGACATTGAAGAGAGAAGCTGTATTAAAATAAGGCAGAAGGAAAACTAGATATGACTGGTGGTGATGGGTAGCACAGCTCCTAACTAGGGATTCTCCTACCAACAAATTACTTTAGGTTTGCATGATTCCTTCTGTGCATAGACTGCTTCTGCTGAGTAATATCTGTGAATGATAGGAGACTTTGATCCAAATGCTTGGAGATTAAATGGTTGCTTTGTGAACACGTGTTTAGTAAAAGGGGAAGAAACTCCTAAGATAATTGCTATTTTTGATTCTTTCCTTCTTGCTGCTCTTGTTGCCTGACTCCACCTGACTTGACTGCTGCCGTTTCTGTTGTTACTGTACTTGCCATTAATCCTTTTATTTCTTTTGCTTCTACCACAATTTGCAACATCTGCCATTGCGTCTAATGTAATTACATTTTTTTTGCCTTCCTGTTGCTCTTGCCTACTTAGAAGTTGTAACAAAAAAGCCCCGCAGGAGTCTTTCAACATCAAAAGATTCATAACAAGGAGAGCGGTTTTCCGACCAAACTTACCGTATTTGAGTTCTTCCAACACTAGTGCTCACTCACTTATTTTCCTTTCACCATATGAGTACTGGCGTTGTCAGTGACAGTACTGGTCTCTTCAAACTATTTTAGAGCAAAGCTAGATGATCTGGGATTAAAGTGTCGTAGGAAGTTCTTACATTTTCTGGCCACCGCATCTGCAGGGAAAGAGCAAACAGGCAGACACGGTGCTCCCCGCAGGTGCTGATCGTAACGAGTCTGGTCCAGCAAGTTCCTCTCAACTGGGCAAAATCTGGCTTAACCCTCCAGCTGATGAGAACGGGTTGATGGCAGGGAAGAGCATGGATATTTCAGTAAGGAAGTTTTCCAAGAAATCTCAGGAAGTGGGTGAAACAGGAAATACACTGTGCATTGTAAGAAATAATTTGTTACTTTCTTACTATGTAAATGATTGGAAGTTCGTAATTTTCAATGAGATTTCTACATAGTTTTGTCAGGTGTATGAGAGATTAGTTTAATTTATGCACATTATATGAATTAATAGACAATACGCTAGTTAGGATCACAAATTTCTCTCCACAAGATAAATGATCCTGTGATGGAGGTTGATGACTAGTCCCATATAGAATTTTGCTGATTTTTTAAATACTTTTTTAGCTTGACAGCCAAACCTAAATATCAAGAAACAAAAATAGTTTAGACTATTTGAAATGTTTCCTTATTCATGTTTTTTGTAACAATATGTCATTCAAACGTATAATGTACACTTCAGTTTTGGATTACTTAATAAGAAACCCTATAGCATAAAAGAAATGGAAGAGATCAATTGACAAAAGGAGAGGGTTAGTTGTAGTGTCCTTCTTTCATTTAATAGCAGTAATTGAAGTGTCCACCAAAGGTACAGGGGTCCATCATGTCCCTCAAGGAGCCCAAGGTTTATTCATTGCTGAAAGGTACTTTAAAGAGGTGTTTTAGAGAATTTTTCTGAATATTTAGAATCATAGAATTGTCTGGGTTGAAGGGGACCTTTAAGATCATCTAGTCCAACCATCAACCTAACTCTTATAAAAAAAAAAAAAAACCAAAAGAAAACCGTACCAAAAAAAAGCCCCACATTACTAAAGTATGTCTCTAAGCACTATGTCAACCCGATTTCATGATCCACTTAGCAATAAATGTGTAAGTATATACTGGGGCAGAGTTCTGTCTCCCATGTAAGTCCTCACGAAGCTCATAGAGCTGTGAGGTGTTGCGGAGAAGCTAATTCCAAAAGGACAGGTAAAGAAAGAAGATGAATAAAGACTTTTACTAAATATACTGCTGCCTCATAGTTTAGGAAGGCTTCTGAAAAAAGGAATCCAACTGAAAGAGTCCCTAATTCAAGTCAAGGCTGACTGAGACCTTGTCAAAGTCTTCTCTTAGAGATTCCCTAATGTGTATAACATTTTGTATGAAAACATCAGAGATGAAAAAGACTTTTATGGCAGTTGATATAAAGATCTGGAGATGGGGACAGACAGGATCCAGACCCTGCTTTAATGAGCAGTGATTGACTCATGCAAGCATATTTTCTAGTAGAGATCTCTGCTCATAACTGGATTTCCAGAACAGATCAGTAGCTTGTCCAATCTATGGCCCTTTCTTTGCACGCACTTAGACGTACGAGTTCTTCCTTTGCATGTGGCAAGGATGAGCCAGGTGGGGGCACTTGAACCCATATCCAGACAAGTGCCATGAAACACAGCCCCTCTGTGACTTCTTGAAACTCTGGCCTCATCTCTCACCACCTATGATCATTCAGTGAAATCATGGCGTAGTTTCAGATGGCTATGCTATGTCTTTCAATGAGAAATGTGCCCCTTGAAAACAGTGCACATAGGTCAAATTCTGTATCTATTCTGGGACCTTGACTAGTACCAAATTCTTTTAAGATAATAATAAAAATTGCACAGTGGAATAACTTGCCAAGGAGGAAGTTCACCTTGCATATGCATTAGCTGTAGAATAAAATACTCCACCTAAACTTAATGTGGATGCTATATAAATGTCTACTCTTTTTATGAATTCTCTTTAGGTTTTTGAACTGGTTATCTTGGGATAATGCTTTCTGTTAATGCCTCTGTGTGGGTGTGAGCAAATGTATTGGTAGAAGTTTATTTCCCAATTTATGTCAGACATATATTTCTAAAATACTATTTGTAAGTTGCACTTTAGAGTTAATGACTGGGATGCCACCTTCTTTTGGTTGAGTGATACACAGTGCTATGGAGTTACTTTGGACTTAATTTTCAGAAGGTGATTGAGAGCTGTAGCCTGAGTGTACAAAATGGGCACTTGAGAATATAGATCACTGAAAATAATGGCCTTAACCTTGTAGATCCATCAGTTGCACATGTACAAAATGTAGTAGTATTTATCTGCAAATAGACCTGAGAGTTTTTTATTGGGATATTCCCAGCAAAATTAAAAAATATTAGCAGTGCTATTTTATCTGGACTTAGTACTCTCAATGAAATGTCAAAGGTGATTTTCTTCACCTTGCATCCTTTGCTACTTTGGCATTGATGTACGAGGAGTAGGTTATGATGATGCTACTTTCCTACTCTTCTTCATGCTTTCTTTAACAGAAGATAAAAAATTCAATAGATGTAGTCTTTATAAAAACTGCTTCAAAATCAATGATTATATCTTTATATGTAGTTCAATCCCCGTCACTCTACCTTCCAGCTGGCTATTTTTTTTAAACCAATACCTATCTCTCTATGAACTATGAAGGGGGATGCACGAGGGGTTGTTTGATAGCAGAGTGTTTTCATGTCAAAACACAAGCAAATTGTCAGGAATGTAGCATATATAATTACAGATTTGATATTTATGAAGGATCTATTGTACTTTTGCATTTAGCGTGAAAGGCTATAATGATGATATATAGCAATTTAAGGGTGGTACAGCTGAACTTGTTCAGAAACATGAACAGTGTGGATTTCTTTTTAATTCCTGTAGTTTTTATGAATTTAAAAATCTCTTTGGAGGCTGCATGGGGTCAAAATTCCTTTGATAAATGAACTGTCACTTTGCTTTAAGCATTTTAAAAACATTTAGTTGGGCATATTGATTACTCATTAGGACTGTACATCACCAAGAGCGTGGAAATGTTATTAAATTCCTAACCAAATTGAAAGTGTATCACAGCTGTGTGAAGGAATACAGATAGCTTTAAAGTATTGATGCTTTGGATGAGTATTGCTAGCAGTATCCACTCCTTAAAGGCTGGTAGAAGAGAGTGTACTGCACGCAGGGTGGTGGAGGAGGCAGTGGTGGGTATGTTTCCCAAGGAGATGAGGCTTAGCCTGTCACCACAAGGTTTTTTCAGCTGAGCCACCTATTTACTTTGGCCAAGGAAGCCCAAGTAGCGCTCAGGCTTTGCTCAGTTGTTTAGACAGTGAAGGTAGCGCTTAATCAATTTTCATTCCAATCTCCCCGTCAAAGCAAAGATGTAAAGAAGCGCACCTTCCTAAGCTCATAGTTCCTAAACTGGGAGAGAGTAGGCTGGTAACAGAGCAAAGATTAAAGCAAAGATTACGCTCAATGGACAGGTCCAGTCAAAAACAGATCTTTAAGAAGTTAAAGGTATTATCCAAATTAATCTCTGGTTGACAAGGCTTACTGTATCCAATATACGCTAAGTGAATCATTATTTCTAATTTTCTTCAGATTTTTTTTTTGCTTTTATGTACCCAAAAGTACAAAATTCTCTACAACATCTAATTTTGTTTTGGTGAAGGGAAAACAAAAACGTCTCAGCTAAGTAAAATATTTGAATGTATTATTAACATGACTAGACCTAGTTTAATGAAGTTTATAGTACTAGTAAGTAAAACAGTATTATTAACTATGTGTGCTTTTTTTTTCTAGCCAATCAGAAGCAACCCCCTCTCACCTTAATCTTAGAATAAGCTATCAAATCAAAGAGTAAAATTAGACATCAAGTCCAGAGGAGGAATCAAAGTGCAGAGAGGAGAGGAAAAAAGAGTTTTGATTACTTACGCATGTTGATAAGCGGAAACACATCTTTAAAGTATTTATCTATTAATAGCTGAAGCCAACAGCATTTGCATACCAATCAGGAATCTTTATACTGTTTAGTTTCTCCTTTGAGAGCATATTTTGTTTGGTGGTTTAAAGGAAATTACAGTTTGCATAAGGATCACGATTTCATTTTTAATCCGTTATCATAATTTGTCTGTGAATTTGTTTAAATCTTTTATCTAAGAAAAGGTATGGTTTCTCTTGTAGAGAGACCTTCCATTTTGTGTTGTTTAAAGAGTGGCTTACATCCTGTCTGGGGAGCTTGAGTGTATAATGATTGTAGAATAAATGCAGGAATGGGATGACTGGGATTTCCACTTTAAACCCTGCCATTGATTCACAGGGTGTTATCACATACCCATCATGATTCTGCACTTCTTTTTCTCCATCTACAGGACTGGGAATAGTGAGACTGTAGCCCTTAAAAATATATTTTGGTATCTGTTGAAAAAAACCCATGCAAGTGCTAATTATTAATTTCACCAATGTAGTCCCGGTGTGTTTTCTGTTGCTGAGTTCGTACTGCTATTACTGCATTTGCCTTCATTACAGATCAAGCAAAAAATTTCTAGTTGGCTGAGGCTGGATTCTCTGTTGTTGCTTTCTCACGGGAATCTCTTTCTTTGTATTGTATTAGATATGCCACATTTCTGTCCAACCGCGAGGTCACAGCACCTGGGGGTACCCGACCTCACATCCCTAGTCTGGTTTCTAGGCTACAATGCTCTGTCAAGGTGCAGGGCAGTCCTTTCTTGCAGACTTCTTCACTCTTCCTTATCAGAGAACTGTCGTAGGAAGCGCACCTTCCTAAGCTTATAGTTCCTAAACTGGGAGAGAGTAGGCTGGTAACAGAGACAGCGTGTAAATCCGTCTGTACTTTTTGTGATCTTCATAGGCTCATAGAGTCATAGAATTATTTAGGTTGAAAAAGACCCTTAGGATCATCGACTGGAACTGATTTAACGTTTGAGATGTTACCACAAAGGGTTTTTCCTCCCTGGTACCGTGTCTACCTAGCGTAGTTACACAGACTTTTTTAAGCCACATGCAACTAAAATTCCTCAAGTTACATTCCTGATAGAGCAGTTATGAAAACCCAGGTGTTACAGGAAATGCAGAAACAGCTTTGGAAGAAAGTTATTTATCTTTTCTCCAAACTGTCAACTAGCGGTAGAATTTTCAAGGTGCTTTGGAAACTTACTGGATCCGTGTTATTGATCGTTGGACTTTGCCTTTTAGAGGAATATATGAAAGAGCCTTAACTTTAATTTGGAAGCTGTAGTAAGAATCCAGTTATTAAATCCGTTATACCTGCATATAAACCAGATTAACAGCACAAGTCAAACCTTGAGCAATCTTGTGATTCTCATGATGGACATGAGCTAATTGAAAGCACTAGAGGCATTGTCCATGTCTGTATTGACATCTCCCTCAACAGTGAGTCTTGGAGACTTCATTACCACCCTTTGACAGCAGCTATTTCTCTTCAGCAGAAGAGAAGCCGGTAACAGGGCAGTGGTCTTTGAGTGTGTCTGTGTGTAATTTCAATCTCATTGGATTCTTACATTTATTATATCTGTGCATTTATATATTCCATTTCAGTACTTTTTGTTTAAAAAGGAGTGTTTTCAGCTTGAATAATGTCTTTTTCAGGCTTGTGAGGCTTTTGTTGTCCCAAATATGGCTATTTGTTTTGATAGGAATATGGTAGAGTGAGTTTAATACCATGCCAAGTCTTGGTGATATTTTTAATTATATCATGTGAGCTTCATGTTCTTTATGTAGGAGAAAGACTGCATGTGTCATGATAATTTGATATTTCCCAGAAAGCATCTTACTGTCTTGTAGGGAAATAGACCTTGATTTCATGCAGAAGAAATACGCTTCTACAATGAGACAGTGATTCAGTCATTTAAATAGCACGAATCAAAAATGTTAGCAGTTGTACTAGCTAGAGTAAGATTATAATCTGCAACATTATCTTATCAAATAGTGCAGGCATCATCTACAGTTATGCATAAATATCCCGTTGTGCTATAGAAATACGTGATCACTTTTTATCACTTCCCACCACTTCTTGTGAAACATCTGGTGTTAGCCATTGCTGTAGACTGGAGGTACAGACCAGAGGAGACCCTTATGTGGTCTACAGCTTCCATGCTGTAGAAAGCCGCATACAATATTCCATGCAGATGGCCAGCCATATATGTAAGGGATTTGAATATCACTAACCTTATTGTTACAAATGTGCAGGGAAAATGTTTCTTGTGTGGCTTTGGAGTCCTTCCAGACCCGAGCAGGTGAACTGTTGGGTGGTACATACTGACTTTTATTTTTTTCACCCTCTTCCATTGTTACAGATGTCATAGGTAGCTCATATTTTGATGATGAAGTACGTACACAAAGAAAGCTTCAGAAGGGAACAATGGGGTTGTTTGACAGTAATTTCATCTTTATTCAATATACCTTTCAGCTAAGCCAAAGGGAAGGGTGAAAGATAGTCAGGAGGAGGATTTGGCTGTCTTCGGGCAGTTAAATGGGAATTATTTCTCCTTAATTCTCATATGCATGTTACAATTTGCATTTTAATTTTAATATTTTGAAGTGTAAATGCATATTTAGGGAAATGGGATAATTGGATCTCTGTAAACAGTCATATGTTGCCATTTTTATTAAATTTAAAGGGTGATTAGAATGATAAAGATTTTATTACTTGCAAGAAAAAAGGAATAAATGCCCACCTGTAAAATTTATGCATTTTTTTCTTCTCTTAAAATGTCTTAATTTGTGGTTGTTCTTAAGTTAGTCCCTGGGGCGGCAGCCGTACCAGCTGCCTCTTGAATTTGCACTTAAACCCATGTTAATACAGCCTATGTACTGGTGTGTACTTACACTGGGCGTGCGACAGTTCTTCTGGAAGGGAAACTTGCGTTCACGGAGGTTGAGAGGCAGAAGAAATAGTGCCTGGTCTCAAAGCTGAGCGGTCACACGTTGAACGTGACCTTTTTCATCCCTCTGCAAAAAATCTATTTGCATGTATTCGGCTGTTGCACGTCCAGAAGGGATTGCCTGAACCGTTCGTCAGTGTGCCCAGGGGGAACAACTGACAATAGGAGACTTTGTCACCCAAGCCAATTTTTACAGAGTGGGAAAGCAGTGCAGGTTCACACTTTAAATCTGAGAACTGTGTGCAAGAGAGAATCTGAATTCCTGGAGCTGCATGCCCTGCTCTCTTCTTCTGAAAAGTAAAATGAGGTTTATCATCAGGAGACTAGTACAGACGAGTCCGCAGAGGTGACTCCACCAGCTGGCTCAATGAACTTCAGTCAGACTGCAGAACGGCGTTACATTTCTGTAGTAACTTTGAACTTTACTGTTGTCTTAAAAGTTCATAGAAAATTATTTCAGAATCCAGCTACCACTAGCTATAAGTACTCAAAAAATATTGAGAGGTATGAAGTGCCCCATTTGTCTTTTCATTCATTATTTTATGAGATACCAAATTTGAGTGAGCACACTATAAAGATTTACTTTTAAGACTGTTATGATCTGGTATGTCAAATTGTTTTCCATTAAAAGGGAAATGAGAAAGCGTTGCTAAAAAGTCACTTTTACCATTTTTGATCTAGATGAAAGAATGAAAATAGGCAGGGCTTCTGAATTTTTGGGGGACCAATTTACAGCATGCTTCTAAGTCAAGGGGGAGTTAGAATAATGAGTAGACAACACAGCAAACCATACAAACCCCAAGATGCTTCTCTCTTCTTTGGTGTCTGCAATACTGTATCTGGCAGTTTGATATTACCTATTTATCTATATGATACCATTCTGCAGGTGTCTGTAAAACCTGTTATTTTTTTATTGTATCTGGTCCCTTAATTAGTTGGAGAATTTTATAAACACATGAGATAGATGAAACCAATTAGAAGAAAATATTACTTCTTGAGTATGGCTGTGGCAGAACAGATGCCTTAGACTGTACAAGCTATGGAAAGCATGACATGTATCAGTGTTAACATGTGGGGTCACCCACCAAAAGATATGTAATGGAAATTCCCATATAATGAAATGGGATTTCATTCTTTGCTTTGCCTTAATAGTCTAGAGCCTGTGAAATGAATTTTTAGACCTGGTGAGCACTGTGTATTGCTTTTTAAATCACTGGAAGGTATTTCTTTTAATGAAAATCACGCACATATATACACATCTCATAATACATATCTACAAAGGTATGTTCACTATGACTGTTAAAGACTTACCCTTCTGCACATTGTTTCTGGCATAATTTCAGAAATAAGGACTACAAATCTGCAGTAGTTCTGCATCAGCTTGACTGAACGAGGCTCCTAGGATGAGGTTGAGCAAATGGCTCCTGAAGTCAGTCTCTGGCTAAACATGAAACTGCAAGACCTGGGATAATTTCCAGGCTTGTTGGTGCAGGTACGTGCTGCGGCCACGTGCAGTGCTTCATTGTCCCTGCCTCGGCAAAAGGAACGGGGTAAATTGTCTGGAGGGGGTGAGTACTGCAGTCTGACCAAACCCTAGGGGAGGAGGTCTGAGGATCGGGGCACAGGTCTTGCCCCGAGAGTGTGTGTTTGCCTGTGCAGTCACTCGCTGTTTCTGTAACTGCTGTGGGTCTTCTCTGTGACTGGCCAGGACCGGTGAGGTTTTGGAGCATGCAGAAGAGGGAAAGGATCTTGACTTACTGATTGTCCATGTATTTGGTCCCCATGGGGGCTCTCCAGGTTCAGTTACCATACTGGCCTAAGATGGAAGTCATTCAGTGCCCTTGTAGTTCCACAGCTTAAATGTGATAACCCATCTCGTTTGTCCTAAATCATGCATGTTCTCCAGACTGGTATAGCTAAGGGTTTCTTTTTGCCCAGTGCAGTGATTTTCTCAGAGATAAAGCAATTCTCCTGGGAAGCTTACCTCCCCATCTACCTGTTCTCACTTTCCATCAGCCTTTGGCAGACAGGTTAGGCACAAATCCGTGGCTTCCCGTACTGGGGCTCTTGTTTGGCATTGTCGTGCGTTCCTGCCTGTGGCTCCGATCAATTACCGCACCGTGCTTGTCTCTAGTAGTTACAGAAGCATTTTGATGTCATCGGATATCCTTGTTAATTAACTATTCGGATCTTTCAGAATCCATAGGAAGTTTAGTTCACGCAAATGGAGAGAATTCAGAGATGCTTTGAAATGTTGTGATTGTGAAAGGTGATTCTTCAATCTGTGTATGAATCAAGAGATTTCACACATTAGGACCCTACACAAAATATTCAGTACTCTGTGGGAAGGAAATTATATTGAAAAGAGAGGCATTCCAGATGCAGGCCAACATTTCTGGCTTAGATGCAGAACCTGAAAATCCAGGGATGTACACTTTGTGTTCCTTCCTTCCTAAAGCTAAGGGCTTGGTGTTTCTTAGAGTCTCACAGGGTAGGTTCACTGTAGTTCGTATTGAAATGACAGATTTAATTTTTCTTTTAATTTTTATTTTCTTTTAATCTCTTAATCTTTTAGTTAGATACTATCTAATTAATACTAACATTTTCTCACTTTAATAATTGTTCTATGCCAGCACCATAATTCTGGAACCTTTAATCCACAGTGGGGGAGATGGGCTTGGGCTATTAGTATAGTTTTTATTACTGAGCTGCAGCAATTAATCAAGTTTAAAATGTACGTTGTTACTACTACAGAAGTTGTAATTAGAATCATACAGTAATTTACTTGCAAGGGGTTTCTGGAGGCCATCTAGTCCAGCCCACGACTAGGATTGACATTTTGATTGCTTTATATTTCAGTGATGAAGTTTTCAAGCAAACACAAAGTAGCTGTGTTTCTGTTCCTGACCGTGTATATGCCTGTCAACACAACTTGCAGTTCTAAGTGAAAATCTCTATTTTTTTTTTTTTTTTATATAGGCATTCATAATCAAGCCAATATTTTTCTTTCTATCTCCTTTTGGTTTTATTGTGTTTTCAAGAGTAATGAATGAATGGGCTTCGGGGAATCGCTTTGGCTCATGGTGAATGATGCACGAAACAAAAAAATCTCTACCCAATTGCCATAGCAAATGCGCTCGGGTCAGAAGAATCCCATCCGTACAGAGTTCTTTGCTTTGGGCTGGTCTTTATAGCTGGGCACATCATGTTTAACTCAGACATGACCAGCAAATCTTGCAAAGCCAAATGGTTTCCATGTGGTGATCCACAAATCCCCAAGTCATCCTCCTCGTTTCTGTTCACCTTGCAAAAAGTGTGACAACACCTTCAGTTGCAAGGGACAATCCTTTAAGAAAACCACTGGAATCTTATGAAAATTGATTAGATTTAGTGTCTGTGTCTCCCTGTCTCTGCTTTAGGTTTAGTGACAAACCCAAATTAGGAATGGTTAACATAGATATATATATTTTAACTATTCTGATCTAGCCAAAGGCTGAATTTCAGCTTTGGCTGCTTAATACCAGTGGGTTTTATTGTAAATTTTGGACTACAAAAAAATTTAAAATTTTCTCTCCTATCAAAATTTAAAACGTATGTGTGAATTCCCGAGATGTTTATGAAATGAAATAATGAAATGAAAAATGATCAGTATAAAATTGAGTGAAATCTTTGAGTTTGTATTCAGCTCAAGCTTTGTTTCAAGACTCATTTTTTTGAAGGAAAACTGAAGAGTTTTCCTTCAGAATGCTTTGAATTTTTGATCATGCAGATCAAAAATTAAGACAAAGATAATAGGTGAATTCCGAAACCATGCTAGACATGGTTTTTGTGGATCTGGTTAACGGAAGATAAACACACACCTTCAGAAATCAAGCTAGGCGCTTTTCATAACAGATGTAATTGAAGAAACTGAGTAGCACAGGTGCTGACTTTTTTCATTTGTCTGTCTTCAGTTTAATGAGCACGATATCCCAGTGTGGTTACGATATTACATCAAATTAGACATGATTGCACTGTAACTGTTTAGACAATATTACGTGGCCTGTTTTCCACTGACGGGTCGCTGTCAAAGGATTGAGTTATGGATTGCTACCCCCAAACCAATACACACTGGAAACTATTCATTTCAGGCTGATAGATTACTTTGTGTCTCCTGGATCACTCTGGCAACTTTTAAAAATTCTTAACTTACTGAATTGCATTTACTTTGTCTCATTGCATATTACAGTTCCAAACAGTAGACAAGAAAAGCACTTAGTCAAACTAAAATAGCATTAAAAAATGCTATTTTGATTTAATTCTATGCTGTCCAGGCAACAGAAGACAAATGCAGGGCAAGTAATAAAATGGACTGGAAGTTAGTCTGCACACACACCAGACAAATATAGTTAATCATATCTGCCTGAAATTTAGCCAATTGTAGTCAATTTGATGTATTATGCATGGATTAACATTTATGCACTCATTTTGTCAGGACAGCGGGACTTAGATCACAAGTTCAGTTTGTTATTCATACTTATTTTTTTTAATAATTTTCAGACTAAAATTTAGTACTGTCTTCACCATTTGCATCTCTTCTGACTAGTATTTATTTATCTGTGAATAACTGAACCAGGCACGTGCAACCTTAGGGGTCAAATCAATGGGTACTTTAAGTAAGATTTCTATGTTTCCAGGCATTTCTAAGGTAAACACTAAACATGTAGGTGTACACACAAATGAATATTCCTTATGTAAGCACAATGTATTTTAAAGGAGAAAGGGTAACGCTCAACAGAATATCTTAATTCAGAACTAGGAAGTTTCTCTTTTTATAGACAGCATGACATGAAATCTACTTCTTAGAGCATCTCTTTCCAAAACACTGATAAAACACTGAAACTGATTTCAAGGACGGCATCTCCTCTGGTGATGTGCAGGTTTGGTCTGTGTTAGACTGAATCGCATTTTCTCAGCCCAGCTCCGGACTGGGAGTTGAAGCTCCAAGGTTCTGTTTCTGGCACCGTATCAACTCCAAGTGACTGAAAGCTCCATGCAAGATTTGTTAAAATAACTTGTGAATTTTATTTTTTGAGGCATCACTTTAAGAGAACCTAATTTGCAAATTAGAAGGTGAGCATTTTCTGATAATATAGCTTCCTTCCCTCCCCCCACCCCTAAGACAGTATTCGTGAAATACCTGAAATGAGACACATCCAAAATGGCATCTCAGGTTTGACATCCTTTTTATTGTTTTCATATCCATCAATCACAGATATTTCTAGGTCTTCATTTTTGTGAAATATTTTGAACAATATAGCTGAAGAAAACAGTTATTCTTTGCATATACTTTTTAAATGGGGGAAGCACCAGGGGCTTATCTCCTGCAGTTTTCTTGATGTAGAACAGTTGTGCAGGATTACACAAGTGATCCCTTTTACAGCTTTATCTAAAGGCACTGTTGTAGTTCCGTGGTCACTAAGTTGGATTCTGAATGGAAGTAAGATCTGGGTGTAATAGTCTAAAATTAAGACCTCGCTAAAAAGAGCGAGTCTAGGAGCTGTGGGTTTTTGTCACCATGCCTGTTTCTGTAATAGAGAGGAGGAGTGTCCACCTTCCACTGTCACCATGGGCCGACTAGCAATCACCTCAGACTGATAAATAAGCAGGAGCTGAAGAAGAATGGAAAGATCATTTCTACCCTGTGCTGTCTAAAGCACTCTAAAATGCTTTTGCCTTGTCCTTACGGCGCTACGTTAAGAATGACCCTACAGAATGAAGTTGTGTTATCAGTGCCACTGCAATGGCATTTGTCTGCCTCCCCAGGCATATGATGTGACTGTACAATCAATGAACAACCATTACACGGTAATAAGGAGTCTAGACTCGTTGCCCAAAGGTACACATATATGTTTCTTGCTATATGTTGTGTGTAGTTTGCAAGTGGTACAGCTCAATGCATAAGTAAATTAGGTAGTTTATTGGTCTACACTTGAGTTTAAACAAGAGGAAAGAAGAAGTAGGAAAGTGAGCATTAAACTGTTAGTGCAAAATGCGGAATACAGAATAGCATATTTACAAAGGCAAACTGCAACCTGCAGAATTTTAAAGTTGTGAATCATTAGCCAATGATCAGCCGTGACCTGTTACTAAAGCTAAAATTAGAAAGCACACCTGCCTGGTACTTTGCTGGGCAGTGCTGTTACCGTTCTGTGTTCAGCTGGGATCCAGAGGAAATGGAATAAAATTCTTTCTCACCCTTATTTAAAATTTTGCTGTTATGAAATATATATTCCATTTGGTATTTGGTTTTTAAGACTTTTAATTAACTGGCCTTGCCTGTTCTGTTAATAAATATTGTTTACACTTTATAAACATGAAATAAAATATGCAAATAAAAAAATATCTTTATTTCATGTAATCGGTCTCTGTTCTGAAAGGAAAATTAACCTGCGGTGCTGTAGAACATGACACCGCTTAGCGAAGGGGCTATATATATATATCTACTTGAAAAGGCTTCATCATTTATTTTTACGGAAGTCTTACTCCACAAAGCCATCCTGTCTCCTGTGGCAATTCTTCAGGGTGAAGGAAAGGCAAAATTGCTCCCAAGTATCTGTGCATATTTTTATGTGTGCATAGGCACTCATAATCTGTATCCATAAGCTATTAAAAATTGTCTCGTACTAAGACTGATGGTTGTTAATGAAAGGATAAAAAAAGCTGCATTTTAGAAGATTAAAATGCTGTTAATTTCTGTATGCATTTAAGATTAATAAACTGCTAATTAGGATATGCAAATGAGGGCTTTATGAATTCCATCACAAACATTCACAAGTACCTTATACATAAATCACATTCAGCTAATGTATTTTTGTTATGTAATTGGGGAACAGATTGATGAGCCAGTCCAATTAGGTCTAATTTACATGTGTATGGAATTTTGTAATATAGTATTATGAACCTAATGTGCAAGTAAGAAGAAACTAATTATAGCATGTATTTGCTTTAGTAAGATGAAAAAAATTGAAGTTGATTTTAAGAAATACTGCTACTGACTTCAGGTAGAAGTAATATAAGAAGAATGTAGAAATTTTAAGTTATTCTCATGAAATAATGGTGTAATTCAATAGCTGTCTCTTACAACTCTTATAGTATTGCATTCTACAGAATTTTAGATTTCTGAATTCTAGGTGCTAAAGCCATCAGTAACCAACAATGCCAGAAAGGAATCTAGCCTTATACAGAGGACAGCAAGGTGACAAAAACGGTAAAAGCCAAATGAAGTCCATTGTTCTGGTGTCACGGATGGCAGAAGCCCCGTGGCCATTGCCAGGCAGACCTGAAGGAGGCAAAGGGAGAGAAAAGAAGGGAAGCGTGAGTTCCTGCAAGCAATCCTGGTGCCTTTCAGTTGCGTTGGGAATTCCAGGCTCTGATTTTCTTGTAGTGCAGATCACAGATTCACAGAATCTTCGTGGTTGGAAGGGACCTTTGAGATCGTCGAGTCCAACCACCAAAAAAAAAAAAAAAAGAGCACCAAACAAACAGACACAACCCAACAATCTCGGGCACCAGAGCATGCCCTGAAGTGCCACGACTACACATTTCTTAAATACCTCCAGGGATGTCTTTCAAAAGGTTTCCATATGTTTTTTTGCTGAGTAACACTTGAATAAGGTCTAGTGGGGAAGTGTGCATCTGAAGAGTTTATAAAGTGACTTGGACAAAGTCACTATGTGGGAAGGAAAAGTGAAGACTTTACCTTCTGATGTACGTAATCACCTTCTGTGAGGCAGTTAGCAGTCATTGACAAATCCTCGTTTTATTGTTCCCGTCAACAAGGCAGCACACGTTTCTGTAACTCCTTTGAATCAGAGCTCTTCTTTTCAGGGTGGAAGCGTTCCTGACTTTGTATCAGGGTATTTGTGTGTGGCTCACGTTACTAACTTCACTTTGTGAGAGAAAATAGCATTTGGCAACTGCCTTAGCACACAACGTGACCCATACTTTTAACCTGTGGATTGAGAGAATTAAACATTTATTACCTTTAATTTAATATGCCATGCAAAGGTTGAGCTGCAAGTCGTACTGGTGGTGGTTACAAATGGTAATAGCGAGCAGGAGACATTTGCAGTCACCTCCTGTCATATAGTTTACAGCAAGCACCACCTGAGAACACCCTGTTTCGCCAACAGTTGTACGTGAACAGAAGAGCTGGAGGATTATATGCAGGTTCCTCCAATTTATTTATTTTTTTTTTCAAATTACCAGTGTTTTTACTCTTAAGTTGAGTGTAAAAGCGACCTCGTGGCTATTTCTGAGTCAGATTCATACAGAAATCCTCACTGCTCTGGGTGAAGTGGGCTTGAGATTTGGCCACTTACAAGCAACATTACTTTGGAGCTGCAACGTGATGGGCTTCTCCCATAAAACGCCATGAATAAGGAACCCAGGGCTCAGTTAAAGTCTTCCTGACTACTTCGCTAGTACCTTCCATTTCTCCTTCAAGAGTAACGTAATAGCACACCAGCGTTCAAAAGAAAGGACCGCACTGTCTGATTCAAAGATTAGTCATTTCTGAGATGAGAAGTTGGAAAGAAAAAGGAGGAAGTAAAACGCGAATTAAACTGGATAAAGTTTTCGAAGCCATTTGTAAGTAGGAATATTTTAGCACAATTAAAATTTATCAGGTTAAATCAAACTCTTCTGCCTCACTGAAAGCTCCTTTTTTAAGCTTTAAAAATACTTTAGAGCTCCAAGGCAACACATTTATACTAAAGTATTTCAATAAATCATAAAACATTTGGATAGCTGTTATATAGAGTTATATGAACACATATATGACAATTTTGTTTATATATCTAAGATGTATTGCCCTTCGGTCTCTAAATGTAAAATTACTGAAAGAATAATAAGGTCTTTCCATTATTTCAGACCACCAACGTCTTTAAAGAATGTGATAGGAGCAATTTATCAACAAATTAGCTCTTTTTTGAAAGCCTAACCAAGGTGGCCATCTTCTGCTTGAGGTGAAATTGGTGCTGCTGTTAACCCCTGGGTACGCGCATTTCAGTGAGTGTGATGGAGGTGTGCGGTACCTACTCATCCTGCCATCTGGGAGCTTGTTCTTCATCCGTTAAAAGGCTTAATATGGAAACTCATTAAGGTGTTTCTACAAAAGAAGATGGGAAATAGGTTTTCTACACAATATAGTAGCTATATATTTCTTCTGTGAGAAAGGAAAAAAAATTTTAAATTTTTTTTCGGTTTTGGCATGTTTATCTCCTCTTTCCTAATTTTATTACTGTCTGTGGTCTACAATTTTTTTTTCCTCTAGTAAACACTCCGCTCTCTCATCTCATCGGAAACACAAAAGTTAAAATTACATTTTTCTCAGTGGCAAAACGTTCGACACCTTCACTAACGCCAGTATTTTACCCTGAAAATAACTGGTGTGGCTGTTCAGCTGGTTGGTAAACGGGTGCCAGCAAGTTGAAATTGTTCTAAGGTGAAAGAATAATAACATTTGGTTTATTCTTAGTATCTGCAGTGGATGTCTCTATCCTTGTGATAGTTTATCTGTCTTTCAAAACTAAGTCTTAGCTGGATGTAAAGCAAGGCACAACGTTACTTGGTTCCCATGAAGCAAAAGGGTAAGAACGCTAAAGTCTCTGATGTCACTAGTGAACGTCAGCCCCTGCTGCTGTAATTTCATGTGTCTGTCCCCCCCTTCCTGTGTTCTTTTAAGATGCTCTGTAAAACAGATCTAGCAGGAAATATCCTGGGTCTATTTATCATATTTTTTAATAGGAAGTTCTGAATTCATCTAATCAGAATTCTTACATGGGATCTGTTTTACCACCAGAATAAGGACAGCAGTTTTAAATGAGGTAGTTACAAGCGTATGGGCTTCCATTAGAGTTCCTGTTCCTGCAGGCTGTTTCAGGAAATCTTGTAGCTATTGGGATTAGAGTAGATTCAAATTGAAGCTGAGCAGCGTTGACGCTCAAAATTTTAAGTTGCAAACAGACCATTCTAAACAAGCAGGAGATAAAAATGCAGCCATGTGCTGTCTACATCGTACTCTAGTTTTCAGGTTGGCCGATTCCCATTAGCTAAATATGTAATCCGGAGAAAGTTTGGTAGAGCTCCAATTGGGGCAGGGGGAGGGTGTTCTGTGAGTAAAGTCAGAATATATGGAGAAATTGACCCATTTTTAAGTGAGCAAAGACATAATCCCACCATCATTTTACCTCTCTGACAACACTGAGGAGGCACAGTAGAAAAGAAAGCTACGTTAGCTGTGATTTGAAGTGTTTACAATGTGTAGCGTTATCTGCCAAGGAGCGGGGAGTATTTTCTGCAATAAACTGATTAATTTTGCTCCTAGAGAAAGCATGTATTGCATTACGGCTCTCAAGTTAGAAACTTGATAGACAGGTTAGAGGAAATGAAAACTGAAAAAGATGATCCAGTTGCCACCATAACTTTGTACAGATTTGGAGGCTAAACTACTCTTATAACATGAAAAAAGCAAAGAAAACAATTACCTATAATATTTTATCTGTTTTTTCTTTTCGTGCAATTATACTTGATACTTCCCAGAACTCCTGTTAGCATTTAATATGTTTGTTTAGCAGTATAGCACAGCTGCTGCTGTGTCTGTTTCGTGCATCATCTTCAGAACAGCTCCCTATAACATGCTGGTTCCCGGGTGCTGAGCGTTACCTGTTGGCACGCAGGGCTACTGTGTTGAGTACAGAAGAAAGGCAAAACTGTGTCCAGCTTTTTCCTAGGAGGAGTTTGAATGTAGGAAAACACTATTCTAATTTTTTTCTCCCTTCTTTTCTTCTATAAATTGCCAAGAAAGGTCTTAATTGAACTTCAGTAGTTCATAGAATCATAGAAGGGTTTGGGTTGGAAGGGACCTTAAAGATCATTGAGTTCCAACCCATGGACCACCTCCCACCAGACCAGGTTGCTCAAAGCCCCCTCCAACCTGGCCTTGAACCCCTCCAGGGATGGGGCAGCCACAGCTTCTCTGGGCAACCTGGGCCAGGGTCTCACCACAGCAAAGAATTTCTTCCTGAGATCTCACTGAATTTCACTGAATTTTTTTAGAGTTGGAAGGGACCGTATAGATCATCTAGTCCAACTCCCCTGCCGAAGCAGGATTGCTTAGAGAATGCTACTCAGGACTGCATCCAGGCGGGTCTTGAAAATCTCCAAAGAAGGGGACTCCACAACCTCCCTGGGCAGCCTGTTCCAGGGCTCTGGCACCCTCACCGTGAAGAAATTCTTTATCATATTCGAGTGGAACCTCTTATGTTCCATCTCATCTCAATCTCCCCTCTTTCAGTTTGAAACCATTCCCCCTCGTCCTATCGCTCCACTCCCTGATAACAAGTCCCTCCCCATCTCTCCTGTAGCCCCTTTAGGTACTGGAAGGCTGCTATAAGATCTGTCTGGAGCCTTCTCTTCTGCAGGCTGAACAACCCCAGCCTGTCTTCATAGGAGAGGTGCTCCAGCCCTCGGATCATCTGCGTGGCTCTCCTCTGGACCCTCTCCAACAGGTCCTTGTTCTTCTACTGTTTCTACTTGTAGACGTATTTTCAGCCAGCTGAATTTCAAGTTCATTTTTTGGTTGCTTTTTGTTTGTTTGTTTTTAGATAACAGAGTATTTTTTACTAAATTTTATGTGTTTTGTGAAAATTCCTTTTGGTTCCTGTTTGACCTTAATGTCTTTTGAGAAGAACGTAGAACCTGTGCCAGATGCCTAATGCAGCAGGTAAGATAACTGTGCTGCATTTGTGATAAAGATACACCGTCACAGTTATTTTATAAAATAATATGTGCGGCACCAGCCTCAGTATTGATGGACAGGGTGGGAGAGAATAATGAAGGAATGTATGTGTTGGCCAACACACTCAACACATGCTCAGATACATACTGATTCTCAAGTACCATGATGGTTATTTCTCACACAGTTACAGTTTCAACTTCTTAGATTTTTCACGTTAATCTTGTGTGTTTGTCAAGTCTCGTTCTCCCAACTTGAGTTTTCTGTTTTGGTTGCCAGACCTTCACCATTTTCCTTTGACTTTCTCAACATTTTGCTGTCTTCTCTGTCTTATCCCTTATTTTCCTTGCTAGCCATGTCATTTGAGCCCCTTTTACTTAGCCATTTAGTTCATATTCATTCTGTTTTGATAGCTCCTGGCTCCCTGCCTAGATTCCCTGTAGTTATGTTTCCCTCCTGTTTTACCTCTGCATCCTTGTAGACTTTTATGTATCCAGACAGTCCCAATCTCCACTCTCTCCAATCCCGTAGACGTGCTTTTAGAATCTTCATCAGATCTTTCTTCTTCTTTGCATCCTAATAAGCAGTAGTAGCTAGCTTCACTAGTGGTCGATGCTATCAGATGTACTTGTACTAAATCAAGTAGAGGAATACAGTTATCCAGGTGATGTGTACAAATAACACCATTTATTTATCAACTGTATAACAACATGTAAATTAATTTTTCAATATACTGCTGGATATGCTTTGTTACACTCCAAATATTTTTATCTTACAACCGATATGCAAAGCCAAGGCTTTGTTCTCAGTATAGTTGAAATCTTAACACTCTAACCAGAGAATTATTATTAGTCCAGATGTAACTATTAAAGACAAGAAAAATAAAGAGTTCTGTCACAGAAAATGACAATCTTACTACTACTACTACTACTACAATTAAAGAATTACAATTGTTGTACACACTCTTCCTACTATCTGCCCCTTCCTCTGGTGTCATGCTGACCCCCCCACCTCCTCTCTGGGTCCTACCATTGACACCACCAGCCTTGCTTATGCAGGGTCAGGTTGCAGCACTCATCGGAGTCCCAGCTTCTTCATTGGGAAAAGTGGGATGTTGGTGGGGTTTCCTCTTTCTTCCTCCCTCCTCTTAAGATTTACTTGGCACTGTTTTTGTGTTTTCCAGCTTGTTATTACATCTTTCTATCTTTCTTCATGCATCTGAAACTCCACGTTACTTCTGAATTCACTGTATCTGACATTTTATGTAGGTTAGATCCTTTTGCTTTTTTCTCTTTGGTATGCCCAAAGCCACTTTTTCCCAGCTCCCCAGGACGCATTTCTTTAACTGGCCTCGTGTTTATAGGCCTGGTGTCTCCAGGGGCAGCCTTCCCCCTGACTCTTATCACCCTGTACAGCAGGGACATGCTGAAAACTGTGTCCCTACTTTTCAAGGTGCCTGTTATCATACCAGGCTTGTATTCCTCTGCACTGTCATTAATCATAAATATTTCATTCCACACAGAGTAACTACTTGTTTCCACTACTTGTCAAAAAGCTAAGGCTATAACTTATGAAGATAAGCAAAAGTAAAGCAAATTGGGCATACCCAACTCATCTTTTTTTCTTTTTTTTTTTTAAATAGGGGTATTGCAACAAACCCAAGTAAAAATAGAGTCTGTCAAGCTCAGTCCTGAGGCCTTGCAAACTCAGGACAATGTGTATGAAGTTTAAAAACTGCACCACAATCTGACTTGGAACAAAGGGATCTTTTTAAGCTCCAGTAAAATTGTTGAAAAAAATAAATTGACTTCCTTAAGGGATTGTTGGATGATTTCAGAAGCAATATTCCCTTCACAAGTTTCTTAGAATAACTTTGTTTTAGCTAACGACTTCACTGTGATTTATTTTACAGTGTGAAAACCAGAGTCTTATCAAGAAAGATGTCTAAAACACTACAAATTAAGTGGCGTTCATAATTTTTTTTAACCTTGGGGACAAATAGCACTCTGTATAAGGTAGTCATTCATATCAGTCCAAGTGGAGACCAGTGACGAGTGGTGTTCCTCAGGGGTCAGTACTGGGACCAGTGCTGTTCAACGTCTTTGTCAGAGACATGGGCAGTGGGATGGAGTGCACCCTCAGCAAGTTTGCCAATGACACCAAGCTGGGTGGCGCGGTCGACACACTGGAGGGAAGGGATGCCATCCAGAGGGACCTGGACAGGCTGGAGAGGTAGGCCCGTGCAAACCTCATGAAGTTCAACCAAGCCAAGTGCAGGGCCCTGCACCTGGGACACAGCAATCCCAGGCACAAATACAGGTTGGGTGGAGAATGGCTGGAGAGCAGCCCTGCGGAGAAGGACTTTGGGGTGTTGGTTGATGAGAAGCTCAACATGAGCTGGTAATGACAGAATCACAGAATGATAAGGGTTTGGAAGGGACCTCTGGAGACCAGAAAGCCAACCGCATCCTGGGCTGCACCAAAAGAAGCGTGGCCAGCAGGTTGCGGGAGGTGATTCTACCCCTCTACTCTGCTCTCGTGAGACCCCACCTGGAATACTGTGTCCAGCTCTGGGGCCCCCAACATAAGAAGGACATGGGCCTATTGGAGCAAGTCTAAAGGAGGGCCGTGAGGATGATCAGAGGGCTGGAGCACCTCTCCTATGGAGTCAGGTAACCTTATAGCAGCCTCCAGTACTTCAAGAGGGCCTACAGGAAAGGTGGGGAGGGATTCGTTATCAGGGATTGTAGTGATAGGACAAGGGGGAATGGTTTTAAATTGAAAGAGGGGAGATTTAGATGAGTTATTAGGAAGAAATTCTTTGCTGTGAGGGTGGTGAGGCACTGGTCCAGGTGCCCAGAGAAGCTGTGGCTGCCCCTGGAGGTGTTCAAGGCCAGGTTGGATGGGACTTTGAGTAACCTGGTCTAGTGGAAGGTGTCCCTGCCCATGGCAGGGGGGGTTGGAACTACATGATCTTTAAGGTCCCTTCCATTCTATGATTCTATGGTTAGTGCTGTAACAGTGCTGAAATGTTTGCATCTAATACAGTGAAGAAAATAACAACCGGATCCTAAGGAAACCGTCTGTGCTTACATTACATCTGAATCATTTACCCTCTCTGTAAAAGAGTAATTGAGTGTTCTGTTTTATTTTCTATTTCTTTCTTTTCTTATATCTCTGTGGGCATATATACATACAAAGCAAAACATTAGTCCCAAACTCATCCTGAGAGTGCTTACAGTGAAACAGCAGAACTTTTGGTCTTCATGGTGCTTTGGGTACCTTCTGCGTGGTCCTGCATTGGGCACGTAGACCTCTCAATAACAGCAGAACTTCTTCTAGCATGGATTGGTTTTGGTTTGTGTTGCTCAGGTAATAGATTTAATCTAAGACTGATGTCTTGGACTGGAGATCAATATTATAGGTTTGGAAATTATTTTTAAATAACTATAGCAGCACCTGCTTTCCTAAGAGCCAAGCTGATCGACTAACACTCATTTTTAAAGATTTTTTTTATCAGTTTGGTACATTAGGCACAGAAAAAGTTTTCCTCCATGAGGACAATAAGTGGGGTATGTATTTTAAGGTCACTTTGTACATATATTACGAAAATGCTCCTTTTCTGAACCAAGTCCAAGTGTTCAAAAATAAAAAGCTCTGAACACATACTCCCTAATGAGTGATGCAGCTGTGTTCTCTGCTCACGTTCCTTTCTGTGCAACACAGGAGGGATTTTTTAGCTGTATTTTGAACACTTTGTCAAATCAGTATGTAAGATCACACCCCTGCTAGCCTTCATAAATGATTAAATATACACTTTAGAGATTTTCAAATCAGGAGAATTTAAATACTTTTCCCCATGGATTTTTTTTTTTTTCTTCAGTTAGTTCATTCTTGCTGTGTGTTTCAGCAGAGAATATTATCAAGACCTACTCCATACAGCTTCGAAGTCTTGGCTGGTCAGATCTGGATCACTGATGTCAAAACTACAAAGGAGTGGTTCTTGAAAATTGTGAAGATCCAGGCTCAAATTTGAATAGTGATTTTGGTCTTTAATTGCTACTGTTTCCTAATCATACATCTCCTGTATTACTCATATTTCTTTTCTAGCTGTTTCTTTTCTAATTACAACACTCCAGGATTTTATCATTCCATGTTAGTGTTACAATAATTACCTAGCACAACAGGGATCCTTTACTGGGGATTCTAAGCACTACATAATGCAAATAATAAATAATGGTATCAGCAGCCTGGGAGACTTGCAATATATTCCAGAGAGAAGGTCCTAATGACTTAAGTACATTTGAAGATGAACATTTACTAAGTCTGCCTTAAGCTTCAGTAAAATGGATTCCACTGTGACCCAAATGAAAACACAGCTGCTTCAGGTAAGTATTGATTATTCGTAATTAACTAATGCCTCTTGCAAGAGAGCATGTCTGTCTTAACCTTCTCTTTATTCAGATAAGTTTTTTTTCTCTGCAGAACTTAACAGCCTTTCTTTGCGTACTCTCATTTATATAAGGACTCTCATTTATATAAGGACAAGTTAGCAAAATAGTTGCTCAGACGGATCCTCTGTATAATCATAATTGTTATATTCATACTGGGGATGCTTTTACAATTTCAGAGGTGTAAAGTTGCTTGTATTTTCTTCATTGAACAAAAGTGTCAAGACTTATTTGAAATCAAAGGCCGAAAAGTGGTTATCTTGCAGCACTGCAGTGGATTGCTAAACATTAATTATTCATGAAGACCTTGAGCCACTTGAGTAAATGACATTAAAGACAACTGCTGTGAGAAGCAAGCTCGGGAGTGACAAATTCTATTTATGATGTCATGCCACGAGGATATATGAATAAACCAGCAGTGACAATCAATTTCATTTCTCAAAAACAGTTTACATGAGAGCCTGGTCTTAAGGACAGAGCTTAGTTAAAGAAGAAAAAATAATCCACCATTAAAATAAAAATTACTTTTTGTTCTCTTTGAACAGAGTGAAGCATTAAAGCTTGTTAATTGATTTTAGAAGAAAAGGGAAACAAGATGTTGTATGTGATTAACATATGCTGACTTTACCTCACTGAAGTGTTTACTTATGAGTCCAGCGTTGCTGTCACAGACAAAATGAGTCTATTTGTCTTGCTTTACTCTCTGAAGGTCTGTTGCCAACATCAGGGAGATATGGTGTGCATTTATATTAGCATATATATGTATACAAACTGTCAAAGGAGTCTGTATTTCAGGATTGAGGAAAACAGATTATAAATGGGACACGCTATTATTCTGATGTGGAGTTGTCATATCTGACTGTAACGTAGCCCTGAAATCCTATATAAACAAAATGCGTGTTGTATAATAGGAAGCAACTGAATTACCCTGTTCTACAGCCGGGTGAGCTTGGTTCCACCTCCTGTGACACAGGTGCAGTTCCCATTGGATTTATGCTACTGGGAACAGGGTTAGGGCTTTTTCTAGGAAAGCAGGTGCTTCGTATTGACATAAGTGATCCAAATAAAATGGCACTTCGAGTTATCCATGTCTTAAGCTTATGGTTCGAACAGCACTAATATCCACTCAGAGTTCTCATTGACTGGGTTGACTTGTTGCATGACGGCTTCCATGCATGACGGCAGTAAAAATGGAAGGGCCCTTCCTTCCTTTCTTTGTAAGTCTGGTGCCATTGCAGCTGTGCAGCGGGACAGGAGGAATTTTTTGGAGCAGAAGATATGCTGCTGCTTTGAATAATGCCACAAGTTTCTCCCCGTAGTCCTTCAAGAAACAGTGTGCTAGATGGAGACAAAGTTAGTCTCAAATTGCAGAATCTTCAATAAAGTTTCGAAAGCGAGAAGAAATCCCTGACGAAAATAGCTTAGTGGTGAGTGTAACAGTAAGCAGATCTATGGTCTCATCTTCCCTGTCAATCTCATTAGCCTACCGTGATCTTAACCTCACTTTATTTGGATATTATTGCTTAATATTTTCTTGTTACCTTCACGCTGCTTTTCCAGTGTTTCTCAAAAATACTTTGAGCCGAGACTATGCATGGTGGAATCGTTTGGTAAATACACTGTGGTAGCTGTAAGAAAAGTTTGGCAAACTCAGAAAGAGCAGAGCGTAACACAGAAGTAGATATTTCCGTAGTTAGATTTTATGTTGCCTTGAAATAAATTTAAAAATAGCATTCATACTGCAACAAAACACAGTGAAGTGTGTCTAAAAGCATTTTTATTAACCAGTTTGTCTCATACAGGTAACAAGTCAAATTAATTGTAGTTCTGTCAGAGACTTCACAAGAGGGCATTTAATCTACTGGATACTTCCTGCCATGTAGAAATTACCTTTTAACCGTGCTATTTAAAGTTTGAGGTTTTACGTCGGGAACTCTTTTTCACTTTCTGTGTATAAAAGCCTGCACTCAACACTTGTGACACTGATCTTAACATTGGACCTACAAGACTTGTGACGTTAATAACTCACAGCAACATCAACTGCCTGAGGACGACATACTGAGAGAATAGGTAAATGTGGAGAGATTTAGGGCAGGATGTGGAGGATGATTATGCCTTTATTATAATTTTTATATACAGTTTGATAGTTAAAAGAAATTATTTGCAAACGATGCATGGTATAGAAATGATAAATTAATTTCAGCAATTCATAGATGTGTTCAGATTCATAGATCTGATTGCCCCCGAGTCCTCAAAGAAATATTGATAAAATGGACGTATCTGCTCATACGGAAAAGTACCATAAGATTCAGTACGTACTGACAAACATTCTCCCCAAAACTAGCAGTGTTTGTTAGCCTTATGTTCAGAATGTGTGCACCTTAATCGGGGAGACAGATTCAATATTATATTGTATATTATGATGTTTATAATATATTCAGTACTAGACTCGGAGAGAAAAATTCACACACAAACCACTTCTTTTTTCATCTGAAATATTCAGTGAATTTTTAAGGTAATAAATGTATTTGCAGAAATCAACTCCTGCACTATTTTATAACCACATAAAGCAATAAATACATGATGAGTTACTCATTATAAATAATTTAGCCAACTAATATATTTTGTGAATAAGCCGAAGGCAGAGAAGTTGTAATACTATTCATTCAATATACCGGTTAAGAATAAGTCTTAGCTACTGACAGGGGAATATTAGGCAACAAAAAGAGCCCCAAAACTAGTAATTTAAAAGCAAAATGGCTTAATGTTAATTATTAGAATTTTTTATTTTGAATAATTATTTCTTGTAACTATTTACTTTAAGACAAGGAATTCACCATTTTCTTATAGATGATATTGAGGAGCTCCTAAGTCTAGAAAATTAAAATGGTTAGATATTTTTAAGTGCAATATTCTTAAAGGAAAAAAAAAAAAAAAAACCCAAGACATTACATGTACAAATAAACAAAGATGTGAAGTAAGAAAGAGTATAATGGCAGCACAGACTGTGGAAACAACAGAGCAGGAATTTGTGTACAATGTTTGTGTAAGGTACACACATCAGTAAATCCATTGAAAATACTTGGGGGAACATACTACTTGCAACTTATTAAAACTGCACCCCATCCGGGAAAGTACAAGGTTTTAATGAAGAAAACAGTCACGACCAAGTATAGTCTCAGATTTGGGCATTCTAGGGAAACCCGCCTTCGGTGCGTTTCATGCTGCCGTTCCACAGATCAGAAAATCATTTTAAGCTGTTTCAGTAATATTTCTGCAACAAGATATGTGTGCTAAGTACCAGTCCCAAGACATCTTCCTTGTTAGTTATGCAGGCATATTTGTGCTTATTTAGGTTTTGCTTTGCACTTTCTTATTTCCTATATCAACACTAGTATTTATTTCAGCTGCCTAAGCCTAAAATACTCTGTGCATTTGCTTAGGGAAATAAAGCACAACATTTTCAGGATTCGCTGCTTCTGTGCAAAGTGTGCATTAAAGGGCAGGCTGCAGGCTTTCTTTCACACTGCATCAGCGGGAGATTCAAGGGTCACGGGGGACAGAAGGAGATCTGTGTGTTCTGAAGGGCATGTACATGGCATCACAGATGTGCTAATCAAGATGCCTCATCTTCCCTCTTCCTGCTTCCCATGCTTTAACTGAGGCATCCTCGTCCTTTATGCTTCCATTGTCTGTATACAAATTGAGATTCTTCAATGTCTGTGTTTGTAACATATACTTTAAATTTTTTATTTGCCCGCTTCCATTTTTTTTTTATATTGCTGAGCTACAATCCACTATATTTTTTTCTTTCCCGATGCACTCCTTCCCTTTACTCACCTTGTAATCCTGTGCAATGGGTCTAGCATGAAACCTTGGGATCTTATATCCATTTGCATGGCATCCTTTTTATTTACAAGGGCTCAAACATGTTTGTGAAATTTGGTAGTTTTCATTCAAAACAGATTACATGTTGGATGGTTGTCTTCAGTAAATTCAAAAGATCTCCTTAGACAAAATATATGGACTTTAACTAATTCTTTTTCATTTAAGAAGAGATGAATGAGTCTCCCAAGGCAAGTATCATCATCATCAAGTGGTTGCTTAACTGGAGAAAATACTAAATAGGGAAACAAGTTCAAAAATTTTGTTTTTTTTTATTTTCTAGTAATTGCATCTATCCCAAGAGGGAATTTTAAAAATATATATGTGAGTTTACTGGCCAGTAAATTCTAGGCTTGATCCTTTAAGGCACCGAGAATTTTACCCAGATTTTAGAAACTGCTTCAGTTCACAGTTATTCTTGATCACAGGAGAGATTCCACAAGGTTTGAAACTCCCTGGTCTTGCTTCTGGTATTGTTATTTGCCCCAGCTGGAAGAATAACCTAAAAGCTGCTCTGTGTTCTCCCATCTGATTTTTATTGATGTAAAAGGAAAGGAAACCCGGACCCAGCATGCTGCAAAGGTCGGTGGGCTCCTTTCAGCTGCGGTTGCACACTGATGCATACCCACCACCCTTCTTAGGTGACAGCGGCCACGTACAGGGCTGCATGTGATAAAAACCCTTATCAATGTCCCATTTATGTGCTGTCAGTTGGTACGCTACAGGCCCTGAAGATTTAAAGCATTAGACGCAAATGAAACAGTGAGAAAATATTTATAGTGTGTAATCTCTCTACATTCAATTCATAAATCATTTTATTTAGCAAGAGATTGGACAGCATTTGATAGCCATCTTGGCCCTAGAGCACAGTGTGACTGTCTTAAGTATCCAATATACTAGCAGACCATATTGTCTTATCTCACTTTTTTTCCAGTCTCTTATAACCACAGAAAATCCTGGGAAAGTGGAATATTGCGAACTTTCTGTTGGGAGTTGTGCACAGTTTTAAAGCATTAGCCAAAGCTAAAAAGAAAATGCTATCAAGATTCCAAAAGCGTGTTGCTGTATGTAGGGGAGATACTATCTATCAACAACACAATATTTTTTATCAGTTTATTTTAAATGGGCATACGTACCCAGGCAGCTATAAGATTTGAATGTAATCTTGCTAACACTGTTAGAATACAGAAGTGATAATACGGAGAGGGAAATTACCAAGCAAAAAATAAATGAACAAGTCAAAGACCGTAATTAATTCACTTAATTAAAGGGCAATCACAAATCTATTTAAGCAACAGCCACTTACAGTGATGTGTAGATTTCTGCAGTATATGATGTGACAGAATCACAGAATGGTTGAGTTTGGAAGGGTCAGGTGGTCCAACCACCTGCTCAAGCAGGGCCACCTAGAGCGGGTTGCCCAGGGCCATGTCCAGAAGGCTTTTGAACCTCTCCGTGGCTGACCTGTGCCAGTGCTCAGTCACACGGTGAAAAAGTTTCCTGATGTTCAGAGGAAACCTCCTGTGTTTCAGTTTGTGCCCGTTGCCTCTGGTCCTGTCACTGGGCACCACTGAAAAGAGCCTGGCTCCAGCTTCTTTACACCCTCCTTTCAGATATTTAGGAATCTTTAAAGTATATATGGAATCTTTTGTTACATAGTGGTGAGGGTTGTTTTGTTTTGTTTTGTTTTGTTTTTGTAGAATAATAAAAAAACCTATTTTTTAAAAAATATATAACAAAGAATAACAAAAAAACCCCTATTTTTTAAAAAAATAAAAACTATTCTCTTCCTCTCTCCGGATAGGAAGAAAATGGTTTTCAGGCTGATACACGTTACACAAAGCATGTTAAAAACACGTTCCAGAGTGAAGCAAAGCTGAAGTCTTAACAAACAGCTCAAGTCTTAGGCAGTCAGATACATGGATAATCACTCTTTCCGAAAGTCATATCCTTCTATTTAGGTGTAAACATTTTATGTACCTCTTTGAGAGTATTTGAATGAGATATATCTGTGGTTTGAATGAAATAAACAGTGCAGAACTAAAATAAAAATTCACAGAAGAAATCGTTAGTGCATCTTATGCATCATAGAAATGACTGGAAGATCAGCTGTAAGTATTAATACAGCAAGGCTGGAAAAATAGAAAAATGCTGCCTTATTGAATAAAAGGTTTCAACTAAATCAGAAAATATTTGGCAAAATATGGAATCTAAAAAATACATAAAGGTGTTAAATAATAGGCCACATTCTCATTAGAAATATGTTGTAAACTTCCAGATCAAGGGGAACCAAGGAAATCTGGCACCTTCATTTCCAGCTTTCTTCACAGTGAATAGTAAAATCCTGGACAAACCAATCCCGTTAGAGTAAACACAAGAATGTAAAATGAGAACCTTAGCAAATGAGTTCAATTAAATTTTTGCTTAAATGAAGACTTAAGTCCCTCTGAAAGGGTAATGGTATTCTAACACCCTGAGTTAGATGTGGTGGGATAATGAACACAATCTTTAGAGACAGCACAACAGATGAAGAAATACAAACTGCAGACCACCACAAAAGCACTTTCCAAAACATTAGCGGTGATAAAACTGTCTCAAAAGTGTTGCTTTTTAGTTGTTTTGCTACTTGTATTCAAATTACATAAACTACTGTATTGGGTTTGTGTGGCAAGGTTTCAGTTGCGGGGGGCCGGGGCAGGGGTGGGAGCTACAGGGAAGGCTTCTGTCAGAAGACACCAGGAGCTGCCCCCTTGTTGGACAGAGCTGGGTTCAGCTGGCTCCAAGGCATGTCTGCTGCTGGCCAAAGCTGAGCCCATCAGCAATGTTGGTGTTGCCTCTGTGCTGTCTGTGGACCGCAGCCCCCCCACTCCCCATCCCCCTGCACTGCTCAGGGAAGGAGAAGGTAGAAGAGTCAGGAGTGAATTTGAGCCTGGGAAGAAAAAGGGAGGGGGTAGAAGGTGTTTGTAGTTTTGTTTTTATTTCTCACTATCCCCCTTTGGTACTAATTGACAATAAATTGTATTGATTTCACAGTCTGTTTTGTCCATGATGGTAACTGGTGAGTGATCTCCCTGTCCTTATCTCAACCCATGATCTTTTTGATCATAGTTGCTCCCCCTGCCATGTTGAGGGGAAGAGTGAAAGAGAGGTTTGGTGGGCACCTTGTAGGCAGCCAAAGTTAACCTACCACAGCTACCTTCTCACTAGTGCCATAGCCATATGTTTTTCTCTATTGTTTTATTCTCAAACCTGGCATTAATTTGAGTCTTTTCACCTGAAGCTGAAATTCCAGCCACAGAGGGACTGCCAATGGAGGTTTTCCTACCTCCTCTTGTAACAGTCTAATACAATTCTTCATGAGATCTAATGGATTAATTTAGATTTTTAGCAAGACCAATGACTGATCAAACGTTCTTCTGGGAATGTCACCAGGAAACTTACAAGTGTTTTGAAATTCTGGCTGTAATTTTTATATTTCTGTAAATTCTCATATAATTCATTTTAAAACCTCCTGAGGCTACAGAATTTATTTTCTTTTACAAGTTGAAGGTACATTGGTCATGTAAGCAACTAACATAGAGATTAGGTCTCCATGCATAGTGATGGTGCTTAGTGTCAAGAAAACATCTATCATTGCTTCAGTATGTGTTGGCTGAATATGAATTTAACAATCAATTTTAGTCAAGTATGTCATGGAATCATAAAATCATAGAACAGTTTGGGTTGAAAGGAATCATAGAATGGTTAGAGTTGGAAGGGATCTTAAAGATCATCCAGTTCCAACCCCCCTGCCCTGGGCAGGGACACCTCCCACCAGACCAGGTTGCTCAAAGCCCCCTCCAACCTGGCCTTGAACCCCTCCAGGGATGGGGCATCCACAGCTTCTCTGGGCAACCTGTTCCAGTGTCTCACCACCCTCACAGCAAAGAATTTCTTCCTAAAATCTCATCTCAATCTCCCCTCTTTCAGTTTGAAACTGTTACCCCTTGTCCTATTGCTCCACTCCCTGATAACAAGTCCCTCCCCATCTCTCCTGTAGGCTTGGTGCTCTCTTGATAACATCCCGATACGAGCCCCAGCGCACCTCTCTAGAGCACCAGGTCAGCAAACGTGTACCTCTGAGAAGAGAGTCACCTTCTGCCATCACCCGTCACTTCTCCTTAGTTGGGCTGGTTGTTATACAGGGCGCAGATGGGGCTGCCTCACTCAGCTCCAGCCTATCTCCTGGGGTGACTGGTCTTTCCTCTTCAGCCTGCAGAGCCATAAAGCGATTGTGCAAGGGCACCTCGGGCCTTGGGGGAAGTCTCTCCTCCTTGCTCTTGCAAGTTTCCCTTCTTCTGCATTCTTGGCCCCCCTCCCTTCTGTCTGTGCCAGTGGGGGAGTTTCCTGTTGTTTCGCCGTGGGCCCACTGCAGGCTGCGCTTGGAACCAGCTATCTAAATCCTTTTCAGCCTCCCAGATGCTACGCAGCCTCCTCACCACCTCCTGCAGCTCCGCCACATGCTGCAGGAGGTCCTCCACCTGGGCACACCTTTTGCAGACAGGTCTGCACGGCAAGCAGTACCTATATAGTTGCATGAAGGGAATTTAGCACAAATAGCAAGTATTTACCAGCTAGTTGTATCACAGGTCCCTGAAGTTCTGAAATGTACCAAAATCACACTCCTAGAGGTTTTTAATTTACTTACACAAAAGCTAAATGCAACCCCAAAGCAAGTGTTCCCATTTGCTGTCTTGCTACAGGATCAGTCTCCTGGTCTCCAGGAACCTGATGAACTTCAACAAAGTGCAGGGTGCTGCACCTGGGGAGGAATAACCCCCTGCACCAGCACAGGTTGGGGGCTGACCTGCTGGAGAGCAGCTCTGAGGAGAAAGACCTGGGAGTCCTGGTGGACAATAGGATGGCCATGTGCCCTTGTGGCCAAGAAGGCCAATGGCATCCTGGGGTGTCATCAGGAAGAGTGTGGCCAGCAGGTGGAGGGAGGTCATCCTCCCCCTCTGCTCTGCCCTGGGGAGGCCCCATCTGGAGCACTGGGTCCAGTTCTGGGCTCCCCAGTTCAAGAAGGACAGGGAACTGCTGGAGAGGGGACAGCAGAGGGCTACAAAGATGATGAGGGGCCTGGAGCATCTCCCTTACGAGGAGAGGCTGAGGGACTTGGGTCTTTTTAGTCTGGAGAAGAGAAGACTGAGGGGGAATCTGATCAACACCTATAAATACTTAAAGGGTGGGTGTCAGGAGGATGGGGCCAGTCTTTTTTCAGTGGTGCCCAGGGACAGGACAAGAGGAAATGGGCACAGACTTGAACATAGAAGTTCCACCTAAAGATGACCTTTCCTGTGAGGGTGGCAGAGCCCTGGAAGAGGCTGCCCAGAGAGGTGGTGGAGTCTCCTTCTCTGGAGACATTCCAAACCCACCTGGACATGTTCCTGTGCAACTTGCTCTGGGTGGACCTGCTCTGGCAGGGAGTTGGACTAGGTGATCTCCAGAGGTTCCTTCCAACCCCATAGCATTCTGTGTGATTCTGCGTGAAAATAGGGGTTTTTTATGATTTTATGACCATTTACAATTCTTGCAATCTACCTTATACTAGAAAGTAAGCTGCTGATCATAGTGGTTGGACAGAGTCCTACTGTAGGCTCTAGTGAGAACGTACCACAGATGCTGGCAAACCCTGACCAGATGATACTGGCTTCTGGAGTGGAATTCTGGCACTAAAGCAGTCAATGGGAATATTGCCACTGATTCGATTCAGGTCAGAATTTCACCCTGTGTTTTTTCCTGCCTGAGACTTGCTGGAATTTTGCAGTTTCAGATGGAATATAGCAGACTGCATTAGCAGCCATGCTGTAACCTTTGCCACATTATCTTGCCAAGAGAATGAATCCATCTTAAAATATCTACAACTTTTATAGAAGCAAGATAATTCACTTCCCTAACATGGCTCATCCTTAGTCATCGCTAACTAAGTGGAGTCATGCTATGCCAGTAATGTCATTACAGCAAAGACTCGCACGCTGGAGACAGGGATGGTGTTGTCAAAGTCACTTTACACCAAACCTCAGTTAGTCTCTGCCACCCTTTTTTGCCAGTCAAGAGAAGTCCTGTACTCTTCATACCTCTAAAGTGGAAAGAAAAAAATGAGTAGGGCAGAAAAGATAGCTCGAGCGTTAGTGCTTGTGAAGTGGAACACTGACAGTGTTGTGCTTTGTTACTGAAATATGGCAGGACAGGAAAACAAAGAAACAGTCATAGATAATGGTCATTGCAGTCACAATCTCTGAATTTACTCTAAAATGGATGCCTTCCTATAAGAAAATTACCTCTGTTTGTTATTACCAAAGGCCGAGTTTACAAATGGCTTTTAGGAACAGAATTCAGAGATAAAGCAAGGAGAGTATGAAGCCAGTAGCTAAGCCTGGCCAAGGCAGCCAGCAGAAAGTGTTCCAGGAAAGGTGATGAAAAAATACTTTCTTTGCCTAGGTGTCCCAGCTCCAGTGAAGGTTGGCATCTCACAAGAGCAATTTTTTTTTTATTTTTTTTTTTCTCAGTAAATAAGAGGAAAACCAACTGAAATATCTGCTACTTGGTTCCAGCCATCAGATGTGGAATCTGGTTTCACGCTCTTTCTCTCTGCATGCCTAGTTTGGAGCCTGGACTGAGGGTGAGACCTCTTGTGTTACAGGACTCTGTCCCAGCCATTAGCACTTGCTGGAGATTTCTCTGGAGTCCTCTTGACAGACTTGATGGACTGTAAATAACACATACTGAAGCAGGACCTTGTAACTGCCTCTGGAACCTCATTCATTTCAGAAAGTCTCTACCATTTGTCCTTTGAGTGAAGTGTTTTAGAGAACATAAATGAGATGAATAGATGTTTCAGCTGACACGGACATGAAAAACCTGATCAGAAATTTTTCAGGATTTGGATACGGAGGCTTTGAATAGCTTGATGGTTTCAAGAACTGGAGTGTCATGGAGAGACTTTTGATCCTGGGTTTAAGCCATTTGGAGTAAACTACATGCTGAGCCACACGTTATATCTTTGGGCGTAATGGCCCTTGATGGATTTTTTCTTATTTTTACCAATTTGTAATGGGTGCTTTTTGAACTTATCACAACTTTTGGAATCCAGAACAACTTGTGGCAGTAACCTGCATGATCTCATGTTTTGCTGTATAGGGAAATAAATCTTTGTGTGTGTGTGATTGTGTGTATTGCACATGCTACCTAATATGTTAGCTTTTGTATGATAAGAAGCAGGATGTGATTTTTAATAAATTAATGGTACTTAATTAACTTTTTTCACTACTCATGACTTTTGTATACCTTCCTTTTATCTACTCTCACTTATCTAACTTCGAGGGTGTAGAACCCTAGATTATGTAGGCATTTACCTCCAGGAAGCTGTTCTCTAATTTATTCTAATTTAATCATCCTGTCACTGTGCAATACCTTTGCAGTTTTGCCATCTTCTTTCGAGATGTCGGGGCAGGGTGAGGCTCAGGACAAAACTAGATATGATGTTACAGGTATGACTGCCCTATTTATTTTGTACTAAGAAAAGAGAATTTTCTGTCGTCTGTTTCTTTCCCAGTAGCTGCTAACTATTAGGTTGCTTTTTTTTTTCTTTTGTGCCACAAGCAAGCTGACATTTTCACAGGATTGTTTATTACATTTTCAAGGGGTCTTATGGGGGTTTTTTTGTTACAGGAAGGCATGGGGTAGGATGAACTGCCTGTACCTCTGGCGACTGTCTCAGTTTGGAGCAAAATGTAGTAGTTTCTTTCTAAAACTTCATTGAAGAAGCCCTCCTTCAAACTTCAACAAGGTTTTTAGCCACTGTAGCATTTTCAAATGCTAAGCTTCTTTATGAAGTGGCCTTAGTAACATCTTTAGGATGTACATATACATAAATATACTGCACATACATCTGAGTTTTAGCCATCTTTGTTCTTGCAGTGAAATATTCTGCACGTCAGGAGTGTTTCAGTTTTGAACCCTGTTCTGTATTCAGTCTGTTTTCAGAGATAAACTTTAATTTTCATCACATTTTAGTCGGAACTGCAATCTCTTCATCAGTGTGAGCACTCCTGTGTCAGGCGACATGACGTGTGAATTCTTTGAGTTCTCAAAACAGTCTGTCTGCACTTGTATCTTCCTTAAATTTCACCTTTAAAATTACATCATCTTTAAGAAAGGCTATGGTAGTATGTGGCTGCTTTGGGAAGGAGAGGAAAAGAGAGTAGGTACTGGGTTCCCACTGGCTGCCTGCATCCAGGCCTGGAAGGAAATGCTCAGGAGCCATCAGCGCTGAAGTGGCCACTCTCGTGTTCCAGTGGCCACTCTCGTGTTCCAGTGGCCACTCTCATGTTTCAGTGGCCACTCTCATGTCACTCTACCAGAAATTTGTTTTTGCAAACAAGAGAGTCACGTTTTTTATAACTTCTGAGAACACTTCCTAAGGAGATCACCTTTTTCATTCCCAGCAAGAAATCCTTATGTTTTGAGGTTCTTATCACTCTTGGATGTGAAGTCAGGCTTATAGCCAAAAATGTGTTATCTTCTTTTGACACTTTGAGGCGTGTTACACTGACAGAAAACCACATACCAGCAGGTGACAGAGACACTTCAAAATTCAGTGAAATGCAAGTTCAGTTTTGTCTGTGTTTGTTAATACTTTTTCTAGGACTTTCTGGGTCTTTCTTAGGCATAAGCCTGTGTAGTAATTAAAATAAAACACATTCCTAAATGTGCTGGAACTGAGATTTATTGCTTTTTACAAACCAGTCCCAACTGGGAAAGCTCATCACCTTGATGCAGTTCCTTAGGTTTTTTTTAATTTGGATACTAGCCCCAATCTCCTGAAATTTGTTCACAGTGCCATGAATGTTTCATTGCTTTGAATACTAGGTTTTGTTCTGAGAAGCATAAACTATTCCAGATTGGATAGAGCTAAGCAGATGTGTATTTCTTTCCTAGCCCTTCCCATCCCCTTTGAAGTTTTGTGGGCTTTCTTCTTCTTGTTGTTTTTTGGAGCGTGCAGAGTGGAGTGGGCTTCTTACCTCAAGGGCTTGCTACTGATAGTTTTCTATTTCTTATTGATTTCTGGCTAAGCTTAGCAGGCCAAAAAGAAGTTGTAGAGTTTGACTAGACTGCTCAGTGCAGTATGGTGAAGAAAAATCTTTTAGTGAGAAAAACGTCTAGCTCCAAAATAGGAACACCGCAGTAGCATAGAGCACATGCTTTGCTGAAGGTCTAGTGCCATCACCTGTTCACCATCATCCTGTTCCTGCCGGGAAGTGCTGAACTCCTCAACCGAACTGCAGTGTCCCGTTGTTTTTTATGCCATACTAATGTGAGGAGGTACAACCCACTTCTAATATTGGGGATATATGGCCTTGTAGTTCACCACTGCGGCCAGACCAGTTCCGTCCCATTGAGGGACCTGGCCAAATAGTGCAAGTGGAACTATCCTGCGACTGTGGCACAAGACCTAGCTTCTGCAGAGCAAGGCATGGACCTGTATGAATTTATCAGCTTATTCAGCATATTATGTCACGTTATTTCATGACATTACATGACGTAGACTCACATTTTAGACTTACTCTAAGTCTACAGTAAGTGGACTGCACTTAAGAGTAGGCATCTCTACAGATATGCCACGCGCCAATTACTTTGTTAAAAATCTAATGGTTAAAAGTTTGCCATGAGTGATCTTTTTTTTTCATTTTTAGAATGACCAAATAAATATTTTAGGCTGTTCTTTTACTTTTACAGAATGTCTGTAGTTTGTGGTACAGAGAAGCAGCACATAAAAACCAGGCTGCTTGCTTTTGTGACCCAAAAGTGACCCAAAGAATGAAGTCCTCTAAGGGCATGCCTTCACTGATACACCAAACACCTGGACAGATCGCCTGACACTGATGCCTTCTGACATAAACCAGCCCTCATCTTTGCTAGTAAACTCTCCCCGCCTTCAATTCAGGGAGGCTGCTTGTAAACAGCTTCTTGCTAATGGCATCGGAACTGTTCCAGCTGCCAAAGCATGTTAGGAATTGTTTGGTTCAAGTGCTAGCTGAAACGATCTAGATGATCACATTATAGTACCAAGAAATGTTCCTGGGCAATGCCTGAAGTTAGTAGCACAGATGACTTTTCGCTGTGTCTCAGCGGTGCACATTTTTCTTGCTAGGGTTCTGATGTGTGATAGCTAGAGCCTGATGGAAGGCTAGATCAGGTTCTACCACGTATTCTGCTCGTATGGGAATAAGACAGGAGTAACTCTTTCCCGTGAAGAATACTATGGGTGAAGCTCTAGAGTTTCAATTTTGATAAATATCCTCATCTTCTTGGAAAGTGTTTTGTTCCCAGACACCTAGTACCACATCTTGGACTATCCGTTCTCTTAATTTGGGAACACTAAACGGGGGATAAAGTTTATCATCTTGGAATGATATTTTTTTTTTTAATTCCCATGAATAGAACTCAGTTTTATAAGGCTGTGCAGATTTGGACATGGAGGAGTAAAACAACCCATCATCAACTCCCCATCATGGGGGAGTAAAACGTCATCAGAGGAGTAGAACAACCCAAAAGCTAAAGTAAAGTTTGAAGTAAAATACATGACGGAGATGGAGATTAAACAATCGTGATTTTAATCACGTTTGAAAGCCTGCCTGAGTACAGACATGTTTTCCTTGACCCTCTGCAAGCTCTAAAGATTCCGGAATGACTGAGGTGAACTGCTTTTGCTCAAAGTGATTATGACAGCAGAGCCAGTTTAATTGCAACAGCCAGTGTACAATCCCATTCCCATTTCCTCTACAGAAATGAAACAGTCGGCCGATCAGCCAGGGCCGAGTTCACTCTGGGCCTTCTCTAATGTGTGATCTGTACAGTTAGGGCCTTTAGATAATTGTGGCAGGCAGCCAATTCATCTTGAAACACTGTGTAAAAGAGAAAAAAAAAAAACCCATAGGCTTTAAACATCCGTCTGAGTGAACGTTTCAAGACGCGGCAGACCGCTCTGGAATTAAGTAGGTCCTGGGTGTCAAGTCCTCACAGCGGTGCGATTCCAGATGTGATCAGCGCAGTTTGATCAAAAGCTTTTGAAAAATACCATGCATCTCAAACAGCAGAGAGTTTGTCAATTCTTTTTCGCTAGTTGTCTATTTTTTTTTTTGTTGTTTCGTTGTTAGGCGGGTGTTGTTTCTGTGCGGTGGGGACCGGGTGCGGGGCCGTCAGTCCGTCGGGGAGCGGGGTCTCCATAACGAGCCTGTGTTTGTACCGGTCTGTGCTGGGGAATTTGCCAAAACTGTTGCCTGTTCATATTCTTAAATCTGGACTCAGAAGACAATTTTTGCTTTGGGGAAGAGGTTACTGCTTATTATTTTTACTTTATTTTTTAATCATTGTCCCCTTTTATTAAATTGTGTCTGGGAAATTTTGAATACATATACCTGCCAAATCCCGTAAATCCCGTGTAACTCATCTTCATACCTAGATACAGATATTTCGCCGATTTACCTTGAGAAATAGTTTGGTGAGTTTTGTACAAAAAAAAAAACAAACAACAAAACAAAAACCAAAAATCCAACCACTAAAACCAATTCAGTGAGAGTTTTGTATTTCAAATAAGTGTTTATACATGCTATATAGGCATATCTAGTAATTTAATTTTAATGTGACAATTTATTTTTTTTTTAAATGCAGTTCTTTTCCTGACCTAAATTCTCCCAGAAGGAGAATAGTAACGCTTTCAAACTCTAGATGCATCTTGTCCAAGTGGAGTAGACAGATTTAGGTAAGAAAAAATAAAAGACACATTCCATGCTGAGAACAAACATTTAAACTCACCACAAAATTTAATTTTAAGGTAGTTACTGCCGGTTGTTCGTACTGTTCATACAGTATGTTTCATACATGGAACCATAGCAGCCCATTTGCAAGAATCAACTCGCCACACTATTACCTTTGTCATTGACTAAAGAGAGGAAAAAAAAAAACCCTAATGATGTTTTCCTTGGTTGCTTTCCTTCACAAATGAAATGACTCCCTCCAGCAATAAGTATTTTTACAAATCTGCTTACAACATACTAGGAAGTATTAATAAAATATTAATAAAATTATTAAATATCCATTACAGAAAAACAACATAAATGTTTCATAGCCATATTTGTGATATAGGATTTGCAGGTGCAATTTCAGTAACTAATGAATGCAATTATAACCTGGACATTTAGGTAATTTAAATGTGGGGATAATTGGATAATTGCTTGTTCTAGTAAATTAGTGTTAACAAGAAAGTCCTGTAGAGGAAGAAAATGTAACTTGGAAACTTTTGATGTTCTTGCAAGTGTTAGTTCTCTATGAGTAAAACATCATGAATTTTGCTTTTGATCATTTAGTTATGTTTTGAAGTAACTTTAGTGTCTTGCGTTCAATAAGAGTAAGAGGTACTGACATGGACTAAACACAAAGTTTATAATAAAATTAGGATGTTTAAAGGTGTCTTTTTGAGATGTTTAGAGGGATTTATCCAGTAACTAAGTTGTTTAAAGGACTTTTTTTGCTTATTTTAGGATATTGTTTTCTATTGTTACAGAAAATAATTCTGGACACTTTTGAGAGAGTTTTTTTACTCACAGTTCTGCTTCCTGATTGGAAGTTGTCATATTTGACTAATGTCAAAAATAGGAACTGAACATTCATTTCTCTTGGGTTATTTCCCTTCCAAGTTTTAATACTACAGCAATGATTTATTTTTTTTTCAAATCTTGAAAAAAAAAAATGTCAAAAAGTATAGCAAAGAGAGACAACACTTGACTCTGCTCTGGCTAGAAATATAATAGGGGACTAAGTTGACTTAAAATCATCTTTGGTTCTAGTATGAGAAAGATGTGTGTGACCGTGAGAAAAATATCCAACAAAGCAAGTTTTCATACATTTCTGTTTACAGTGGTGCTGGTACACTTTCTTTGTTTTCTAACAGTCAAATGCGATTGGGTTGGCAGAATTAGGGAGAGGCAAATCACCTTTTACAACCTCATCCTTCTTGATAATAGGAATAAAGATCTGGAAACTACCAAATACATGACACAAACTACTAATAAAAGAAATCACTTTAAATCTCACATTTTCTGGTAAAGTAGCTAAAAGCTCTATTTAATAACATTAGCAAGTATTGTATTTGCCAAAAAAAATGTGATTTAATTAATTTTTTGTATTCGGTTGGGTATAAGCTGATAGGATATTCCGCAGATCATTTCCTTCCTGTTTGTGCATCTCGAATCCTCAGGTCTTGCATGGAAAGAAAAAAATGGTAGAGGACAGCTGGGTTGTTCAGGCTGCCGGAAGCACAGCATGTGCTCTATTCTATAGGCTTACACTGTTATCTAACAACTGAAAATATAAGAAGCTTCACTGCTATTATGGCATAATCACAACAGGCTTATTTTTGTATACTCATAGTCTTTTGCAAAATGAGCTGTGCCTTTAATTGGCATCCGGATTGTAGAGGTTTTCTGGTCGGCAAAACAGTAGAGGTAAGATCAAAAGTCGTCTTCTCTGTGGTGTCCCTGCCCCAGTATACGTATCCACTTGTGAGGCTTTTGAACATAACCTCCATCTTTTAACAAAATTAAAAGCCACCTCTTTGAGTTTAGTCTTCCTTCAGGGATTTTCCACCTGCCCCATGTTTCCCAGTGCACATGTGTTCATGCTGTAGACTTCAGGTAAACAGAAACGTTTTAATTAAAAATTATATTCAGTTATTGGAAATATACTGTCCGTGTTTTAAAGTGCTCAGTTCTGAATCGCATGTTGCTTTTCAAAAAGCCGGGCACATTAATAACCTAACCAAAACCGTCCCTGATTTGAGTGAGGCGTTGGGCAAGATGTCATCCCAAGGTTCCTCCGTTCCGTCCTACGTTCTTCAGTGACTCAGTTCCCTGAAAACCTGAAAGAATGCTACCCCAAAATACACTTATTGCTATGCAGCCCGTCACTGACTCTTGCTTAGTAAGGATTTTGGTAATCAGGCTCCTGGTACCATGCTAGCTAAAAGGAGAATTTCAAGGATGTAATAAGAAAAAAATGGCAAGAAATAAAGGAATGAATCTCCATTAAAAATGGATTTTAAAAAGAAACTTGAAGGGCACATCTTGGATAAAAATAGATGTTTTGAATAATTTATAATCTTTCAAATATTAAACAGGAGCAGTCTTGAGCAGTGTCTTGTTTGTGGTTTGAATGCGATTTCACAACTGCCAGCAAATTTTGATTTTAATTTTTGCGCGGGCAACTTTTAATCAAGGGGGTGTAGTCAGACACTCCCAGACCGCTGTGTTAATGGTAAATATCAAGATCCCTGAGACTCCCCAGAGAAAAGAAAGTGCGTTGGTGCGAGGTTCACGGTGCGCTTCCAAGGCACGTCTGCCAGAAGCAGCGGTTTGTTGGAGTCGGTAGGAGCAAACGGGTTGAAGGGTCCGTTTGAACTGCCGCTGGATTTGCCGCTCCTTATTGAGTTCACATCCCTGCCCACCGGTGCAAAGGCTATCAATCAAAACCGGGTGAAAGTTAAAGGAGACAAAGCAGTCAATGGCTGTAAGAAGGGACTGGTTTCCTCGTTTAAGTCTTACGAGGCAGGTCATGGATCAATGGACTCTCCGATCAGGAGATTATCTAATTTTCCTAAGTGGCAGAGCATTGAGCGCTTGCTGCGCGAACCTTAGCTCACTGACGGAGCACAAAGGCAGGGACCTTTGCAGGAGAAGATAAAATCATTGGTACAGAGCCTATCTCAGATGTGTCCTGAGAGATAAGCTATTGAATAGAAGAGACAGTAAATCTCTTTTTCAGTGTTTGCCAAAAGGTTTTACATTGTCCTCCCATCTCTGTTGCTGGAAAAAAAACAAGTGTGTTGTAGGATTCAGGGATTAAGAAGGTGGTGAGGATTTCATGAACCATAGATGCTGAGGATCCAGATTAAGTGTTTTAAGGTCAGTGTTGTACTTAAAGGTTAATGCCTCATAAAGCAAAGAACAAACAGAGCATGAAAAGTCATTCAGAGCTACAGGCTCTGGAGCCTGATTTTTCACTCCCTCCCATGGGGAGTGTTGTTTATTTACTTGTTTTTTCTTACCAAAAGCAAATGCAAACTCAGTGAGGTTTATCTTTCTGGGTAGGAGAGCTCCTGAAGGGCAAGTGAGATTTTCATGCGGCAGTCCTGGGTGACCTTCTGGCTTGTGTGGAGAGCTGATAATCATTTTCCCAGTCAGGGTGGTAGTACTGCTGACTTCAACTGGTTGCTGGTAGATTAATACAGGATATTTATTATTTAGCCTCATTTTCCATCTTTTCTTACCTCTGTGCTCCAGTAGCATAAGAAGCATAGCTAAAGCTTTCATAAGGAGCCAAACCCAGTAATTCTGACGTCGTATGCAGGCACGTGCAATATTTCATGCATCACTACCGAGAAGCGTTAAGCACTTACCTAAAGGAATTGGTGGCAAAATAAGTTTTGACTATTGATACGTTACCTCACTCCAAGAAATATGAAGCATGCCCTACGTCCAGTGAGAATATAACTTAGAAAAGCCTCTTCTAAAATGAAATTCTATGCAATAGATGAAAATAAAGCTTCATTTTCATAAGCATTTGCTTAACTTTAAGTCCCAGAAGTAGGGACTTCAAAATAAGTATATGCTTAAGCATATATGCTTAAAAAATAAAGTATATGCTTAAGCATATGTTTAAACACCTGATTTGAAAGTAGGTGCTGAGTACCAAGTCCTGACACCTTGATGTAGACAGAAACAGAACAGTGTGGACAAGTAAGGATGACAGTGCTGTCTTTTTTGTTAGAAGGCTAATGCAAAAGAGCTTTTCGTAAAACCAGATAAATTAGGCAGTGAATAAAAAATAGCCAGAATAGTAGAAAATAAACAACAATAATTTCTTTGCATGGAGTTCCATTAGAGAGACTAAGGCCAGATTAACTCTCTTTATCATGGCGTAAATCACAGGTGGTTTTTGTTGAAAAATATATATTTTTTATATTAAAATTTATATACTTATATTTTCTTGAAATAAACAATTTCTAGAATTTATTTTTTTTTTACTCCATAATCAGGCATGGTTCATCATAAGCTACACCTCTGATGGGAAAAAATCCAGAAGCTGGCATATGAAATTAGTAGCAATAGTTTTAAAATTAATTAATAAGTAATAGTGCTTCAGCAGAATACTACCGTTCAGAGGGTATTTTTGAACAATCACTTGAATTTCAGAGTACTTCTTACAAGTTCATATAAAAATATTCTTAGAATATCTGTAGGATGATAATTCTTTTTCCTTCTTCATATTATAATGCAAAATAAATTTGTAAAATACATCTATATTAATATAACAAGAGCAATGTGAGTGTGAGTATTTTACTTCAAACTTGAATTATAATTCTCAAAATCTATGGCAGGACAGCAAATTACACCTCTCATGCATTTTCCTTGGCTTGCAGTCAATTTTCATACACGGTAGATACATCTCCTTAAACGGAACCATCTCGGAATAAATTGCTGCCGTTTGTATAAATGTTATTTTCTGATTATTTATATTCCTCTTTCAGTTAGATACAGTGTTCTTTCCTTCCTTGCTGGTGAGACACGGCTTGTTCTAGTGGATTGAGTGTACAGACTGTAGCCACTGAAGCCCTGAACTCTGAATTGCAGTTATTTTATTTGAAGTGTCTCTTTTGGCCTTGGTAAAGCGGTATAATTTTTCTCCTCAACTTGTACACTATGAGTATTGTTTTAAGAAGAGTCACCTTTTTACCTACTTTAATCTCTGGAATGCTAGATAACGGCAGACTTTTTATACGATTGAGCATATTGTCTGTTCCAGCTTCTGTATTGGTGCCCGAAGAGGTTCTTTTTGCACTGTTCTTTCATGATTAAGCAGTGCCTTAGACTCTCCATTTGCTGTCTGCCAGTGAGTTATAAATTGGGCTTCAGATCACAGGTTTTTGCAAGTTGCAAATCTAGTAAAGATCAGTCAGAAATTAATTTAGAATTCTGAAACTGTCTGCAGTGGCATGTTGGGAAAATAACATTGGTTTATATTAAAGAATGAGTTTAAAAAAATTGAATTTTTTAACGTACCAAAGAAAAACGAGGGTGGATTTTTAAACGATTCCTTCCAGTTAGTGGCAGTACCTCCAGCATCATTGCTGCCTGACCTTTCCTGTAGCCTGCGGCTCTTCCCACCTGAGACCCCTCAGCGTGCTGTGACATTTGCCAAGCCGCAGAAAGCCCCGGGAAGTTTGCTGTCTGTCTCCTGGGTGAAGTCACGAAGGCATCTGTCTGTTGTGCGAGGTTGTGCCCAGGCAGCTCGACAACAGACAAATGTCAAGAGGCTTGAGAATAGCAAAGAACCCGTTGGGGGGACCACGTTCTGATGTAAGAATGAGAAATTTATCTCGGGTCATGCTGAATTTCAGTTGTGGAGCACAGATAACCTACAGCTTTAGCTACGTGAGCTAAAAGAAAGGATGGTGAATGAAATGTGCCAAAATTAATTTCATTGCAGTGCGGTAAGGAAAATGGCTAAGAAGTGGTTAGGAATATGAGAAACCCAGGCTGAAGATTTTAAAACTACTTCCTTACCTAGGCTTAGGCTCTTAGACAATTTCAAAACAAATAATTTAAGTGCCCTCATTTTCAAAACAATTTACCAGCTGCTTGCCTTATTAAAGTAGAAAGTTTAGATGTTTGCCAAATCTGCAAATCAAGTTGTTTTTATAAAGATTTTTTAAGCCAAACTTCATTTTACTTTCATAAACTTTTGAGATAATACATAGACACACCTAAATGTGAAGTGGTCCTGAATTTTATTTCCCTGTCCCTAAAAAGCTTCCTATGTGACCTTAGCACGCTTGGTGTGGCCTGAGTTTTCACAAGAGTGTTTTGATAATGCAGTTCTCATTGGCCAACATGAGGTCATGCAAAACACTTGGCATTAGAATTCTTAAAAAAGAGGCTATAAGGATAGAATGGAATCATAGAATCATAGAATGGTTTGGGTTGGAAGGGACCTTAAAGATCATCAAGTTCTCATCAAGATCATCAAGTTCTCATCAAGATCATCAAGGCCCTCCAGCGGAGGGCCACGAGGATGATCAGAGGGCTGGAGCACCTCTCCTATGAAGACAGACTGAGAGAGCTGGGGTTGTTCAGCCTGGAGAAGAGAAGGCTCCGGGGAGACCTTATAACAGCCTATCAATACCTGAAGGGAGCCTACAGAAGAGCTGAAGAGGGACTCTTTGTCAGGAAGAGTGGTGACAGGACAAGGGGCAATGGTTTTAAATTGGAAGAGAAGAGATTTAGATTAGATATAAGGAAGAAATTCTTTACAGTGAGGGTGGTGAGGCACTGGAACAGGTTGCCCAGGGAAGTTGTGGATGCCCCATCCCTGGAAGTGTTCAAGGCCAGGCTGGATGGGGCTTTGAGCAACCTGCTCTAGTGAGAGGTGTCCGTGCCCAGGGCAGGGGGGTTGGAACTAGATGATCTTTAAGGTCCTTTCCAACTCTAGCCATTCTATGATTCTATGATTCTATTCTATGAAGTTCCACCCCACCCTGCCCTGGGCAGGGACACCTCCCACCAAACCATGTTGCTCAAAGCCCCATCCAACCTGGTTTTGAACACCTCCAGGGATCTGAAGTGACACATCCAAACCCAGATCCCTTCAAAAGAAACATTTATCATATTTGTTCTGATATACTCTGTAAGTTATAGTAATAACCCTACAGTCCTGTTTCCAACACTTTAACAAGCTTGTTGAAATCCTTCCTTAGAATACGGTGGGAAATGCCACAGGAGTGCAAGTAGTATAAATGTTAAAATTACATTTTTCTGTTATATGTATTGCTAAATGTTTATTTTCCAAACTAATGACAGTGAGTCTTAACTAAATTACTATTTTGACTATAATTTGTAGATAAGAGATTTGTGCATAGCAATTCAAGATAAGATGATTGTGTTCACTTTACCACTCCTGACACCTCTGGAGTGACTTTGAGATAATTACTCTAGTATTATTATAATATGTGTAATTTCTTGAGGACCTGCTTCTGAAGTGATAAGAATAATTAAATAATAGAGGTTATGGATGTAATGAAACAATCACCTTTCATTGGCTCTTTTGCTCATTTTTTTAAAAACAATTTTTCCATTTCCTGTCCCCTATCCTCAGGGGTATAATTATAGCAACAGCATTCCTCAAGAATTATATTTATACTCTTATCAAACTCCCCATTTTTAAGTGCTGCCAATATGAAGAGGCTACAAGGAGGCTATTAATAGCACTTTATAGCACGTGATGTCCTTTTCTTACTTTTTCCTAAGAAAAAAAGTGACTCACTAGCCCTTATTTTTAGGTCAGATATTTAGGTGTTTTCTTTCTATAATGAAGTTCACCAGTGTTGAGATCATCAAGAATTTTTTCAGTGGAGGAAAAGATCTGACTTGTGACTAAAAAACATTTACATAGGAATTGAGCCCAATGTGTGCCTTATTTAAGGGAAGATTGATCGCTTTTGCTGGCTGACATGCCTAAAGAAGAGTTTAGTAGCAAATAAAATGCTGCTCTTGGAGGGGAACCACCTGTTTCTCTGCTCCTCAGAACCAGGCAGTGCAGACAGAGAGCATCCCAGGAGACTTCACCTTATCAGTTGTACTTTGATTAAAGTGCTGCAGGAATCATGGAAAACGTATAGAAAACATTTACAGTTCTGAGGAAGTAGGTTTATAAGACATACTACTGATGTTACCAAGTAAACTGCTATTTTAACAATTCCAACCAGGAACATAGAGATATGAGAGAGTGAGGCACAGCAAACAGCAAATTTCCACGGTTCCTGTTCTTCATCTTCCCCATGGATTCTTGGTGGACTGAAATGGATGTACTCCCTGAATTTTTTTCATATCCATAGCATAAAAGATGGGCATAAGTCTGTTGTTTCTTTTATGTCCAGTACTTTCTGACCATGTTCTTTCAGGTATTCCACATATGGACCATATAATGTTTAATATGAAATTTACTTATCTAAAGATACTTGGTGTTGTATGGGATTTCTGATTTGGCAGAGTGATAGCATATTGGATAATACAATACAAATATAAGTTACAAATATATATATAGCAATAACAAAATATATATAGCAGTTGCAATATAGGGTTCAATCACGCCACCAGTATGATTCCTATTACCATTCTCTATAATATGCTCACCATCACAATGCTGGGTTCCCAGATGAACATGGGTTGAAGCCAGCTCAAACCCATTGCTGTCTTCAAAATTATTTTGGCAGTTGTTCAGTTTTTATACTCTATATTGAGCTAGGCCAAGTATTCCCTGCCCGCGTGCTGGTGTGGCTAACACGGAGACGTTCACACTCTTTTAATGAACTCAAGGAGAAACATTTACTCCACCAGTTCACCCACTCAACTTTTGATAGCTGTTTATCTAAAACAAAGGCTACCTACCCCCTTTGCCTTTAGATAAAATCAGCTTCTTTACCACAGCTGTGGTCAGTCACACTCTGCATTATTCCCTGAGCTTCAGGGGAGCGTTGCCCTTACCCATCTCCATTGACTCCTCTTCTGTTCTAAGGGTTTATTGCTCTGTCACAAGCTTCCCAGGTGCAGGGTCCTGCACCTGGGACATGGCAATCCCAGGCATAAATACAAGTTGGGCAGAGAATGGCTGGAGAGCAGCCCTGAGGAGAAGGACTTGGGGGTGTTGGTGGATGAGAAGCTCAACATGAGCCAGCAGTGTGCACTGGCAGCCCAGAAAGCCACCCGCATCCTGGGCTGCATCAAGAGAAGTGTGGCCAGCAGGTCGAGGGAGGTGATTCTGCCCCTCTACTCTACGCTCGTGAGACCCCACCTGGAGTACTGTGTCCAGCTTTGGAGTCCTCAGCACAGGAAGGACATGGACCTGTTGGAACGGGTCCAGCGGAGGGCCATGAAGATGATCAGAGGGATGGAGCACCTCTCCTATGAAGACAGGCTGAGAGAGCTGGGATTGTTCAGCCTGGAGAAGAGAAGGCTCCGGGGAGACCTCATAGCAGCCTTCCAATATCTGAAGGGAGCCTACAGGAGAGCCGGAGAGGGACTCTTTGTCAGGAAATGTAGTGACAGGACAAGGGGTAATGGTTTTAAATTGGAAGAGGGGAGATTTAGATTAGATATTAGGAAGAAATTCTTTCCTGTGAGGGTGGTGAGACACTGGAACAGGTTGCCCAGAGAAGCTGTGGCTGCCCCATCCCTGGAGGGGTTCAAGGCCAGGCTGGATGGGGCTTTGAGCAACCTGCTCTAGCGGAGGTGTCCCTGCCCATGGCAGGGGGGTTGGAACTGGATGATCTTTAAGGTCCCTTCCAACTCTAACCATTCTATGATTCTATGATTCTCATTTCTTTCAGTGCAACTCTGATATTCCAAGTCTGGATATATGGAAACTATGCATTCAAGCCTATAGTTCCACAGTTTAGCACTCTAGCATTTCCCACCTCTTTATTAGTAAGGGGTTTGGGTTTTTGCTAGTTTATTTCTAAATACATATTTTTACGACTGGCACATTGTATAAGTTGAAAACTTTTTTTTCATTCTCCTGAAAGATGCCATGAAAAAAAATTATCCTAAGCAAAAGACTACATTCCTACTCTTTCCTGTGATATTTAATATTGACTAAAAGAACAGTATGTTTTATTCGTTAATCAAAAACATTTATTTGAAAAAAAAATGATTGGACTTTAAACTGCTTAGGTAAGATTTTACAGGGGTGGTGTCAACTTTTTTGTAACTAGTATGATTTTTAATTTTTATTCTATATTCTTTTTCTAACTTCCGCTGTTATTTTTATTGTTCTTATTGTACGAGCCAAAGTTTCTAGTGCTGAATCATCTAGACAGAGCAAACTTGGCTCTAAATTATGTGTGTTGAATGCTGCTAACAGTGTAACTAGGGCAAGATGAGGTTCCTGACAGGATACCAGGATGAGCGTTTGTGGAGCCCAGACAGGTCTTGCAGCTTTCGCTGAACTCTGCTGATGAGAGCAGGTTTCATTACCCTGCTACCTGTGTGAAACTAAAGGATACATCTTTATACAGCTGCAAATTACCCTTGCTGGAATGCAGTAGAAATCTGATGTATTTATTATACGCCTATGTTCCAAGCAAAATGTTTTTTTAAACTTTTAAGTATGTATTTAAATATAATTTTATTTTAAGTATGTAACTTTAAATATGTATTTCCAACTTATGATACCTCTTCTTTATAATAACGGCTTCTTTTGGGACAGTGTATAAAGGACAACCGATGATCATTACTAGGTTGGTCAGTGCCAGCACTGATGGCTGATTTGACAGCTAATGAACCAATATGATGTTGAAAGTCCGTAATGTTCCAGTGAGCCAGTCATTAAATTCAGCAATGAAAGTTTTTTGAAGAGATTATTACTGTTCTAAACTATATTTAGTGACTTGTAGCAGACATTTCCTTCTTGATATTTGCATTATGAGGCGACTAATTTGGAAATTCAGTAATTTATGTGTGTTTAACAAGCAAATTTCTACCATTTATAAAGCAGGCATACAGTGTTACACTAGCTGAGTAGTTGTTATCAACTGAGCCAACAGAATACTTCCCATTCTTTTCCTGCTGATATATCAACTTTAATTTTTATTTCTTTATATTGATGGCCGCAGAGAGTTATGATCCATTTCTGCACTGCTTAATCTCAATTTAAAATAATTTGGGAATTATATTTGAGAATATGAAAAAGGAAGCCTAACAGCAGAGGTTTGATAACCCTGGGGACTCAAATGCTACTTTCACCTTCATGCTGACCTCGAGTAACGCTTTATTACATTGCTGGAGGATTAGGCAAAGCTTAAAGTCAACCCAGCACTAAAGAGGAATTCAGACTAACTCTCAGTCTCTCTACAAAGCTACTATATTCACTCTCTGTCTCCAACCCTGATTTCACTCATTTTATCAGGAAAAGAACTTCAGGGAAGCAATTCCTTGTAGCTGAAACACCAATATACAGATTGATTAACCCTCTCTTCCAGAGTGTCTTGACCTTATCTTCAGTAGAAAGTAGTGTCAGACAAAAACACATCTGTAAAGTTAAGCTTGCTAACGTAACACTGACCAGAATTTTGTGATCATTATAGACAAGGACAGGCTACATCAGTCAAAGTTAATCTGAACTCAGACCAGAGTTTTGTCATAATTCAGCTCACCCAGTGTAAAATGGGATTCTTTGTCTGCCTCAGGTACATGATCATGGTCAGCCTCATGATAGCTTACTTGGTTCTTCACAGCTCATCTAACATAATGAAGCTCTGTGGTAAGGCAAAAGCCTAGAGAATTTTGTCTTTCCTCAGGGAGGCTGCTTTATTTCAGAGTTTTGATTTCTGCATCTTTAAACAGTCTAAATCTAATAATAACAAAAAAAAGTATTTATTTCCATTTATTATTCTATAGGTTTGGGTTTTTTTAATTCTCCTTGTAGAATTCTACATATTCTAGGTATTTATTTGACCACCATTTGTTGCAGCATGGAAGTACTCTGCCATAATTAGTTAATACACATTCTTAAAAATGGAAGAACTGGGGCACAGAAAGCTAGGGCCTAGATTGTCACAAGTATTTAGTGACCTCATTCTCATTGATTCAATGCCCATAAGTGACTGTAGGAGAGTGAGGTATCTAACTATCTATAAAAATCCGGGCCAAGTAATTTAAACAAAAGCGTGCAGGAAGTGCGTGGTGCAACAACATATTAAATTAGGCCCTTAACCTTGAGGATCCTGCACTTATTTTACCACTAGACTCATTCACTTACTAATACTTATAGTTGAATTACAGTTGTTATGCTTCAGTTAAATGGAAAGCTTTTAACTTTATGTTTTAGAAGACTGAAGAATATTTTAAGTTATTTATTGTAAGTTATATTTGAGGTTCAACAAGGCCAAGTGCCGGGTCCTGCCCTTGGGTCACACCAACCCCCTGCAGCGCTACAGGCTGGGGGCAGAGGGGCTGGAGCTGCCCGGCAGAAAAGGACCTGGGGGTGTTTGTCGACTGTGGGCTGAACATGAGCCAGCAGTGTGCCCAGGTGGCCAAGAAGGCCAACGGCATCCTGGCCTGGGTCAGGAACAGCGTGGCGAGTAGGGCTCGGGAGGTGATGGTCCCCCTGCACTGGGCACTGGGGAGGCCCCACCTCGAGGGCTGTGTCCAGTTTTGGGCCCCTTCCCACAAAAAAGACCTTGAGGGGCTGGAGCGGGTCCAGAGAAGGGCAACGGAGCTGGTGAGGGGTCTGGAGAAGAAGTCTTGTGAGGAGAGGCTGAGGGAGCTGGGGGTGTTCAGCCTGGAGAAAAGGAGGCTGAGGGGAGACCTTCTCGCTCTCTACAACTCCCTGAAAGGAGGCTGTAGCCAGGGGGGGTCGGTCTCCTCCCAGGTCCCGGGCGATGGGACAAGAGGAAACGGCCTCAAGTTGTGCCAGGGGAGGTTCACATTGGAGATTAGGAAAAATGTTTACACGGAAAGGGTTCTTAAGCCTTGGAATGGGCTGCCCAGGGAAGGGGTTGAGGCCCCATCCCTGGAGGGGTTTAAAAGCCAGGTTGCCATAGTGCTTAGAGACATGGTTTAGTGATGGTTTTTATCAGAGTTAGGTTGATGGTTGGACAAGGTGATCTTAAAGGTCCCTTCCAACCTGGACAATTCTATGATTCTATGATTTATTTTTTGACAAAACATCTTGTATTTTGGTTTAAGCTTAATTTCGGGTTGTGGTCCCAAGAACAGAATCTCTTTGCTTTTGTTAGATGTGCTACTAAAGAGGGGTTCAAAGTACAGCTTTTATTCTTAAATGTATCCTGAAGTATACATAGCCACATTATTAGTCATTAAATCGGATTGCCATCAATGATGGCCTATTCAACATATTGCAGAAGGCTTCATTCATATTTCTAGAAATATGAAATGTCTAGAGTTATAAAATAAAAGCCTGGATGACTACAGATTTAATGGCTGGCTTAAATAGTTCAATTATTTTCTTCCAGCATTCCATTACGATGAGGCATCCATTTTAAATACTGAGGAAATTCAATGTTACTAACACCATTCTTTAAAGAATACTGCATAAAGGCTTGGCAATGAGTTTTGTCATCTGAAGATTAAGTGTATGTATTTTGTTGAGTTTATATTTTGTAATTTCTAATTTTACTGCAAAGATAGGTTTAACTGCCTTCCATGTGGTTGTCACTTGAAGTACACAACCCTAAACATATATTTCCACACTAGGATGATATCTTCCGTTCCACAATACTCCTCATTTAACCACCATACCTTAAAAAAAAAAGGTGTGTTCCCATCTTAAAATAAAATAAACCTAACAATATGAACCAGTTAAATTATAGAAGCATGCGTAAAACAAATGTTAAGAAGGATAGCCTTTAGATTATGAAGACTCCTAGGAAGCAGAGAAATGGGAAATCAAGATTTCAAACTGGAGAGGAAGTGATAGGGAAGTAGATATCTGTTAATCAAGTAATAACTGAAGTTTCACTGGTTGTGAAACTGGTTTAGGTCAATTAATGCAGAATCTAAATGAGAGTAAATTAAAAACATATAGAAACGTAAGGACAATGAGGGCATATATAATATGAAAATGTGTTTGTGTTTGTGACAGAGATAGGGAGAGAAAGGGGGAGAGAGAGGTTTTCTTTCATTTGGTGGAAGAGTTGAGAACAACCTAATGCCGTATGCTTCAATTTCTGCCACTGTGTAATTTTCTGTATTTTGAAATTAGTCCTTGGAGGACAGTTTTAATCACTTCACCATTAGAAGAGTGTTGATAGTTTCTATGAAGATTTGGGCAGTTGATTGTCCTTGGGTTTGTACTTTTTTAAGCATAGTTACCTGAAGGCTTCCTTTATCTATGCTAAGACTGTGTGATTTTGTTGAAAGACCTATCCAACTGATGTGATAAATATTGAGATTTAAGAGTCCTAGCAGATTTTTTCCAAGTCTCTCACACAACACTAGTGAACGGAATATAAAGTTGTTGCGTGTCTTGCAGCCTTTCAGCTTCATAAGCACTATAAATCATGTTTACTCAATCACTAAAAAGGTTAAGTATAGCCTAGTATGGAAAGGACTGGTATGCTTTCCTCACTCAGATAACATAATTTTTTCTTTCAGTGTAGTGAAGACATGTTAATTTTATGTACCCATCTTTTGTAGCTGAAAATGAGATCCAGTTTAAATGTCTGTACCCACAACTCTGAGTATTGGGAATTCACCTAAGGACTGTGTATAACCTTTTGTCTGTGGCTCTCGAAGTTTATATGTGGGTTATGCCCTCCCATTGTTCACATTTCTGAAAGCTGAGCTCTGAGGCACTGTTTCTGACTGGAAAAGTTGGAGAGTTATTTTATTCCTGGGTAAAGTAGAGTTTACTTGGGATCCACAGTAAATAAAATCACTAAGCTCTGAAATGCTTAGTCAGAAAACAATATTTTCAGCACTACAAGTTAGATTAATTAGTGGCCATATATAATTTCCAAGTCGTGGACCTCCAGACTTGCACATAATAAGCTGTGTGTTCCCTCTATGTCTGCCAGTTAGACAAAAAAATATTAAAAGGATGAGATACGAGGGCAGTTTACGTTGTACAATCAAAAGTGTTGCAGTTTCCAGATAGCATCACAAGGGGCTTAATAACACATGAGCAGATACTGTCCATCAATCATTAGCTAATAAAAAATCCAGAACCCAGCCACATCCTTTCAATACATAACAGCATTTGGAATATCACTGTAAGCAATTATTGAGGGAAAGTTTTGTATCATCCAAGTCAGAGACTAAAATTTGTGGTTTACTTAAATCTAGCATCATACGTGACCAGTCTCATTATTTAAAAGACAGACCAGCTTCTCTTTCTGTCGTCTCTCTGCAGCTAGATTTATATACACACATGGAGATGGCTTGAGGTCACTCCAGTTACTGCTGAGTTTTCTGGGAGATCCAGGCAACCAGGCAGAACAGCACAGTTTATTTCATTTTCTGTTGCCTCTCTACTAACAGATCATTCATTTACTTGGGATAAGTTTGTGGGGGAGTCAGGGAAAATGGTGGAGAATAAAAAGGCAAGTCCATGAGAAGTATTCCAGCTTCTTTTGTAGGCCTTGGCTCTCATATGAGTGCACCTGAGGACAGTACTTGTCTCGTATATAGGTATATGCAGGCATATATATATATAAAGATACACAACTATTGTCTCCTGAAAGCTGCCGAATAATAAAGAATTGTCTGTACTGTGTATCTTTAAATCTCTCTTGTGAGAAGTGCTAACCTTTCAGTGAGCCTGTAAGATCCCAGTAAACACATTACTTTTGTCAGTAGCCTTGTAGGGATTAACATCTCCAAAATAGACCGTTTTAGCCGAGGTGAATGTTAAGGGAAGGAGACTGAATTACCTCAGTGTGAAAGAACATTTGCAGTTATATGACATTAGTTTTGGAGGTTTTTTTAGACAGTTGAGGAAATTACTGTTTTTGTGGGCTTTATTGTTGCACTTGCAGTAAAGGCCCCCAGAGATCACAATACTACATGCATAAAATAAAGTGTCTCCTCTTGGTCAATAAAACAACATTTTTCATCTTCTTCTGGAAAAAAAAAAAAAGTAGACTTCGGGAAAGATCTCTGACAGTGTTGAAGTATCTGTGTGTTCAAGAGAACCTGCTGTATACTTTTAAAGAGAGTAAGACTAGAACTCAGTGCCCAGCAGAGCCTGCTTGATTTCCAGTAGCTTCAGTAAGGGCTTCTGGCTGGAATGGAGAAAGTCTGGCTTAGCTGCTACTCGCTGTACATGCCTTTATGGCAGGTGGGAATGTTCTCTCTCTTTTTGAGCACAAATGGTAGGTGAAATGGAAACAGAGAATGAGCCCAATTTTTTATAGCATTTTCATTCTTTGTACTGAACGAGCAGTTTCCTTTTATTTGTGTTTCCACATTGGAACAAAATTTCCAAGTAGGTTGTTATTTTGGCGTATAAAAGAATAGTACACCACTTCAGGTGTGACTATTTAAGGTTTTCTACTGTTTTGTAGACAGAATACGGGACCAGTGTATTCCAGCAGCTTTGTGCCAGCCTGGTGGCACAAAGCAGCCATGAACCTGACTTAACAGACCAGTTAAATTGGGTTTATGGCCTCTTTGGGCTGTTGGAATATTGCAAAACAGCTGGAGTGCATTGCTGATGTATCTGGCCCTGAATTGCTTGTATGGTATGAAATACTGTTGTACAACTGTCCCACGGAGATTCTCTCAAAACTGCATTCATCTAGTGACTGTGCACCAGCAAACCTGGGCTTTAAATGAAGGCACCTGGTATGTCCATTAGGTGGCTTTCATGTTAGTAGACCTGATGTAGTTCAAAAGTGGTGCCAAACACCATCATTAATCTCATTTCAGCTAAAAGGGTAACTGACTGAGACGTTGGATGCATCTATACTATTATAGTACAGAGGAGGCATGCACTTTCAGAGTGAATTGCCGGTCGTTGCTCTTCCTGCATTCTGGTTCCTACCATGGAACCATTCTGGAGCACACATTTAATGCCTCTTAAATGAAGCAAAGCAGAAAGGTGCACCCTGGGAGCAGCCCTACTGCATCCCAACAATTTATGAGCATTCTGTCTACAGGACTAGACTACAGTTCATCCCAAATACCGAGCCCAAATACTGCCCCCTGACCCCCCTTAACTGGTGGACTTCAGGTGCTTACCATTAACAGTTCCACTCCAGGTCTGCTCTTACTTCTGTTCCACTATTGCTAATGAACACAGGGAGAGGTAAGGCACTTGTCCATGCTACTGTGCACCCAGGAGCGGCTGTAGGTTTCCTGAAATTATTAAAGTCCTTGCTGTAATTTCTGGATGCTTGGGATAGGATTTTAGCCCTTTGAGGAATCCAAGTTGAATTCCTTCCATTATATAATATCACTGCTGAGGTTTTTCAGAGATTTCCCTCGAGCTTTTCTCTTTTGCAACTTTATTTTTTTTAACAATTGTACTGTAAAAGCATATTCCAACTCCAGCTGCTTTCTTCAAGGACCCTTTGTATGTTCTGTGGATCTAGAGTTCTCCAAATCTGCACATACACACTGCTGTGCGTGCTCAGGCTCACTCTCCCCCTCCCCTCAAAGAATCATCAGTTGAGACTTCAGGTTACTGAGGTAATTTTCTATATAGTGAGGCAATAGATAATACTGCCTTTAACACAGCCGTGTCAACATAAAGCAGGGACAATCTTTGCATAGCTAACTCTCAAGCAATTTCATATTTAGTAACGATCAAGACAAACCTCTGTTTGTGTTTATTTCCTAAACACTTACTACTAAGGGTCCTACGCTGAAGGCACATCTTTGTGGCTGATTCATGGGGATGAACATTAGCTTTTTATCTCTTGCTCCCTCATGCAGTGCTTCCACTTGGTTTTGGTTTTCATCTGGCATCGGGGAGCTCATTGAGATGAGTTTTCCCGCTGTAGAGAAAACATGAGATTTTCCAACTGGACATTGGAAGAAAAAGCAATGCTGAAGGTGGATTGAATCAATTAGAGGAAAAGACAGTGAAGCCACGGGTTTACTCTTGTTGCCCAATGTACTTGTATTTTAATTACCATCAGCTTAAGCCAGCGTAAATCTTCAAGCACTGCACATTATGAGATGCTAATTAGTAAAAGGGTGTTGCACTGAACATCGGCTTCAGTTTACAACCTAATTGAAGATTTTATTCTGGTAGATTGTATTGAAGCAATCCAATCTTAAATTGAGAACAACATAAATTTCATTAACAAGGTCCACATCCCCCACTCCAAAAGTCTCATTCTTTAGCCCAGATGGAGATGCTATTAAGAAAATAAAATGTTTGTACAAACAGCTGTTATATGATTAGCTATTAGCAGATGAAATTCCAAAGCTACTTGCAGGTTGCACGCTCAAATAAAAGTTGCCAATAGGAAGAAAAGATATAATCACCGTTTACCTTCTGACTGATGTTTTCGGTAACCAGCAATTACCCATGGTGGTTTAGCTGTCTAGGTGTCTCAGTTTGTTATTTTAATTTAGCTTTCATCCAGGTCCTGTGATTAATCCCTTGTTCCACACATCCTTTTGTTACTTTCAACAAACTGTATTCCATAAGCAATAGTTTAGAAACACAACTTCACTTGGCTAGTCAATTCTAATTTATTTTTGTTCAGATGCAAGGTGACAAACAAGTTTTTCCATATTCTATTCCAATTTCCGTGATATTCAACTAAAAGAGATTGCCACAAAGTCTTCCTGATGTCATTGTAGGCTCTTTGGAGGAAACAGTAGATTCTGACTGGATTTACATCTATGTAACTTCATCGCTCTGAATTAAGATTTGAGTTTTAAAAGCAGAATACGGTACGGAGGCAAATAAATAGTGAATATAGCCAAGTTCTTTGGTGAGGCCACCTAATACCCATAGCCACCCATACTCAAATCACTGGATCTTCACACAGACCAAGGGACCCATATGCCTTTTGGGAACCATCCATGACTCCTTATTGAATCTTGTTCCCAAATTGTTTAGGAGAACATAAGTTTGCTTAGGCTAAAGACATGACAGAGACCATTCATGTTTTGTAACCGTGTGAGCAATAGCGCTCCAGTTCCTGAAAATATTCCAGTGCTACGTTCGTTGTGTTTCTGTGCAGGTCTTTCAGCCAAAAACTACGAGTTAATTCACGCTTAGCTGGCAGTTGGTGTTGTTACCATACTGGAATCCTATGAATGACCAGTGTCTAGATTTCATTTTATTCATTAAAAACTTACATAAATCAACTATGCAAATATAAATAACAAGTCAATTTTTCATGTTTTCAGAGACTGGTTAGCTGTAGCAAGGCCTTGCAGGTGTTCATTATATGCCATTTACTCTAAGTAATGGGCTCTTACAACCTACAGGTGTCACACAGACTTCGTGAGTTTATAGGGCCAAGTGACATTACATCTATGAAACACAGATCATTTTGCTAGCAACATTAAGACTGAAATCTGTTTTTCATGCTACTGTGACTTCATATTCTGTCTGCATTTAGGAGGTAAGTTTGATGCTGATGAAATTCTCTTTTATTCTGAATCTTTAAACATAAAAACAAATCTGAAGAACTCGCCATTGCAGAGAAAAAAGTGTTTTTCATCTGGAGTGATTTTTTTTTTTGGTCAAATCATATTTTTATGGCTTTATCCTGCACATAGTTTACCACAATTTGCAAATGGCTGTCCATTAGTATGGACAAGTACTAATTTATAGTAACATTTTTTTAAAGATAGACCAAGGAGAAGGAACAGTGTGGACAATTCATGAGAAGCAAAACAACATAGCAAATCACTAAACACAGTTAAGGTTCTCTAAGGAGCAAAATGCCTATTTTTGAAAATTGCCTTTCTCAGCTTGAAAACCTGAGTTAATATCCAAAACCAAAGAGACTTGTCAGCGGAGAGAGATGTTGAGGAAAATTAGCCTTAGTTGATATGCTACAAACATATTTATTCCTATTAACATCATTTAGTTTTATATTAAGCAAGCACTTTTAAAATGGCATGCACTAGCTTTTTGTTTGTTTTTCAATTAAACTGATTGGTTGACTGTTTGACATCTGTCTGAGACACATACATCATTTATAGTGAGGTTTCAAAGTGTTTGTGTTTATTTTTGTGGCACAGAAGCGCTCTCAAGACTATTGTTTAAAGGGATGACTTCCAAGGAAATAGTGTCATTCTAGCCATAACTAAGGTTTGCAGGATCTTCTTGTGCTGAATCAACACGCAAGTGGAATATTCCAAAGTACTGGGCAGTAAGGGAGTATAAAATCAATTATTCCTCATTTTTGAAAATCCTATTATTTCATTTGTATTCCTAAATTTGACCTCAGGAGCTTTGCATTGGGCTCTTACTTTAAAGGGGAAACCATGAATGATGATTCTAATACCTAGGATTTTTATTCAAATGAGCATGGGTGATCCTATCCAAAATGTCCAACAGGAGAAACTTTACCATATTACATATCTGCTTGAAAATTAAGTACAGTATAAAAGTTAATGCGTTTGCTGCTGAACTCAGTCAAGTTTTGATAATTAGGTAAAGTCCAAAGGTGTTCGCAGTTTCTCCTTAAAAAAATAGTTGCCCTGTTCTTTGGGAACTCTTGTGTGAGAAGAACACAAATGGTAAGGAAATGAAGGAAGAAACTTACTATAGCATTATGTGACTTATTCTGTCTAGGAAATGTGTGGCCAGTGGCAGAATTTTGCAGTTCACTTATGTAAGCTAGCACACACGTTTAAGAAAGCAAGTCCAAATATGATAGTAACTGTGACTTTTTCATTTGTTTTGATGGATTTTGGTTTTTTTCCTCGCTAAAGCATGACTCTGAATCTCTACTCACGTAGAGTTTGTCAATATTCAGAATTTAAGTGTTGCTTCAAGCCTGAAAGTAACTCTATGTTGGCCGAATCACTACTGTGGATCTATTAAAGGCTCTGTAATACCTTAAGTAGAATAATTTTTTTCTTGTGCATGTACCACCTCTGTGCTATCAGATTGTTTCTAAAAGATGAAAGATACTCTTCATTGTAGTAATAAAGGCTGTAGGAAGATTAGACAGGGATTAGTTATATAGAAATCCCTTTTCAAAAAATATTTCTGTGAATAACATATGTTAATATTTTTACTAGAGAATACTATTAAATTTTGATCTCCAAAGAGTCCCATGATTGTTTTAAACTGGTGGAAAATAGCCATTCAATTATAAAACAGATAAAAAGAAAAATAAGATAAATGATTATCTGTATAAGGTCTGTATTGTTTTACATTCACCAACCGTGCATATTTTTTCAAAAACAGAAATTATTTTTTAAATATATTCTTCCTGGAAGGTAACATTATTCTTGATTTTTCATATCTGGTATGTTAACACTCCACTCTAAAAGCTATATACAGTTAAATCTTATACAATCAGCTGTTCTACATGCTTTCTGTGTTCCACAGTAGTACAATGTTTGATTTATATTTCTATTGAAAAAATCATCTTATTTATGACTATAACACAGAAATAAGTCAAGTAGCTTTGTATGAAAAATGTTGAATTCATTGCACCCGAGAAAGGACGGTGTAAATGATCCTTCACAATCCTGTTTGCTCATTGAAACCTGATGTCACTTAATTTTCCATAAGAACCTAAGGAACCAGCTAGCAAATAATGGTGAGAGCAACTGAACTGACTCTCGATCTCCTTACCTGACCCCACACACTGTTTTCAGAATAATTTTGACTCACAGGTGGAAGGCAGTTCTTTCTCTGAAGCAGACCTGTTCCGGACTTCTGCTTACAGGAGCTGGCGTAAAACCGAGCTGAAATAACCCCAGCAATTGCTGGAAGTTCTTTCACTAAAATATAATGGGCCTTGTTTCTGGGAACAAACTTCACTTCTTGGCATTTACCTCTCAGGAATCTGTATTGGGAAACTGTTCACATGTAGCCCATACAAGCGCATGCAGATACAGGAGACTTCCAGTTTTACCACGAGGCACCCCGCGTAAGCAGAGATTTCTCTAGCTGAAAATATTTAAAAAGGGGAATGAAACTAAGCAATAATTTGCAAGGGCATTCAGAATAGAGATACAACTAAGTACATACATAAACAGATTTCTTCCCAAAAGCCTAGCCAAGAGTGCTGGCTATTAACAGAACATTAGTGGTAGAATTTTTAGTCTAAATAACAAGTAATTAGCCAACCACATTAAACAATAATGGTTGCTAGTAATCATTTTTTTTATCAGCAAAATTAGCCTGGACTCATTTTAAAACAACATTTAATAGAAACAGCTTAATGAATATGTAAAAGGTAAAAGTTATGCACAAAACCAAATGTACTCTTCAAACTAAAGATAATTACTATATCTTGACTGTTATGCATGAATTTCTGTAGCACAGTTTTTTTCCCCACTTCTCCTTCTTGTGCATGCATAAATTGTAGCAGTATTGTTGGTTTCTCCGAAGGATTCAGCTTGATGTGCAGAATGAAGTAAATTACTGATCAATTTTGATAAAGCTCAAGATCTTTGATCTACGTTTTTGATACAAGATCTTTGAGAAGCCCAGCTTAATAATAATAATTATTATTATAAAAAATATTTTCACAACAGCATAAGGGCAAAGGAGCTATCTCCTTTCTCTGTCTAGGAGTAAATAATATGCGGTGGTGGAGGCTGAATTTATAGAGACACTCCAGATGCCCTGGCCCTTAGGGTGCCTAGACATAACCTATATCCATTGGGATAATTCTGTGTCGTGAAACTGATGATGAAGTATGACAGGACCTGGTCGTAGTGGCACCGTAGGGTTCAGTTCTTTCCGCAGAATTGCACGTGGGACTGTGTGTTACTGAAGTGAATGAGCTCACTGCTTGGAAATGCCAGCACAAAGTTCGGAGCGTGAGAGAGTGAGGATATTTATGTGCTGCTTGTATGTTAATCTACACCTTTCATCTCAAAGAATCCCAAAATCTTCATAAATTGATACTCAGACCATACAGCCTCACTTGAGCCTTCAGCGACAGGAAATGCTGCATGTGTTTAGCAGCTCAAAACTGCGTACCCAGAAGTTAGCAGGGGAAAGTGCACCTATAACTAAAACACTTTTTCAAGAGCATAATTCCCCGCGCTGGTTAGGATAGTCAGCCGTGACACTTCGCAGAAGCTGTGATTCTCCCGACAGGAACCCCTCAGCACAACTGCAGTATCACCATTCGATATGCCCTAGAAGCTTTGCCCCTGTGACTGAAGTCATCATCCCCATTTTTGTCTTGTCCAGAAGAGCATTTCCAGTAATTGTCTTCTGAAGCAATGACCTTCATATGCTGTGTAGAAGAAAGTACATCTTATAAAGAAGTTAGTCGAAAACCTTTGTGCTGTCTTTAACCTCAGCTGCGTTGCAACTGTACCAAGCTGGGATCCCGTGACAGAATTCTTCCATTCTTGACCAACATTCTGGGTTTCAACAGCATTTAGCTAGCCCAAATGAGAAGCCCTTGGAAAATGTGAGCTCCGTAGTATACTGGTACAGTAATCATTAGCTTTCTTAAATGAGATGCAAGAAAAAGCTTTTAAAATAAAAGCACTACGCAGTGCTCCAATTTCTGTCTGTATTTTCTAAGGTGGACCTTCCGCTTTTGGCAGACCTAGCTTCTTCAAACATGCTGAACCGAGGAATGTGTTGGCCTCCTCCCTGATATCTACTCCTCAAGTCACCTGCTGGGGAGGTCATTTTAAAGCTTCATTACAGAGCTATTGGTCTTCAACCAGTTTTATCAGCTAGCTGGAGGAAAGATGAAAACACTGAAGCAAGAAGATCTTCTATTGTCCTGTAGTAACACCCTGGTATTTCCTGAAGGGTGGTTCAGCTTCAGCTACTCTCTTACTTCTGATCATTTTTCCAAGCACCTTCCTATTAATTAAACCAAAGTATTCACACACCAAACCTGCCCAAGAAATCCCAGGTTTACATTATCATACAGTGGCTATAAGTCAATTCCTTGTACTGCACCTTCAGTGATTTGGAGAATAGATCTTATGGAGAGTGATTGAAGGAGCTGGGACTGTTTAGTTTGAGGAAGAGGAGGCTGAGGGGAGACCTCATCACTCTCTACAACTGCTTGAAAGGACACTGTAGAGAGGTTGGTGCTGGTCTCTTCTCACAGGTAATTAGGGATAGAACAAAAGGGAATGGCTTCGAGCTGCAACAGGGTAGGTTTAGACTGGACATTAGGAAACAATTCTTCACAGAAAGAGTGGTCAGACACTGGAAGAGGCTGCCCAGGGAGGGGGTTGAGTCACCGTCCCTGAACGTGTTTAAGAGCCGTTTAGATGTGGTGTTGGGGGATATGGTGTAGGGGAGAACTTTGTAGAGTGGGGTTGATGGTTGGACTCGATGATCCCAAGGGTCTTTTCCAACCTGAATGATTCTATGATTTAGACAGTATTACACACATTCTGTATCTATGCTTAGAAATGTGGTATTTGTATTACCTTATAAAGAAGTTGAAAAGCACTATGATAGCCTTAGTAGAATTCTTGCTAACCAAAGGCAAAAAGTGATTAAGGCAAATTCTGGCCAGTCAACATACATGAAGGTAGGCAAAGGTGTTCAGTGCAAGTGTTTTTAGTATTCTGCGTTACGCCTTCAGCAGCTTCAGGACCTAAGCCTCCACTCGTTTCTCCTCACTCATTTGACATGGTGCCTCAGGACTGATTTAAATCAAGACTTTAGAAGTTTAAAGACTATTAATCCATTCACCTCTGCAATTCTCAGAGCTACTATGACTTTTCCCAAAGATTAGAACAATACATTTAATGAATACAGAACTTGAAATTGCCACAATATATTTCCCAGTCCCTTCTTATACTAAATCTTCTAAATTATCTTTTTATTTTGATAACTAAGCAGCCCCGAATGACAAAAATATCTTCAATATATATAAGTATTTTTATGGAGAAGTCTATTGCTATAGAATATTAGGGACCTGAATTTCTTCTTTCGTTTTCTGAATTTGCTTTACTTTTAACGGCACTGGCTCAGTTCATCAGTTACCTCATCTGTGCTAGGTAGGAAGTAGATTTAAAGTTAGAATAACCCTCTCTGTGTATAATCACTGTCTGTGATTATAAGGCCTTCTTTGACTTGAATATCACTTATTGCTAGTCCTTTCCTCCAGCCTGTTTTTACTGTAACACTAAATTGAAATGAATGGAGGAATATTTTATAAATGTGCAATGTCCACTATTCAACCGTATTTTATTAATATTAATTGCTAATTTTGAAGGGAAGCTAGCTTATATCTAAACGTGGTTTTCCAGGCAAAAGCAGTGACACAGATCGGTATTCCAAGGCTTTATTTTTTCAAATAGATGGTATCATCCTTCAGTATCATCAGAGTTCAATTCACAGTTTGAACCTTTGCTAAGTTTCCTTCACTCCCATTATTACAACGTCTGAAATTTGTGAAAGCAGAAAACAAGAAATAAATGTAACATTATTTACAGTTTGTACATAATGTACAGCAGTGCATTGTTTATCTTGATACAGCCTGGTGGATGCAGGCTGGCAAGGACTCCTCAGCCATTCCTCTGGGAAAATGCCCTCTGTATTGAACATGTGTCTAATCTTTTGTTTTGTTTTTAAGCTTTTCTTAAGTACTTTAATATAGTAGTATTCAAGTCCACTTGGCTATCCAAGTCAGGTATGTGAAGTATTTATCAATCAGCACCTTTTATAATACAATTCTGACAGTTTGGCCCTGCATTTTCTTACTGGCTAGAAAATATTCTAAAAAAGCAGTTGAAACATTCTGCCTTAACAAAGGTGATGCTTGGTTTTCTACTCAACAAATAAAGTCACTATAACTTGGTCAAGTGATAGAGTAGGTTCTATGTGTTTGTCAAAAAATCACTTAGGCCTAAGTTTTGCGTTCATGAAATGTATGTCATGGCGATAGGGCCAAAAATAGGCAGAACGCAAACAGGCTGTTTCTTTAAAAAGTTTGTGGATGCAGATTTGAAAGTCTTAAATTTTGTCTCTAAAAACTTTGCTGCCTTTTACAACCCCAAATTTGTACTTTCATTCCGTAGGGAAATCCATGTAGCAATAGAGTTAGGAATGAAAAATGCATTCTGCTTGTGTGCTTGGTAATCTTCAGCAGCTCTGTAAATGTTCTTTATAAAATACGCAGCCTACAATTCTCATTATTGAATTGCAAGTGGCGTTCCCGTGAGCCGACTTGTCCATCTGATTAAATTAAAATATGTCTGCTTAGTTCAGGCTTGTATCTTTTTCTTTAGTTATACCTGGAAGCAGTATTGATGAATTTGTTCAGAAAGCGTTACTCATTCAAATAAGAACAAAGAAATTCAACAAAAGAGGGGTGTTTGTTCATATTTCTGTCTGTACTCTAAAGATCTGCATCCAGAGTATTCTGTGAAGAAGCAGCTACCAAATCCATTTTGGATGAGTTTAACACAAAAGTACCAGTTTAATCTGTGCTGTTGCATTGTGGAGACTTATGGTTGTAAAAAAAAATATAATTTCAGATGCTGGATACTGTGTTAAAAACGTTAAGCTTGTTTTAAACGTGTTAAGAATGGCCAGCTGGCACCACTGCAAGGTACTGTTTGACAGGGGTTGGTTAACAGCTGGTGTGAAAGGAGAATCATCTCCGAAAGAGAAGTTGTAGCTGTACGTGCTATGGTGTGAAATGTGATGGTTTATGTGGCTCTTTCACAACGAGCAAATCGTTGAGGCGTTGGTTCTGCTCTTGTCATTAAATCTTGCAAATTCAATACAGAGTAAGTCAAATAGAGGTTTGGTTTTTTTTTTTTCTCTCTCAGACACCATCACTCATAGGAAAATTCTGTTGACCGATTGATACCACCAGCGATACCTCAGCAGCTCCATCCTCTTCAGGTGCTGACTGCTGGGGTGACCTTGTGTCCCTGTTGCTGGCCGTGGGACTGCAGAGGCGTAACCCAACAGGATTTAACAAGCAGAGCTCTCTATAGAGCACTCAAAATGAATGCTGCTCAGTCTCTTGTGCCTGCGCTGGTTTTATCCTCTGCAAAGAAGTAGAAAGCAATGGAAACTGACCTTGGTCATGCAAGTAGGCAGAGGTGATCAAACCTGGTGGGATTGGAGCTGGTGGCCAGGGACATGCTAGTCTTCCACAGTTGCTCCTCACAGGGGTGGAAGGAGGAAGATGTGAGAGACAACAGTAAATATCTGTTGTGCCTCCTCTGCTTACCCTGAAAAACTTTGAGTTAAGAATTTTCTTCTGAAACACATTTTGGGGATTATCCTAGTTATTCAGAAAGGAGGTATTTGTCATTCCGTATGATGAGCCTTGAGCCTGCAAAATTTTCTAGTAATTGCACAGCTGGGAATGACTCTGTCTTCTGATAGAATGAGTGACAACTGAATTTAATATCAATCTGAAAAACTCTACTGGACTTAGACATAAAATGTGTGCCTGTAACATTAACATTTTATGTATACTAGTAAAAACATGATAAAATACAGGAAAGTTTGTTCTAATATGATTTCTGCTGTTTAGTAATTTTTTTTTTAATTTTTATGGTGCCTGAGGCTCCCACATACTTTGAAGAGAATTGGAGTGGAAGTACAGCCTAGAGGAATGTTAAACTTTGCAGAATGATATATTTGCAGTAGATAATGTTTCCACAGGAGCGTGCACTTAGGTTGATTGAATACATTGTAGAGGATTAGAATTTTTTAAATTAATATCTTCTTAACATAAAGACTGAGTTCTCTCAGCTTTGTATAGTTATTTGTGTTGTGAGTTGTCCATGATTATTTTTGAAAGTTTTCTGATCTTTAATATCTTTGGAACTCTAAAATGGTAAATGGTTTTTTTGTAATTGGTTACCAAAATTGTATTTATTTCCTTCTTAGTATTCAGCTTTCATCTTCTCCCCTTTTATGTTTCATATTAATCTTTTATTTGGTAGCTCAAGCACATGCTGTCACACAAGTGCAAAATTCAGTCCCTCACTAGAGAGGAACAGTACTTGAATAGTATATACATTGCAAATAAACAAATCTTGAGCACTGCTACTCTGTCTTTAAAAACCTGCACTTTATACCTTCTTTTTATTTGAAGACTAGTTCAGAAAATGAGAGATTTCACTAAACGTATTTTTGATTTCTAATGTGATTTTCTGGATCCATTTCCCTTCAGTAAGCTTAAATATTTCTTCCTTTCCTTTATTATGACATGATCGCAGAGCACTATGTTTGCAGTAAGCATTGCTCTTTTATATCCATTGCATTTCAAATCAGAAAAGTGAAGTTATGGATCTTACCCTTCAGCAGGGGAGTACGTGGGGGAAATGCAATGGCAGAGTCTGTAGAATCCTCAGACAATGAAGCGTTCGTGGATCTTCTGTTTGGGCTATCTCAGAGCATCCTAGCAGGAATAGTTTTAATTTAATTTTAGGTAAATGAGCAGGCAGCACATTGCCAGAAATATGCATACTTTTGGTATTAAAAGACAAATAGTTTTTTCATACAGACAGAAGTGGTACAATTTCTATAAAATTCTTTTGTATGGCTGTGAGTGAAGAAGAAAGACTGGAGGTACAAAGAATCAGCTGTTATCATGAAGTTCTTCTATTCTAAGTCTTTCTGCTCTGATTCTTCTAATCTTTGTATTCTTGTTCAGCACCTCCAATTTTCTGTGCTTTCAAAGGCCTTGATTCACTCATCCAAACCTTTGTTCATTTTTAGATGCTTAATTATTATTCTTTCCTCTTATTAAGTTTCATTTTCCCAAGACACACCTTATGAGGGAGAGCAATTAACAAAACACTTTAAGAAGTAATTGAAAGGTCTTATTTCTCTGCACATATCCTTTTCATATTTTATCCTCTTGATGACATTTTTTTAACCTGTTCTTAATAAGAAAGAATATCCTGTGCTTCTTTCTGTAGATTGTCATTCAAAGGCTGCACTTTATTTTAAATAATGTTCTAAATCTTCTATGTAAAAGGAGTAGACAGTGGTCTATGCTAGTTATTTATATGCAGAGCTTGAAAGGCTGAATAGAGGCAGCATTTGGCCGGGATAAGAATAATTACAGGTTATTCACATATTTCTCTAAAATGTGTCTGAACTGTTTTTGGATTTTTTTTCCAAAGAGCGAAGATATAAGTTATCTCTTTCTTTTCAGTGAGGCTATAAATGCTGCTCACGTCAAGGTGTTCCTTACATCATGCAGAACACTTGCAGGGTGACTTGGAAAAGGTCTGTCTATGGCCCAGTTGTACGAAGGATATCTCTGGGGTGTATATCTATATACTGTGTGTGGAGTGTGTCAGTGGTTTGAACACAGTTTATGACTGACAACCTCCAGAGTTGCACTGGTCAACTTGATCCATTGTTTCTCTTAGTCCTGGCGGTTTATAATACTGGTTTCTAAGCTGGTGAAATTATATCCATGCAGGAGACACAGCTGCAAATCGGATTTATTTTTTCGCTTCCTTGTTTTAATACAAGAATTAGAAATACTGAGTGGGCATAAAAGCATAGAATGACCCACTGAGTCAAACCAAATAGCCAGGTTTGCATTTTCTGTCTAGCAAAAGTATCATTTGCCTAGACAAGATATAAAAGTAGAGCAGGTGTTTGACAGCAGCTTTCCTCAGTCTGTGACTCGAGGACTTGCTGAATTGCAGGAGGTGTCTTTGTACTACTAACATTTTAATGGATCATTTCATCCATGATTTAGGCTCTACTTTTTTTAAAAAATGCCCTTGTGATATTTTTTTTTCTAAATATCCATAATTTCATCGTAGAGTGAGCTTCACAGTATAAATGTGCTGCATGTGAAAGAGAGGTCCTTTTATTTCCAGTCTCTCACCTGATAATTTCATCTGATGACTCAGTGTTTTCATGTTATCAGAAACAAATCCATATTTGTATTTCCCATGCCATTTATGATAAGCCCGTATTCTGTCCGTTCGTTTTAATCTCTTTTTTCAGTGTGAGAAAACGCAGCTTTAGCAATACTCTGTGTTCAGTTTCTCCTTGTACAGGTGCCATTACATTCCTTAGCTCATACTCCCCATCTTGCTCAGTGCCTTTTCTGATTCTCCTGTGACCTTTGTGAGCTGGTTCGAACACTAGGACTGCAGAGAGTTTTTAAATTGTAGTTGCGTTCATATAGTAGCAGAATTATGTTTTGCTCTCCACTTTTTCCTTAACAATTCCTAGTACTCACAGTGCTGTACTCAAGTTCTCATAGAACTAGCTCTGACAACACCAGTAGCTCTTTCCTCAGAGTTCTAATCCAAAGCCCGTTATTGAGCATTAGATTTTCTTTCCCACAAACATTGCTTTGTATTTTTCAGCTTTTAATTTCATTTCATTTCTCTGCTTCTCAGTCTCATTGGACTCCTGGATAATTTTTAATTTTTACTAACCCAAATAACTAAGCAGCCAGACCAAAGTTTCACCTTGCTCAGAGGAGAGGATGGCTATAGCACAATACCTCCGAAAAATGTCAGCAAATTGGCTCTGTTCTCAGTGGCTGTCTCCTCTCTAGTCTCAAAGCAACTGCAGCATCCTTCTTCTGACGCATTCTTTTGGATGAAGTTTCCAGTATTACGTGAAAGCTATTTCAGCAGTTCTTAAGGGAAGGTTCTATGAAAAGCCAATAGATTAGATACTCCCCAAAAAAAAATGTCACTGGGAAATTGTATACAGCTTCTTAATTCACTTTTACCACACCTGATCAGCTGCCGTTCAATTTTCCACAGGCTTCTGTTGAAGGTGTAGTTGGGCCTTGTATTTCACAAGGTGTCTCACCCACAGCCTCTTTTGACTTAATGCATGCTCATTTTTCTCTTATGAGCAACGAGAAGGATTATTACACTTGGTACAGAAAGTGGTCATTTGGGTTAATTGAAAATGAATTATCCGAATATCCTAAGACCTACTCCAATGCCCTAGCTGCTTTTTAGATTTAAAGATGCTATTCATTTAAAGATGCTATTCATAAGTGATCATTTCCCTCTGCTTTAAAATGGTCAGTTATTTTCAAACTATGAAATAAAGGGAATTTTCCCTTCCTTTGTTAAATAGTGGTATGCTTGAGAAGCAGTACATTTGGAACTGAAGCTTAAAACTTGAGCTAGTTTAGTTCAAAACCTGTCACTTTTTCTAGCCCATAAAGTTTATTTTCTCTCTCTCAAAACCACTTATTTCCTTCCATTTCCTCCATCTGTGCAAATTCCAGTCCTGCTTGCTTCCTTCTGCAGTAATGATCACAGGAATCCCAAATGGTATCAGCATGCTGCTGAAGGTTATTAGTGCCAATATTGTTAATTACTGATCTGGTTGGATATGCTGATTTAGTGGCAGAGGACTGCTCTCAGCTTCTCCTAAGGGCTACTTCTTTAAAATGCTGTCCGCTTCTTTTTATCCTTTTATGATTGTTTTTTCCTTATGTTTTTATCCTATCGTATGAGGAGATTTGGTAGCTAAGTACTTCAGCTCCTAGCTAACTTCATCCATTTTGTGTGACAAATGCAGTAGTACAGAATTATAGGGTAGTCTTTCGGCTAAGAGATGGTACGAGAACTGTATTTGTCCCAGGAGACCTAACTCCTGGAGCTCACCCTTTGGCTGTGGTGGTTTCTGTGCATCTCAGCTGAAGAATTTTTAAAAGGTTCCATAGGCTGAAGGCCTGATCCTGATTACGCAGGATAAAAAAGGTCTGTCTTCACTGCCATCAGTGGCATTGTATGAGTGAGATGAGCGTGTGTCTTGAGCGTGTGGGAGACAGAGAACTGGAAAATAGCAGGACGTAAAATGAAGGACCACCTGTTACCAGCTAAATCAGCATGAGCAAAATGCATACAGAGATTTTAAATATAAAAATTCACATGCAATTTAAGACTATTGGAAGGCTCCCAAAACAGCTCCCATCTTTTTGAAGAAAGCTTCCTTCTTTTGATGGTTTTGAAAATTTTAGCAATAATTTATGACACCCTGCAACAATAGATAAATGTGAACCGAAAACAATAAGAAAGCAGACATGAATGTTTGAATAATGGGCGTAGCTTTCAAATATTCAGCTCCCCTGGGTGAATGAGGTTTGTCTTTGTCTCCCTAGTAAATAAGGAGTTATTTGGTTGCTTTGCAGATGGTCTTATCTACATAAAACAGCATACCCATCCATTCAGCGCCTATTCTTCCCAGCAATATTTTGCTTTTAGCACCGCAGTCTCCCAGTCAGAAGAGACTCTCCCTTGCTCTCCACCCCCAGCACTCGCTGTGGGTTTTTCGTGGGTCACTGCTTTGGAAGACTGATCCATTTTAAGGTGACAATGTCAAACGTCTCTATTTACACTCACAAGCACTTCATATTAATCTCCCATAGGCGGGAGAGGCAGCTCTATTTCTTTTTTCTGGAGGTAAAGACCACTAGTTCAGGGTTTTGAACCCAGTGAGCATTTGTCGCTGTTCAACAAGGAGGAAGTGGAGGGAAGGATCATCCACTACTTGTAAGCCACCGCACGATCCCTTCAGGACTCACAGCTAAAAGAGTTCTCAGTGGCAGGTTGTTAATGATAAATAGCGGGGGCTCTCCTGACCTAGGAAAGCATGGCTGTACATTCAGATCCTCAGAAAACCACCATCCCTTAAAAAAAATGCTGTATCTTGAAAATGAGAGTTTACATCTTACATCCATCACTTGCAGCACTGGCCCACTCCTGCCTGTTCTCAGGAGCCTGAGAACAGGCTCACCCTCATATTGGCAAATAGTCCTGGCATCAAAGGGAAGAAAAGGGGGGGTGGTGGGGTTTCTGAGGCAGGGGAGCAGACCCTGGGAAGGATCAGAAGTAAAGGAGCAATTGCTTCTTTCCAGCCTTATAGTTAAATTCAGTCTGGAGAAGAGAAGGCTCCGGGGAGACCTCATAGCAGCCTTCCAGTATCTGAAGGGGGCTACAGGAGAGATGGGGAGGGACTCTTTGTCAGGAAATGGAGTGACAGGATGAGGGGTAATGGTTTTAAATTGGAAGAGGGGAGATTGAGATTAGGTACCAGAAAGAAATTCTTTGCTGTGAGGGTGGTGAGACACTGGAACAGGTTGCCCAGAGAAGCTGTGGCTGCCCCATCCCTGGAAGTGTTCAAGACCAGGTTGGACGGGGCTTTGAGCAACCTGGTCTGGTGGGAGGTGTCCCTGCCCAGGGCAGGGGGGTTGGAACTCGATGATCTTTAAGGTCCCTTCCAATTCTAACCATTCTATGGTTCTAAGTTGCACTAATACTCTGTCACTGAGGAAGGGGTGGGTTGGGGTTGGTGGTTGGGTTTGTACGTTTTTGGTGCGGAAATAGGGTAAGCCTTCTGTAGATACATTATTTCCTGTGATTTGAAATGGGCTGGAGTTCCTTGACATCATCTGTGTAGTAGGAGAGCTGCACATATTAGCAATGAAACGTGCAGTGCGATGGTCGTGGCTCCTGCTGTGATAGAGCCAAGGTTTTGTATCCTGCTTTTTATGTGGCCATAATTAACATGTCAGTCCTAATGACAAAACTGATATTTGAAGGTCAGAAATGCCAGTGAATCACGTTCTGACAGCCTCTATTTCTGCAGTGTGCTGGGAAGGAGAACTTGGCATATTGCTTAACAAAGCTGGGATTTTCTTGTTATCTCTTCGAAGGCTCAAGGACGGAGCAAGGCAATGACTCCTTCACAGGGGCTGGAGCAGCAGCAACCACCTTCCTCTGAAGTGAGAGCTGCACATCAGGCTGCAGAATTTAAAAGTAGCGTGCCCGTCTCCCCCTGCGCGCTAACGCTGTTGCTGCTCTGGTAAAGCAAAGCTCCTGATATTGTCAAGGCCATCACTTCGCCTCGGTCTGCAAACTGGTTTGAGTGGCCGGACTGGTGGTACAGGGTGTCTGTAGCTCGCTGGGAAAGATGGCTCTGTGTACAGCCATTTTGCTCTCTGCAACAGCAAGCTTAGTTGTGGCAATAAATATAAAGCTAAAGTAGCATATCTTTTTTTTTTCTCTTTTGTTAGCCTTATACCATTTGCAGCAGAGCTAGAGTGTTCAGCGCTGCCATCTGAGTACGTCATGGTGCCAACGGCTTCATAATTCAGGCGCAGAGAAACGAAATACTTCTACCACGGCAGGTTTGCTCAGTCCCTGAACTTCTCGATGTGCTGTTTCTAGCTCACAGATGCAGGCGGTATTCTGAGCTAGTGACAGCTGATGTCATGTCACGGAATCACAGAATGGCAGGGGTTGGAAGGGACCTTCTGATATCATGTAGTCCAACCCTCCTACCAAAGCAGGGTCAACTAAAGCAAGTTTTACAGGAATGTATCTAGGCGGGTTTGGAATGTCTCCAGAGAAGGAGACTCCACCACCTCCCTGGGCAACCTCTTCCAGAGCTCTGCCACCCTCAGAATAGAGAAGTTTTTCCTCACGTTGAGATGGAGTTTCCTGCGTCGTATCGTATGCCCATTGCCCCTTCTCCTGTTGCTGGGCACCACCATAGAGCTCTGATGTTTCTACATTTTTATCAGCCAAGGGAGCTATCATCTGATGTTTAAGAAATCCCGCTAACTAGGCGGCTGTGATTTGTGCAATTACCACTTGTTACGGGCGGCTGTTGACTTCTCCTTGCTGTGTGAGACCTCTTGCCCTGCCACGGGAGGCAGGGAGCGAGGGGGAGGTTGTATCTCTGCCCAGCATCTGGGACTGTGCTGCCTGGTGGGCTCCTGCACTCAAGGGGGTCCCCATTAAAGGCACAACCTCTCTTATCTTCCAGTGGCTGAATGCACAGTCTCTGGAGAGAATCAACCAGTCGGATTCTTAAAGTTATAGAAAAAGAGGACTGGAAGGGAATTGGAGACTTCACTTAATCCGTACACCTATCAAAGCAACATCAAATATGCCTGTGTCACCCCTGACAGAAATTTACCTCTCACATTTTTATAAAGATCTCCACTGACTTTCATGACCTTTCCAAGCAATATATTCCAGTGGTGCGCCATCTTTATTGGTAGATTTTATCCCAGCCTGAGTCTTCCTTTTTGAAGCGTAAGTCCATGGCCAGGTGTCCCAGGTGGAATTATACTTTCTTTCCGGCAGCTCCTTAAACACTTGGTCACTATGTCCAATGCCCTTACATCTCAGTTTTCTCTTTCTTAAGATAAATAGCCCCAGTTCTTTAAATGTTTTTAATACCTAATAGTTTCTAGATTTCCAGTGTTTATCATTGCTTCGCTCTGCCCTTGCTGTAATGCCCTTCTTGAAGTGCAGAGCCCAAAGCTGACCCCAGGATTCCACGAGGCCTTATGTATGGTGGCTTGTCTGAAGCTGTTGATGAGGAGAAGATGCTTTTTGTTGTGATTGCAGATTTTAATCCACATCCTAGTGACATAAAATGGTTTCACTCAAAAAGAAGTCGCAGGGAATGCAGTGAGCTTGCTCTGTTTCCTTCATCATTATTTGGCACTGTCTTTCTAGCCCACAGAAAGCTGCAGGTCACGGTTACCTGTGCACAGAGACTGTGTAACCTACTCTTCACATACTATGGAATTTTAGAATCAGACAAGCTACTAACAAACCTATATCTCTACTTTTGCTCTGGTGTAGTGTATGCTGTTTCCTGACTTCATCCTGAGCACTGAATGAAGGTCTGCATATTGTTTTTCAAGGAAGTTTCTAACTTAATATTAATTTTTTATTCATTTTTTCACTCTGAGATCCACATGAGATGGCATCATGAAGTTCAAACTAGACTAGGCTTTAACTATATTCTTCCTTTTTTTTCCTTGTATATAGACCTGTGTCTGCAACTACAGAATTATGAATTCTGCCACATTCTCTTGATTGATGCTCCTGTCTAATATAGTTTTTATATTTTTATATTTTAATATTATTTCGCTTTAGCCCTAGGTGCCTGGATTTCTGTGACAATAAATGTACCTAGTTTATCTTGTGCTTTTTTTTTTATAAACACATACTAAAAAGCTTTTAGCTGTGGAATTCTGATGTTATATATAAGCATGTACTGATGGCAGGCATTTTTATATGGCAGACATTTTTCCTATAGACAGGGTCATCCACTAAAATATTGCTGTCTTTGTTTTTCGTTATTACTGAATTGCAATGGTATGTGCTTGGCTTTAAATCTAATAGATCCTTAAATAAATCTAAATTTACTCTGAAATGTTGCTTTGCACTAGGTGTGATAGTGGGAGATACACCTCTTGTAATACTATACGAGTTAGTGCATTCCGGAGGCAGATGGAAATGGGAGAGAAATGCGATAGCAAGTTGCAGTCCTAGCTTACAGATATTTGAAGTCCATTAAAAAGTTAGGGCCTTGGTTTTTCTGAGTATTAAAAATCCCACCCTTCAAATATTTGGGGGGCTGGGGGCGGTGGGGTGAGAGTTCGTAAAATGTGTTATTTGATCAGCTATAGAAATTGTGCACTTTTAAATTCCTGATAAATTCGTAGAAAAATGATCTTTCCAGAAGACACACACCCGTTTATGAAGAGAACTGTAGATGTGGTGTTTGGCTGCCATGAGTCCTCCTTTTACTTCTTCCTCCCCAAGGAATGGTGCCCACAGCAGCTGTCTTGTTGCAGAGAGTGTATCCGGTAACTCTGATTCCTACATCTGCATAATAATTATGTAGTCAATTATTGTTGATTTATTAATATCACTGAAATAACTCCAGGCCTGCACTGGAGATGGTAGTTATTTTTTAGCTGAAGTTACTCTGGTGGTGTGGACTACAGGGCCACCAAGCAGGAAACCCAGTGAGGGGACACAGAGCTGCAGCTGGAGCAGGACCATGCAGGTGGAAGTGGTGGGAGGTGAGGACAGGAGCAAACCTACTGGGGAAGAAGAAACCAGGAGTGCCTTTGGAGCTCTTCCTTGATTCTTTGAAAACGGACTTCTATTTACATCTGAATGAGTCTGTAGAATCAAGAATCAAAGGACATTCAGGTCATACACATATACGTAAAATAGCAGTAGTCTCTCGCTCAGATGCTGTGCCAACTCCAGGGGCTTCACATAGTTGCCTGGGGATGAGAATAGAAGAAAACTAACACCAATTAGTCTAAAAAAATATGACACGATTTTTGTTTGTTTCAAAGAGCATTTGTGAGTAAGAAAGCAGGAAGGAATAGAGTGTCTGCTTACACTTATTTTTTATTTCAGCTACAATTTTTGATATGCCTGTGATTATTTGTAGCTGAAGGGAATTCATCAAGTAATTACCTCATTTTATTTGGAGTAGTCACTAATATGGGACCCACTAATCTGGGCAAAGGCCAGGAGGCAACATTGTAGGGTGTTCAAGAGCGTTTTATGATACAGTCAATTCTTCTCCTCCTTTTCTCCTCCTTTTCTCCTCCTTTTCTCCTCCTTTTCTCCTCCTTTTCTCCTCCTTTTCTCCTCCTTTTCTCCTCCTTTTCTCCTCCTTTTCTCCTCCTTTTCTCCTCCTTTTCTCCTCCTTTTCTCCTCCTTTTCTCCTCCTTTTCTCCTCCTTTTCTCCTCCTTTTCTCCTCCTTTTCTCCTCCTTTTCTCCTCCTTTTCTCCTCCTTTTCTCCTCCTTTTCTCCTCCTTTTCTCCTCCTTTTCTCCTCCTTTTCTCCTCCTTTTCTCCTCCTTTTCTCCTCCTTTTCTCCTCCTTTTCTCCTCCTTTTCTCCTCCTTTTCTCCTCCTTTTCTCCTCCTTTTCTCCTCCTTTTCTCCTCCTTTTCTCCTCCTTTTCTCCTCCTTTTCTCCTCCTTTTCTCCTCCTTTTCTCCTCCTTTTCTCCTCCTTTTCTCCTCCTTTTCTCCTCCTTTTCTCCTCCTTTTCTCCTCCTTTTCTCCTCCTTTTCTCCTCCTTTTCTCCTCCTTTTCTCCTCCTTTTCTCCTCCTTTTCTCCTCCTTTTCTCCTCCTTTTCTCCTCCTTTTCTCCTCCTTTTCTCCTCCTTTTCTCCTCCTTTTCTCCTCCTTTTCTCCTCCTTTTCTCCTCCTTTTCTCCTCCTTTTCTCCTCCTTTTCTCCTCCTTTTCTCCTCCTTTTCTCCTCCTTTTCTCCTCCTTTTCTCCTCCTTTTCTCCTCCTTTTCTCCTCCTTTTCTCCTCCTTTTCTCCTCCTTTTCTCCTCCTTTTCTCCTCCTTTTCTCCTCCTTTTCTCCTCCTTTTCTCCTCCTTTTCTCCTCCTTTTCTCCTCCTTTTCTCCTCCTTTTCTCCTCCTTTTCTCCTCCTTTTCTCCTCCTTTTCTCCTCCTTTTCTCCTCCTTTTCTCCTCCTTTTCTCCTCCTTTTCTCCTCCTTTTCTCCTCCTTTTCTCCTCCTTTTCTCCTCCTTTTCTCCTCCTTTTCTCCTCCTTTTCTCCTCCTTTTCTCCTCCTTTTCTCCTCCTTTTCTCCTCCTTTTCTCCTCCTTTTCTCCTCCTTTTCTCCTCCTTTTCTCCTCCTTTTCTCCTCCTTTTCTCCTCCTTTTCTCCTCCTTTTCTCCTCCTTTTCTCCTCCTTTTCTCCTCCTTTTCTCCTCCTTTTCTCCTCCTTTTCTCCTCCTTTTCTCCTCCTTTTCTCCTCCTTTTCTCCTCCTTTTCTCCTCCTTTTCTCCTCCTTTTCTCCTCCTTTTCTCCTCCTTTTCTCCTCCTTTTCTCCTCCTTTTCTCCTCCTTTTCTCCTCCTTTTCTCCTCCTTTTCTCCTCCTTTTCTCCTCCTTTTCTCCTCCTTTTCTCCTCCTTTTCTCCTCCTTTTCTCCTCCTTTTCTCCTCCTTTTCTCCTCCTTTTCTCCTCCTTTTCTCCTCCTTTTCTCCTCCTTTTCTCCTCCTTTTCTCCTCCTTTTCTCCTCCTTTTCTCCTCCTTTTCTCCTCCTTTTCTCCTCCTTTTCTCCTCCTTTTCTCCTCCTTTTCTCCTCCTTTTCTCCTCCTTTTCTCCTCCTTTTCTCCTCCTTTTCTCCTCCTTTTCTCCTCCTTTTCTCCTCCTTTTCTGACTTCACTTTAAAATAAATAATTTACTCAAATTGTTAGAAATGCCCCTAAAAACCCAATGAGAATGATGTATGATAGCTTTATTTTTCTTTTGCATTTATAGCAGACATACGTCTCTTCTGTTTCTTTTCAAAGAGAGAAATCAACTGAAAACAGGTAGATATATATTAATGGTAGCTGTAACTAATCAACAGGGCATATTCTCTGAAACTTTGTTTTCATGTCTTGGATAGATGTATTCTATCTCATAGTTTCTCTGACACTCACTGTCAGGAAGAAGGAGGAAAATGATTTATGAGCTATTCCAGCTAACATCAGTCTTGATTTGAATTTTTGAGGAAATATCTTCGTATTTTTATAGTCCAGTCAACAGTCTCCAAATCCCATCGGTCATTATTTGAGTTTACATTGCCAAGATACAGACACCAGTGGCTTTTCCTTCCAAGAATTTAGCTGTTCTTCTAAGCGTGATGAGAACAGGAGGAGGTTCATGAAGATGAGCACAGACTAAAACCTGAAGGAATAGTTTACCGAGCCTTCTTTATGAATTATGCTCCCTTTCTTGATCAGAATCATGACCACAGTGCATTTTCTAAAACCATTTTTGTTTTCCATAAGTCTGGGGGAAAAACTCATTTTACCTGTCATAGTGAATGGATGGTGACAGTACACTGATTTCTGTGCCTAGAAAGATTAATGATGCTTCAAGAGCAGATCTTTTAAGTTCGTCATTCAAGGGAGAATTCCATCACGTTCCTAATAAATACTTTGGGATCCAAGGACCTGGGAGTAGACGTCATCACACAGGTTAGATTCTATACATAAAATGTCCAAGTGTGTATTCTGAAGGGATGGAAATATAAATCCGGCAGGAACAGGAGGACAGTAGGCATGTACATGGAGGAAAAGCACAGGCCAGCTACTTAGTCATATAGCGGTATCTTTCCTAAGTGTTGCAAGCTATATCTGTACTGAGCAACCGATTCAAGCTTTCTGACAGGTTGAAGCATTTTCCTGTTGTTTTACTCACTTCTGAATACTTTTAAGAATTATTCTCTCTCCCCCTTCCCCTCTACCTCCATCCCTTACGTAAGTATTTGGTTTCATTCAGTTTCTTCTTGGGTAGACGTGTACATTTTTTTCCTTCTTTCTCTACCAAAATCAATTCTCTTATCAGTTGCAAATTTGTGTTCTTTTGTATTTTTTCCAAGCTGTGCATTTTTAAAACGCGTATTTGTTTAAAAAAAAATAAAATTGCACACCTACCATGTCCTGTGCTGGTGTGGATATGGTCAGATAAGCAATTCAGCATCTTTTTACATATATATTTTAAACAACAGGTAATTCTTTTCAGAAGTCAAATAGCATTTTTTGTGTCCTTTCTTCTCTGAAGATAGATATGTATCTTTTTATACCTATAGCCAGTCAAGGGACAAAGAGAAGTGTGAATGTATCACCAAAAAACCACCAAGCAGCTGTGAGGTGCTTCTTTTTCCTCCTTGGGGGATTGTTTTGTTTTACTATATTGGTATGATACAAGCCAGCAAAGTTCCATATCATTTTGTGGAACTCAAAAATATGCTGTTTATGAGGCTTGTTTTACTTCCATTAACTGCGGAGAAATGACCATTTTAAAAGCTCAAGTCCTACGGTAAATAATCTCATTGTAGGTATGTCTGCCGTCTATGTAGGCAGGCTTTAACATCTAGCAATACAGTTGCAGGATCTGACAGAGAAAATAATGATGAAGGATATGTGGTTCATCATCATAACCTCCCATGCTCAGCACGGGAGGTTATAATTATGTGAAAAGAAAACCTCTTGATACAACTCACATCATTTTCAGTCAGTCCAGAGCATTTCGTACTAGTAGACAAGGAATAACATCAAATAGATAAGCAAATAGAAATGCTTCAAAACTCAATTTCTATTCTAGCTCTGTCATACTGTAAGAAGATTTTATCAGAATCCTATATGATACAAATATGTATTATACTATCTCTTTTTTTATTTAAATGCAACAATTTTCTACTGTCATTTGTTTGCCATCAATTTTAATTAAGCTTGGAAAGTACTCATAACTTCAGCTGTAACATAAATACAGCAAATATATGTTTGTGTGCTGAGTTTAGAATTTAAAATTATAGTACTGAGTGGAGCATTTTTACTGTTACTGAAATACTTCAGCAGTGATATTGTTAATATAGATTGTTATAGTTCTGAGGAACTAAATTAAACTGTTGGACCGAAAACACTGAGCTCAGAGGTAAAGAAAATCTGAGGTTATTAATATAACGATAAATATTGACCCAACAATGAGCTTTACACATTGGGTTTATCAAGCCATTCTATCCAGGAATAGTATTTAATTAGTAAAAATCTCAGTAAAAATAAGGAAAACAACATGCAATTCCTGAAGATGTAGTGTCAGAAATTTGGAGGGCTTACAAATGAATTTTTTAAACATGCAATTAGTAGCATGGCTGGGAAAAAACCAGTCTTACCCTTCTGATGATCTGGTTGAGAATGTTAAATTACATTACTGGATAATCTAAAAAGGCAAACTGTACAGTATTACAAACCAAAACAGGATTTTAAAGGAGGAAATGAGAAACTGCATGTGGGTAGCTCATTTCTCTCAGAAGAGAACACGACAAATTCCTAGCAGGAGAATGCCAGCTCTTTAAATATTCAGCAGCACCTCATAGTAGCCTATGGGGCAGCGTTAATTTGCTAGAAAGGTTCATTCTGTTTTATCATCTTTGAGAAGCTATGCCACAAAAAGCAGCAACGTGACTCACAATAGCCCAACGCATTGTAAGAATTATTTTATTTTTTTTGCTGTTCTTGTCCTTACATCATTATAAATGCTCTGTGATTCCTTTAAGCCATATGTTACCCCGAAAATGGTAGCATATGCAAGTTTCAAAATTAACAGTATGCAGCTTTGTAACAATTAACCATCTGCTTATAGTGCTGTTAGGAACTGATAACGTCTCCCTGGAAGTCAGGAAAATATTAGAAGAGCGTACCTGCCAAGCCTTAGTCAGGAGTTACCTTGCACTGTAATTTGTAGTCCTGAGAGAGCAATACCAGGCAAAGCTGCATCGAAGTTGCAAACTGAACTCCCCATAAACATTTATCTTAACATATTATCAGTGATGGATTGAGCAGGTCCAGGAGCAGATGTCAACCAAGATAAGTAGATTAAAGACGTAAGCACAAGGGGACAGAGTTGATAAAGAGCAAAAATTTCCCGCATCTGGGGGAAAACCTAATTTGATTGTTGCTTCCTCTGGATGTGGACACATGACAAAGGATAACTGCACAGCATCCCCTTTAACCACAGCCCCTTCATCCATTCCTGCAGTGTATTTAGGCAGTACTTCTAAAAAACCTGGGGAGTTGGGGCATTTTTATGTTTGTTAGTCGCATGGATACAGGCTTCATATTATTACGTGGTGGCCTGTGTAGAAAGAGAATTTTAAAACTCCTGCTGTGGTCCTGCCTCGTGGCCCTTCCTGGGTCACTGTGTGGCCAGGAGCCAGGACTGCGTTTGGACAGACACTATAAAATGAGGGAGAGGGGGTTTGCATCATCTTCCCCTGCCATATTTGAGCTTGTCACAGTATGATCATAGGGACTTAGGTCTGCTAAAGCTTAGCATATGATGAAAACACTAGCATTTTCTTGGTATGTTACTTTAAGCACTGAATTTGATTCTAAATACGTTTTCAAGAGTCTACCTGGCTAAAAATGCACATGAGGAAGAGTGATCAAAGCCACATCCATTCCCCTTTCCCTCCCTTCCCAAAAGAAACCCTTTTCTTAAATTGAAATAATCTCTAGACTCTGCATTCGGTTTCAGGAGAAAACACTTAAGACCCAGGGAAAAAGTTGAAGTCGTATTGGTGTCTGTCTGAAAACACGTAATGTGGAGGAAAGAGAACTAGCATGAGGAGGAGCTGAGTCCTGGGAAAGTCAGATTTTGGTGTGATCTAATTTCAGCTTTAAAAGCCCACATGTTGAAATAGTTTAATTACAGACTTTGAAATATAACATCAAGTAGGACGTGGTGCCCCTGCCCTTGCTTTTACCCTAAAACCTGTCACCTGGGACCACTTACAATATCCCTAATTTCTGAGGAGCTAGAAATCCTGTGCCATTAACAAGAAATAAATTAGGTGCCCACAAAACAGTTCCTTACTAACAGCTCCCCATAGAGTGAGACAGTAATTTTACCTTCCTGGATCAGTATAAAGCAAGGTATCACAGTGTCATTTAGTGCAACAGAAAGAGAAACTTCATACCATGAAAAACATAGAAGTTTCCCAAAACAATTCACCGTTTTCATTGCTAGAGGATATTAGAAGTTAGGCTTAGGAAGTCAGCCATATCTGCAGAAAATTATCTTCCACATTATTTCCTCTCCCAGTTTCATCTCTGCATCCTAATCCTAGGAACCTTGCCTATGCCAGGATGAAATCCTTCTGTTCAGCTGATTCTTAATAAAATTTTAGGTGACTGTATCCACTGTGCCAGTCTAGCAGATTTAGTGATTTATTTCTTTGCCAACTTGTCCCCAACTGTGCGTACAAAAGATCTTTGTTTAAGACAAACTGTTAGTCAAGCTCTAATCATTCATATATCTCAAATGCATATTCTGATAGTATAGGATTGGAAACTTTGTAGATGTGTGAAATTGTTAGCTCTGAGCAACAAAGAAAATCTTTCTTATAAATAATGTATGTTTAATTTGACAAGGTTCTTTCATACTGAGAAAATCTTCTACCATTCTCTAATCTTGTTGCTCTGGTGGGTCCCATCAAATGTCCAGAAGAACAGCTAGATGGCACTGAAAATAAGCAAAGCTTTTAATAATTCTTCCTACAGAAATGACCTCATGGAAATTTAATGTGTATACAGTATATTGGAAGATAAATTCTACATCAGCATGTAGGTTTCAAAAGGGACAAGGCTATTAAATAGCACATTAGAAATAGTGCAAGATGAAAAATTTGATCACAGTCTTCCTTGAAAAGTAAGGTAGGAATAGATAAAGGTTAGATGGGGAAGAAAGGTAGAGGTGAATGGATACAGAAAGGTTAAATCAGAAGAGAACATGTTAGAACAAAACAAGTCTTTAAAAATAAGATGGTAAAAGGGCCCACCACGTGCAGACAGGAAGGAAAAAAAAGGGGGAAAAAGTGAAGAAATAATTCATCAGTAGATCACAGAGCAGGAAGCCAGCTGCTAAAATAAAAGTGATAATTTTATCCAGCAAGGAAATGGTAACAGCTATAATTAAAGAAGAAAATTGAAAAATAAAAAAGAATGGGATAGAGGTTTGACATTTGATCCAGTGGGAGGTAGAAAACTGCAATGAGTAATGACTTTGGTTTCAGATGCGTGTCTGTGATCTCCTTGTTGGAGGGCAGACGTAGGAAAGTTAGCTAGCTACAGACAAAGGACTATAGCTAAAGAAGTCTATCTTAATTAGGACTGCGTTTCATACATGGGAATAAGAAGCCTCATCTTTTCTCCCTATGTAAAATACCATTTTGTAGTTAAGGGACAGTGAAGGGTATAAAATGGGCAGTGCCTGTGCACCCCAGCTCAGCTTGCAATGCATAGTAAGTGAGCTAGTGCCTTTGTGACAGCAGTAAATTATTACTCCATGAAAGCAAGATACTACACTCAAAACACTCATTACACTCATGTTGGGAGCAAAAGGGAACCCATCTCATACATGGAGGCAAGGATCTGTTGTTAGTACAATTAATGTTTTAACAGTCTAACAGTCCAAATTAACTAATGCAAAAAAGCTTCACTGATAAAAGAGTTAAAATTATTATCTAAGAAAACTTCCTACTGTCTACCCTTTTCTCCCATTGAATCTTTCAATGTTTCTCTGGATCCTGAGGTTGGTACTCTAGTAGACAGACTCACAATGGGCATCAGCCTCCCAAGTCCTTCTCGAGGTAAAGTACTATGCTCATGGTGAGGATTTCTTCCTCAGCAGTCTTGGGACTTGTCTTCTCATCACAGTCTGCTTCTGTGTCATCAGTCTACAGCTAAAGGTTAAAAATTATACAACTGCCTCTCCCATCCTCAGTTAAACCAAAGGGCTACAGCTTGTTTTACAGGGACTACAGGGTCTCTCAGCCCTTCGCTGTCCATGGGATTCACTGAGCTCAAGTCCATCCAGGCCAGGCACCAGTCAGGTGGCCACTGGCAACTGTTAACCAAGGTACAACGAGCTCAGGCCCAGGCAAACCCAGCCAAGTCCTGAGAGCCTGTTCTGTCAGGTTGGCACAAAGCCTGTGTCTGGGCCACATGGGGCGAAGCAAGTGAGAAAAAACATACTTTGGAACATATTTCTGCCTTTGTAATACTTCAGACAAAAGGACGTACCTCTGAATAAGGCTGTTGCATCAGTGGAATTCTAAGATGGTTTTAGAAGCCAAGGTGAAATAGATACTATCAGCAGTGAGAAGCAACATTTGTGTTTTAATTCCTGTAAGAGGTTACTATGCAGGTTGCCCTTGTATGTACATGCTATGGTGTTCTTTGTCAACAGCTTTCTTTCTAATACTCATTTTTGCAAAAATATTTTCAGATTTCATTCTGTTCCTTACATTTCTTGTGTGTTAGATTCTGCTACATCTCAGCTTAGTGCCATGCTGTTCAAGTTGCCGTATTTTCCTTCAGGAAAGACATATTTGGTGAAATGTTAGGATTTTGTGGTCCGATTTTCAAAAAAAGTGACAAATGAATGAGTCAATAATAGATGAATAGTAATTAATAGACAATTCTGTGAACAGTGGAATTAATGGATGGGATTGTGTCATATATTATTAGTCTATTATAGGTCTGCCTCCTCACCACATTTCCTGTGATAAATCTAATAATCTAGAGGCAAGCATGATACTATTAATATGCTGCTAAGCATCTACTGATAGGTAAGATGCTTGAAATCCAGTAGAAGACATAACGGCCCGTTACTTTTTTCCACCACTACAGGCATAAGTTTGTATCCCTCTTCTGCTCGTGTTTCACAAAACTTGCAGTACTTTAGCTATCATGGAGACTTGAGCCCTCTTCAAGATTGGCTGCTGATGAGTTGCAAAGTTTCAGTGTTGATAAAGAGAAATCAACCAAATGATGGAGAGAAAATGAGACACTGCTAGTCATGGCAATTTCCATATAAAGCTGCTTTCAAAATCATCTAGATTTGTGAAACGTTTCTTCTGTATAGATCACAGAATTAGATAGTAGCCCTTCTAATACTTCTAATAGCAAATTATATAGAGAAATATAGAGTCTCACTAGAGAGAAAAGTGAGACTATCTGAGTGTAGTGAAAGAAAACAAAATTACAAGTGAAAAGAACAGTATGATACGTATTAAAGAATTTGAAACCAAAAGATAGAGAGAAGGAGGAATTGTAACTTGAAAAGATTTGAAGGTGTTTTCTACTATTGGAAAAAGACTAGCCCCTAAAAAAGAAAAAATGAGTTCATCAGTGGTTCAACTGTGCTTATAGAGTGGAAGCACTGCAATGGTATTTTGCATCTGACAGTAATTTCGGTAGTAGTCACAATAATATTTTGGAACCAAACTTGATAAATGTGAAGCAATGAGCTAATGGCATGTGTCATAGGTAGTGATTTTATTATTCATTCCCCAAGGTTTATTGCTCTTTCAGGAGCACTTCCTTCGTGGCAGAGTTTTGTCATAAAATTATTTGAGAAAAGTCTGCAGTCAGTTACATTTGGATCTCCTGAATCTCCTGAAAGATTATTTCGTACTAATGCTGGTGTAAGTGTCGAGCAGAATCTGGGTCATTTTACCCACATCTCAGCATCCTTCTGAGTTGAGCATCAGTACAATAAAATCTTTGCAGTTACTGAAACATAAAGTACCAGAAAACAATTGTTATGTGCAATATATGTTGATATATTCAAATATACATTGATGAAAGCATTGCAAGAGTCCATTTTTGATTGGACATGCTAGACTAATCACTAAAAATGCCAGATGGAGTTACTGAACTGAAAAAGGGAAAAAGAGCATAATAGACTCTGTATACATTTTAAGAAGCAAGACAATAAAAAGTTAGCAAAGTTTTACAAAACAAGAGAAGCTCATCCACTCAATTTTAAATAATTTATAGTTATAAATGAAGCAAATAATTTCTCTTTCTTCTAAATACCAGAGAAAGAAGAATATCTTCATGCCAGCAGAAAGTCTGTACACATTTCAAATAATATGATTTTGCATGTTGTGAGAACAGCATGTACTAACTTCTTCCTCAAAAAGAATGCGCATATTCAATGAGCAATACTTCAAGTTTTCTATATTGATTGTCTTTCACTCAAAAAGAACTCCAAAGCCTTTATAGCTGTTGTGTGTTCAGTCATCCTGCACAGTGACCAGTACTGTGCCCACCTTATGAATGGGGAACTAGAGATGCAAAGAAATAAATGCATTGCACAAGTTTCTAAGGACTTACCTCTCATTTTGGACCAGCGTTGTGTCTACTTTTGCAGCCTTTCTCTGACAGAACAGGAATTCGAACAATTAAGATATTATGATGGTGAAATTCACTCCTCTGCCCTGAGAGTAAGTGCAGCTTATCCAGAAGAGGGTTTGAGTAAGACTAAGAGCAAGGTACAAGACTTGTGATAGTCCTTTTCAGAAATAAATGTAAACTTCATCCATAGTGGTTTAGGGACAAAGAATGGGCCAAAATACATCTATGAGCACCATATTACCACCTATTCAAGGACCTAAATGCAAACTCACCTTTAAAATAGGGTGTAAGGACCGGAGTAGTATGCCTGCTCCCACCACACACAGTGAGTGTAGGAAAACGCATTCTCCAAAGCATTCAGCACTGACCACAAACCAGGTGATATAGTGGTTTCCTCCATTAATATGTAATTAAGAATTCTGAACACTGGAGTTAGTTGGATGGTTGTTTTTAACATTTTCAGAGATCAAGTTTTGGGACTGGAACCTAGTGACCAAAGCACCAAGCAGCTAGGGCAGTAATTGTCCAGCAACCATTAACTGAACAGTTATCCATATGTTAATTATCATTCAAAATACCATCTTTCTAGTAGTTATATATTCAAATGCATATTTTCACGTTTCACTCATGTCCCTTTATTACAAATTTAATTTCCTACTATTTTTTGTAAATAACAGTGCTTTAACTGTTATTTTTTGCTAATTTACTGGACTTCAGGTGTACAGAAAAGATATATATGCACCTTTATTCTGCATTGTAGCTCAAAGAAGAAAATATTGTCTCCTCCAAAGAGCTTGATCTTTTGCTATCACCTATCTTAAATGCTTCAGTGGTGCAGAGATTTGTTCAGTCTGGTGGAACTCATCAGATGTCAGAAACACCCCATAATTCATTGTGTAGATATTTGTGTCATCTCCCTTGAAGCATGGAAGGAACTAGTGCCTCATCTGAAATGTCTCGAAATTCCATTTGCAGAAAACCCATTGTGAATGGCTGGCTGTAGGGATTGCGGAGAAAAGTAATTCTGAGCCCTGATATAAAAGACGTTAAGTTGCCTGTGTGTGTGTTCTGCCACTGCCCTTTCCCCCCCAAAAAAATCTTTATTTCTCCTGTGATATTTTCTCCCGTGATATTTTCTCCCCACAATGGCAAGTATTGGTTCCATTTCTCACTAATTAAAGTGACAGTATTCATTTTGGGACCACCTCTGCACCAAAAGTAAATGCTATATTGAAAGATTAAGGCAAAGATCAAATCTCTTTACTGCTTGTTACAGGTCTCTAAGAAAATACTGCGTCACAATAATCTGAGGATTTCTTTCAAAACTATTAGCTCACCAAAAAAAAAATGTAAAGTTGTAATATTATGGTATATAATTACAGCTTGACATCTCACAAGATAAAGGTAATATGCCATAGCATCTTCTTAGAACAGTGTTGGCTTAAGTAGTCCTCTCACTCTTTTTATTGTGTTGTCAGTCAAAAGTTTCAATAAACACCTGGCATGCTTCTGGAACTACAGACATAAGCTTTAAATATACTTTTTGTCTTAGATCATTTATCAAACCTGCTAGTTTGCCACAGTTGATGCTGCTGTCTGTTTCCGATCAAGGACTAGAGTTTTGGAAATTTGGCAAAGAGTATGTCTGTGGCTGTTTCACAGTCATTAGTATCAGATCTATGCAGTACAGGATGAGCCAGAAATGTATATTAGATCTAATTCAGGCATGTGAACATCACTGAATAAGTCTTGAATTTTTTGGAGAAAACTATAATGAAGTTAACAGTTTCGTGCACTTATGCTGGTGTCACCTGCAGGAGCCCAGATGTCAGGTGGTACCTTAGCTGGCGCAAAGTTAGCCTTGCATGGACAAAGAATACTGGGTGTAGCATAAAGGCTGCCCATACAAAGTTAATCCGTCATTTTCTTTGGAACAAGTCTGCAGAGTGAGTTTGTAGCAAATCGGTACCTTTTCCATCATGCATTTGCACTATTTCTGATCTGGTACTAGAAGTCTTAAAGCTAGTCTTACTGTATGATAGATCAGAGCAGTTTATATATATATATTATATATATAATCCATTGATTATATATAAAATGGCAAGTAAAGTTCTTGATTAGTTTCCTTTCCAGCTGATTCATAATTATTGTCTCTTCATGCCTTATCACAAGGGTAGCTCACAGATAAGAGTATATTCTGCTTCATACTCAGCTCCAAATATCTCAAGGAGAGTGTGTGATTCACAGCTGGAGAGGCACTGAGCTACACTGCCGTAGTAGTGGCTTATTTCTTGGCAATAACTGAAAAATTCTGCATTATGCAAAACTACTCTTTACTGCTTCACTCCATGCCCATCCTCCAGTCTGTTTCTCTTTCTGAAGTAAATATGTCCAGTCTGAAGCCAGGATTCCCTGTTAGTAGTTTGTTCAGATCATCCATCAATAAAGCAGAGGCATGGCTGCCAGTTCTGTTAGGCCAGATAGTACAACAGCCCTGTTTTTCCAGAGACTGGCAGATTTTAAGGCATGAAAAAGAGACAGCAGCTAGGGGCATGGTCATTGCTGATAAGACACAGGTGAGCACAGTAAGTCATAGATAAAATATACATTTGATACAGAATACGCAATCAATTTTATAAATAAATTACTCCTTAACAGGCTCGCAGCTTGCAGATACTTTTGGACCTCACCCAGTAAGTCCACACTATACAGTTGGGTTTAGTGTTTCTTTCTGGTCATCAATACAGGTTTTTTCCCAGTTTCTCTCTAAAGGTTGATCACTGTCTACAAGCTAGTAGTGGATTGTGCACGATCGGTCCAAAATATTAAAACTTCTTTCAAATTCCATCCTGGTTTGTGGTGGAATAGGACATGTTGTAGCCTAACTGCAATGTAAATAGCAACTCTGTGGATACAACTGGAAGTGCATCTAATTCAGAGATCGTCTTATGTGACCCAGGCAGAGAAATATCAAGTCTTGGTACTATTCAGCAGAAATTGAGCATATTTCTAAAAATATTTCTGTTAATATCAAGGTGAAATAGATTACAAGTTTAAGTGAATGCTAGATGACTTTATTTGTATAGCATGAATATTTGAAAAAAACCCCTCATTTACTGTATATCCCGTAAAGGCTTTTAAAAATAATTTTAGTGGCCTTTTCTCAGACTTTTAGTGCAGATGGAAAGTTAAAAGCTAGACACCAATAGTTATATCGGAATTCATATTAATGGAAAAACTTCAAAACCTTGATAATAACATTAGTCATACAAAAATCTTGGTTAAGTCATTGCTTTGTAGGAAAAACATACTGGAAAAAGGCACCCACAACATAACTTTGAGAGTTACATGTACATTCTAATCTAATCAGATTTATAGGATTAATTCTACCAAACAGAACATGACAGTAATCACAAGTAACGTAAAATGGAAGAAAAGTTTGCATGTGAAAACCTAGGATACTTAAAACCACCAAAGAATCTGTTATATCACTTGGAAATACCTGAAAACAAACAAAAAAATGAGACTAATCTCATATCAGTCTGTCTTGCCTGAAAATCATCGGGCTTTTGGTCTACGAGGTGAGTTGAAAACTCAGTATGCTAGACAGAATGGCTGTCACTCAGAGGAAGTCTTACAAGCTGGAGAAATGGGTTGGCAGGATCCTTACGTAGTTTAACAATCCAGTTTTGGGCTCCTCATCGCAAGAAAGACATCAACAAACTGGAACGAGTCCAATGGCAGGGTCACAAAAATGATTTGGAAAGTGGGGCAGATAATGTAGAAGTAGAAGCAGAGAAAGCTGGGCTTGTTCAGCCTGTTCAGCTGGGCTGAAGAAGAGAAGGCTAAGGTGAGGGGATCTAATGGCTCTCTTCCATTACCTAAGGGGTGTTTTTGGAGAAGGCAGGGACAGACTTTTCTAATGGTGGGCAATGTAAGACTAGGAGGCAATGGGCGTGAATTACAGTCAAGAGAATTCCAGATGATCATAAAAAAAAAAAAAAAAGATTTCACTGTGAGAGTAGTTAGCCACTGCAGCAATCTGCCTGGAAAGCCTGTGGGATCCCAATCTCTTGAGATATTCGGGTCAGTGCGTGCCCTGATCTAAGTTTGAAGTTAGCACCACTTTGAGCAGCCGTTTGGAGTAAACAAACAAGCAAAAAGTGTGTCCCATCCACTCTGAACTCTTCTGTTTGCTTGGGACTAATGGAGGAAGCAAATTTTGAGCAGGAATTGATGGGTAGACACAACCTTACCAGGCTGAGGAGATGACCTTGTGCAGCTGTAGTGTTTGTCAGTGTCGTGTGGTGCTGGAGCATGTGTGTTCACTGTCCAGTGATAAAATTACGATAGTGAAATATGTGAAGAAAAGGAGCTTCTGAGGCAGAACTCCAGTAATGTGTCACGGCACGAAAATAGCAGCCCTAAGATCCACCTCCAAAAGCAAACGAGTATCTAGAGCTCTTCGCAGAGAAATGATGGGGTATCCATCTTACTAATTACAAAGCAGATGCAAGTGGAAAATCAGTCACGTAGTACATCGCTAAAGGTCCCAGGTAGTTTTCAACGGTAGTCAATATCTTTTGTTCTATTTGCAAAGCAGATTATAAAGCCAAAAGGGATTTTTACAATCATTTAATTTGACCTCCCATTTAAAACATGAATAGAGTTTTCTGTTTATATAGAGCATATGTTTTAGAAGAGATCTCATTTTTCACTATACAAATTTTTAGTGGTAAAGAATCTAACACAAGTCTCAGCAAATTGTGCCAAAGGTTAATGAACTTCACTGAACTTTATTTCGAGCTTAAAATTGCCTGGCATCATCTTCCACTGGCGGGTTGATTTTATGCTTTGCCTGCTTCTGCGAGAAATTTAATAACAACTTCTGAAATGTCTGCTTTTCCTCTAGGTATTTAGGGAGTGTAACCAAGGTTGCTTTTTACTGTTTTACTCCAGGGTTTTCAAAGTCTTACACCAAACATGGCGTCCAGAGCTGGCAGGGCCCTGGGCCTGGTGGGGCCTGGTGACTGCGGGAGAGCCCTCATGCGATGACCAGAATTTGGCAGGACGGCCTGTTTGCAAAATGCTTTTGACTCACAGGTTGAGAAAGGGTTTCATACAATAAACTAAAGATTCAGGCCCTTCAAAATGCTTTTTCTAAAACAGCTTTTTCAGTCCATTATTTTCAATCTCCCTCCATTTTTCAGCTTGCTTTGTGGCAAGATGGGATGGCCAATACTGTTTCACTGACAGCCACGTAGCCCGCCAAATGCCTTCAAAAATATGTTACACAATCTCTGTTTCAGGTTTGTTGCTGTCTTTTTTTGTCTGGATTGGGTTTGTTCACGTGGGTTTTTTAACAAAGAATGGATTATCAGTGAATACTCTGTGTGGGGTTTATATTCTCTCAGCCCCACAGAGAAGCTTGTGTTAAGAATTGTTGCTTTTGTGGTCAGGCTGCTGATCCCACTTTGAGAGTATGGTTTGAATTCTTTGTTTCCAAGTACTTGACCTTTTGTTTGTTATTTTGCTTAATGCTGAGTTTACGAAGTAATCCAGCTTGTTCTGTCTGTATCAGTCATTTCTCCTCTGTGATATTTGACATTTTTTCTTACTTCATGTTGTTTACAGCTTGATCGATGATGGCTTTCTGTTTACAATTCTAGTTTGAGATTCGTCTATTGATTTTATATCCATTTAGTGAACACCCATATCAGTTTGCATTGTATGAATCTCTTAATCAATCACTTAATCTTTTATTCCTTTTTCTCAGCTAAACTAGAAAATGCTTTAAAATACATTGGTAAACATATGGATACTCATTGTTCAGAAGATCACAGTAGCTCTAACAAGAACTGACCACAGCTACCTTGGAAGGTAGATTAAGAAAATATATATTTGATGTAGAGGACAATGTAAAAATACCAATTACAGGAGTATGCCCAGGTGATGGACTTTGTGCATAAAAGACATTCATTAATTGGAGAAAAAGTATTTGCTGCACCTAGTTCAAAACATTCAAAACACTTCTCCCGAGGCAGCCACAATGTCACTCAGGTGGGAACATGCTGGAAAGCAGCATCCTCAAAGGAGCTCCCAAAGAAACGGGGGGAGCCCCCAGTGGGGCTTCCTGGCAGAGTTGTTTTGGGGGGGTTCTCTGCTGAAGTTCCCTGCTGAAGTTCCCTCCGGCTTTTTCTGGAGAAGCTTCAGAGTCAGCTGAGGCTTCTCAAAGAGCTGTCTTAGCAAGCTGATGTTGCAGACAGGGAGATAAACTCCTGGTCCTGACAAATAAAACTGCATGCCAGAGCAAAAGGAGCCCAAAGAATCGACCAAGGCAAAAACGGTTTGTGTTATTATCTTCACCAGTATGTCATTCTTTCTCTAGAGTGTGGGACTTAAACTCTATCACACAAAGCAGGGGGAATCATTCTTCGCGTCAGTGCAGTAACGTAGGATTTTAAAATCAAGTTTTGCAGCAGCCAGTGAAATTGGAGTTCTGTTTCTGCTGTTAATACTGCAAGTAGTACTCCATACACTTCATCAGTGTAACTCCTCTGCCCTGCGAATGTATAATGATAGTTAAAAAATGCCATTTTAACTCATAGAATAAGAGATTATCATAATATCTTATTAGGTCCTCAATAAAGTGCGTCATTAGCCAATTTCTATTTTCCCATAGAGAAATCTAAAACCCACGGTGAGAATTAATGTGCTTGAATGGACTGATGAAACAAGCTTCAGTGAGGAAAAAGAGTGCCCTGAGCTCAGACTGTAGGAGGTGGTAGCTTGACAATATAAAACACATCACCTAACCTTTCCAGTTGTCAGTCCTGATCAATATGTGCGTCTGTTTCCCGGAAACCAATAGAGACATGGTTCTTACAGTAGCCACAAGGCCCAACCTGACCTAGAAGAGAAATCATCTAAATAGCAAAACACAAGCCCATCATCAGGTCTGACAAATGATCAGCTAAAAAGGGCTCCGATTATTTTTGTTTCATATGCCAACACTGAATGCAAAGATGGCTTTCTCCAGATTAAGCTGCAGATAACACATCACACATCTGAAATCAATTACCCCGCTTTCCTGCGTCTCCCTTTCACACTGAAATTTGTATTTGTTTAGGCTTCTCTCTAGCAACATCATCGTTAATGACATCTCATGCAGCTTCTAAAATCTGTGTGTACTAAGCATACACTTTAAAAGGTTGTTCATACATTTGTCTGATGTTTAAGAAAAGGGTATAATAGTCTGTAATAACTTACAGGTTAATCTCAAACAGCAAAAGCCTTGAGAAATGAAGGGGTTTGGACTGTAGAAACTTGAAAAGGGTGAAAATGCATTCTGGTGGGAGGGCTTGTTTGGCAGTGTTATTCTTTCATACATCCCATTTCTGTCTCAAATAGCCCTTGCTTAACAGATGGCTTGGTTTTGGACCTCCAACTTTAATCTTTATTGGTCCCAAAATGATGGGGTTTGGGTAGTGTGGCTTCCTTTATTTCAATTTGAATATGCTCAGTAGTCAGCCTGCTGTAAGCCTCAGTGCTGATGCTCAGCTGGGCATTTTTTCCTCATTTGAAATCCATTGCTGTTGTATGGAACACAGCACATTACAAGTCATAGTAATACATGTTTTGTGTCATTTTTATTTCCAAAGGATCGGATACCTTCCAGATTTGGAATGGTGGGCAGTTAGGGAGCAGTGTGGCTGCCATGCAAACAGGCTAATGTCTGTATTCATATGTTAGTGCTACTTGTGGCTTCAAAACTGTGCATGCACAGTCTGTAATTTTTAAGAAAAAAAAGAGAGACGCGTTTTCTGAGACAGTGTGCTCTGCCATAAGAATATCAGTGTTATTATCAAGAATTCATGGCTCTCAATACAGCAGTGGAGGCACAATGGAAAGGAAGAAGTAAAGCTGAGTGTTTTGAGGTTCCTCAAGGGTCAGCGGGGAAAGAAAATCGAGAGCAGCAGCAGCTGCGGCAGCACTCTCATCAACAAAAGAAACCCCTTGTGCTCCCCGAAACCAATTTCCAATTGTGCCACGGTCCATGTTCCATATGAAGTGCCAGATATTAAGTTCTCATGGGTGGAAAGAAGCCTGAAGTGCTTCTGGCTCTTGTAATGGCTTTTTTCTTTCAACTTAAACTACGGCTGAGTTGTGCTTGGGGGCAAGGAGCAACGGTTTGAAAGGAGAAATCCTTGCCAGAGGTATGGGACCCCTGAGGAAACACCACTTGCAGAAAAAGCTTTCATCACTTCTGCTCACCCAGATTGTAGCTTAATTTACCTCGGGATCTTGTTAGCTTTAGTTCATTTGTTAGCAAAATAATGGCATCAGCTCTTAAGGAGCTGTCATATTTAGTTCCATGTAGGCTGTTACTATTGCAAATCAGATAAAATGGACCTGCAAGATACTCTGTGCTGAATGATATAGGTACACGTGAAAATGTTAGCTATTTTCTTCTCAGTATAGGTTAAAGGTACTCTTATGTGGGTGTGCGAAACAAGATCCCAATTATTTGGATATATTGAATTTATTTAAGGAATGTTTCGGTTGTCTTCGTTATATTAGGAAATGGCCTCAAGTTGCACCAGGGGAGCTTCAGATTGGACATCAGGAAAAATTTTTACACAGAAAAGGTTATTAAGCATTGGAATGGGCTGCCCAGGGAAGTGGTTGAGGCACCATCCCTGGAGGTATTTAAAAGACGGGTTGACATAGTGCTTATAGATATGGTTTAGTAATGTGGGTGTGTTTTGGGGTTTTTTGGGTGTTTTTTTGTTGTTGTTGTTCTTTTTTTTTTTTTTTTCCAGAGTTAGGTTGATGGTTGGACTAGATGATCTTAAAGGTTCCTTCCAACCTGGGCAATTCTATGATTCTATATGGTAACAACAAGGGAATTAATCTAAAAATGTGATCACAGCAAGCGATTCTGTGATACCAGCTTCACCGACTGAACTTTTTACTGTACTTATTTTTGCATTTGCCATGTTTCCACATAATGTAGTGAATCCAGCTTTAACGACCCTCTCTTTGCACTCAGTCTGGTGTAATAATTTGAGTTTGATTTTACAGTCCCCTATAAATCATACTACTAAAAGAGTAATCGTTGCGCTAATAACCACCATTTCGGAAGAACTCCCAATGGATCTCTGCTGTAAGGTGAGGCTTTCACTGCAGAAAACTTCAAAATGCATCCCCTTACTGTTGAAATATCATCAGCAAGTTTCTGGGCTTTTTAATGTCTTTTTAAAGAAGTTAAATAATCCAGGGGCTTTAGCTGCATTAACCTGCAAAGGGTCACTGGTAATGGGTAGGCGCACGTGTGTGTGCTGTTTACTTCTCCATCGAGCTTGGGTAGAGATAACTTTGTCAACTGATCACAAAAAGACATTCCCCCCTTTAGCAAAATCATGGAATCTTTTGATCTATTGTTAGCATATTCTTTGCAAGACCATGACATGGAAATGAGGTTTTTGTCGTGACCTGGTTGGACAAACTTCAGGGTGAGTTGGAAGCTCCTATCAAGGCTTTCCCAGCTTTGCAGTTGCTGGCACCTGAGCTTCCTGGGGCAGTGCGAGCTGTGAAACGCCAGTTCATACTGCAGTTACACTTTCTAACTGTGATTTAAATGTCGGGTATGTCCTCCTGCCAGAATAAACACCATAAGCCCATTGTTTGAACACACACATTTAAATTGTATGAACTCTTTTTATAGAATACTTATGTATGTAAATGTTCTTTTTATCCCTTGAATGGCATTTTATTGTTTAAAAGTACTTTCATTTTCCCCTTAGCATGACCTTAAGCAAAGACACTGTTCTTTGGCCTTAAATGATCCAGTGAATTTATAATACACAATTAATTCCAACCCCAGCAAGTCTGGCACACTGTGTTGTTAAGGATAGTAGGAACCGTGGTGATTTTATAATGAATTCACTTCAAAACCCAGCAAATAGTAGCATACAAGGACAACTGACAGCTGCTTTTCCCAGCTAAATTTCACCACTGAGACTTGATTCCAAGAAAAATAACAAGTGAGGCTTGGTTAGTAGTGCTGCAGCTTGGAATACGAGTCTTGACAAGGGGAAAAATCATTTGTACTGTACTAGCTTTTCATGAGCTGGGGCAAAGAGTAAATCTCTCCAATGGCAAAATAAAGCTGTCAGACAGCTTTTTCATAAGATGCCATTGGACACCAATATGACAGTTCTCCCTCCTGATCTTTTTTATAGGTTGCTAATTCTGAAAGAAAAGTCATTTTCGCCTACATTTTTGTCAATCCAGGCAATGAAATTTTAAGAAGCAGTTGTGATACTAGAACAAAAATACAGACTGCTGCTGAATAACCAGGAGGACTTCTGTTGTCTTACTGAACAGATGCTTTAACCAAATGTCTAGTAACTAGGATAAGATTCTGTGTTTGCTGCTTTACATTTTGAAATTGATCCGTACATATATGAAATATGTTATCTGAAAAACAAGCACGCAAATATATGAGTACATGAGAACACTTTCATGCACTGAAGACCACCGCAGTGGCCATCAGCGTGAGGCATGAGCACCACTAAGCAGGCAGTGATTTTGTTTCTCAAGAACCTGAATACGTTCCCTTCTTCTCTGTCTTTGCTGGACATAGATGAGAAAATTTAGGCTTCTCTCAGTTAGGCCAGCCTTTATGTACTGAAACGTAATTGAAGCCTAAGAAGTATGGTGAGGACTGATTCCAGGATACATTGGGGAGCCAGGGCTCCTGGCTGGGCAGCTAAACGTCTGATTCTAGTTCCTGATACTGAAGGTCATGGAAGTTCTAGTTTGGGTTATGGAGATGGTTATCCTTGCCTCCACTGCAAAATGCACTATTTTAAGGCTGTGGAGGAAAAGCGCAGCAATTAATTCCTAGGTGCTCTTAAGAAAATGGTGAATAGAGTGTGTTATATTAACTTTACTGAGATTTGTGACAAAATTAATTGTAAATGTTCTTTCGAATATTCCAAGGTAAAATCATCAGTATTTTGAATGTTTGTCACAAGTATTTTCCAATATTTATCTTCATTTTCTATTAAAAATCTTAACATTTTTCATTTATAGACTACTTTTGAAGTATGACATAATTCTGAATATCTTAAAAAGGAAAAAAAAAATCCCTTTCTAAGTGTTGTTGCATTAAAATGCCTTAGCCATGAATTTAGACATCAAATCATATAAATTTTTATATTAACAAGCAGGCTGAGGAATTATATATTTCAGGGTTCTGTTTCTGAGCAGACTTTAAATGTTAAATTTTCAGAGTTTACACAGCTTTTGCAAATAAATAGTAATGTCAGATAGACCAACTGCCTCAGTGAGCTTATAAAGCAAACGAATGCTCCAGGCTAGTCATAGTAAAAGAAAAAAGAAAAAAAAATAATTTATTGCATACTAGCTCTGTGAAGAAAGAACTAAAACAGGCACAAGTACGTACAGAATGAAAGTTATCATAAATAACAAACTAAAATTTGCAGGTCATATTTCCATTAAACTCACAAGGTGCTATAAATTTGGTAGTCCTCATTTTCTGTAGTGGCCAAGGGTTCTTTTTCATTGTTTTCTTTTTGTTGGTTTGGTTTTGAATCTCTGCTTTCTGCACAAAGTTTCCCAAGTGCTCAAATGCCCCATTTGTGTTGCCGTGAGGGTCTGACTAACCGAACTCGTAGTCATTAGTAGAATGATGACTGTTCATGTAATCTCTGTTCATAAATACTGAACGCTCCTTGTACCCGCAGTTGGCTGCAAAGAAAAATTATTTATCAATTAATAAAATGACAATACCAACGTAAGAATTTACTTCATTTAAAAATGTCATACTAAATTTGTGTATGCATATTGCACACTGCAATAGAAAGTATTACTGAAAAAAAATGGAAAACTGAAAAAAATATTAATTAAAAGAAAAGCAATCTCAGTACTATCACATATAGAAATTACATATGGATTGTCGTTTTATCCTAGAGAGTTCATTCAAGAAGTGACTTTCTACACAGGTACTTTCACTGAAATCTGGAAATGTGACCAGCTCAGCCAAACTCTTCTCTCAACTTTGTTCTCTCAGTTTCAAATAATTCGGCCTTCTGGGGGATCACCTAAACTGACACAGCTCACTCACGGTCTGCCTGGGGCGCCAGCAGGAGCAGATTCTGCTCTGGGGTTGAGCATCTTCAACTAGGAGTTTCTGCTGTTGCCATGAAACTCCTCCGCAGCTGCACGTTTAGTCCGGGCGGGCGCTTCCAAGACGCGAGGCAGGGGCAGCAAACTACAAGGTGTCTAATCAGCTTCAGATCAGTCTTAAGCACATACATAATAATAAAGATGAGCAAAATAAAATCAGCACAAAATAAGCTAAGTCAGCAAAACCTACCCAGCTTTGACACCCTTGCCTTTAAGAATCCTGTATTGGAACATGTGGATGTACTAAATACAAGAGTCACATCAAACCACGTTTGCTTATTTTTTCCAAATACTAAGTCTTCAGAAGCTGAGACAAATGACTCACAATGTTCATAAAAATGATTTTACCTGAATGGAATAGGTACTGCTGATGGTGTAAGGAAAAAAGACAGCAATAAGAAGCAAGGTGAAAACCATGAAGCACACAGCCATATTAGCATGCTGATCTTTTCAAACAGGGACAAAATTATTCTTTCAGTGCCTGTTTCTTCAATGCAATATCAGATAGAATTCCCGCACAGGCTCTAATGAACCATGACCTAAAATCAAGTTACCCTTGTGTCAGGCTAAAGGTACTGTATGTTATAGTGGAGCTTAATGCAAAATGCACGTGTAAAGAATATATTACATTCCAAACCAGAAGAATTATATACCTGCCTTTCCACATGTGCAGATTAACTTTTTTGAAGTTTTTTCTTTAATGTCATCGTCGTATATTAACCCTGGGAAATATCTTTCATTTCTACCTATGATTAATTTAGGCTTCCAAAATTGTAGTACATTTTTGAAAGATATCTTTGGGCCTATTCTGCCAATAATAGGAACTGAGTGATTAACGTTGTTTCATTAACAAAGAAGGGAAGAAGTGAACAAAAGAATCTTTTCTAAAAATAGTAAAAATTGTACACATAGTGTGATTGTTGTTGACATTCCCTAGCATTTAATAGGGAATCTGTAATATTAATGGATAACTAGAATGATTCCATTAAAAAAAAAAAGTGTAATTCGAAGGTATCCAGTCCAGTAAATTAACAGCTAATTGTTTGTAGGGGGTCAGCTACATGTAGTCATTAAAGTTAGGCAACGTTCCCAATGAGCAGTTTTCACTGGTCTTGTTTTTCAGAGGTTCTGAGGCATTGGCTTCAGTTTGAAAGTTCTCCTAGCCTTTCTTTATAAATCATTCCCTTTCATTTTTAAGGACCAAATAGAGGTCAGGAAAATTTCCTGACAGGCAGAAGCAGGATAATCCTTAAGCAGAACAAGTTGTAGCTTGCTTTGATTCACCATGAGAGGCTGCAGATGCAGACAGAATATACAGGTCCAGAAATGAATTAGGCAAATTCATGGGCAGTGGATCTATAAACAGACACTAACAGGAATAGGCAGAAATATATACCCTCTAGCATCCTTAATGCAGTGAGTTCATGTTGAGGGAGTGCAAAAATAATCAACCACAAGTAAATTCCAAACTCGGATCTTTTCTCTAAATATTGCCTCGCCTTGTCCTTGTCAGGCATGGAACCCCAGGTGAGAAGGGCCATGTTCTTTGCAGTGCTGCCAATATTAATTTCTGTTGCTATTCTTCCCAAGATAAAGTACAAGGAATGGGAAAGAGCTGGGGCAGAGAACCAAAGGAAGAGCTTTGGATAGTCACCGCTCTTGCTCCTCTGTTTCCAGAAGTTGGAAAAGGTGCGTAGGGGTAATTGCTGGCACGGAGAGCAGCCTCCTCCCTTTCAGCAGAAGCAACACACTCCCAGTCTGCCTTCACTGGCCATCGGAGCCAGCCAGGCTGTGTGGAGCCTTGTTGCAAAAAGTGCTGTCTTTTAATGACGGAAGAATGAAGAGACTGGAGGAAAATTTGCTATGGGAAGGAGATGGTGAATGAAAGAGAGGCATTTAGCTTCTCCGGGTAGTTTAGAATCATAGAATCATAGAATCGTCTAGGTTGGAAGGGACCTTTAAGATCATATAGTCCAACCATCAACCTAACTCTGAAAAAAATAAAAAACAAAACAAAACAAAAAAACCCACAAAAAACCCCCAACAACCTAACTAAACCATGTTACTGAGCACTATGTCAACTCGTCTTTTAAACACCTCCAGGGATGGTGCCTCAGCCACTTCCCCGGGCAGCCCATTCCAAGGCTTAATAACCCTTTCCGCGTAAACAGTTTTCCTAATCTCCAATCTGAACCTCCCCTGGCGCAACTTGAGGCCGTTTCCTCTTGTCCCATGGCCTGTTCCTTGGGAGAAGAGACCGACCGCCCCTGGCTACCCCCTCCTTTCAGGGAGTTGGAGAGAGCGAGAAGGTCTCCCCTCAGCCTCCTTTTCTCCAGGCTGAACACCCCCAGCTCCCTCAGCCTCTCCTCACAAGACTTGTTCTCCAGACCCCTCACCAGCTCCGTTGCCCTTCTCTGGACCCGCTCCAGCCCCTCAAGGTCTTTTTTGTGGGAAGGGGCCCAAAACTGGACACAGCCCTCGAGGTGGGGCCTCCCCAGTGCCCAGTACAGGGGGACCATCACCTCCCGAGTCCTACTCACCACGCTGTTCCTGACCCAGACCAGGATGCTGTTGGCCTTCTTGGCCACCTGGGCACACTGCTGCAGTTTACAAATAAGAAATACAGTCGTTGCCCCTCTGAGGACTGTACTGTGAGTGGAGCCTCCTGAGTGCAGAGGGCCATGGAGCATCTGTCCACTTTACTCAGCGCCCTGATCTGAGTTCTCTCCATATTGCCCCTTCAGTCTCTGGTACTGAACAGATTTGAAACAACAGCCCTAAAATGTTGAAAGTAATGCCATTTTTATTAATCAGTTGCATTTAAAAATAATAAAACCAGTTGGTTTTATTAAATGCACAGAATAGAGAGTATAAAGTCTGCTTTCAAAAGCTATATGTCTTGAGATTGGTTGGCTACATTAGAAATAAATATATTATTGACTGTTAAGAGTTCTGTTCATACTACATTAACTTTTGTTTGGTATGTTTTTATATTAAATGAAGTGTTTCACACAATGATACTTTTATGAGATGAAAAAGGAATCACTTTTCTATGACACTGTAAGATACGTGAGAATACAAATAGTTTCCTTAGTCCTTTACATTTTTCTGAATATTCTGTGATAGAAAACACTGATGACCAGATTCTTTGCATACCTGGATTTAATAACTGCAAATCTGAGCTAACATTGTAAATGGATTTAAATAAGAACTTCTTTTTCGCATTAATTTTAGTCAAAGTCCAATACTGCAAAGCCATTGCAACCACTGTTAATTATATTGCAAGTAAATGTTAAAGGGGTTTTTTTGTGTGTGTGAGAGAGAACTGAATCACTAAAAATACGTTTTGAATCTGATGTTCTGGCCTTACTCCAATGTCCACATGCCCCATTAAAATAAGATCAGCCATTTTGCCCTTAGAAGACTGTTCTCACACCACAACTATTAACTTTATCTGGAAAGTTAATGAACCTCCTAGAAGCTGGATATCTCTGCCTATTTTCTTGGTATCCACATCTTACTCTGATACCATCATTACATTTCTGCTAAGTGACTGAGTAATAGACACACAGCACCTTGCAAGTGGCTTCTCTTCAAGAAGGGAAATGGAAAGGCAATCTGCTCATAACTTAGCACACATAAACACTTTTTACAGCAGCCCTTTAAGGAGAGCAGTTTTGTGCTCAAAGAGCAATTCTGCGTCAATACTTGATTCTAACCAAAATCCCAAGGCAGGCAGGATATCTCTCCTGCTTCTTTGTCTCATGATGCTATTTGTCCACGAAAGCCTAGGCAAAAAAAGCAGTCAATCAGTGACAACAAAAAAAAAAGGTATACCGTGACTCAAAATTTGTTCCTATGGTAAGAAAAGATAACTTCAAAACTGGAAGAAATATCTTCTGGTATTTCTTGTCATTGTAATACAATTGAAAACTTTTATATATAATCCTTTCCCTCTACTGTTTTTTTTGTCCTTAAACTCATTTTATATACTTGTAATGCCATAAGACTGATAGTATTGATATTTTAGCAGAATAATCAGGTATGATAAAGTAGTCTGATGCCTAGAATTATATCCATTAATGATCAATCTTCATGTTGGAGCTCACTACTACTTCTACTAGGATCAGCCCTTTCCAACAGCTTCCAAAGCAGACAAAATTAACAAGGGCTCCAAAGCAGAAGGATTCACATCCTCAAAAGAAGACTATAGAGCTATAAAACAGGGTGAAACGTGAGAGGGGAAGAGTGATTCTATTTCTAAGTATTTTTTTACCTGCATGATACATCCTTCTCCCTTCAAGCTTTTCTTTTCTATTGTTCTTTTAATCTTTCCAATGCAGGGTTTTACTATTTGTTATGCCCAGTCATAGTGGTGTCTGCAACATACCTGCATAGCATTCCTGATTTGGAGTCTATGAATTCTATACAAAATGCTGCTCTTCTCTTTTTTGGCTGACATGATGCAGGATGGCCAGAGAGGGCTGTTCTCATTTGGCTGGGTGGTGGGACACCCACCACCAAAGGGTGGGTCTCCCCACCCTTTTTTTTTGGGTAACCATAGACTATCAAGGTGATCCAGAGCCTCTTGTATGGACCACTGTGGCGCAGCGTAGTTTGGTGTGATGCTCATCCTTTTCCAGTGCATGAGGTTATGTCCTAATGGAACATCAGCCACCAACCAGTACAGGTTGGGGGCTGACCTGCTGGAGAGCAGCTCTGAGGAGAAAGACCTAGGAGTCCTGATGGACAACAGGATGACCATGAGCCAGCAATGTGCCGTTGTGGCCAAGAAGGCCAATGGCATCCTGGGGTGCATCAGGAAGAGTGTGACCAGCAGGTGGAGGGAGGTCATCCTCCCCCTCTGCTCTGCCCTGATGAGGCCCTATCTGGAGCACTGGGACCAGTTCTGGGCTCCCCTGTTCAAGAAGGACAGGGAACTGCTGGAGAGGGGACAGCAGAGGGCTACAAAGATGATGAGGGGCCTGGAGCATCTCTCTTAGGAAAAGCTGAGGGACTTGGGTCTTTTTAGTCTGGAGAAGAGAAGACTGAGGGGGGGACCTGATCAACGCCTATAAATACTTAAAGGGTGGGTGTCAGGAGGATGGGGCCAGTCTTTTTTCAGTGGTGCCCAGGGACAGAACAAGAGGAAATGGGCACAAACTTGAACGTAAGAAGTTCCACCTAAACATGAGGAGGAACTTCTTTCCTGTGAGGGTGGCAGAGCCCTGGAAGAGGCTGCCCAGAGAGGTGGTGAAGTCTCCTTCTCTGGAGACATTCCAAACCCACCTGGACACGTTCCTGTGCAACCTGCTCTGGGTGGACCTGCTTTGGCAGGGGGTTGGACTAGATGATCTCCAGAGGTCCCTTCCAACCCCATATGATTCTGTGATTGTGTGATTCTGTCTGCCCCACCGCATGGTAGCCAGCTAATGTGGGCTGTCTAAGAGCCCCTCTATTGTGAGCCACAGCACAATCTGCTGGGCAATTACAGACAGTTGGTGGTGTCCAGGGGGGCAGTGCTGGAAGTACGGGTTGTGGGAATGGCTAGCAGAATATGTGCTGAATGCAAACCCCCTAAAATCATATGTTCCCTCCTTGACCTTTCTGCAAATTTAATCATGTATGTTAGTATCTTCCTAAATTCATTTGTGTTCCTAAGCCTGTGGCTAGGTCTTTTCTTCAGAATGAAGAAGCATGCGCCCAAGTGGGGCCAGATGCCTAGCTAGTGTATATGCACACTGAAAGAAATAGATGTGAAAAATGACTCTGTCTACACTAGAATACATTCTGGGTTTAAAACTGTATGCTATTTGTCATTTAAAAGAGTTAAAACCTATGCCCTGTTTGTGTCTGTCATAGTGGTCTATAACACCCGTCACCGTAGTCCGTAATGCTGCTGTCGCTTTCATCTACCTTAATCATTTCTACCTGGTTCTGAATTTTTATTTTTATTTTTATTTTTGACAATTCTATGTAATTTATTTTCTTCTGGTGCTTTAATTAGCAGTTTTGCTTCCTGGAGACATGCTTGCTGACTGAATCGTGCAATCCTTGACAGGAAGGGTGTAAACAAAGAATTTTTACTAACAGTCGAAACTACAGCATTTCCACTACAGTATAAAAACTAACCTCAAACATGAGAGAAAAAAAATACAATAGGAGCTTCAAATATGCTGCAGTTGGATCCTGTATCAATAAAAGTGATTCCAACATTCACTGTGGGAAGATAATGCTTACCCTTAACGTGCTTATTAAATAAACTTTTGGAAGCCAGGGCCACGTACTCTCGTATCTGATAGGTTGTGTTGCAGGTTGGAAATGCTGCTACAGCATTCACACAGCACACGCTTCTAGCTCACAGTGTTTAGTTCCACCGTAATTGAGTCACAGAAGCTAAGATGACCAACTGAGAGTCTAGAATCAAGTCATGCTATCACCGTACCCGTTGCTTAGCACTAGAGCTGAATGGTCGTCATATTGTGCAGCACAGGAACATCTAATAAAAACCTGCAGCTGCCATGAATTTTTCACATTACTGTGTTTTCAACTGTGTTATTTTATATAATGTTTAACAACTCAAAAACATTGAACAAAGCAAGTGTTTTCAGACAGCTGTGGCTTTTTGGGTTTTGGTGTTTTTTTAACATGTGTGCAGGTACTTGGTTGCTCTCTCCATCTCTGGAATTTAAATTTCTTTAGAGTTCCATGTGAATTAATTTCAGCATATGTCTGGGATAAGTAGATTTCAGGTCTAAATATCAAATCTAATTGTGAAATGGCTATTTTTAGAATTATGGATGTAGTTTTTTGGAGATGTATAAGTGAGATGCACAAACAGGAAATTATGAAAAGTAGAATATCCATTATGTAGGATTTTACTTGTAAAATTTATTAATAAGTGAATTCCGTGCAAATAGCTTCATTTGATTTAATGAGAAAATAGCAGTGTCAGATTAGATGAGGGAAAAAGACATTTTAAAGAAACATATTTATAGGCTGAGTTCAATCGTGTTTTCTAAATGTGAAAAATCACTAAGATAAATACATTGAGATTGATTGAGTTATTCACATGAGTTTGAAGTTAAGCTCATATTTAACTGTCTTGCTGAACTGGAGGAATAAAAGGAAACTTTTCAGTAAGGGCATTTTTCAAATTAAAAATTAAAGTGTGGGAGGAGTATTTATATATGTACATATTAGAGGCTTAGTTAGTTCAAGAGCAATAGAAATAAAATTAGAACAGTATATGAAAATATCAAGTTACAGACCCAATGCCAAGAAATATGATTATATCAAAGTTCAGATCACCTTTGTTCAAGTATTGAATAAAAAAAAAATTATACAGTTTTAAAAAATGGTTAAGATGCTTTTGGAGTTTGATAATATCTCTTTACACTTTGCTTTGGACCAGCTGGAGAGAGCATGATGAACATGTTTGTTTTCCAGAGAAGACAGATTAATTTCCAATTAAAAGCTGTTATTAAAAAAAAAAAAAAGAGAGAGAGAGAAAATGAATGCATCTTTCTGTGCAACATTTGTGGTCAAATGTTGAATAATCCATCTGATAGCTTACTATATGAATTTGAAATTAATTGAAAATAATTATGGAACTTGCTCACGTATTTCCATTATATAAACTGAGAACAATTAAAAAGCTAAACAAAGAGCATACAAGATAAAAAATATTTAATTAATTTCAGTCACTATAAATTGCATGAATACAGAAAAGAAAATGTGCTTTGTTTATCTGGCAAGGTCTTTTGAATTTCTCAATAATAATGAATGCATTTGTTTGCCAGAAATGTGGGATGGCTGTCCAGTTGTGTGTTGTTAACATCTGCATGTTAAACATCTGAACCCAAGTAATGCATCATAACACAGTAATTAGAGTTCTACCTTTTGGATGTATGATAACCTTGCATTTTTATTCCTTGCAGAAGGGAATCCATATACCTGGTGGGTTGGAAAAGCCAATGAGAAGCACTACTATTGGGGTGGATCAGGACCTGGCATTCAAAAATGTGCCTGCGGCATCGAACGCAACTGTACTGATCCCAAGTACTACTGCAACTGTGATGCTGATTATAAGCAATGGTGAGTGGTTTACAATATGGTAGGATAAGAATGACCAGAATCTCTTAACTTTTACAATACTGCCATTATTTTGAGAGCTAAAATTGCAAAATCAACTCCTAATAGGAAAGGCCTGGATTTTGGCTGCCCATGCAACTTTGTCTTCATCGTATTGAGTGGTATTACAATACAGTGTTTACATTCTTTCTCTGCAACTTCATTTTTTTCCCCCAGAATTTCTTGGTTTTGGAGTACTGTTTCTGCATTTGCCTGTAGAACATGAGAGAGATGAGTTGAAATCGCTCATCTAGTGACTCCAGTGCTCATGATCCATCTTTCATGAGAAAAATGTGTTAAGAACTAGGCTTAAAGAGTATTATAGAATGAGGCTCTGTATTTCAGAGGAAACTATTGCACTTTGCATGAGATAATTAAATATTCATTGGCGTGTTGGTTGAGAATACAAACCTCTAGCCCGTTTGGGATGAGACAGTGAGAACTGCTTCTAGCTTCTTCTCTAATAAATAGTTATTGATTCATCCCCGGTGGAATTAGTTTAACAGAAGGACTGAGGAAGTCCTACCCCAGAGTATTTTGCGCCTGGTAACAGGGGCAGTCTGCTGTGAGGTAATTGATGTGGGTTTAAATCCCTTCAGGCAGAAAAGAGAATTAAACCTGCACCTCTGATATTCCCCATAAACACTCTAACAATGAACCTTCTGCATAAAGCTCGTAATCATTTTGTGTGAGACCCTCTCTGTGCTGTTAGAACACTTTGTTTGTAAAGCTTCAACCATTTATGTCTCTTATCACGACAGGCAGCATTATATTTTATATGGTATGCAATGTTCAGTGACCAATTGAACCATACTTTAATGAACACTTTTTCCATTAATAGCAACCTGTTGGTAATTGAATCAATACTGGCTCATTTTGTGTTAATTGAGAAATTCATACAGCTATTAATGAATATAGAGCTACAGAACTCTAATGGTGTGTCAGGGATTTAAAAAAAAAAAAAAAAAAGAATAAGGAGAATCATAGAACTGGAGAATCACAGAATAGTTGAAGTTGGAGGGGACCTCGGAGTTCAGCTCGTTCAAACTCCCTTCTCAAGCAGGGCCACCTAGAGACAGTTGCCCAGGACCATGCCTGGACAGCTTTTGAATATCTCCAAGGATGGAGACTCTGCAGCTTCCCTGGGCAATCTGTGCCAGTGCTTGGTCACCCTTGTAGTAAAGAAATGTTTCCTGATTCTTAGATAGAACCTCCTGTATTTCAGTTTGTGCCCACTGCCCCTAGTCCTGGTACTGGGCACCCCAGACAAGAGCCTGGCTATGTTCTCTTAGCAGCCTCCCTTCAGGTTTTTATACACATTAATGAGATCACCCTGAACCTTCTCTTCTCCCAGGGTGAACAGTCCTAGCTCTTTCAGCTTCTCTTCATAGGAGACATGCTGCAGTCCCTTCATCATCTTAGTGGCTTTTCATTGGACTGTCTCCAGTAATTCCATCTCTGTCCTGTACTAGGGAGCCCAGAACTGGACACAGTGCTCCAGGTGTGGAGTAGAGAGGAAGGAACACTTTCCTCGACCTGCTGGCAATATTTTAGCTAATGTAGCCCAGGATACCATTAGCCTTCTTGGCCACAAGGGCACATCACTGGCTCATGTTCATCTTGGCATTCGCCAGGACCCCCAGGGCCTTTTCCTGCCAAGTCGCTTCCCAGCTGGTTGGCACCCAGCATGTGCCGGTGCCTGGGGTTGTTATTCCCCAGGTGCAAGACTTTACACTTTTTCCTGTTAAACTTCATGATATTTCTGTGAGCCCATTTCTCCAGTTTGTCAAGGTCCCTCCGGATGGCACACGACCCTCTGGTGTATCACCAGTCTCCTCCCAGTTTGGTGTCGTCTGCAAGAATGAAGTATGAAAAATACAACATTAAGTAATAAAGAAAATCTTCCAGGCCCTGCAAAAAATGATAGATTGGGATGTGGGATATCAAGCATTGCCGCAGCCATTGTGGTGCTAAGCTGTGACATTGTTAGGTTAGCATGCTGTCAGCCGGGATGCGGGGTGTGCTACAGAACACCACAGAGAGAGAGAAGTCAGTATTAGAGACAGAGGAATCAGACACGGTGCAAAACTTGAGAGCTAGAATTATAGAGAGAGTGAAGAAAATGAAGTCAGAGGACTGACTCAAACATAGGCACTGGAGCAGTGGGGCAGGAAGGAGGTAGGTTTGGTTCTGCGACAAAATGATAACCATAAAAGGAAGATATTGTAGTAATAATAATGATAATGGCAGAATTAGGAGCACTTATGGTTTTCATTGCTTGAGGCACTGGATGTGTATCCATGAATAATAGTCTGTGTACCGTATGTTGACTGTTTTCTTCTATGCTGAGGGAAATGCATGGGGGAAATAGCATTGACTTTTGATATCTTCTTGCGGCTTCTGTAAGAGTCACAGATGATAATTTAATAAGCAGCATTCACTCTATGATCTTTTTCTGTAACCTCTATGCCACCTATATGCACTGAGATTATATGGAATCTACTAATAAATAGATTAATATAATTATTGGATTTTTTTTTAATCTAAAATAAGATCACTATCATAATACATATACAACTGTTTCCTCAGAACTTCAAACAAGAAGACATTTACACAGTATTTCTCTGGATACGTATCAGGGTTTTTTTGGGGAAAACTGTATATTATAGACAGTTTATGAAAAATACAACTGGATATTACATTTTAATCTCTGGTGTGTGTTTATCACAAGAAGAAATGAAAGGCTCATTATAGTCTTTAAGGACATTTTGTTCAAGATTAATTTTTGCAATTTAGTTTTGGCAGAATCTAGCCAATTCCAACGTCATACCTTTTGGGTTTGGGAATTATTTTGAGGAGTCCTAGTTGGGAATTTTCGCTAGCCAGGATGATCAATACCGAAAAAACAAATGAGCTCCAGAGGTGAGGAGCTCAGTTATCAGGTGACTTCAGTTGTCAGGGGCAGAATGTTAACCGGGACCTTCAGTACATCTGGGCCCAACTCTTGGTGACAGCAAAACAGCTCCTGATTTGGACCACAGCATCTGCAACAGCATCTGACAAGGAGAAGAAGGGCGGGGAGACACAGTGGGAAGAAGGCAGTAGGTAGAGCAACAGCTGTCTTAGAAAAGGTAAAGAAGTAAAATGGGAACTGAAGTCTACTGAGTGGAAATTGTGGGAATGAAAGAAGAGAGATTCAGCGCAGAGATTCAAATTTTGAAGTGCGAGGCACTCTTTTTAAAGGAGATTGGGGAGCCACTGAAGAGTAAGTCAGGCTGAATCAGAATGATGTGGTCTAAGTAGAATATTGTCCACAGTTTTTATTGTAGAAGTTAGAAATTGTGTTAGAAATGAAGAAAGGAATTGCAGTTTGATGAACGATCTCATAGCAAAGGCAAGAGAATGCTCCCCTGGAGAACTGGATTCTAACTCTGCCTTTGGAATCACATTCTGTGTGGTGCTTGCCATGGCTTGTTTCATAAGCCATTTCTTCACAGAGGAGTCATTAGTTTCATCCTAATTTTCTGGGTACCTAACTGGAAACCCAGAGGTCCAGTTTGTGGAAATGCCGAATGTTCACAGGTGCAACTGGAATAAGTGATCGCTCTCTCTGAATGTATCTAACTCTGTGCTCCAGATCAAAAACCAAACCAAAACAAAACCAAACAATGCCTGTAGGCATCTCAGATTGACCACTAAAAATGTCTGTGTGCTTTTAACCTTAACATCTTTCAGCCCTGACACCCAATCTGTAGAATGGAGGTGATGCCAGATACTCACCTCACAGAGGTATTGCAAAGACAGGTCGATTTATGACGCAATCATCTGCTGTAGTAATGAGCACTATGGAAAATCCAATGCGAAAATGCAGTCTTTATAGAAAGAGTTGAAATACACATTAAATATAAAATGGGGTCCACATATTGAAGCATGAGAGAAAATTAGGACAGGGTTTTACTAAATGGGTATTGTATGCCTCCTGTACTGAATAATGCTGGAGCCCTCTGGAAAAAATAATAATCAGTGACGAGTCAAGGACTGTATCGTGGTGCTAGGTACAGGGGACAAATTAAGGCTCTTTAAGCAGCCTGAAATATGTGGATTTCCTGAATTTTGTATTTGATTTGATTTTTTTTTACCAAGTATATGAGTAATTTTGTATAAGTACAGAACCAGCTGTGTTAATTATGGACTCAGTTACAATGTAATTTTTCCCAGGGACTAGCTTACCCCATAGGATTGATATACCTTAAATCTGGATGTTTTTTCTATTGAAACTTTTTAAAAGATGACTGAGCAACTTTACACCTTGTATGTCTGGATAAAGTACAAAAGAGCATTTTGTAAGTTGTAGAGCTATTTAGCACATGCCTAATGTGTTGATTATCAGGCCCAGATAGTAGATAAGCCAAATGGTAGATACTGGCAGGGAATAGGAGATGTGGAATTCAAATTTATGTGTATTTGCACATATCATCTAAAAAAGAACCTGATTCTTACGAGAGGCCTGTGTTGTTCCTGCAATGTAAATATTAAGTAATCTTTTTTAAGATTAAGTAAAAACAAAGGTGGAAGATCTTTACCCAGAGCAATCCTATCAAAATGCAACTTAGTCCCAAATTTTCCATGATTTGTGTCCAAAATGAAATTAATTCAGAGGTAAGTGGATCAGATTAAAAAAAACCACATTAGTTTTGCTTGCTAACAAAGGTCATTCATTAAAGAGTCTGTGGTTGAAGTTCAAAGCCTCAGTCTTAAGAGAATGAACTCTACTGAGGTTGCTGTTATTAGTAGAAAGAAATTCTCTGCATTGCTGTTAAACAAAATCTTCTTCAAATGAGTAATTTTAGTAAAATGTAAGGCTTTTTTTTAAAAAAGCCAAACATTATCAGTTTTGAATAAAAATTTTATTGTTATTACTATTTATGCAGTTCCTTAAAAAATGGCCGGCACTGTAGAGATAGACAAACTGTACCAATTAAGTAGCAAATGTAAAGATTGGTAGCCATCAAGGCTTAAGTATAGTACGTACTAATTCCCATCCAAATCATTGATATTTTGGTTCCTGACTCCCTTAGGCACTTTTGGAAATCCATCTGTCCTTCAGCTGTGTGCGCTCTCAGTAACAGAGCTGCTGATGCAGAGAGAGCTGGTTGGTTACGTGACACTGGCTTCTCCTGTCCTTCATTAGAAGCTGCTAAGGATGTCTTTGGATTTTTTTTTTTTACCATTACTTTCTCATCTAGGCGGCAACTGGAGTTTCCACAGAGGTGTTATGTGATCAGAAGTGACTAAGTTGTACATTCTCTGGGAAAAAAAAAACAACAAACCCCAAAACCAAACAAAGAACTTAGTTTGGCTCTACTTGATTACATTTTGGTTAAATTTACTTACTATTTGTAGAATTATGAAGAGAAATCTTAAAAGGGTTCAAATGTGGATATATCTAAAAGAACTTGAACGACTATAGAAGTTGCAGTGAGGAACATGCATGACTAAACATCCTATATGTATATATATATGTGTATATGTATATGTGTATGTATATGTATATTAATGAAAAATTTCCCATTTAACCTGACAGATTGACTGCACACAAAAATCAAGTGTTTATATAATGCAGCCATATGTTAAAGCAGTACCTGGCAAAACAGACATTTTGGCTAAAATAGAGGCCTGTATTTAACAAGAAAACATGCTGGTTTGTATTACATGAAACCAGAAAACTAAAAAAAAACCAGAAAGAATAGAAAATTATCTAGTAAGATTTGTGATGTCCTGCTGTTTTGCCTGGCATCTAATAAAGACAATGAACCTCAATTTCCTAGAAATCGAGGAAATTTTGTAGAATTAGGCCTCACCACCTTTAAAGCTGTAATTCAACATTTTTGCAGAGCTTAAAGGCCATCTTTGAAATGACAAACCAGGAAACACATTTAATCATTTTGTGTGGAACTGTGTGCAGGAATTACAACTGTTCAATAAAAGTTGAAATATCAAAACTTATTTTTTACTTATGCTTAAGGAATAAAATAGTTGTATGGGAGAAGGGGAGGAAGCTTAGCTGACAACTTGCATTACTTCATAGGGTTGTTTTTCTTGTAATGATACAAATCCAGACAGCCTTTCCTAGGTTTTTAGGGTTACCTTTCAGAGTTCCTCTGTACGTTGACATTGGCACCCAGCGTTAAGATAATTCCAGTCAATCAAAATTTAGCACTATGACAGCATGTAGTGGCACAGAATAAAAATCTACATGAAGAGGAACGCTGAAGCCAGAAAGTCAAGCACTCAAACCGTAGAAAAATGTTAGATTTTAATACAGCTGGTAGTACATTTTTCCTGAATGATTGATAGATTGGAGCTGAAACTTTCAGCAACAGAAAAGCAGATAGCCAGAAGCCAGGAAGTTCAGTCCTACTAGTTATAGTTTGGCCATTAAATCTCCTCTAGTAGGGAAAAGGGTCAAGTGACTGGGTATTAATAGGCTGCTGCCTGTTCTGCATTTCTCAGCTGTGCTCGTCAGCTGTATTTGGTGTGCAATATTGAAACAGAGTTTGCAAGCCAAAAAATGTGGAATCTTCCCACTAAGTGAATTCTGTCCTCTTTCTGTATAACCTATCCTATATTTTCTTCTGTAGAAACTAGATATACCTTGGGTATGTCCATTATGCATTCCTCTTTTCTGCTTCTCCCACCAGAGAAGCCCGAATGCTTTTGTTACTGATAAACAGATTAAGAGTTTGGGAGATGGAGTGGAGAGATGAACTCCATCCAGCACTTGGCCATGCTACAGATATGCTAAGTAGCACCTTTCAAATTGTCATTTATTTGTGCCCCAGTACCACCATAGGACTCCAGCTGCAGACCAGGGGTCTGTGAGAGAAGGTTGTCTACAAATATGAAAGGGCTGTTTTTTTCCTCACTGTTTGTACTATCATATATATATACATAAGACTAATGTGAGTAATTTAAAAGTTAATTTGAGGGCAGATGAAGGGCATAGCATCTCTTGCACAAAAAATAATAAATATTTAGGCTACTGAATTTAGTACTTTAGGTTTGAAGGACAGCACCTGCTGCCCTGGAGTTGTCCCTGATGTTTGTGTTGTATTGCTAATGCATAGGCCACAGCTGGCAGCTCTAGTCCAGGATCTGGGCAAGCCCGGGATCACCCAGATGGCTCATTCTCCTTTAGAAGTGTTCCATGCAAGTACTGACAGGAGCCGTGTGTATGTAGATTATGGGACCTCACAGATTTGCAGCCTGAGCTAATACAGGTTGAGGGCATTAGGAGTTTAGGAATTCAATGAATCATGAAACCTGCAAACATTACTCCTATCTTCTCTCTTTTCCCTCCTGTATTATTCACCTTTGGGACTGGATTGTGGCCTTGTTTATAAAAAGCTGATACCACTTGACGTTTAGCTGTCATCCCATGCATTGATATTAAAGAAAGTGTTTCCCTTAATCCTTGTGGCTCACAGCAGTGACCAAACAGCTGAGGAACCAAATCTTAGCTTTCTCCAAAATTGAAGACACAAGAAAATGCAGGCATTGATGTGACATGACATAACTGTTTGGCAGTATGCTTTATCTTTTATTTTGCAGTTCCTATGATTTTTCATCCGGCAGGCAATACAAAACTAGGATAGCTGAGGATGAGGAAAGAGGAATCTGTACTTCTTCATGCATCACCATCAGATGCATGAGTTTCCACACTTCCCAGAGTGCAGCAAGGAAACTTGCTGCATATGTAAAAATGGTTGAGCTCTAGCAACCTGCTAAGGATGAAGATGATTCCCATTTGCCTTCAGGTTCCTTCATCATTCAGTGCTAGCAGTAATGAATGAACTTAAAGGGGAGAATGATGACAAGATGTTATCCTTGTTTATTAATTTTTTCCGTAAATCACTGTGAGACAAAATGTGAGTGTTCATCCTGTTGCCAACCCCACTTCTGGTGTTGCTGTCCAGGTTTTCCCGTGTTCAGCTGACTTCAGTTCCAGCCAGGCAAAGACAGCTGATCTCATCCAGATCTTTTTAAGTTACGGAGTGATTGAATAAAAAAAAATATCAGAATTAGGTATCTGTAATTATTACTTTCTGGCATAGTCTTGCTATTGTTAGAAACATCCCATCATTTTTGGAGTATTCTAACAAATTTATGAAGCTTATGAATTAGACGTGAAAATGCAGATATGATTTTTTTTATTGTACCATACAGATGATTTAAAATATAACTCCCAGCATATTTGTTTCTTTCTGTTATTAAATTTTGTGATTAATGTGTGAGTGACAAATGAAGTGACCAAGAACAGAAATGTCTGCTATGTCTTGCCTAGAATCATACAGAAATTTTAGTCTGAATGAAAAAGCTTATGGTTTTAACTTTAAAGTAAATGACCTTAGTGTCGCAGCTTGTCAGGTAAGGGCAGAGTACTCTCTGCACTGCAGAACTTTCAGCTGCCAGTTATTTTCTCCTCCTCCTGCTTTTATTTGTGTGCTAACTTAAAGAGTAATGACTCTGCCCTCAGTGTGGTGCTATGAAGATGAAATCACCCCTGTGCTGACCAGCCCAATGTATTTCACTCGGTGCCTGACACTGCTTAGCTCTTGAAGAGAGTGCTTCTCTTTTCTTCTTGAATTGTAGGACTCCCTTGACTTGTTTTTCTGAATCAGTGCAATTCTATGCAGAAGACATCTGAAATCTGTGACAACCTGTGTTAATTGGGTAGGTGAAGTGTGCAGTGCACGCTTAACTGTTATTAGTATTAGCAGTCATATTTTAGCTGAAGCAATCACAAGGGAGTCCATCAGGATGAAAGTATTAAGCCTCTGGTGTAAACAAAAGATATATCAGTTTTCATTGTTCTTTGGTGTACCAGGATATATATGCACAAGGGGGCAAGTAATCATACATGGGGGAGTGGGAGGGAGGGGTTGTCCCCAGGTCCCAGTCTTGATGGGGATATTTTCTTCAGAGCCACTGATCAAAATATCCTGTCAGTTCATCACCCAGGTATTTGCAAAGCTGCAGCTTTTAGAGGACACATCGTTCTTTGTCCTTTTCTCATTTTGCCCAGCGGATTCTTAGCACTGAAAGAGACCCGATAAAGGAAAAGAAAAAAAGAAAAAAAAAAAGGCAAGAGTTACCTGCAGTATTGCTGTTTGCATGGGAACTATTGTTATATGCGTACCGCGTTATCTTACTTTAAAGAGGAAGGTTGCCTCTACCGTCTGGGATAAACACTCAAAGCAATCCAGTAACTTCTCATAAAGTTTGCAAGTTGAGCAATAAAGGCAGTGGTTCTAATACCAAGAGAAAAGTTGTTGGTACATTTTTGCCTAGCAGAGGATGTAACAAAACAATTGAAAAATAAAATTTTAAAAAACCCTCTCAGTAAATTGGAAAAAAGAATGGCACCTGGAAACAATTTCTCCTCTGTCTGGCAGCTGGTTTTCTTTCTTAGATAAATTCCACAGTTTTCTGGTGGATTATGAGTTGGTTCACTTTCTGCACATAAGCGGTCTGAACAAGGCGCAGTTTTTTGTAAAATTCAGGATCTGTTTGTCCCCAGCTCTATGGCAGTTTTGCTCTTGCCTTCTGCAAAACATGATGAAATATATATTCTAAGGAATCAAAATGTAGGCAAAACATGATTTTGTTCTTGCTTTCATTGTCATGGCAGTAGTTCAGCTTCCGTTGCTAAATAAGTTGCACAGTTCTTCAGTGTCAGTGCTACTCTTGTATTTTACTACTTACAATATTTATGCTGAATCAGTCTTTCAACTGATTTTTATATGGAGCACTTTTTTGTAGGTGATAAGCTTAAAAATGTGTGAATGAAATAGTTCAAGTTTGCAGGGGGAAATGGATATACTGCTGATTACGTCTCTAGTTATATCTGGTTTAGTTGTATAATGAAGAAAATCATGTGTTTGGTGTTTAGCCCACCAAGTCAGCCTTTGTGCAGAAATGTGTATGGTAACATCTTCACAAAGACTATTATGACCTAAGTTTTATAAAAGTCCTTCTACACAGATGTTTTTGTGGAGATTTGTCATCTGACCTTTATATAAAAGGAATTTATGGTATTCTTGGAAGAATGGCCCAAGGCTTTTCGTTCTGGGTTTGCAGAATGACAGGAAGTCAGAGATGGCTGAGAACACAAAACTCTCATTCTAATGCCCCCTCACAAGAGTAGATCTGCCAAAAAACAAAAGAAAAGTTAAGCAACTGAGTTGTTGTAGTCAGAATCCAGTAATGAGGGAAGGAAGCCTCAAAATCTATGAAAAGGGAGTTGAAAATATACAGACATGATTGTTAATATGAGGCATCTTTGTAAATTCTCCTATGATGAGAATTCTAAAAAGCTATATTTTCAACTCTATTTTATAATGGAAAACAACAAAAGGAAGTGAGAAAAATGAAGACCCAGTATGATTTAATTAGGGGATAGGTGAAAAGTGGAAGAACTGAAGAAGGAAAAATGTGGGGCTTGTGAGAAAGTGGAAGAGCAGGAGCAAGACATTGAAGATTATCATGTGTGGGAATTCAATCGCAGGGAGATCCATCTTTGGCAGAAACTCATCCTAAAATGCCTGTTACTTCTGGTACTAAACTGTTACAATTGGCATTAACTTGACAGTTTCTATATGTCATTGCATCATATTATGTACCCATACATAATATTATGCATAATCATAAAAAGCAGACAGAAGGAATCCGATGATTTAGTATCATAAGTACTGACTTGCCTTGTGGTCATGAAAGACCAAATATAATAATAGGTCATTGATCCTCACTAGAATCTTGAGCTATATTGCATTAAAAGAGAATAATTAATAATTGTCAATATAAGTAAAGCAACTCTCATATGCTTGCCTCAGAGGAGAAAAAGGTGTACTGACAACACATCATAAAATAAATCTTTGTTATAAAAGTAATTTATTAAGAATAATGTTTACTAGCACAGTCTCAGGGCTGATATAAGTCACTTCCAGGTTTCATCCACTATCATCTCTATTTCATAAGAATGCAAACAATATTGTACAGAAACTTCTTTGCTTGTATTTTTGAATATTTGCCACATTTGAATATTTCTGCTTGTTTTCTATAAAAGTATATTAAAATTATTCTTATTACTTACCTTAAAACAAGCTACATTAGTGGCTTCAGTCAAAGGAGTATCATTAGCATATTCTGGTTTTTGTGGTTTTCTACTCCCAAAATCACAAAGACCCCAATATCAGCTCCAAACGTCTTGATAATTAGAGACAAGTTTAAGTGAAGAGCTTACTTCACAAATAGATTGCAACTTGATAAAAACATTTGTTGGGTACTCTGCTAGCTCTTGCTAGCTGTGATCTGGAATACTTGTGCAACTCGCTTATATTTGGAAATACCAAAGATAAATCATAGATGTTCAAAAGAAAATACGAGCTACTGGCTAATAATGCTCCCATTACCATTCTTTCAGTGGAAAACTATGGTCAATCAAGACTGCAGTGTCAGAGTCATGCCCCTGGAGGACTCAGAAGTCTCCTTTGTCTAGTTACAGACATGTGCAGAAGTTACAGATGTGGCAATGCCACTTTTTCTCAATCACTTATCCACTGAGGCAGCGCCTACACTTTTGTCATGGTAGGAGGAAGTTCGTATTGCCAAATGGAGAGAGCCTTGTTTCACCAGGTGGAAATACAACAGTGTGGAACCTCTCTGAAAACTCCTAAAGTAGTTTAAATCAAATATATATTTGAAATTTCTGTAATGAACCTTACTAAACACTTACTAAAGTGTTTACATAAAAAGCTGTAGTTTGAAACAGTAATAATATAGACTATATGGATTGATTTGGAAGAAAACCAGCTTTATCCAAAGGACAGCATATTCAAAACATTAGGAAATTGGCTCAGTTTCTCATAACTGACAGTAGAAATGCAGCGTTAGTACAGAGAATGGTGAATGCATTTCACCATGACTGGGAACTTTATGGGGAGGCAGGCTCCAGGACTGAAGATTTTGAGGGAGATTTTATTAGCACTGCTGCATGCTATTACTTCTCTAGAAAAGGGATTGCCGCTAAAACTGCAAAGAATGAAAACTGACACTTCATCATAATTTTGTGTTTCTTGTGCATCAATTTTTTTAATCTATGATGTCATATACATCTCCATCAATCTGGACACTTTATATAACTTTAGTTGCTAAGGCAGATATTCTTGTCATCTTTACCAATGAATATCCTCAATTTTTTCTTGCCAAAAAGACCTCAAAGATCTGCTCTGACAGTAAGGCCTGTCATCTTCACAAACTACACATTATTTTTTGGTAGGCTCTTAGATGAGGACCAGCACTTATTTTACTCTTTCTAGGTATTTGTAAGGATAATAGAATTAATAATGATTAGAAGCATTTTCTACTGTCGTGCAGGATTTCCTGGAAAACAAGGTGGCTAACCGTGGCTCAAGGGTTCTCAACACAAAAAGCTGCAAATAATGCATAATAGAACTGCCACAATGCATACTGGCTTTTATTTTAATTGCAACTCCTTAGAAAGGACCTATCTCAAGCAAGTTTCATGGAGGTACTAAATCATCTAATCTATTTTGTTAAATCTTTTCATCTTCAGTCGAGGAAGTGAACACAAAACATAAGTGAGGGAATGGAGCCAATTGCAAGTCTTGTCACAGAATAAACTGAATGAGGAAAACTGGAGGCCACCCCTGTAAACAAAATGGGAAAGTATTTTGAAATTGCATTAAATGGGTGTTTTCTTTCTTTGTAGGAAACTAAAGCAGAACAAGAAAAATCTTATTTTGATGACCTCAAGGGTATTTTTTGAAAAGACTCAACTTCATACTTACTTCTGTTGTTGATCTAGAATTAATATTATCCCATAATTCAAAAAGCATAAAACTGTTTTTATTTCTGGTAACATTAATTTTTTAGGATTTTTTTTTTCATTAAAGTTTCTTTAATGATTGCTGAAGGTTCAGCTAAGCGGTTGTGCAACTGCTCCAGCATTCAACAATCAGTTAATCTCTTATACCTGCCCTTACTTAACTTTCTTAACTTACTTAACTTTCTCAAGAACCTTCTAGTGATGTATTTCTGGTAGTTATAGCATCTGCCTCCTCACGATTCTTATTTCAGTTTCCACTTCTGATGTATTAATGGTTGTAAATCACTTATGACTGTGTGTAAATTCTTATAAGCTCAGCATAAATTATACTGATACAGGTGAAGAATATATGTGTAAACATCCAGGTTCTGTTGTATTTATCGTCAGTGAGTCCTCTATAAACTTAAACCAGATTATTATTCTTTATAAACAATTGTTTTTTTCTGAAGACCTTATAAAACAGGTTAAAGACCTTAGAAAACAATTAACTCATACCTTTCCATTTCTGAACTCCCTGTCCTTGAAGATATGTGAACATAGTTTTTTCACTGACTCTGTGTATTTTGTGCCCTTAAGATCTTCCTTCAAGAAGAGGAGGCAGTGCAAGCAGACATCAGTAGTAGGTTCAGAAAAGTTTTTAACAGATTCATGGAAAACTGGTCCATCAATGGATACTGTCAGCACTGTGCATCCCATAACATTCTTTATGCAGTCATGGTAGATGGTTGGGGGGTGGAAGGTGACCATGTGACAGAAGTGGCCACACTCACATGCTTGCCCTGAGTAGCATCTCTCATACCTACTGTCCACAACAGGTTGATGGAGCGGGTGGACTGTTGTTCTGATCCTACAGGAGATTTCTTCTGTTCTATGTTCTTCAGAAGGCTTTTGGCAGGGCTTATTTGCTCAGCCATGCTTCTTGCCCATGGAGCCAGGCTGCTTTTTAGGGCTGAACACACAGTGTTTTGTGCACACAACAGTTGGAGTTAGGAGCAGCTTATTTGTCCCTGCATTGTCTTCCATCTCCCATGTGCTAAAATGTAGTAGTATCATTTTCTCTAAAAATACATTGAGGTAAACATGAGTGAGGAAGAAGTATTTATGCTAGCAGGTGTTGATGAACACAAAAAATAGTGTCCTGTGAATCAAATGTTTACAAATATATTAAATCTGGAAACCAGGATTTCTAGCCATCAGGAATGAAGTTCTGGAACAGCTTTCTGATAAGAGTATTGAGGAAGGTCAGACATATTCTTCCTAAATTGAAATATTGTTGTGGTTTAACCTCAGCAGGCAGCTAAGCCCCGCACAGCCACTTGCTCACACCCTCTTATTGGGACAGAGGAGGGAATTGCAAAAGTACAAAAACTTGTGGGTTGAGATAAAGGCAGTTTAATAGGTAAAGCAAAAGCCGCACGCACAAGTGAAGCAAAACAAGTAATTCATTTACTACTTCCCATGGGCAGGCAGAGGTTCAGCCATCTCCAGGAAAGCAGGGCTCCATCACACCTAATGGGAAGAGAAACACCATCACTCCAAACGCCCCCCCTGCCTTTTTCCTTCTTCCTCACGTTGCTGAGTGTGATGTCAAGTGGTCTGGGATATCCCTTTGGCCAGCTGGGATCAGTTGTCCTGGCTGTGTCCCCTCCCAACGTCTTACGCACCCCCAGCCTACTGACTGGTGGGGTGGTGTGAGAAGCAGGAATGGCCGTGACACCGTGTGAGCGCTGCTCAGCAATAACTGAAACATCCCTGTGTTATCAGTGCTGGTTTGGTCACAAATCCAAAACCTAGTACCATAGGAGCTACTGTGAAGAAAATTACCTCCCTCCTAGATAAAAACAGTGCAGATGTGATCAGATTCTGCAGAAGATGAGGGGCTGCAGCTGCCTGCAGTAGCAGAGAGCTCTCCTCGGTGACTGTCCTGTGTTGCCTGGGTAGCCTTTGCTTGCAGGTAGAAGTGATAGACTTCTTGATACCCCTACATCCACGAGGCAACTTTTATCTCATAGACTCATTGTCTCTTATCTCTCATATCTCATTGTTTTAAGGCAAAAAGGATCTGCAGTAAGCTACATTTAAGCCATCAGAAAATAAAAGATACATCAATATGATCTGGATGAGGGGATCGAGGGCACCCTCAGTCAGTTTGCAGATGACACCAGGTTGGGTGGGAGTGTCGACCTGCTTGGGTAGAAAGGGTAGAAAGGCTTTGCAGAGGGATCTGGACAGGCTGGATGGATGGGCCGAGGCCAATGGGATGAGGTTCAACAAGGCCAAGTGCCGGGTCCTGCCCTTGGGTCACACCAACCCCATGGATGCTACAGGCTGGGGGCAGAGTGGCTGGAGCTGCCCGGCAGAAAAGGACCTGGGGGTGTTGGTCGACTGTGGGCTGAACATGAGCCAGCAGTGTGCCCAGGTGGCCAAGGTGGCAAACAGCATCCTGGCCTGGGTCAGGAACAGCGTGGCGAGTCGGGCTCGGGAGGTGATGGTCCCCCTGTACTGAGCACTGGGGAGGCCCCACCTCGAGGACTGTGTCCAGTTTTGGGCCCCTCACCACAAAAAAAAAGGAGGTTCAGATTGGAGATTAGGAAAAATGTTTACACAGAAAGGGTTCTTAAGCCTTGGAATGGGCTGCCCAGGGAAGGGGTTGAGGCCCCATCCCTGGAGGGATTTAAAAGCCGGGTTGACATAGTGCTTAGAGACATGGTTTAGTGATGGTTTTTGTCAGAGTTAGGTTGATGGTTGGACTCGATGATCTTAAAGGTCCCTTCCAACCTAGACAATTCTATGATTCTAACATTTGAGAAATTAACATACTCATTGCAGTAAAATGCAGCACAACATTGGCAAGGTTCTCAGTGCAGCAGCTGCAAACACTCTGAGCCCTTGGCCTTTGGACCCGAAGAATTAGTTTAATTCCTGTCTTCACCTAATGCCCATAAAAATGCCACAGATCAGAAGCACAACCCAGTTGCTTCAGGGTCAGCTTCCCCATAATGTCTACCTAGCATTGCTTGGAGTCCTGAAAAGCAACATTCTTATGGATAAGGGCGAGGTGTTAGGTCTTCTCACCCGCTTCATCATCAGCCTGCTTTGGCCGTGACCGTATCATCAGGGGTTGTTAGAAATCCATGGCCCAGAGCCTTTTCAGTCCATGCAGTCAGGGCTGTGCCAGTACGCTATGCAGTTAAAAGTCTTGGGGGTGTTCATGGAATATTGTGCTAGGAAAAGACAGGCTCAGCTCAGAGGGCATTGCGTTAGGAAAGGAATGGTGGGTTCTGCTAAGTTTGCTTGTCTTTTGTAGAGGAAAAAGAGGCCATGTGTAATATAAGGAGAGTTGCGCTCGAAGGCTAACAAGAAGGATAATGGAAATCCATCAGAGCAATAAAGTGGAGAGATCTGGCTAATGAATAGGTCAGTAAATCCTGCATAAGTGTGGCCAACAAAATAAATAAGTACTTGACATTCTACAGTCAGGGCAGCAAAGCAGGTTTTTCTAAACAAGGACATCTGCATTTGGCCAATATTTAGCAATGGATATAGCATGCTGTACCTTCCCTGTGGCTCAAGTCCTAATCTTGGTCCCTCAGTTGTCTCATAATGCTCTGAGTAAATGCAGTGAGAGAATCTCTAGCTACAGCCCCGCCGAACCCAGCTGCCTCTGGAGGTCACACAGTTGTACACATTGCAGGAATACAATTTTTTGAAACTTCAGTAAGTAGCTTGTTTAGTGTTCTTTCTCATTTCTCCCATTACTGTAACACATGTATGTGGATATACACACAGGCAGACAAGGGTAAGGGTATCATAAAAACATGAAAAGGCCATAAAGAAATTAACCTATGGAGAAGTTGCAAAACAAGGTCATCTGTCTTTTTAGCAAAATCACTAAAAAAGAAACAATTTAAATGAAGTTAATTCTTAGAGATATATGTGCATGTTTACAAGCAGAGGGATAGTGACAACTATCCATGGTTTTTTTCTTGTGCTTTATGGCAAAGTGCTTGCATAATGAAAAATGACATCTGTTAATTACCTTGATGCTGCACCATTGCTTTAAATGTGCTTTAATATCTTGGAGCATTCAGTTTCAGATAATTATTTCTGATGAATGGGGGTACATTTAAGATGTTTTGTAGTGGGATATTTAATTCTTCTTCTAAGCAGACCACTCATAGTAATAGATCCCACTTGTCTTCCTCAGTAGATGTAGCAATATTTTGCATTATTTTTATAGCACAATTTGTAAATTATCCTGTAAGGTTTTTTGCTGGATTTTGGTTTATTTTTTTAGCAATGGCTGTTACAAATTTCTTCTTCCATGTGGCTTTGGCATGACTTGATGCTTGAAATAGCTGTTTGTTCCCCATCTCCTTACTATTTTGAGGGGAATTTAAGGGATTTACCTTTCATAGGTCAAACAAAACAAACAAATGATGACAACATCAAAAAAAACCCATGAACCTAATGACTTCACTATATTGAGAGATATTTTTAAGCAGCTAGGAGAAAGCAGAATTTGTTTTGAAACCACTTTTAGTAATTATTTTATACTTAGAAACAACTTTTCTATTTATTAGGTAGGTGGAAAGAAAAAAGATAATTTATAGGATCACTGATTCCAACTCCTGACAGCAGTAGGTTAAGAAATCCTCATGTTGAGTAAGGAGCTACAGATGTACGAGCTGTGTGGTACATAATAAGGACTAAATTAAACTGGTCCTACTGAAAAATAGGCTCAGATACCTACATTTTTCTTAAAAATCAGTACAGACGTGGTTGGGGCCTTTACAGAAAGACACTAAATAGCTGAATAATAACTTCTTTTGGAATTTTAATTTAATAGTATATGACATTACTTCTTTCCCCCTCTTTTGTCTCTTGGCTACTTAGGTAATTTATTATTTAGAGGAAGAATGCTGGTATGCTTATTTTCCACATGATGTCTAGCAAGTATTGTAATTTTTCTGTGTCTTCCAAAATGTCACCGGTGATACAGAAGTAGGATAAGTGTAAGTTTTTACAGAGAGCCGAATCCAACACACCTGAACGCAACATTTTTTATGTAAGGCAGCCTTGCACTTACTAGCAAACTCTATTTTACATAAGTCCAAAAGTAAGGCTAAAAGGGTTCAGGTTTCATCTATATTAAGAATAAACAAGCCCAAATGAAAGAGTAGTTTGGCGTAAAAAGACAAAGGAGAGGATAAGCATGAAAAATGCTTACCAGGAGATACAAATTTGGAAACAGAACCAACCTACTTCTCATTTGCGCGAAGGAGATTTTGTGAGGTTACTTAATCAAGCACTCTGTTCCAAGGTGTGATCGACCTAGATTTTTTTCCCCAAATATTTGGTGTTATAGCCGTACAAGCAACTGAAGACGTGAGCTAAGTCACAGCACCCGTATGCTCCCCATGGTGCCTGTGTGTGAAGCATATGTTGGTTCCGGTGTTGTATGAGGTATATGCTTAGATGTGGTGCAAGGATGAACAGTAGAGGCAGTGCCAGTGAACATGTGGGAGCAAAGGTATATATTTATACAATCAGGTTTTACTGACTTTTTCCAGGAGCAGTAAGTCCCATACTTCATTAAGTTTTCTGGACCAAATTCAACACTAAGTTATGCGCCTTAGTACCTTATTGAACTCAACAGGCATATAGGGGCTGAAGTCAGCGTTAACTATAGCCATCTGTTATTTTGTTATGCCATACTCAATTATTTTTATTTAGCTCTTTCAGTCATATGAAATAAAACTGTCAAAGTTGTCAAGAACTCCAAGAAATGAAGCCTCTAAGCTACTGCTCTGAGATTTTTAATATTTCTTCCAATACAGATCCTTTTGCCTTAGAAATCCTGCCAGGAGCACATTTGGTCTGATAGTTTGATAGGACATGATCCAACGGCTTGTGGATAGTAGTAGAATAGAAAACTGCAAAAAATTCATCATTTATCTGCAGAGATCCTGCAAGAGTACATTCAAGAGTACAGATATTAAAAACACACATTTCGTAAGATAACTGCTGTTAGTGTGCACACAGTAAAATGTTACCGTTACTGTAGTTCATTCAGATGTACAAAAATGCATTCAGATGTACAAAAATGTAATTAAAAATTCTTGGAGTTTTAAATTAGAGAATTTTTGAAACAGGTGGTAGTAATCAGTACGGTGCTTCTTGATTTTCTGCCCTTAGAGTTTTGTTAGCCTGCTATTTCAGGGGAAGTTTCATCACGTGCGAATAGATCATGGAATGAATACAGATTTCTCTGTGTCAAAGTGATCAGGAAGAAAGGCATTTAACTGTCTGGGGCATGGTGAATAATTGAATGGATCATTTAATTTATTGTCCTTCATTTGATTACAGCTGTTGAGGAACAGTTTTTTCATGTTTCTGTCATAAAACAAAGCACTTAAAAGTTTCCAAGGATGACTAGAATGCTTTATTGGCATTGTGAATTGTGGGCTATTTTTTAATATTTTTATTTATTAACTGTTATTTTTCAGAAGACCTTTAGAATTTTGAAATATTTTGCGATAGAAGAATCGTACTGTTTTGAAAATGCCAAATGGAATTTTTCACCAACTTTAAAAAAAGTTTATTTGAGCAAGCTATTTACTCTTTCCATGCCAATTTTTCTTGGAAAACTCCATAGCATCCCATTTCAGCCTTAGCTCCACAGGGTTACATTCTTTTCTTTGCTTCAGATGAATCCCGAGTAGTCCTGCCTCCGTAATCGCACAAGGTGGAAGGGACATCCCAATACAAGATTGAGCATTTCTCCCAAAGGAAATGCCACACACATTCCTTGTCATACTTCAAGGGACAGAGAAGAAACAGAATTTTCTGAGACAGAAAATTGATTAAATTGTTGACAGATGCAAAGATCTAGAGGTGCTGGAGATCAGTTACATCCTGGTAGGATTCCTAGATTCCATTCTTAAAATATCTTGGTGTAGAAATAAGAAAAAATCACAGTCAAGTCAGAGGAGTTGCTGACCCCAAAAGAAGAGGAGCTCCAAATTTCTTTTTTTTTTTTTTTTTTAATGGGAAGGAACACTGAAGAAATGAAGTTCATGAGAAGAGCTGCTCTGCTTGAAGCAGGGACCTTTTGTCTCTACCATTGTGTTGGAAGAATATCAGCAAATCCTCAGCAAAGGCAGATTTTCCCCCGAAATTGATCCATACGGTTCAAAAGAAAGCAGAACGCAGTTTGCTATCTGCATTATTCACCTTCTGCTGTGGTTGGTCATTTTCTCACAAACTCCTATATGAGAGGAAAGTAAAGAAGTTCTTTCAGGCAGGAGCCCTGTAGAACCAGTCAAAACTATGCCAATCTTCTTCCGGATGGATTTTTCAAGTGAAACACGGTTCTCACCAATTTCTCGATGTATCTCACTTCCCGTCTCTAGGATACACGGAATCAGGAAGTGCTGTGAGAGCACTGGCGTATTTTCTGCACCTCAAGTTTGCTTCCGAGTTGCCAGAAGTTTGTGTGTCTCATCTCTTGCCAAGCAGAGAAAAGGCAAGAAATGGAGCAGGCTCCCTCCCAACTTCTTAACTCCGAAACTCTCACCAAGCTGCTAGCATAAATTCCGTGCAGATCCAGCTTCAGCATCAGGCATCTTAAATTGTTCAGCTGAATCGCACAAGCCTGATCATCCTAGAAAGTGTTGTTTAGACACTCTGTCTTCAGAAGACTCATGGGTTTTTAAGGTTTTTGTAAAAAAAAGAAAATTGATAATCTTAACTTTTTTAAAAATAGGCATCTTATTATCAAGTTTGGAATTATATACTCTATATTTTATCAAGTATTCATTTTTAATCACTATTAAACCATATAATCCTCATAAGAATGTTTATAGTGATTCAAATTAACCTGCATTTAATTAAGAGGTGTTATGGGATTATAAGATTTGAGAGATGTCCAAAGGAGCAAATTTATTTCCTAATGTAATTTTAAAGATTTTTCATCTTAAAGGTCAGGGGAGGGATAGACTGTGTAAAGTGAAAAAGGAAATCTAAGTCTCAATCCCAGGGAAAAAAATGTGAATTAAACATGTCTTTGCATGGCCAATTTAAACTTGTTTCTTCTGCAAAGAAGGTTTGAAATTCCTGAAAGTAGCTTAGGTAACTTGTGCTAAATACAAATTCCAGTGTTTCTTTTGTACAGTTTGTTGTTATTGAGGGTATCTTAAATTTGTTCATCATTCTTCTGGTGAGACTATTTGTGAATATGATGCTTGTGTATTAAATTAATCTAATTTATTCAATCTTTTGTAATTTCTAAACAAGGATTACTTATGCCTGCTGCACCACCAGCCTTATGTCTTTGGTATAATTTGTCTTTACTAATAGACTTTAAAGGATGGACTTGTTTATATTAGTAATCCGGGTGCTGGGATTAGATGGTCTTTCATATTGTTTCAATTTTGCAGGAGGTGAGTGCTCTCAAAAATAAAAATAAAAACCCAGACTGTTTTCCTGGTTTACTTCTGCATTTTCCATGGAAACAAACCCTTTGCAAATCCTTGTTTGCACATAGGTAACAGTTGTACCTGCACATGGGCTTTGCTTACCCAGCCAAAACACCCATTACATGGTAATTAAGTGCATGTTGCTAGAGATTGGTGGCACTTTCTCACTTTCTCTTTTTTTTTTTTTTTACCAGTGTGCTAGAGCAGAAGCTTAACTGCCTTAAGATCAATCTTAATTATAAGAGTTCACTTCTCCTAATTTTGCTGTTGGGAATATGAGAACAACATATTTCGTAGGACCTCAGCCTGTCCAATGCCAGTGTGGAAAAAACTTGAATTGAGTTATGACTCTCCATCACTTTATACGATCCCGCAGAGTAATGAGAAATTTTCCATAATACCTTCTGGCAGCCAGATCAAGGATGAGTCCTTAGCTCCAACTTAACGTACAAGGGTATCTGAGGTTACAAGACGTGAGAAAGGGACAAGAGAATCCCTGAGAACAGCAAATTCAAGCGGGGATAAAAGGTTCCAGCTTAGAGTATATTGTTGGCAGTTTACAATTCCTAAGAAGGGCAGAGCCCTGGGAACAGAGTGGCTTTTGTGCTGCATAGTACGTACATTTAAAAGTTAACTAAATTTTATCAAAACCTTTCAAAAGTTAGCTTTCTCTGCTTTAATCCTAGTTTTGTTTGCCCTGTTTCTAATCCTGTTAATTAGAACTTGCATATTTCCAAATAACTTGCTTCCATATTATTAAGGCTGCTGCCAAAATTGCATTGTTCATTAAATTCTCTGTAATATTAGCTCTTCTTAGCAATTCTAATATAAATAAAATTCTTGCCAGATATTTTTGGAAGAGAAAAAATACTAATACTTGGCACATCTGTACCCTTCACAATGTTTTTTACAGACATTCATTTGCAGATACCACACGGACTAAACTGCTTTATGCCTCTCTCAGATAGATTATGGAAATGCAGGGATTACAACAGAGGCGCTTGCATAGTAAAAAGCTGGGTCTTGTGAGAGGTGGACGATTGTATACCCTTGAAATGGGAATACTTGAGAGTCTGTATTCTTCAAACCACTGTTAACAATTAAATAATATGTTTAATACTGCAGTTTCAATGCAGCAGGTGTTTTATTTATATTCTCAAAACAATTCCAGTTCCTCAGCTGATGTAAGCATGTCTTTTAAAATTAAGTCCATTCCTACCTGTATATGTTCTCTGTGAGTTTCCCTGTGTAGGACTGGGCTGATAATAAAGTGATGTCTAACAAAATTGGAGAAAATAAATTACTCCAGTAACAGAAGTCTGGTTGTATGAAAACATTATATTATATAAACAAGTTAATAGTGATTCAGAATCTTATCACTACTTTGAATATGTCATTTGCTGATATATGCACAATGCATTTCTTTTTTACATACCATGGAACGCTTATAAAGAGTAAGTAGATGATCATAATCAAAACAATGATAAATCTTACACTAATATCTGCAGCTTTCATTCAAAGGCACCCTGAAGCACTTTGCAGATTATTATATATAGGAAAAGAAATTAGAAATAGAAAATTACACTGAGATTTCATCAATATCTCCTGGCAATAATTACAGGATTTGATCAGATTCATTCATCTCCCATTTGGCTATTAATAGGAATATGACACACTCTGAATTCAATCTTTTTTCTCTTAAGGGGATTTTCTTTGGTGAGGAAAAACATCAGAGACTTTCTCCACCCTCTTAATGTGCAAAGTCTTTAAATACCGGCAGAAGCATTATCACTTGCAGGAATTGAGTGTTCCAGCTGTGATTATTTCTCAGTGTGTAGTACAAAGTCAAGCATTATAATCAGCCCTTGGTTTACAACTTTTTTGACTTTGTCAGCACTGATTAGTATGTCCCAAGGAACTATAAGTACCTTCGAAAAGCATAATAGAGCCACTCAGTCTCTTGAGTGTATTTGTCTTTTTGGTGTATGCCTGGACCAAAAGCTATCATTATCCCTTTTTTGTTAAGAGCAAATGAACTGCACAGGTACTGCTGGAGAAAAGACACCGCACTTCTCTCAATTCTTAGTCCAGTGCTCCCAGCCCTCAATAGCTTCTGTGCAGGGGAGAATGCTTCTCCTGCAATGATGAGACAAGTAAGTGATTATCAGAAAATAAGACTATTTCTGAAAAGAACTCTAATATTCAGTTTTATTGTCATGGTAACAGCTTTAAAGTGACAGTATCACTAAATGCATAAATAAAATATTAAAATGAGTAGAAACATGATCAGTAAAGAAGAAGAAAATTGTTACTGCTCTTTTTAATTTCCTTCAAAAGAGTGAAAGCTATTGGTGGCAGGAAAAGTGCTGCCCTTTGACGTTCTTCTTTGGAGCTGAAATATGAGCTCTTTTCGTGAGAGGGGAAGGAAAGAAGAGAAATGCCAATAGTTTTCTTTTTATCGCTCTTTGAAGAATTCTTTATTTTAAATGGACGTGTCCATCTTTAAAGCGTTCTTTGAAAGAGTAACAATCAGCAGAGAAAGCCAGTCTCAGAGGAAAATCTCAGAAAGAGTGAAATGATGACCTACATTTATCCTCTATCAGAAGGGAGTGGGTCCCATGGATACAGGTCTTTAGCAGAGATGGAAGATTAGGTCTGCATACCTGGCTTTGTTATTCACTCTTTTCTTTCTTAAAGGGAAAGTCCTTTAATCTCCCTTTTCTTATATCTCCAGTCTCCAAATTGATGAATACGGTATCTTTGCACAGGGCATTGCAATCTGTGGATGAAAAGTGGTATGGTACAACCTGGCAGAATCTGCAGAAGCCTGTGAAGGTTACCCCTCTCTATTTTCCTTCCTTTCTGGCAGTCCCCTGTAGCACCTGGTACAGCTGTGTGCAACCAGAGAGTGTTAATGGTCTCAGCAACACAAAGGTCCCACTGAAAAAGGCAAGCTGCTGAAGGGGAAGAACATACAGATTAAGGAAAACAGTCATCTACTGCTTGAAATACTCTAGTAATTAAATCTTTAATTACTGCCTTCATCACAGAGAACTGACGGGAGTTCCAATGAACTGTTGTTCAAAAATGTGATGGTTATTTTCTTAATTACTTTAGTCGTGTTTCTTTTAAAAAGAATTTCTTGCCTTCCATCTCTTCAGAGGGACCCCGTGAGGATGATGACTGGAGACGCTACCAGAAAATACTACTATGCTACTGGAAAACTCAGAGCATTACCACAGATCATGCAGATCCCTGCTGTGCTTCCAAGTTGTTAGCAATCTAATGAGTCAGATCATGGAGTCATCCAAGTTAGAGATGAAAAAGACTCAGTTTCTTGAAATCCTTACAAGTTCCCAGTTAGGGTCATACTGTGCTCTTCAGGTACTTTTCCAGATCCTGAATTCATCCTTCATCTTGTGGTATTTTTGAACAAAGGAATTTATTTTAGTTGCTTACTTTAGATACTCAATCACAAGGCAAGGTATAGCTAAAAAGAAAGAGAAAAAAAAAAGATAAATAAATGGATTCATTTTCCTTCCTCTTTCTTTTGTGTCAAGAAGTATAGTCCTAACACTATGTATAACCCATTTTTTTCCCATGTGGATATTTTTGGACTTCCACATATTTATGTCAAAAAAAAAAAAAAAAGGAAAAGCACCTGAGAGATAAGGTACCTAATTAAATTTGGTTTATTTTATTTTCTATTTGGAAGAAACAGCACTCAACATGCCAGCTGGATTCAACTACTGAAATGATAAAGTAAAAATGTTGTAACTGTGCACAGTGATTTGGTCTAGGCATGAAAAAGGCAGCAGCGTAATCACTGCAGTTGAAATGAGGAGCTTTTAGACATGACTATAAATTGAATTTTAGTGATCTGGCTAACTTAAATGGGGTTTGAGGTGTATAATTGTGGTTAGATTCACAAGTTTAGATTTTTTGGACTTAAGCACAGTGTTAGAAATGACAGGACTAAGACGACAAGCCTTTTCAGATAATTAGTCTTTAATTTCTCTTTTTTAATATAATACTAAAAATATTAAATATTTAAAGAGCAGTGATTCCTTGGTATGCAGAGGTCGTATTGTTAGGATAATACCTGACAGCAACTAGAGCAAAAAAGATGCACTTCTAGGAAGCACTAGGATTATTTTTTTTTTCCCTCTCAGAAGACATCAGCGAGGAGATCAACAACAAAGTGTTACCCACTGGTATGGAGCCAGTCAGTCTGGAAAGCAAGGGGACCCACACAAGCCCAGCTGAGTCCGGAAGTGGCCACAAAGCAAGCTGCTACTCATAACTGTGTTCCTGGGTGACAGTAGCTGCTATCCATCTGTTTCCCAGTAAACTGGCAGCGTTATTGCTCAGTCTGATCTTGTTTGAGACAGGTTTTTAGATGATAACACTGTACGGGTATAGTTGTTGCATACCTATTCTTTTGGTGCTTAGTTCATTGAATAGTGATAATGATCAAAGAAAATTATTTTAATATGTTTCACAATTGCTTTCTTTTCCTCTCTGTAATTCAGGAGAAAAGACACTGGGATGTTGTCATACAAAGAGCACCTCCCAGTCAGTCAGATAGTGGTTGGAGATGTTGACCGGCCTGGGTCTGAAGCCAAGATATCGGTGGGTCCAGTGCGTTGTCAAGGAGATCGTAAGTTGGCTGATTTTCTTCCACTTACTCCTGGGTAAAAAGCAAACTAAATTGGAAATTGGTAACTTTGTAGACACTCCACGCAAATTTGGAGAAGTGGGTGTCTACTCAGAGGCTTTTTTCTGTGAAAGCATGATGCGATTCGAGAAATTTTGATTATGAAACTGCAGATAAAATGGCTCGTCTTTGCATTTAAAATATTGATATTTGCCTTTATGGTAAACACGGTAACTTTGATTATTCAACTAAGTTTACGTAGATGTATGCAGTAATACAGATTGCATAGGAACATCTCGACATCTGTGTTTCTGTTGAGTGCTCGTCAGTGTCGTTGTCGTTGCTATATATATCACTGTAAACCATGTTTATGGGTATAAAACGATGGCAAAACTTATGGCTGTAAACTCTGTTTACAGGTGTATAAAGTTTAACAAGTTTAACACTTGTTAGCAAGTGTTAACCAGATCAGGGCTAGATATTTCCATGTCAAACGTTGGGAGTTTTTTGTAGTAGTCTCTGATTTGGAGGCTGAGCGCTGATGGAGGTGTACCTGCTCCAGTTCGATCAGCAGGTGACAGAGTAAATCAGTGTAATGGATAAATTTCCACTTCACACGCACAAAAAAAGTTGGAATGCAGTGAGGAAGATTGTATTCTTCCTTCAATCTATTTTCAGAAAGTGAAATTCACCACCAAAGGCAGAGCAACTGCTTAAGGCCCTTTTAAATCACACTTAAACTCTATGTGGTTGGCACACGCCTTCTACTTGCCCTCTGTATTTGAAGGCCATTCTGTTACAAGAGGTGCAGTAAGGAAAAGTTGCCTGATTGAATTTGCAATAAGTTATATTTGCCTAGTCTATAAGGAATACAAAATCCATCCTCAGATGCTGGCGCAGAGTACTAGAAGTCAGCCTATGAGACTGCAGTGATGCAGCAACACTGAATGGGTTGGGCGTATTACATGCAGGTTGAGCAACCTGGTTCTAACCAGCATCTAACGTGGCATGACAGGGATGAGTATGGTTTGTCCTTCCTCCTCTGCCCCTTTAACAGCTACATGCTCTCCATCTGCACGTTTCCAAGTACTTTACAAAGAAGGTCAGTATCATTATCCCTGCCTTAAGCTGAAGTAATGAATCCCAACTGAGAGGACATCGCGTACTCAGTGTCATCCAGCAGGACAAATGCAAAGGAGAGTTTTCTGGGTCCCGGTCTGGTCCCTCAGAACCCTGGGCTCAGTAGTACAACTGAAGCTGCTTAGCCTCTTTTGCTGTTCGTGGTCTTTCTGGGTTGTGCAAATGATCCCTCTGGCTTTTGTTAATGAATCTGATGCCTAATGAGCAGAAACAAATATCATGGGATGTTTGCAAATTTTCATGTCACCTATTTGGTGCTTGTTATTTATGGTGACTAATCACAGGTCAGTTTGTATGTGTGTGTTTTTCAGCTATGTCTAACAAACATTTTCGTAATTGGCACTTAAAACTGAGGGCTAAGAAATAAGGGATAGCATCTTCCTTGCACCTGTATTCCTCATATCCTGAATTGGAGTGCTGCTGGAAATACCAGTCTCTAAAGCATGAGCCATTTCTAAATATTAGTATAAACGAAACCTCATCGGAACAGAGAATAGCCTTTATTAGAGTGCGACTGAGTGACACAGCCATTTGGGAAACTGAACAGGTGTATTCCTAACATCCTGATTAATTGAATTTTCTGTTTGAACTTTACTGATATGATTTGTAGTTTTAAAAAAACTTTGCCTATGAATAAATTTAAATTTACTTCCATGGCCATATATTATTGTCAAAAAGCTGGTGTAAGTTTTCTCACAGGAGATAATATAAACCCCGGTCCTTTGCAGTTAGTAAAAGCTCTCATTTTATATTCCCAGTGCATTTACTAAGCATTCTCGTTCATATTCTTTCCTGGCTGTACACAACAGCTGCTGTACCCCAGACCAGTATTCTCTCACCATGGCTTGTGGAAAACAAGGTTTCTATCCTGGGGAAAATTCCAAAGTTTCAAAATTTGCTTTTGTTCCAAAGGGAAGAAAGAACCATTTTTGGTGTGTTACATGCATCAAAGCCAACATTATTAATACTAAAGATGTTGACTTTCATCACAACACAAGTTCGGTTGCGTGTGTTTTGTAGTTAGTTATCATTGTATAATTTTTGGTGGTGGTAAATGAAATTCAGTTAGAGGTATGAAGACTGGCAAAGAAATACAGATTTGTGGTCCGGTTGGAAGGAAAGTGGAAAAGGTAAGAGTACCTATCCAGTCAAATAAAAATGTACCTATTTAGAAGGATTTCTCATTGTGGCTGTAGATCCTGTCAGTACTGTGACAACTCATATTGCCCTGAGGGTTGTCCATGGCATGTAGCATATCAACCCATAGTCCAGTGATATTTTGCAGCACATGGAAGGCCATATTCTCACATCGGAATTACAGTATAATTTCCCATGCACTTCATAGCTACTTCTGTGTAACACCTAGAGACACTAACGTGTCACCTAGGCCCAGTCACAGCTGTACCCGAGAGCTGTAAGAGCACAGCAGAGCTGCTGGCCTTTGCAGAAGAGACAGCTTAAAGCTTGCTGTTTGAGGGCAATGAGATTTAAAGAAAGCAACGTTATGTGTTGTCTCATGCAGTTCCCTTCCTCCTATACCCATCAAATTCTTAAAGAATCAATTAATCAATTGGGGCCACAACAATTAACCATTCCTACACTATGACTGACAAAAGAAAATCTGAAAATCATTCATCTCAGTGCCATTTGTTCAACACAAACCAAGGAACATTAGGGATGTAGTACACTTATTGCAGAATATTAATTGTTCTCGTATTGCAAAAATAACTAGATTCTTCTTTCAGAAATACAGATTTTATTTCGGTTCCACAAATGAAAATTTCATTTCTCTGTTCCCCTGATTTTTGGCCTGATAAAGGCTGCTCTCAGCAAGCTTGGATGGTGGCTATTGTTGGAAATAAAATCAGAAAACTTGTCCACACGTCATTATCCACCTTGTGTCCAGAATTATTTTTCATATTTAACTGCACCTCACAAATGCTATTTGCATCCTGAAAAGTAGTCAGCAAAAAAGGCCTTTATTACCTCTCTAAAGATCTGCTTAAGCTGCCGCATTCTACTAGAATGATTAAGAGTCATCTGGCATTGTGGCAAAAATCCCATAAATCTTGCCTGGGGCCTGTCTTGTACCTTGGATAAAATGTCCAGGATGTCTCTTTTCCATTTGCAGTTTTAGTGTTCAGGAATTCTTTATAAAGTTTTCATGATTTTTCTAAGTGGTGACCTACCAAGAGAACAGACTTACCCAATTTTATGCAGAACTGGTGCATAACGAGAATATGGATTCAGTGAGGTTTTTGGCATTATATTGCATCCAAAGATCAAGCAAGGACTTTGAGCAAATGTCAAGTCTACCCAGACTTAAAGCAAAGCTGTCCTTCCTGGACACTGCTCTACGAGCGTTGTACTTGGAGAATGGCAAAGGCAGTTTATCAGCAGATGCTCAGGTTTGTCTAAGCTGAACTGGAATTAAAAATGGAAATGGAAAGTGTGTGTCTGTGTAACTTTGACATTCAACAGTCCTGAGAATGTAATGTTGGATGAGGAAACTACTCTTGTTTTTCTCAAGGGAATGTGTTCTATGCAGGATCTAGAAAAAAGGACCAACGTAGAACCAGTAATTAATCAGCTTTCTTCTTCAAGACACAGATTAAAATTCCTTTGCAGACCTATTGTAGCTGTACAAATACTAATGCAATAGCACCTGGACTCAGCCCTGTTGCATTTGGCCTTGTCCAACCAGTAATAGAAAGACCTTGTCCATCTCTTTATGTCCATCTCCCACGGTAATGGGAAGGGGCACCTCAAGCCTTCTCCCTTTAGAGAAGGACACAAATATGTTGGGGGGGTGGGTGCAGTGGGGTTCTGTCTCAGCTCAGCCTCAGCTGGTAGATCAAGGCTGCAGAAATGGATCTGGTAATTTCAAACTGAAGAGCATAGCTTACTATCTTGGGGCTATTGCTACAGATATTTTATCAGTAAGCATATTGAATCAAAATTACTTTTGTGACTTTTGGAACCTTTTCAAGACTCTCTTTTCATTCCCCTTAGGAAAATACTGGTGTTCTCTGAGATACTTGTAACCTGCTAAGAGTATCCTTTTCCCAAGGACTTCCAAGGATTTGATTCGAGTCTGCTCTTTATAAGCCCAGAGGGGAACAGACTGACTATTCTGCTCTAGATTCACCTTTCTCCTTGAGTCTATTTTCCTTTTCTCCCATTTCTGCTATAGTAAAGACAGAATTTAAGGGGGAGATGTTTTTTATACAGCTCAGATTTATATTTCTCCATTTCCTCTGGTGTACAGTTTTTACCCCCTCAGTAGGACTTTGATTTCTGAGCCATGAATTTTGTGTTTTACTTCTATTATCTCTAATCTTCAAAATGTGGAGGAGGAAGCAGCTGCATTGACTGTGGTTCCCTCTAAGCTAAGGTTTCATGAAGTCCCATATAGGCACGGTTCATATAGGATCTGCGGCGACAGACAAAAAAAGTATCCTTGACAGATGACAGAAATTCAGGAACAAATCAAAACTCAGATCAGTGCATTGATTTTGTTTGTGCCTGTGTGTGTGTGACTGTGCCTGTGAGTTCTCAGGGGAAGCATACCTTGAGTCCTTTTATTCGGTGATTTTAACCATGGCGCATCATTATTCCTTTCATCACTTGATGCTTTGTTTCTTTCACTTCTAAATATCACTTTTGGCTTTACTCTTGTACTTACTTTTAGAATGTTCCAGTAAAGTTAGCTTATTTAATCAGACAGTGGTGTGGACATGGGCATTTTTTGTGACTATGGGTTTGTATCTAAACCACTCTACAGCTATCTAAAACAGCCAGCCCCTGCCAGGGTCAGTGCTTACAGGCTGGTATCCTTGGTAAGGTGTGGGTTTGTATTCCATAAATACTTCTTATGCATCACATGTGCAGGCTTGTGACTTAGAACTGTTAGTTGTCATGAAAAATAAATTTACTGTTTCATGTGCATCCTTAGTCCATTTTCATTACATTCCAAATTGAGGACACCTTCAACACCTTGAGCTTGCTTTTCAATGGTACCACCTGAGTTTCAGAAGAGAATAGTACTGCCTTACAGTGTACATAGGTAAGGTAAACTGGAGAAAATACTGCGGCCACAAACCCACTTGAATTGATAAGACCTCCAACTGGAATTTCAGCAGAAGTGATTTACTCCTACCATATCTTAGACAACATGCCAGTAGCATAGTGAATTTTCTTACAGGTTACTGGAAGCAAAAACTCTGTATAAAAAGAAAATAAACATCAATGATACAAAGAAAAAAAAAAAATGAAGCCTGAGTGCTTGCAGCTGGCCTCTTAAATGTGTAATTAGGTGTGAAAAATACAAAAATTTGGGTTTTGAAACTTCTGAAGCACTGTTTTCACTGGAAGCTTGTGTGATGGGATTATATATCTGGAATTTAGGCAATTCCCATTTAAGGTATTACTTCTCTGCTACTCAGGTTAGAAAATGAATCAAAATCTTTAGATTTTTATAAATTTCCCTATTGTTTGCCTGTATTGCTAGATATATCTGTATACATTTAATTTTTATTAATTTCTAATGACTTTCCAATCAATTGTGGTAAATTCAGTAGCCTAAATACAGGTCAAAACTTGATCCATCTAAGAGTTTAACTTTTTTCCTCAGTAACTGTAGCTGCTTTTAGTAAACATTAGAATTTGTCTGCTGAATTTCCACAGCTATTACCCCAGCATGTCTATCTGTTGCACTGGATTGTACACTGTGAAATTCAGGTAGAATACAGATTAATCCAAAGAACATCAGGACATTGTGCTTGCTGTTTGTCACAGTCATTCCAATGCTACCAGCAAAACAGGAGAAATAAAAGCTTCCTTTCAATAAAAGCAACCTGACAGCTATTTCAGACTCGTTTGATTTTTTCAGCAGATTTTGTTGCAGGTGATATAATAACAGTGTTCGCTTACAATTTGGTTAGGGATCAGTCAGTTCAGTTAATCAAATTGCTGTGATCATTCTTCATGAGCAGTTGCTTTCCTCAGAGATCCAAGAGAAAAGAATAACCTACTAGGTCATTCTTCTATCTTTCACAGTTGTTCAATATCTGATTTAAATAAAGTTGTTGCCCATAGCTAAGTCTATTTCTTTCTCTTCACCTTTAACCCTGTTTCATACTGTATAATTTGCTTTTATTGTTAAATTTAACTAGAATTTAGTTTATTATTTGTGCAGAAATGCTTTCAACAGCCAACAGTGCTGGGATGGCCTCCTGCAGTGCCTTTATGTTTCTAAGAGAGCTCTTCCTTTTCTCACCTCCCGGGGAATCTCAAACTGTGGCCGGTTGTCTCATACAAGTCCAGGCCATTTCTGGGCATGTGAATAAAATTTTGTCTGTTCTGAAAATAGGAGCTGAAAAATCTCCATTGTTCACATGAATTTAGGGCATTTCTCTCTCTTTGCTGAAATATGCAAAGAGATTTAAAGGTGGAAGCGTATGTTCTCTCGTGGTTTATCTTATACGTGTTCTCATATCCTTCCTCAGCACCAAATTGCTCCAAGTGCTGGCTTTTTGGCTAGTAGTTTTGTCATCCTTTTTCATTTGCAGCCAGTTCTCAGAAGCACTGTAATTACACTCAAAAATGATTCTCTGATGTCATAAATCATAACGTACTGTTATTTAGGTTTTCAACAAGGCAAGCTCTACCTTAGATGATCCATGGTGACCCATACCAAAACGAGAAGACCTAATGTCTCTGGAATTGCAGATCAGCTTGGAATTGTCTTGAGGTTTGGGAAGTAGGGGGTGGTAGGCAGTGTGAACAGCATTTGCGCATCTATGGCTGAATATATAAATTCAAAAAAAGATTTTCTTTCTCCCTGATAATACTTAATCTGAGATAATCATTGTAGACACTTTGCTCCTACTCCTTTGTATTTATGAAATAGGAGGCATTTCGGCCTAGAAAGTTGGGAGGAAATAGACTCTAGAGCACTGTAAGGTTCATTGAGGGCTCTTTCTAGATACCACCCTGAATTTAAGGTTGCTTTTATATAATCTCAGAAACCCAATGAGGAATTGGTAAGGTTAATGATTTCTGTGTCCATGCACTCATTATAAGCTGTAAACATTTCTACCGTTTTCTGAGGTTTATAACATGGCCATAAAATTTTCTTTCAGTTCAAACTTTGCATACAAGTGTATTTATGGAATAAATACTTGTAAAGTGACCCAGTTTTAACACAAATCATCTTGACTCACAGGTCATATATGAATATTCTCTAACGTACCCCACTCGCTGTCAGGTTTTGCTCTGTCTGTTTTCTGAAAGCAAACCCTACCCATGAGCACTATTCATCTCACAGACCAGGAAGACATACAGATCACGTAAAATTTAACCATCATCCTTGAAAGACATATCTTTTTATGTATGACTGAAGCAGTAGGATGCCTACAAATAGTGCAAGAGAATAAAGGAAAACCAGAGTTAAAATTGTAATTTTGGCATATTGGGAAAACCAGTGCCCCATACAAGTTGTGCCATACACAATCCAAGGTAAGAAAAAGAAAACCTTTATATGGAACTTGTTAGAGCATACAGAAGAGAGATCCCTTTCACAGCAAACATTGACTTTTGATGTAGTTTGACCCCTTGATTTTAATCCTTTTCCAGCTTTGCCAAGATCTGGTAGAGTCTGAGTGTTTGGTTCAGAAGAGCGAGACTTACGCCACTTTTGCCTGTACCTGGTGGTGTATGAAAGTGTTATAGATCACACTGTCATTTAGTGTTTATTTTCATTATGAATACCATTTACATGGCTGGGGACTTTTCCTTAAGGACAAGAAAGCAGTATCCTCTGAGTATCTCTTTTGAGGGGAAATACATTTAATCCTTGTCATCTTTGCCGTATATTTTCTGCCAGTGCATTCTTTACTGTCTGTTGAAATGAAGGTCACATCTGGTTTACGCATATATTGAATTTAGATATGAGGAATACCACAGTTGCACAATTTACGTCTCCACACTTCCCAGGTTCATCATGAAATGTAAACGAGATGGTGGCTGAGAAGTTTTAACTCATTTAAGATAGGAATTGACCTGCCTGCTATTAATTAATTCTCCTATGCATTCAATTCTACCTAAATATGTATGTTGGTATAAACTACAGAAGGCAGTTCATTCAAATTTCAAAGCACTAATAAACTTTACTCTCTTTATGTATTTGCTGAAGTAATGAAAACATATGGCAATCAATGCCCATGATCAATTCTCCAACTGATCATAAAAGAAAAAAATGGCAAAACTCCATAGGGGAGTTATGAGCTTTATGTTTCAGAGATATAGAATTCAAATGGAATTAAGAGCTAATTTTATTCAAATTCCCCTCATCGTTATGATTATATTACAGGTTAATTTTATCTTTTTAATGCAAAAAAGAAGGATCTGAAGCATTTCATGTAAAGTATTGTCTCTAAATTCCTAGGGAATTTGAGCAAAGAGTTGTTAGTCTGATGGATGACATACATAGCTGTTCATATTAAACTCAAATCCTGTTAAAGTTATGCTTTAATTATAATTTCAAACATTTTACCATCTATGTGATCGTAATGCATATTAGTATCTTACCACTTACTTCTAGCAAAGTAAGAAAAGCAATTGTGCAGGGTACAAAATCTAAGAATGAAAAGATGAAACAATTCCCACGGTGTATAGAGAAGTGAGAAGGTGTCAGTAAAGCAAGAAGGAACTAGGGAACCTGAGACTAAACTGGGGAATGAGAAGTTGCTGGAATCCTGTCAATTACATGCACAAATTAACAGTCACCTTTAAATTTCACCCCATAAGCCTGAATAATCTCAGAAATGAGGTATAAAATGGAGGAAATTATCTATATTCATTTCTTAGGTGGAACTCTTTCTCACTTTTATACTTTTGGCCTGCGTATTCCTGCAGCACTGACTGACATTTAAAGAGCAGAAAGTGCAGAAAAAGGCGAAAAATGATTGAAAGTGAGGTAGAGTAAGGTCAGTCTCGTTCATCGCTATGTGTAAGTTATGCAAATTCAGTCTCATTTAGACGTAGATAAGTGAGTGGCAGCAGGATGGAGGGTATCTAGTTGTAAAGGAGCCTGTCTAACCTCACAGCTCCCAACACCTGGCACACAACACAAAGGAACTCCGCAGCACTAAGAAATGCCCAACCACCATGATGGAGAAACTAATAAAGAAGAAGTTGGGGACCCTCAATGCTCGTTAAACTTGCACCATTGATCTCTGTACTAGGGAACCAAGTTAACGCTAATTATGTCTTAGATTTTATAACATCTGAACTCTTTCTATCCAATGGTTGAATAAAAAGGAAAGTTAGGTGTGTATTCCACAACTGCAGCTCGCTTTATAATGGCTTCTTATCCTGAAGGCTCCTCTCCCAATCCTTTAATTGTAGAGCTGAATTCTGACAGCTTCTGTTCAAAACACTCCGATCATCAAGTCCTGTTCCATGTATACACACAGGGTATTTGGTGTGTATACCAGGTCCCATTCAGCACTTAACAGGATTTTCTAAAGAGCATATCCTGATCCTCCTCTCAAAGAAGCAGATCATTCTACATTTTTATGTAGACCTATGACGTGGTCCCCAAAAGAACAGATTTAGCACCTACTAAAACAGGATTGCAAAACTGTGCATTTTGGGCAAGCGATTAGAAGTCTGAACTGGGGAAAGGGAATATGACAATAGCTTGAGAGAAGTAGAATAGATACGGTGTGAAGAATTAACCTCATTTCTTTTCTTTGATCTATTTTTTAAGATTTTCTTTCTGACCTTTGTCTTCTATGGAAAAACTTACAAACATGGGGGAAAAGGGCTGGGAAACTGTAAGAGAAATATGAAGAATTGCTGCTTACTCCCTTTTCCATTGATGATGCCACGGAGAATTTGCACTATTATATTTCTGGGTTTGAATATGTTGGGTTACAAATTAAAGTTGCAACCTGTGAAATGCCATCAATTCAATAGTTAGAAAACAGGTTTCAGAGAAAAGGTTGCAATTTCCCTTCATTCTCCCTCTTCTCTGTGCTAAAAACTTTATCTTTTATAAAGTGCCTACTTGGTTCTTTAAGGCAAAAAAAAAAGAAGAAATTTGAAAATGCTAATAATTTTAGTCAAGGCGTTAACTTTGAATCAGCCCAGATAGAATCAGGAGATGAGTGAAAATTCTTTACTTCACAAAATTGTATTATTTTTTTTTTTCCTCATTAAAGCAATTCAAGGCAGTTCTATCCAATTACTGTTAGGAGCTTACAGTAATCTGCACTTCGAAAGTACAGATCTTAGCTAAGCTTGCAAAATCATGAAGCTTTCAGCTTTACAATATTAAGCAGCAAATTCTAACGTTTTTATATGCCTGTATTTCAACTCTTATTTGTGAAGAATCAACTGCACATCTGATTTGGTCTAAGTCAGAGGAGCAATATTTTTCATGAGAACAGCTTTCAAGGAAGCAGTTATGGAAAAAGAGGCAATAGTGACTTATGGTTTCAAAGTCTTTTTTCAGACTTTTCTTTCACTAATCAATTTCCAACATGCACACTGTATCTATATTTTATTATTTACCCTTGGTTTCATGAACTCCTGCAGATGGAAAACTTTTGCCTTATCACTGCTTTTGAAAACTAAGGAACTATATGAGTTTAAATCAATTATTAGCCATAGAATACAGTTCATGTATCTGTGTCCCATTTGTGTGACTATCATTTATTTTAGATTTGCTCTGATAAGATTAAATTTAAACCAATTTATTGTTATGAACTCTTATTGTATCTTCATATTTCAGATGCAGGCAGAAGTTGGCAGGACATCTTCCAGGAAAGTTAAGATGCTCCAAAAACATAGTAGAGAAGGGATTTTCCCAATAAATACTTTCCCATCCCTAAAGGAGAGAAAATTCTCAAAAACGCTTGCCATACCAACAGTGAAAAACATAAGTCATCATTCAAAACAGAACACCTTGGTTATCAAGCCCAATTCCCATTGATGGTAGGACGTCATTGTGACTTTAACTTTAAACATGTTACAAAAGAGCCTTTTCATCACTGTTTAATTACATTTCATAAATAAATAAGTTTTTAACTACAAGACTTTTTAAAATGTCAAAATCACAGTAAATTTTTCAAAACAGTCTCTCAGTTGAGTTACGTTTCATGAGCAGTTTCAACAAAGTTTCAGTGTTTTGTAAAAATGAAAAGTTTTTGTTAGAAAATTTGTAGCTAAATGAAATATTTGCTTCATGGGGGACACACTCCTTCTTTCCTTTCTTTAGAATCATAGAATCATCCAGGTTGGAAGAGACCCTTGGGATCATCGAGTCCAACCATCTACCCTACTCTACAAAGTTCTCCCCTACACCATATCCCGCAACACCACATCTAAACGTCTCTTAAGCACACCCAGGGATGGTGACTCAACCACCTCCCTGGGCAGCCTCTTCCAATGCCCGACCACTCTTTCTGTGAAACATTCTTTCCTAATGTTCAGTCTAAACCTACCCTGCTGGAGCTTGAAGCCATTCGCTCTCGTTCTGTCATTAATTACCTGTGCGAAGAGACCAGCACCAACCTCTCTACAGTGTCCTTTCAAGCAGTTGTAGAGAGTGATGAGGTCTCCCCTCAGCCTCCTCTTCCTCATACTAAACAGTCCCAGCTCCTTCAGCCGCTCTTCATATGATTTGTTTTCCAGGCCCTTCACCAGCTTCGTTGCCCTCCTCTGCACTCGCTCCAGCACCTCGATATCTCTCTTGGATTGAGGTGCCCAAAGCTGGACACAATACTCCAGGTGTGGCCTCACCAGTGCTGAGTCCAGGGGCACAATCACCTCCCTACTTCTGCTGGTCACGCTATTTCTAATACAAGCCAGGATGCCGTTGGCTTTCTTGGCCACCTGGGCACACTTTAAACACAAAGTATTTCCTATGCTGGGATAGAGACTTGTGAGCTTTTGCTTTTCTAACCTAAAACTAAACATTTTTGCAGTAGCTTCAGTCCTGCTTAAATTATAAGGTGATTAACTGATATTCTACCCATCCATATTCTGAAGTTTATCTCTGTATATCACCATGCAGAGAGAGCTCTCTCCTGTTCTCTCTACGCACGCTGTATTTCAGGTGGCTAATACGATTGTTCTCTGTAATATCACCAGGTAGCTTTGGGATCCCATCAGGACAGTCAGTTATGAAATAAAAATATCATTTTCATACAGTGCATTGCAGCTATCCCCATCTCAGCAAATCTGTAGTAGTGCAAGATACAACCAATAAAATTAAGATGCTTAAAGCAATAGGCTGGATTTGAGAAAAATGGAAGGTGTAAGTTCAAGAGCTAGCTGTGTCATTGATAGCAACTTGTTAACAATTTCCCGTGGCAACAAGAATGAAATGGTGGTTTTTTTGAGATTTTGCCTTAATCAACTGTTTGAACCTTTAAATAATGAAGATGTGTAGACTTTCATTATTCCAGTTCTTTCTCTTTTTAGCCCTTATTTGATAACATTCTTTTGCATTGTACTGAAAATATGGGGTCGGGTTGAAGGTACCAGTTGTTCAAAGAGGACATACAGAAGCCAACAATACCAAACACAACAATAAAGGAGTATTTCAAAGAGCAGAGAATATGCCACCTTCCACTCAGAAAATCTGTCAGATGATGACACAGAAAAAAACAAAAAGCAACATTTTATGGTATTGTTGCAAATTGCTTTACATCTTTCTCACCATCCAGAGCAATTAAATTCTTAGAGATCATAAAATGTAAGATATTTTCAAGTGCTCCCGAGTTCAGCTGGAGGGATAGGGCTTAGAATCATGTTAATTTAGGTTGGAAGCGACCTATGGAGGTCATTTAGTCCAATGTCCTGCTTGAAGCAGAACTAACTTCAAACCCAAATCGGGTTGGTTAGTGCTTTTTCTTTTCATTTCATGAAAAGTTCTGAGGATGTAGTTTCTGCTGTCTCTCTGGGCAACCTGGTGATTAACAACTCTAATTGTGAAAATATTTTCCTTATATCCAGTGGGAATTTTCTGTGTTGCAAGTTGTGACTGTTGCCTCTTGATCTTTTGCTTTGCACATCTGAGAAGAGCCTGGATTTGTCTTGTCTATAACTAACAACTAGCTCCCCTCTGAGCCTTTCTCAGGATAAGCAAACCCAGTTCCCTCAGATTCTCCTCACACATCACGTGCTTCAGTCCCCAGATGCTGGGTAAATATACGGTATATTGCGAATCAGGAAAAGGGCAGAGATCACATGCTGATTGGTTTTCATGAGTCAAGAGCTGTAAGTCAGTCCTTTCCTTCTCCTGAGTTATAAAGGAGATAACTGCTACTGATGCAGTAGCCCAACTAGCACAGAAGATGTCTGTCCATGTGGGGCAGTTCTCTCTAACTGCTGCCAACCACATAGCCAAGCAACTGAGAGGCTTCAGCATGATTCATTTGTGTCTGTCCGGCAATCACAAATCTAAGAGTTCAGAGCAACAAAATATCAACACAAAAATGACACCAGTTCCTTCCTGATCCTCAGCAGCGTGGAAGCAATACAACGTATACTGTAAACGGTAATCCAATCTCTCTTCATCTTGTGGACACCCTAACAAGCCAGAGAACTAAGGACATATATGAGGAGCTGTGTTGCCTTTCTCCATCACTTCTCCTGGAATTACTTCTGTAAACTTACCAAAATCCCATCATGTAAGTCTCCTGTCTGCAAAAGTATTTCAGCGTGTCACTCCTCAGGCAGAAAAAAAACTTCTAACTTGCAATCAACACTAATTCATGTCACAGAATCACAGAATGATATGGGGTTGGAAGGGACCTTCAGGGATCATCTAGTCCAACGCCCCTGCCAGAGCAGGTCCACCTACAGCAGGTTGCACAGGTTTGCGTTCAGGCAGGTTTTGAATATCTCCAGAGGAGACTCCACACCCTCTGTGGGCAGCCTGTTCCCGTGCGCTGTCAACACTCAAAGAAGTTTTTCCTCATGTTCAGATGTCCTGTGTTCCAGTTTGTGCCTGTTGCCCCTTGTCCTGTCACTGGGCACCGCTGAAAAGTCCAGTCTATATCCTTTTGATCTTGTAGCTATACTAAGCTTTCGCTTGAATACATCTTGCTTCCTAATCAGTGCTTCCAAAAGGTATTCATGAAGTGTTATCTTGTCTCCTCTCAATGTTTTATCTAAACTAACCTAGCCAAACTCTTCTAATTCATTTTTTTAAAAAGTGTGTTCCTTTCGCTAATCATCCTGACAGACTTTCACAAGTACCAGATCCATTCTTGTATAGAAATCTGTCCAGATTCCACTTCATTCCATTCAGGTTACTCAGATGCTAAAATCTAATCATTGTGCTTCTACATGGCTGAGGTTAGAATAGAACTGAAGACCATCTCGAGCGTTTCCATTCTTTATAATTAGCAAGAGAGCTACTGCTAGAGATCCAGGGCTCAAGCAATTAATCTCCACTCACATCCAAAAATGAATGAGCAAAATCCCAAACCAAGGAATATCCAAAACCAATAGGAAATTGCCTATGAGCTTAGTGATTTATCAGGAGAAAACAAGAGAGTTCCCTACCTCCAACAAATACTTTTTGACATTGAAAGAAATCATAACATGTAAGGTTATCAGCTTCGGTTCATATCAGTGTTATTCTATGCAATACCATGCATGAAAATAAGGAAATTACTCCACAATTTGCCACACAAAATTTTTTCCTCTGCAAGCTCAATAGGTAAAAAGCAAAATTATTCATAAATAACATTCAGATGTTTCCAGAGTACACCTATAAAATTTATTCTACTGGGCTCCAGGGATTCTGAACTCTGCTGACTGTATTAAATATGCATGGGAGGAAGAATGATTAGACTAGACCTTTCCCTTGCGATCTTTAGAGAAATGGTGGTTTATGCTCTCCACCTTGTTCCTCGTCCCCTCTCTCCTAGTTGTACTCACTCTCTAGAAGAGACTTAAGCAAGTAAACATCATCACTTATCACAGAAAGCAAGCCTGGGGCCCTCCACATCTCTTCCTTTTTATTTACACATGAAGAGTCAGTAGTTCATAGTGACTGAGCTATGATCAAGGAACTTCCTGAAATTAAATTCATTAGTAAAACAAGAAACATTCCAGACGTGCACAGCACAGCTTGAAGTACTCAGCTGAGGAACTAATTAAGGACAGATAGCTGAGTGGGAAATAAACAAACACACATTGTGGGTAGAAATAGCTTGGGCAAATACTTGGACAAAAATATAACTTCCTGTTATATTTGATGGGAAATTAAATCATCACATATTCTGAAATAAATTGAACAATAAGAGCTCTCCTGCAGCTTTTAGGCACAGGTCATCTTTGGGGGTGAGAGAGCAGGCAGTGGGACCAGAAAGTGGAGCCCTTGCCGTGGTGCCTTCTGCATCTCTCCAGCCTCTGGGCGGTCTCCTGCCCCTGAGAGGGTCTGTGCTGCACCCAGCCCTCCCATGGTAAGGGACCAAAGCCTTCCCAGTCTGCCCCGTGTTCTCTGAACATGAGCGTAGACCTGCCTGTCCCTATAAATTAGAGGCTTTGAAGGACACTTTCTTTATGCACCCCCGTCCCATACCCATCACCCTTTTGTGCCTCCTCCCAACTGGTATTTCTGTGGTCACCAGTATTGTACTCCCAGTATCACATGCTGGTGCCCAGTAAGAGTAATCAAATAGTTGATAGAAAACATCTGCCCGTTAACATCAGGTAGCACTGTGGACCTTTAACTTCTCTAGTTTGAAGAGCATCAGATTCTTTCCACAAGGAGCAGATGCAAATAGCAGGGCTGCCTGTACCTTTTAAAAGGTTTAGTGGTGTCTTTTTGTGCCAGATTTGTGGACTCCGATATGCTGCACACCAGCCATTTCCAGAGGCTGCTTTTTGCACAGCGGTCTGTAAATGAACAGAGAAAACAGTGTTCATGGCATGAAAGCAGCCAAAAGAGATACGAGCTTTGAAAACATAGATAGAGAAGAGCTCCTAGGGGAACTCAAATAGCCATTACTAGATGAAAAACACCATTAAGCTCAAGTTAAGTTTGCTAATACTCATCACCAAACTGAAAGTTGAATTCACAGTTGTAAAAATCCCAAACACGAGGAGCCTGATGGAATTTATGAGGGTGCTTTAGAGAGAACCCGAGTGGTTGAAAAGAAGATGATGACAGTTTAGCTCACAGAAGGGCTATTGGTTGTAGCCCTTCCTGCACCCAGAGTTACAGGACCACCTCTAATACGGAGCATGAAGGCTTCCCAGTGAAATATATTCCTGGTCATACTAGCGCTGAATCCTCGTACACCATTTTATAACCTATCCTAAAGGAGGCATTGGGGTTTGTCGCTCTGCCCCTGCAGCAGGCCCAGACATAAGAGAGAATAGTGGTTCCTTTGTAAAAGAAGTCACTCCATCCCTTTGCAAGAAACTTTTTATTTTGCTGTATACGTTCATGGCAAACAATACCAGAGCCAAGACACCTTGCACCCCTGCCTGCTTCCCTCTCTCTGCCTGCTTCCCCCCATTCAGCTCCCCCCTCGTACCAGCCCCAGCGCTCACCAGTCCGACCGCAGCCATGCAGAGAAGCAGGGGGGTTAATGCTGGCTCGCTCTGCGTGCCAGGGAAACTCTTCTAATAATCAAATCCAGAGAGTTGTGCCTTAGTTCACAGATAGTTCACTTCGGTGGAATTATTAATGGCATAGGATGCTGTTCAGTATGATAACTCTTACCATCCCAGCCATTGGTGGGACAGATTACTAAACAGCTCTATTGCATCCAGCCCTATATCAGAACATGGGGGTGGCTTGTATAGGAAATAGAGCTTACATACTCTCGATTTTCATGGATGAGGTCAGGGAGCAGGAGGGTCAGTTACAACGTTTAGCCTACCTAAGTCTTTATTTCTGTACCCACAGGTATTTAGACTTTTCCTTGGGGTGTTAAGGCCCCTGGGAAAGTTATAAGGGGCAGAGGGGCTGAGGGACCCAGTCAGTAGGAATTCAGAGCGTTGGCTAACCATCTGCTAACTAACCACCACTAGTAGCTAACCACTACTAACCATCTTCATGGCTTACTGGTATCACTGAAACCCCAATAGCTACTGTCCTTGACATTTCTGAGAGCCTTCTGCAGTGAACTTCACAATCTCCATGGCTGCAGCCAGATAAGGATAGAAAATATTCTGTTATTCTGTTCAATGCTTGGGTCTATTCTAGTTCTTTTACCCAAGATATTTATTCCAGATTATCTAGTATCCTGACTTGGCATAAATTAAACTGAGCTGAAGTAGTATTTTGGAGACATGTTAGGTTTTGTTTGGTTCCATAAAAGTGAGGAAGACCATTACCTTGTGAGAAAGGGCAATATAAATACCTTGAGTGTGTGTACTTTTGTTTGCTTGTGTTTTCTGGGTTATTTTGTTTCATTTAATGATTTCGTGCAGCATATGGAAACAAAGTCCTGTTGTTTCTCTGCTGCCTGCAAATGAGCACCGTCTTACTCCTTGTACCTCTGCATTTATGAACGATAGGCACACATAGTCCCAGTATTCAGCATTAAACTGATCGGGGTAGCAGTAAATGCAGGTTATTTCAGACTCCCTTAGACAGATTGAGTTTACCAGGCATAAATCTAGAATTGATATGTTGGGTTTCCAATAACATAACTTTTAAGCATGTATTGGTTGGGGTATTTTTGTGGTTTTAACCTTGCAGTTACGCTGCTTCTTTCAGCTGCATCTACAATTTATAGAAAAGATATGCTCTAGCAAGACTAGTTCTTGCAAAGAGTGCGTGGGATTTACAAGCAGTTTTTAAAAATCGGTTAAATGCGTTTTGACTTAACTTGTCTTTATATTATTTTAAGTCTTCTTCTATTCCAATAATAATTTAAAGAAATCTTTTGCCACAAAGATATTTGGTGGAAATCAAATAGACACAGTAACAACAAGAGCTACTGCCAGCTGTAACATCTGATGAATTAGTAATCATCAGCCCAAGAAGGACATGGACCTGTTGGAATGGGTCCAGCGGAGGGCCATGAAGATGCTCAGAGGGCTGGAGCACCTCTGCTGTGAGGACAGGCTGAGAGAGTTGGGGTTGTTCAGCCTGGAGAAGAGGAGGCTCCAGGGAGACCTTATAGCAGCCTTCCAGTACCTGAAGGGGCTCCAGGAGAGATGGGAAGGACCGTGGAGATGGCCTACAGGGAGTGGAGCGATAGGCCAAGGGGTAACGGTTTTAAATTGGAAGAGGGGAGATTTAGCTGAGATCTCAGGAAGAAATTCTTTACTGTGAGGGTGGTGAGAGCCTGGCCCAGGTTGCCCAGAGAAGCTGTGGCTGCCCCATCCCTGGAGGGGTTCAAGGCCAGGTTGGAGGGGGCTTGGAGCAACCTGGTCTGGTGGGAGGTGTCCCTGCCCAGGGCAGGGGGTGGCACTGGATGGGCTTTAAGGTCCCTTAACTCAGGTTCAGTTGCATCCCTGTTATCAGGGTCCACTGTGAAAATTCTCAGCTTCCAGAGCACTGACATCTTTATACCTTTGAAACAGAGAAGTCGGGAAGAAAGGCACTTTACAACCATGACACAGGAGAATACCAGGCCTTACAGGAATGATATGTTCTTTTAAAACCTTTTAAAATCTAACAAAAGTATTTTCAATATTTCTGTCCTCACTGATTTTCACTTTTTCACCCTTTTTATCCCTTTGGCCTCTTGGAGTTTTTTTGGTGGTTTTCTTTTTTTTTTTCTTTTTTCTTTTTTCTTTTTTTTTAATTTTCTGTTTCTATATTCTGCATTAATTCTCCTTCCTCCTCTACCCAGAGCATACGTGCACATCCAAAAGGGCACCTCAGAGACACAAGTGACACATACATATCTATGAAGAAAAAGCATAGCTATAGCAGAGTTCTTAAATGCTAACGCCGTTATCTCTAACAGTAGGGGGTTTTCCTCAATATTGTTCATTTTTACAGAAGACTAAAGCAGTAGTAACCGAATAGTCCCTGATCTCGGGAGGGTGGGAGGGGGGAAAGGGGAAGGATACTAATACACAGCTGGAATCAGAGTGAGGGCAGAACCAGCTTGATGTGATTCAAAAACACAGTTCATATCCTTGTGCCTGTCCTGTTCTCAGCCCTGCCCATACGGTGAGGAGTCACCTTCAGGACTCTCATGTTTTAAGCAGGAGAGACGATGTCTAGCCGTACCATTTCCTCGTGAAATCGACTTTCAGCTCATCAGGCATGAGAGGCGACCTGTCTGGAGATTGCTGTACTAGCCCTGCTGTGCACAGAACTTTTGGAATCAAAATCCCTTTCTTCAATTGCTGATGCTCAATAATGTATTTTAAATACAAATCTATACTAAAACTTGTTGGAATTCAAATTTTGAGTGGAAAATTTGAGTGGAAATTTGAGTGCTGCTATTTTGCTTTTGTTTGGGATGGGTGAATAGGTGAAAAAAATTTTCATTGGCAGGATTTCAGATTAAAAGAATGTAAATTGTCAGGTTTTATTCTAATGTGGAAAAAAATTAAATGCTAAAAAATACTGTTTCTACTGTTAAAGTGTTTCCAGGGTAGTATATGAACTTAATCGTACGTTGTGCAAAGTGTAGAGTAACAAGTATTATATTTTTTTTCCACACATAAAAACTCCCTGAAACATACCAGATTCTCTAGTTCAATATGAATTATAAGACTGAAATGTAAAGTATACTCACCATAATGCAGCCCGTGAGATTTCTAGACTATTAGCAATAGAATAGCTGTAGTTTTGTATTTCTAAGCTGTAGTTTTGATCCCAAAGTGCTCTGAAGCTATTTTTAAATACAAACAAGTTTACTTGCTGCAGACTTACGGTGCTTTAGGATACAGAGTTCATGGAGAACTTAAAGCCAGATGAGTATCATGCCGTTACTAGGGAAATTTGGAAGATAGGTTGGAATTGCCCCAGCTATAATTTTACTGCAGATGAACACTACTCTTTCTGCAAGCATCTTTTCATTTTCAATGACCCTTAGCAGAGGTGACTGCAAAAATATTTTGTCACACAGTAGGTAGGCATGGGAACTCCTTGCCACAGGACACTGCATTTGCTAGGATTTTACAGGATTCACAAAGGGATCGACAAATTCAAGGAGGAAAACTATACCCAGGGTTATTAAATACATTGACACTTCTGAATCACAAAGTGTTTGAGGTACATGTCTCTGAGTGTTCAGAAAATATTCACAGGGAGTATTATCTGCTTTTCCTAGCCTTGTACTCTTCCCTAGGCATCCACCATTGTCCTGAGCAGAAGAAAGATGCAAAGCTGGATGGACCTTTAGTGTGACATGGTGCAGCTATTCTTAGAATTGTAGAGTCATAAAATGGTTTGGGTTGGAAAGGACCTTAAAGATATGCTTCCAATCTCTCCTGCCATGGACAGGGACATGTTCCACTAGACCAGGTTACTCAAAGCCCCATCCAGCCTGGCCTTCTAAACTTCTACATCTAAATTCTTACAGGAGAGGTCATCCCAAATTGAGTACCTTGGAGGTAATGATATTGGAACCAGTACAGCAGAGCATTTAATGCCTGTTTTTAACATTAAGTAAATGCTCAGATGCCATAGTCTAAAATAGAATGTCATGGTTTAGTGAAGTGATAGTATTAATATTGTTCTAACTATTTTTTAGTAAAGTACCAGTACCATATAAATAATAAAAATATAGTCCTTTTCCTGTGTGCCCATAACTTTTCTTTGGTAGTTTACTGATATTCCTAATAGAGATAAAAGTAGAATCTTTGCAAAGATTGGAGTATCTTTTTATTTAGCTCCAAATGATCTATTCAGTTCGTATTAGTTCAGTGACATGAGCTAGCTCTTGATGCTCAGTTATTTTAATTTAGAAAAAAAAAAACAAATCAATCTCTCAGTTTCTAGTGACCTATCAGAAATAGTGCAAGAGCTTTAAATGAGCAATTTAATTAGTAATCTCACTATGAATATTTGATCCAAATTAAGCACCAGGGTACCGTTCTCTGCTTTTCTGGCTGACAATGCTATTTTTCTTTTTCAGTTCCAATGCAGTGAGAGACAGGTGCATTAGTCCTAAACAAGAAAAAGCCCACTTTTTACTAATCTAATTTAAAAGATTTGTATTTTTAAACACCATAAGACAAGATGCCATGTATGTAAAGTTGATCTGACGATGCATAACAATATTTAGTATTCACTTTCAGTGAGTAGAAATGGATAGCACTCAAGGAAATCAATGTATTTAAAACATACGTCGCTTATGTTTGACCCACTTGTGAGAAGCTGGCATAACTAAAGAGGGAACTTTGTTCATATGCAGCCAGCAGTGGTTGCTCTGATATTCCTGCTGTGTAACTGGGGAGTTGGAAGATTTTGTCATCTTCTAGGGGTAAGGCAAGGGTAATTAATAAATGACCAGTGAAAGCTGTTGGTTGAGCCTGATAATGGCCAGAAAGTCCATGAGCCTAGAATATGTTTTTTTCCTGATGTTAAGAATTGGCATTTTCACCTTTGTGAAATGCCAATGTTCCCTAACAATTTTGGAAACTTCATAAACGTTAGCATCCCTTGGGAGAGTGTCGCATTGCTATCTCAGCAGAGTCAAATTATGATGCCTTAGTCAGTTATGACTGTGTCGTACAAAAGCTTATAATTGGATGCAGGATATAGCTTCCTCAGTTGCCTTCTCATTGCAGCTGTGGTGCGAGAAAGAAAAGGTCAGATCTGCCATTTCAAAGGGAAAACTGATGTGTAGTGTTTGTGCCATTGTACAGGTGCACTCCTTTCCACTTCAGTTCCCATCATCATAACCTATATGGTGTTACGATGTTATGCTTGCAGTCAATCAGTGAATTTTATGCGTCTCTTTGGTGATACATAGTTAAGTGTTCATTTCTTTTATACTACAATGGTGTGGAGGTTTCTTTCCCCTTTTCTTTCTTTAAGAGCTCACTGCCGAAATAACCAGAACATGTCTGTGCAACAGAGGAGAGCTGACTTGCCACTGACACTGTAGAATACATGTCCTGGTTACAAAAACTGAGGCTATTAGAAAATGGGACCAGTGTAAAAAGAATGAGTGAATACTCTTTTTCAGAGAACAGAAGTGCAATATACCATTTCATGTTTTCCTGGGTGGTTACTGATGTCTGATGATTTAGGATGTGTTTTCTGGGATCTGTTAAAGGAAGTGCCCTGGCAAAGGGCATGGGGTTACTGCCCGCAGCATCCAACCCTAGTTCTTTTTTATGCTGCTCCAGCACTTCCTCACCAAGAGCCTTTGGGTTAAGCAGTTGCATTAGCACTTGAATGGATTGAATCAAAACCTCCTAAATACTGAGCTTTGGGCAATTTGCACTTTGTTTTGCTCATGTTAATAATAAACTAGGCATAATCAGATAATGAAATTTAAAATTGGAACTTGGAATACAATTTTAATCTTAATAGATCAAAACACAGGTTGTGAAGCTGCTGTTATTAAAGCTGTTAACATGCTTAAATGTTATTGCTTTTGTGCATATGCTTAATTACCATCCTCAGCAGTAAACAATTTGATATTGTTGTCATCATAATTTAAATGCATGCATTGCAAGGAGTGACCACAAACTCTAATTTTAATTCTAATTTGTGAAAGTTTATCATTCGCCATAATGAAAGAAAATGGCAGCACCCTCCTCATCAAAAGCTTCTGGGAAAAAACAGTTTGGGAAATTACAGTAAGATGTTTATGTGAGTTTATGAATATCAAATATAAATTGGAACCCATTTAAGATATTGCAAACAACTTCATAGGTAGGAAGTGGTATATTTGTTGCAGGCTCAGACATGCAGAGAAGAAATAGATCATTGTTTGGGCCACCTGGAGAAAGCAAGCCTTGTAATTTCTCTGAGCATCCCCACTGTTCATTTCTCATTTCACCAGAGTATAGCTTCCTTATGGTTTTGAGAGATGGAACTAAAGATCCATGGAAACCTTGCTGGTTGTCAGATATGAGGGGAGTATCTAAAGACTGTCAAGTGGAGAGTTCAAAATAAAAGCTTTCATCTCTTGCCAAGAGTCACTATATCCTAAGAAAGTGTCCTTTGCTTCTACATAAAACTGCAGATAAAAGTAGGAACTGGTATTTCCTAAAAAATGCAAGAAAGTGAGTTCAGGCACTGATAGTGTTTAAAAAAAAATGTAAGAAAGGAATAAAGGAAGAGAAAGAAAAAGAAAGAAAGAAAGAGAGAAAGAGAAAGAGAGAAAGAGAGAAAGAGAGAAAGAGAGAGAGAGAGAGAGAGAGAGAAAGAGAGAAAGAGAGAAAGAGAGAAAGAAAGAAAGAAAGAAAGAAAGAAAGAAAGAAAGAAAGAAAGAAAGAAAGAAAGAAAGAAAGAAAGAGAAAGATGGATGATTAGAAACTGAACAATTCTATCCATTCAGCTCTGCGCTAATTGGGGATACTTTGAGGCTCTGTTCAAACCATCTTTCCTTCCCTCACCTTCTCCCTGAAGGAGGATACTAACACCAGAATCACAAATGTGTTTGAAATTATTTGTATTGTGGAATTATTTTGGGTAATAATATTATGCATCTTTTTAGTGAGCAGTTTGTCATGACTATTCCAGTGTCAAGAATTGCTCATTAATACCAATTAGAAACAAAGGCCAAAGACCGGTTGAGCAAACTCTTGGAAATACACCACTGATCTAGTCATGCAGCATATTTCCATCCAAAAAAATAATCAGATACTATTCAGAAAGACAGGATAGAGAATATTCTATTGTAATTTGACATAGTCTAAATTTAGACATAGCCTAAATAACACTGTAAGACTATATATCTCTGGTTTAAATATTTTAAAATGTAACACTGAGTTAAATTCTCATTATTTGTAAAATTAGTGAGGAGATCTTTAGAAGTTCTTATTTCCAAGTTCTTAACTTTAATTTCCTTGCAATTATAACGGCAGAAAAATGCTATTAATTTCACAACAGCCAGAACTGAGACTTCAAAGCTAAATACACTAAATGTAATCACTGAGTGTCCTCTGATGCACCATTAATGTCGTGAGACTTGATAACACTGAAGGCAACTGTTCAGCCTTTCTAAGATTGCTAGCCTCTAATTTGCTCAGTGTACATTTGCTCACACACATTTACAGTGTGCGAAGATGAGGTCTCCCAATACTGATAGTCCAGAGAAGACTGAGCTATGGCATGGTACTGAGTCCTTTCTTCCCTTTAGAAACTGATTACTTCTGGGCTAAAAACTTTCTAAATATTTCTCCAATCAAATATTTTTATTGTTGCTAATTGCTGGCAGTGCCAAAGGGATGTAACGTGGTCACAGATGGGAGGGCGCGTGCATGTAGCTGTCATGGAAGATGTGGTCCTTGCAAATAAACCTAGGAAGAAGAATAACCATCAGCAAGAATTCCTCTTAGTCTTTGCTGTGAGAAGCATAACAAACTTAATTGACTTAATATACGTGGGAGAAGAGGAGGTAATAGGAGAGGAGGAAAGTCACTGTTGAATTCAACCCTGGTTTGAAAAAGCTCCACCAGTGGTTTAACTCTCAGCTGTAAAGAGCTGGGCCAGACAAACAGTCAGTCAGAAAATGAAGGGAGGGAAGGAGCAGGAGGCAGAACACAGTCTTCCTCCTTCCAACATTTCACTTAGATGTGTGAACTCACACCCTTTCTTTAAAATAGACTGTAAGAGTTTCACATGTGAGCTGATCAAAGCACAAGACTGTGTGCTGGGCCTAACCTTATCCAGAATTAATTAATTACAGGCTTATGTGATGATCGTTTTTCTCTGAAACCTTGATAATTGCAATGGACCAAGCCCTTAATACTAAATCTTATTTAAAAGTTAACGACTCAAACTGTATGTTCTAATACTGTCCTGAAGCATTTGTTCACTGCTGATATGACTATCGCAATGCCAAATACCAAAATGAATACCAAATCCACAGTTTTTAGCAGCAAATGTTTCTGATAGAAGCCCCCCCTTCCCTCCCAAATTGTGAACCGGCTTTTATTTGCTGGACTGTCTCAGGATCACAGCATCAGATCATACCACTGCAGAAGTGCTCAGTTATTTTAATGGGACTCAGATTTACAAGATGGAGCATATCATTTAGTTCTGTATGCAACTGAAAGCTTTTTTGGCAAGACATTAGAGAGTGATATATTTTTACAGTTTTAGCTTTTCTGCTTATTCTATAGGACATTTAAAATTGCGTAACTATTAATACCATAAATTCAATTTTGAGTTAAGCTTTACAGTCAACTGATTTGGAATAAATATACATAATATAGGCTTACAAAATGCTGGTCATTCAACATATTCAGAATCCGGTACATTGAATTTTATAAGTGAATGTTTTGCTCTCTAGCAAACTTGAAGGGGTTTGTTTGGACTGAGAAGGGTAACAAGAGAAGAGAGATTGTTTGTCTCTCTTGCGTAGCAACCTACTGGGTAGTCCACTCCCCCTTACCAACAAAAATTGCGCAGAGTTGTGATCCACTGATTGATCCACACATTGTATACTCAGAGCTGCTCCTATCAACTCTGCCTCTAAAATATTCTTGGATAGAAATGCAGATGTGCTTCAGGCTAAAACTGCACTACTGACATGCCTTCCCTCTCTTACTGCCATGAAAATTTATCATTTTCAGAGGATTTTAGAGTTAAGTCTTCCAGGAGGAGAGCTTAAAAGGTTTGCCTTAGATGTCAGTTTTCTTTGCTCCTGAACACAAGTAGCTTCCTAGAAGTATGCAGTATATCTAGTACAGTGTTCCTTTTTCCACCATGTTCATTGCAGATCTTTTGCGTTTTAGGGATGCACCATCTTCATCCTCCTGCTTTTCTTTCCATTGCTGGCAGTAGCAGCTTCCATTTCTAAACCACACCAGCATGAGTAGTGCTTGCTGCACAGGAACCAGAGCTTTTGTGTCCTGGCAAAGCACTAAGAATGGATACAATCGCAAACAAGTGAAGTAAAATGTCAACTAAATCAATTAAAAGCTTGTTAATCTTTTTCTCTGACAGTGGCAGTGAAAGTATAAATGTAAAACAGTAAAAATGCACCGGTGTTAAGTGTGGGCTGAATTTCTACATTCTTCCTTACTCTTTTGACGCAAAGAAAGAGACTTTATTTCTCAAGTTTGGATTTGGCTGTTTGGGAAAGGAACCCATGTTTTCTTTTATTCTTATGTACTTCAGCTGAACACATTTGATATGGACATTGTCAGAAAAATGGACTCCATACTGCCATTTTATAAAGTTATTTTTCAGGGGAGCAGAGGGGGAAGCACTTTGAATTTTTACTCAAACGTTAATCAAATGGGGCAAGTCCAAATCATATTCTAATGCAACTTGTGAGTCACATATCCTGCAGCACTTACAAAGAGTAAGTGCCTGTGAACATTATGCAGCTAAAGTAGAGCAAGAGTGAAAATAACAAAATTATGTATATATTCCCCAAACATTCTACATTTCATATGGTGTTTATGTAAAGTGGAATGCAAGTGGAATAGAGTTTTGATATATGCTACTCCAAAATGTTAAGCAACTATTTGGGCAATATAAAACTGGACAAGCTCCACATTTTAGGACTCGCTTAGGTAAATCCTAGCCTTCTACTCAGAACTATTATTTTGTTAACTTTTCTCAGTGTAGGGAACTCACATTTTCTTCTCATAATAGGATCTGAGGTTTGGGCCATGCTTGGAGGGAAAGGCCATACGACAGAAGTATTAGAAGGAAGATCATAGGAGGTCTGTATTTCTTCCCTGCTGCTCTCTCTGAAGCCTGCAAATGAGCCTGGCAGGAGCGGAATTGAAGGAGATTTAACTGGAGCTTTGGAAAAGCTTCACAGAGAGATGTGAGCAGCAGTCCCTGGAGCTGCTTTAATTTATGATGCTGCGTGCACGAACCCATCTCCAAGTCCAGTGTTCAGGAGACACAGGATATTCAGACCTGTTCACCATACTTGTACTGCTCATCACGGGGCACATCTCAGAATCAGAAGAGGGTTACTTGTTCTTTCCTGAAATAATGCAAAAAATTATTTCTGCTTTTTATTTTATGTGATTATAAATAGTAATAAGTAAATAATAACCGAGCACTCTAGAAAATTTGTTTTTATTGGATTAGTCTGCTAAACTGCCTGACCTCGGTATTGGGAAAGATCATGGAGAGGATCACCTTGAGTGAGCTCTCACGGCAAGCGCAGGGCAGCTGAGGGATCCGCGCCAGCCAGCATGGGCTTATGAAAGGGAGGTCCTGCTTAACCAACTTGATCTCTTTCTATGAACATGCGACCCGCCTGCTCGATGCGGGGAAGGCTGTGGACGTTGTCTACTTGGACTTTGGTAAGGCCTTTGACACCGTCCCCCACAGCGTTCTCCTGGAGAAGCTGGCGAATCATGGCATAGACAAGTGTGCTCTTCACTGGGTAAAAAACTGGCTGGATGGCCGTGCCCAGAGAGTTGTAATTAATGGGGTGAAATCCAGTTGGCGGCCAGTCACCAGTGGTGTCCCTCCGGGCTCAGTTTTGGGGCCGATCTTGTTTAATATCTTTATTGATGATCTGGATAAGGGGATTGAGTGCACCCTCAGTAAGTTTGCAGATGACACCAAGCTAGGTGGGAGTGTTGATCTGCTTGAGGGTCGGCAGGCTCTACAGAGGGACCTGGACAGGTTGGATCAATGGGCCAAGGCCAATGGGATGAGGTTTAATAAGGCCAAGTGCTGGGTCCTGCATTTCAGTCACAACAACCCTGGGCAGTGATACAGGCTGGGGGCTGAGTGGCTGGAAAGCTGCCCAGCAGAAAAGGACCTGGGGGTGTTGGTGGACAGCCGGCTTAACATGAGCCAGCAGTGTGCCCGGGTGGCCAAGAAGGCCAACAGCATCCTGGCCTGTATCAGGAATAGCGTGGCCAGCAGGAGTTGGGAGGTGATCGTCCCCCTGTACTGGGCACTGGTGAGGCCTCACCTCGAGTGCTGTGTTCAGTTCTGGGCCCCTCACTACAGGAAGGACATTGAGCTGCTGGAGCGTGTCCAGAGGAGAGCCACCAAGCTGGTGAGGGGTCTGGAGAACAAGTCATACAAGGAGAGGCTGAGGGAACTGGGCATGTTTAGTTTGGAGAAGAGGAAGCTGAGGGGGGACCTCATTGCCCTCTACAACTACCTGGAAGGAGGGTGTAGAGAGGTGGGTGTTGGGCTCTTCTCCCAAGGGAATAATGACAGGACCAGAGGAGATGGTCTGAAGTTGGGGCAGGGGAGGTTTAGATTAGATATCAGGAAGAATGACTTTACGGAGAGAGTGGTCAGGCACTGGAACAGCCTGCCCAGGGAGGTGGTGGAGTCGCCATCCCTGGAGGTATTTAAGAAATGTGAAGACGTGGCACTTCAGGGCATGCTCTAGTGCCCGAGATTGTTGGTTTGTGTCTGTTTGTGGGTAGTTTGTTTTGTTTTGTTTTGGGGGGGGGTTTTGTTTTGGTTTGGTTTGTTTTGTTTTTGTGGTTGGACTCAATGATCTCAAAGGTCCCTTCCAACCATGAAGATTCTGTGATTCTAGCCATAGTTCATTACTTGTTGCATTGCAATTCATTTCAAGGTTTTATCATTTTATCATATATTCTTTTGAAATAATTTGGACAGCACAAAGGGATTTAAACATTCTTTTGGGTAGTAGATAATTTAGTGAATTGTACAGTCTTTGTGAGTTTTCTATTTCAATTATTTTTGGATGATAATGGTGAACTCTGAGCAAAGCAATCATGTAGGCTGTTTCCAAATCTGTCACAATATATATTTAATGCAAGTTATTAACTTATCCTAAGTAGATGGAGCCGCAGCCATAATAATGACATTCTAATTAGTCTTCATGGTATTAAGCAGCATGTTAGCTATAGGTTTGGGATTTTTTTTTGGTATGCAATATTTGCTGGTAACAGTTTCACAACAGCAAGTACAAACGTGAGTTATTACAGTTTCAGTGTATACAAAGAATTAAATTCCATTTGAGATAGCCATCAGCTTTAGGAAAAGCTTCAAAAAGTTCCCACAAGGCAAAGGTCTGATATTGCGTAGCACTACAGTACCTACAGCTGCTGAAGGGAAGCGTGCTCTCTACATTTGTTTCTACATACACATAGCATAAACATTTTTAATCTAGCATTCAGATTAGCATATTACAATATTGCAACTAAATGTATTTATAATATGTCATGGGATTGAGTTTTTTTAAGGGTAGGTTCCTTTCACTACCTTCTAGTTTCTGAGTATGCATCTCACGTTTTCAGAAATTTTCCAATGCAATCATGAAAGATAGGACCATTTTCTTTTTCTTCTTTTTTCATTTTTAAGCTTTTTTTATTTTTTTTGGGGGGGGGGGAATCTAAAATTTCTACATATTTCTGTAATTCCAGGAGCTAAAGCCATTACATAGTTAAAAGACAAATGATTAGGTCCCAAGAGCTGGAAACAGTAAAAGTTCAGTCTTTCTGCATGAGTAAACTAAAACTGGTAGTGAGAATTAGTCACAGACTCTTTCAAATGAGGTGGAAATGATCCCACATTTGTCAGAAGCTCTCTTCCTTGGTTATTGTGCAGCAGGACTACTTGCACATCACTTTAGACAATGAAAAGTTCCAGCCCGTTCTGGTTAGACTCAATATTACCATTTTATGCCTATCAAAAGATTAGAGGAAAAAATGGGGAAAGAATGCCTTTAAGTCCACTCATTTGTTAAGCACGCACGTTCCTTTTCCCGTACTTGATCTCAGGAGGCTGATATAAATTATTTTTCTCCTCTCTCCTCGTATTTTTATGACTCACTTCCATCCATTCTGTTTCTTTCTCTCTTTAAAGAAAATGGGTGCCGGCGTGACGTTTCCAGCAGAGGTTCATTAATAGCGCTGTCCTGGCATCCCTTGGGGCTGTGCCTGGCTCTGCACTGCCCGGGATGCAGTGTGGCTCCCGCGCCCCGCTCTCCGGGCTGGGGTTCGAGCCAGCTCACCCCCGCGTTGCCTCCTCGCCCCTCCACCCCTCTGAGCAGCGGCACCGAGCTCCTTGCAGCAGAGACTTGGAAAGGAAGGGAGCGAAAATGAGATTTGAGAAACCCGCGGGCCTTGCTCGGGGTTTTTCAGAGGGCGTGACAAACCTCTCTCATTAGGCGTGCGATCAGGATGGAGCCTGACGGCTTTCTCGGAGAATTAATGGGAGTTTCAGCACTGTGTGCTGAGCCTGATCGTGAACCATGAATGTGGCCAGACCCCATGTTCGAATTATCTTTAGTAATGCAAGTCAAGTAAATACAGGACTGCTGTCTCTGCATTTAAGAGTGCTCATTTGTCTGGAATTTGTCTACGTCACTGAGGCAAAAAGAGGAGCCGAAAGCTGCACTTAAGTGCTTCTTGCTGTATTTTTCTCTCAGAGAGAGAGATTTTCTACCTAAAAACAATTCTGGTCTGAAAACTGATTATATAGTTATGTCATCTGACACTGAGGAAATTTCCTTGCTCGGGACCACCTGCTAATGTGAGCGCAGCGATGCCGTCTGCTCCCTTCTCTGCTGGCTCCGTCCCGGGGCACCCACACTCCAGCGAGGGTGAGGGCTGGGCTCCTCACCCGCTCATCCATCATGGACAGGCTGCTAATTTCCATTATAGTGTCCATCTGTGCACCCCGTCCTGCAGGGACAAAAAGCTACTCTGTAATTATGGATAGGCCCTTCATTATACCTGAGCAACTCCGTGAACGCTAATAGGGACGCACCGATCAAACTTTGGTAAGTATTTAACCAGCCATAGGCTTCACAGCTGCTTATGGAGTTTGAGCCAGGGAGAAGTACGTTACCTGTGTTTCCCTGGGCTATATGTATAGGACTGGTAAGGAGAGGAAGAAGAGGATTATTTTTTTTCACTAAACAAAATAAAATGTCTAATTTTGAAACTCAGTGTTGAGAATGGAAGCACACTCCAAAGAAAACTGTGGAAAACGTAAATGAACAGGTATGTGTAGTCATAGGGTAAATTAAATCCCTAAAGAACTTTTTAGATATAATGTGTGAAATGATTTTGAGATATTGAAAGACCGATGGCATATAGATGCCAGAACGACCGCTAGGATTTCCACACCATTTTGCCTTCTCGCGTGTCCTTTTAACTGAATGTCCTGGGGAAGTGAAGGTCTTGAACCCTGGCACGATCATGTAATCTAGAGTCTTTATTGTCATTTAAGTGAGAATGCATGCAGCGTACATAGTGTTCATGCTCCCACAGGAATCATAAAATATGTTTTCACTTGGGGTGAAAACCACTGCAGGTTACTAAAGGCCAAACTTCAGCTGCCTGAATCATACCTAATCCAGAAGAATCGCGGAGGAGCTGGCTGTTTCAGCGATGTCACTCAAATTACCTTTACAATTTGTGAGAGGAAGGTTAAAGTCAGACCCCCAGGAATAGAGGGTTCAAAGAGCTAAAACACGGAGCCAACATTTCATTTGCAAGGATCTATCTTTAAAAATCAAAAAGCCTATATTTATTAATATAGCATTTGGGAGCTTTTGGATTGTACAGGAGAGAGATAGTGTTATTGCAAAAGAAGTTTATGCAATATTAGACTCTGAAAATTACTGGTGTAAGGTTACTTAGACACACAGGCATGTGTCAGAGTTGCAATATAAACATGATTTAAGGTTATTTAGTAGCAGCGGTTGTTGATATTGCAGTAGCACTCAAAGATTTCAACAGGGATTGCCACCACACACACTGAAAGAGCGATACGAAAGCATTAGGACCCAAAGGCACAAACAAAATATGGATGAAATATGTGAACGAGGTGAACTGTCACAGCTTGAATTGTGTCCTCTGATAACTATGTCCCCGTCCTCTAGTCAAGTTTGCCCTGGAAATTCCAAACTGTAGTCAGCTTACACGTGGGTATAATCACCTGCTTGTGCTAGCTGGACTTTTAGCTAAGGCCATCGTTTAGAAGATGCTTGTCTCTGTTCCTAATAGCACTTATTACTGCAACATCAGCTTTAAAAACGCGATCTATTTTCCACCATCCATCATTTATTTACTCTTTGATTTCATTCCCTGTGAGTAATAGACAGGATCTCTCATTACTGGCAGTTCTACTTTTTGATTTCAGATGCTACTACAGCACTTTTTAAAAAACTGTATCATTGCAATAATTACAATGTAGTGAAAAGGCTATATGTTCTTACACAGTTTGAAAAGAAAAATAATAACCAGGTTCTTGCTTTTTTAATTTAGTCCATGTCTGATCCCTCCATTTCTTGCACAGTCTCTGTTGATAAGATTGTCGAGGATGTCAGTCATTTTTCTTTAGCTTACTTACATTTCCATGAAAGAATTGCTAGGGTGAAAGCTGAAATTTCAAAACTCAGGACTAATATGTGAGCATCACTTTAATTTGTCATTTTTGCTTTCATACTGAGGTTATGGCAAGGTTTATCACATTTCATAAAACAAGATTCCTTTGTAACTGGCTAGTGTTTGTGTGCTGTGCCAGGTGGAAAGGAGGGATTGTCGAGAAGATTGATCGTAAGGTCCTGGGGAACCCTGGTCCCAGCTTTGTCACGGACTTAGGCTTTGATGTCAAAAAAAATAGTTCTGATTTTCTGCATCAGTTACCTCCTACGTGCAATGTGGAATTAGGATGACAATATTTAATCAACTTAAGTGGGAGTCATTAGACTTAAGATCTCTATTAAAATGCTGTGCTGTGATTCTCAGGAAGTGCAGTGAAGACTTAAATCTGGGGCTGGGGGAACTGAGCTGTGAATTGCCTAGTTTCTAGATTAGGGAAGAACCTGGAAGAGGAAAAAAGCCCAGAAATTGTAGCACTTTATGGAGGCTTTTCCCAGGAGTGCAGATCTGTTTGAAAAGACCATGAGCTGCTTCAGCCTGGAGATAATTCTTCCATGAATGGCTACTTTAAACCTTTTCATATGGCCAGCATGGTTTGTAGGAGGTACTTCAGGACCTGAAAACTAAAGAAATGTAGAGTGCAATAATTTCTTAGTAGCAATATTTTTCACAATTTACTCTTTGACTTACAGTATCCCAGCCCATGGTTTTGTATCACACTTGAACAAAGAAGTCAGGCACCACAATGGTGTAAATATGTGTATGACCCAGAGTGAATAATCTCTTCTGCCTGAGAGGACTCAACACTGGGAGAAGTAAAAGCCTGCAACATACCAAACATAATCTAGTAGCATGAAGCTCTTCACTTTGGTTACAGGTGGGTTACATAAGCAGGCTTGAAAGAGACCAATGTCAGACTGCACAACTTTTCCTTTTCCCATGAGAAAACAGTTGTCTTAATGATTTCCAGGATAGTGCTTTCAAAGAAACAATGGAGAACATGATCTCTGGATAGTATTGATGGAGTATGATGTGCGAATTTGAATAATATGTCTCCAGACAATTCAGCAGCACCTGTGATACTAAAAACATCTATTTATATTCCACACTTCATGTTTTTGGCAGCTTGATGGGCTGCATGTTCCATCATTCTGACATACTGAAACAGAGCTCAATGTGACTCAGTGGAACAATGAGCATTAGCTGTTGGGAGTGAAGTTTTCGCTAAACCATCACCTATCCATCCATTTAAAACTTAGCATATAAAGGCAGTTTCCTAATTACCTAAATTAAATGAGTTACAGAATACCTGTAATTCTTTATGATCAAACAGAAATGCATTATTTCAACTAACGTGTTCACATCTGTTCAGAGATGCCCAGGAATTATTCATGTTGAACTAAATCAACAACCTTGTCTGAATGTTCAGCACTCCCATTAAACTCACTGGAAGACTTGTGCTAGTCCACAGTATTGCACTACAGTACACAAGAGGTGCTCAACTATGGTCAGTATCACAATCATACTTATATACAATATTCAGTAAAAGAATCTCAGTAAAATTACAGTATGTCATGATCACAGAATCATAGAATGGTTTGGGTTGGAAGGGACCTTAAAGATCATCGAGTTCCAACCCCCCTGCCCTGGGCAGGGACACCTCCCACCAGACCGGGTTGCTCAAAGCCCCGTCCAGCCTGGCCTTGAACCCCTCCAAGGATGGGGCATCCACAGCTTCTCTGGGCAACCTGGGCCAGGGTCTCACCACCCTCACAGGAAAGAATTTCTTCCTAATATCTAATCTCAATCTCCGCTCTTTCAGTTTAAAACTCTTACCCCTTGTCCTGTCACTACATTCCCTGATAAAGAGTCCCTCCTCATCTCTCCTGTAGCCCCCTTCAGATACTGGAAGGCTACTATGAGGTCTCCCCGGAGCCTTCTCTTCTCCAGGCTGAACAACCCCAACTCCCTCAGCCTGTCTTCATAGGAGAGGTGCTCCAGCCCTCTCATCATCTTTGTGGCCCTCCTGGCCCTCCCCTGATGTTCTAATGTGAGTCACTGAGTGCTTGGATAGATAGATAGATACATACATACATAAGTAAATACATACATACATAGCTGTGATTGTGCACTTATGAATTTTACTATATATTTGTACAAACCATTGACTTCACTGGGAACTGCACATGAACTCTCTAATCTCCCAGGCATCACCACAGGACAGCAAGGCTGTCGGGCTCAGACCATGTTTGTGGTGGGCAGTCCCATCAGTTAGACAATAGGCATAAGTGCTTGGTGTCACTTCAGTGTTTCCAGCTCCATTCTCCAGAGACTGGCACTGATCTGAAGTGTCAGAAGCTAATCACTTCTGGAGCTGTCTCCTCAATAATTTAGAGAGGAAGGCATGTCCTCATATATATGCTTTCTTCCTTTTTGTCTTCAGTTTAAATAGCATTGCCATAATTCCACCCTGAATGTATTTTTTTGGCTACTTGACCTGTATTACTCCCCTATTTTTCCTCCCTCTTTTTAAAGGACAGCACCATGCAAATAGATATCTTAAAGGAAAAAAAATGCATCACAAATTGCAAAAATGTAAACTAGTCTTAAGGACAAAAAGATAATGCAGTCAGATTTCATTATGCATATGTTATAAGAGTAATTGCCATTTGCGGTTGCAAGTAATTCTATTTGCTTGCTGGAGATATTCATGGAGACACAGCACATAACAAACTGTCTCTCAGCTCAAGAAAAATAGGCTGAAACCATTGCCACCATGTTAATTCAGACAATAAAGAAGTAATTAAATGTCTTTAACTGCCTTCCTTTTAACTGTCTCCCATTGAAATTACTTTCCCCCTATTATTCATTTTTACCCTTGTTGTAAGTGTATCAGTCTTGCAAATGTTCATGTTTGGTGTGCTCGTTTTTGATAACTGACTGGCTAGGGATAGTCCTTGGAAAAATGGGAGACTGTGCTCCCTGACTTTGTGAAGAGGTTAGGCACTGTAAGGCTGTAAGAAGCATGACGTTGAGAGTAGAAAGAGATGAAAAATGAAAATAGGCTTAGGATTCAATTTAGTCTGGAAAATAACAATAGGAAAATAGGTGGTTGGGGAAAATCAACAATGTGAGCTGGAAATGACTCCATCCAGCATGTTAAAGCCTGCTATTAAGATGATGGTCAGTTCCTGAATAGACTGATATGAAACAAATTCTTCTCCTGCCAGCTTCTAAGTCTTTGTGTAAGCTGCTCGTCCTCCCTCCCCTCTTCCCTTGCTTCCCCCCTCCAGCTCAGAAGTTGATGCCCGCCTTTTGCCAGTGCATGGGCTGGGGCAGGAGGAAGGGGCATTTTCTGCGAGTCCATCACTCCTTGTCCCACTATCGCTTTCCTGGCCACGCTCCCAGAACTGGCTAATGATTGCAGGCGGCATACGGTCTGTGAACAAGAGGTTTCTTGGTTTTAAAACAAAGATCAGGTGCTGGAAATAAGAGCTTGAAAGCAATGTGTAAATGATAGGAAATCAATCAAGGGAGGGCGTGATATGGAGATGGTGAGCCAGATAGGCCGGGAGAGATTTTTGAGGAACAGGTAATACAGCCTGCAGCTGCAAGGTTGCTTCTGGGGGTAAATGAACATGATATGAGAGCAGGCACAGAGCTCCCACATCGGTACCTGCACACTTTCCCGGGAACGTACCGAGTTTCTGAAACAGACCCATGTCCTGCCCCAGGGCTCACATCCACAGAGATGTTTGGGTAATTTATTCATGTTTAGTAACTTACCCATCCAAATTAGTAGCAATTCCTGGGCTGTTATCTAGCTCGAGCAGTGGGCAAAGCTCTGAGTTGGAGTATTTCACTGAAATGAGAAATATCTGAAGTGCTTACATAGGAATTTAGTGCCTCAATCTCTCTAAGTACTTTTCTAGTCTGAGAGAGAATTCTGCCTTCTGAGCTACCTAGATTGCTGCTGGGTTAATCCAGAGGCTGAAAATGTTTAAATAAGAGGTAAAATAATGATGGGGGAGATTTCTTTCTTTAAAAATCAGAGATTGGGAATGTAGCGGCTGTTCTCAAAATAGGTGTAGGGATTTCTGTAACTTACATTTCACTCTGACAGTCCTAAATAAAGAAATAACAGCAAAATTAGGGTAGCCATTGAGTAAAATGCTTACTTTTCCAGAACAGTTTTGAGTATGACATAGTGCCATATGTTTCTCCCACGGTGATACCCGTATTACAGTGCAGTATTTTTCTCTATGTGCTCTTTTTGTGTACCAGTTTTGTCTCCATATTTTCAAATGTCATCAGCCCCCGGTGGACAACATCACAATGGTTTGTTGGAGATAAAGAATAAAATATGAGTGAGAAACGTTTACTATAACCCTATAGGGAAAATACAGACAGCATAGAATCTCTTGTCCAACTGACAATGTAGAGGGAGATTTTTGTCTTGTGCTTGCAAATTCACATGAATATTTTTTTCTGCAGACTATGCCTTCCTTTCACCCTGAAAGCTCTCAAAACATCTATCCAGATTTTTTCTTCTGCCTTTTCATTATAATGAAATGAGCTGGTTTACTAATTCCCTACTTTAAGCATTACTTGAATGGTACATATGTTTTCTATGATACTTACAAGGCAGTAAATGTGTGCTGATTTTGCTCATAGTAGCCAATGCACGTTGGTTTAGTGATGGTCAGGAAACGCAGACTACAGGTTGAAGGTATCAATAATGGCTTTTGTGTACTAATCTGAAGTGCTGCCTTTCCAATTTTGGATTACGATGGGTATTTGGTCAGAATTAGCAGAATTCTGTTTCTGCTGGGAAACTGCTAATCTCACTGCTATTGAAATGCAAAAAGTTTTCTGCAGAACAGAAGAAATGCCCTTCCGTACATCATTTCAGGATTGTGTATGAGAAAAGCTGTTAATAAAACCAAACTCCTCCTGCCATTGTAAGCTACAGTGCACCTTTGGATAGGTACAATTTTCAAAAGGAATGATAAATTCTTCTAAAAGAAAGATAAATTCAGTGGCCAAGGTTCTCAGTTCTCAGTTGAACTGGCACTTGATGATTTATCAACCCAGCACATTCAAGCAACACACATCAGGTCCCCACCAAAGTTGCCAGGTTGTAAATACTGCGTAAAACTTTGTATGTGTTGCTGGTTTATGGATCTTTGAGTTGTTTTCAGACATCTCTCTCTGAGGTGCAAATGCTTTCCTTCTTTGTACTTGGGAATATAATTCTCATCTGAATTCAGCATGTTTAAAACTAAAAGACCCACCAAGTTTACTGGACTTGAAATCCAGGAAAACCAGACTACTAAACCCACATTTCAGAACTATTTTCAAACTGGCTACTTCCATAAACACCCAAAACCAGGAATTAGGAATCTACATTCAGCCTTGTGGGTTTGAGAATTTTTTTCTCGATCTCTCTGTTCACGGGGAACCAGTATATAGTAACACATCTTTGAAGGTGATGAATGTGCTAGGTGCACTGGAAAGTATGCATCAGAAAATCCTATTCAGCATGCCCAACAAACTATTTTTGCTTATTTATAGCAAACTTCTTTCTATTTATAGGAAAGTTTTCAAGCAGGTACCATCAATTTTAAATTGTGGATAAGAGCAACAGTAAAATATCAGACGTTTGGTTTGTACCTTTCTTCGGGGTGCTTTTGGGGGGTTCATTGTGTGTGTATGTATTTCCGGAGTTCTGAAAGAAAGCAAGTTGCCTCGGGCATTCAAAAGCAGCAGCAAAAGTAGGGTGAACTGTCCTTTTCCATATCCCTCAGCCTCTCTGGGACCAAAGGGACAATTTGGTGTCCTGTGCCCAGCAGAACTAAGAAAGTGTGCAGCTGAGTGACTTGCAAATATTAGAGCTCTTCTCCTGGCAGTGGTTGCTATGCAGTATTTTTGCCTCTTGGGGAACACTGAAAAAGAAATGTATAGAACATGGAGACCACTAAAGAAACATGAAAATTAATTAATGTGGTGCAGAAAAGTAATGTAGACCATTGTTGTGGTAAAAGTATAAGAGTTGATTTTTAGTCCGTTTGCGGTTGGTATTAAGAATTCAAGCTTAAATAAAAAAACCTACTCTCATACATCCATAAGGCTGTGTTTTATCTTTGGATGCTTCTTGTGGTCCACACAGACCTCTTGAGCTTTGGTCTTCCAGTTCATATTATTTGAGGAAGTGCTGTGTCAGATATAATTCATCGATTTGTGACTCCTGCTCCCACGTCAGGCTGGCACACGTACCCACGTGCGCACACCACGCACCCAGCAGCAGAATTCCCTGCTGTTCACACTGTCTAACACAGAGACAGCATCCAGACGGGGCATGTCTGTGCTACCGCTGGAGAAGCCCAGGAAGCAGGTTATGAATCTGAGAGTCAAAATCTGCCTGGAGCTCTTCCTTCTGCTCCGAGAAGGCAGCAGGCTGTTGGAGAATACCGCCGGCTGCTCCAGCCAGCTCCAACCAGCCTCCTTCCCCTCCAGCTGCCTCCTCCTCGCCTGCCACAGACTCTCTTCTTCTTGTGCATGAGGTGATCATTTTGTCCTTGTTTATGAAATAATTCTGTGCATTTTACAAAGGAAACAGAAACTGTCTATTTTTACTGAGTTTTGTGCAAGGCAGCAAACACAAGTACTTGTCGGGGCTGCAGACAGCCTTTATTGCAGCAAAGCTACAAACGTGGTTTGAGATGCAGTGGTTGAAAGCCACCAGGAAAGCAGAGTGACATAAAAATGTCGAAGGAGGACTGAGGAATGAGTAGTGACTCTCGGCACTGACAAGGGGCAGCGTGGCAGAGGGCGAGACGTGGACAGTCAAGATGTATTACTGGCAGAGCAGGCAGTGTCAGGAGATGACACCAGAACAGCTATCACCCTGTGCAGGAGGTCACACCCTCTGCCTTTAGCTGTCCCCTGCAACCTGTTGGATATAGCGCCACACCAATTACCCGCTGATCTTTCATGGGTGAAGAGTGCAGCTTTCTGGTAATCAGTGTCTGGGCAGCCACGAGAGACATCTCAGCAGGCTTTGAACTCTCTGTGCCCAATTCCTCAACCCCGGACACCACAGCTAACAGCTTTTAGGAATGCCTCTTCTCTTTAAACGACTGGCAGGCAGCTCCTGCAAGCTTGACTGGCAGCACCAGGGAGTTCAGGCTTTCATTTCTAAAGCGTGGAGAGGAGAGACGGATAAGCAGTTCCCCAAAGGGCCAGAGGGGCTTGAGGGGGTTGTAAACGCACTGCAGAGGGACCCACGGGACACTGCAGGCAATGTCACATAGCCACAGGGAGAGCTACTCCAAAGAAAGCGGAAAGGAGAACAAGGCTGAGCCTCCTTGGGAAGCCATCTGGCCATTCCTTACTGCCCTCTTTATGCAAGACAAACGCGGGGGGGTACGAACCCGGTCAAGCACCTACAGCCCATGAGTAACCAGTTGCAGGATGTTTGAAACATGTTCAGCAGGAAGGATGTACGCAGGTTGGAGATCTGATGTAATAGGGCAGTAAATTGCCCATCCTTTTGCTATTCGAGCAGACAAGAAAAAAAAAAAGCTGATCTAAAAAGCTAAACTATTTGTTGACACTTCCTTAGATCTAAAGGCAAAAGTCCCCTCTGCCTGCTCTGCCTTCTACAATAGCTTGTACCCTGCTGCCCTCTGATGGAGGATTTTTTAAAGAGGTGGAATCGGTCACGTTCTTAGATGGTGTCAGAGCAAAGAAACTTAGATTCTGCAAGATGCTGAAGCTCAGCGATCATACAAGAAAATAAAAGGTGCACATCGAGACATTTCTGGGGTCACCTACCTCGCTGTTGTAATCCTTCTGGAAACTAGTCTGATTGATTATTATCATCATTAACTTCCAGCACTCGGAGAAAAATGAATTATATTGCAGCAATGCCATGTATTGTATGCATTATTCTTCCTTCTCAAATACAAAGTTCATGGAGAGGACTGATGCTTTATCTGCCATGGTTCTCCAAGAACTCTAGGAGTAGGAAATAAAATAAAGCAGCCATAAAAGAGAAAGTGCTGTCATTCCTGCTTGTGCTCCATTCGATGTCAACGGGAGAGTTGCAATTGAACCTTTAGAAAGGGTATTATCAGTCCCATATCTTGCTAGCAGAGCTGGCACAAAGCAGCAGCGATAAAGAACAGGAGCCAGTGAACTGAAAGCAGTAACACTGCAGACAGGGTGTTTTCTTAAACCCCTGGTCCCAGGAGGTGATCTGTATAAATAATGATTTTGTTTACTGAAGATTTCGTATTTTCAGTCACCAGTGACAGCAGTGGATAGAGTTGCGTCACAAAATATGATCCGTGTTGTGAAAAAAAATTGAAATCCCAGACGCTAAAAAGCCAGTAGCCCTCCTTTGCTTTTGCCTGCCTTCATTTAGAAAAAAGGTTGTTTATTTGTTTGAGTTCCATTTAAGGAGTACCAGCTGGGTCTGCCATTAAATATGGTTTGCAAAACAAGCCAGCCCTGATGTTTAACACCCTGATGATCTCTGATGTCTTTTATTTAAGTAATAAATCAGTGTTTAATTTTATGGCATTACGCATTACCCAGGAGAGTCATTTAGCAGGTCAGTTTTAGCGTAGTGATAAAACTTGGAGTAATGGGATTGAAGCTGCCACTTCTGGCATTTCGTATTGGGCAATACTACAAATTTAAGTTCCCTAACATGCATTCAATTTAGATTTAATAAGAGTTATTATATTCCATGTTAATTAAAATTGGATTATTTATTGCAAACACTTACAGAGAACTAGCTACAGAGCTGTGGTTGCACATACCAAATCTGGCCTCAGAAGTGCCAAGCGCTATCTCTTTGAGTCTTTTGTGAAAACAAATTAGGATGAAATCGTAGCTTGTCTTCCACATCACTGTGGTCACTATAGTGGCGTTTGTGCATGTTTATCTCCTTCATGGTGAAATTGCCATGGACGTGGCACAGAAAGGAGACGCTTGATGAGGAAACACTCCTGAAAATGCTGAGCAAACTTTTGAGGTCTCACTGCCGTGACACTGCACGTAGGAGAGCACAGGGTAAAGGCCTCAATTAACTTTTCTCAATTTCTTCAAGTATAGCACGTGTGAGCTGCCAGATACCCCAGCCACAGCTCTGTGTGCCCTACTGCTGACAGAGCCAGAGAGTGAGGTCAGACTGGTCAGAGAAGTAACGTGGTTGCAGTTGTACGGGCCAAGAAGATAAGACAACAATACAAACACGATTTCTGATTCAAACTTCTGATGAAATCCCGTAGGCACATTCCCTGGGATGTCCATACCGAGGGAACTGATGCAGTGGCAGGTAAATAGGCAAGACATGGAGTTGGTACATGTGATGAAGAAGCTCGGATGAGAGAAAGCTTCATAACAAGATATACTTTGGAAGAAGAAGGGAAGAAACAAAAAGCAACAAGACTGAGGGCCATCAGCTTTGCTTCAGAACAAGCTTTGGTTGATGTGAAGTATTCTTCCCATGAAAGCTAAGGTTTTCTGCCTGGATTTTTTTTTGGCCATTTGTTTTTACTTCTCTGGACTAACTACTCCTGAGTTTTTCTCTTTTTTTGGCCCTGTCCTTGGCAGCTGACAGGCAGTACCTGAGGCTCAAGTGGATAGTGGCCATTAAGGCAGGTACCAGTTTCTCTTCCTCAGCCTTTTTTCAGAAGGGACAACCTATCAAAATACTGACATATTTGATTAGTAGTGTTTACCTTCAGACAGGCTGATGTTTAAGCCCCATGAGGAGCCAAGGCCAGAGTACTTCTGTTCATTAAGATAAAATTTAGGATCTGGAGTGGGTATCTCTCTGACAAGCATGTTCACCTGCCAAGCTTATTAGAGGGACAAGAACTTTTCCTTTTAGCCTTTTTTCTGCTTTTCCTTTCTGAAGGGCTGATAGCAGCACTCAGTTATGATGTTTACTGGCAGCAAGCCCAGCACAGTTGTTCTAAGCCTGGATCCTTTTTGTGCAGAAACCTGTGATTAAGCCACCTTCGAACAGAAGTAACGTCAGATCATGTCAATATCTAAAGCTTTCTACACTTGGTTATTACCCTCCATGACTAGATGCGACTCTTCATGTTGCCTTTTCATTTTGATTTCTGTTTCCCTCAAGATTAAAACTCATGGGAACAGGAGAAAAGGTTTAATCTTTTACTTTGAGAGGCTGCTCTGCTAAAGCTGCTCAGCAGGAATACTCATAGGAGTTAAGGCAAACAGAAAACTGGGCATTAGGCTTTGTGTCCAGGAGGAAATGCCATGCTTGTCATGTTGTTATAAAGCTTAAGCAGGCAATCTGCACAGAGCTTAAAAAAGCCCCTCAAAGCTTCTTGTGCGTACAGGATTTTTTTTTTTTTCCCCAAACTTATAAATCCAATCATCTCTGTCTTCGATTGTGGTAGTGTCAGCTAAAATTCCTTATAACATTAAATAGGTTGGATAAGCTGAAGAGATTTGATAGCAGTGGAATACTCAAGTTGTAGAAGGACTAAAAGCTATTAAGGTCAATATGCCATTTCCCGATCTGCATCTATAATTAGTAGCAGAATGTGTCCTATCCATTTTAAAGAATAATCTTATTTATGCAATGAAATACTGGTTCATCTTATTAAAAAAAAGAATCTATCTTGTCTTAAAGTAAAATTTTGCACACAATTCCTCTAGTATTGTTTATTTTTGAAAAGCATTCTATTTAGGTGATGACAGATAAGTAAAATGAGTTTGGTTACCAGATTGGACTAGTCTGCAGATAAATAATTAGCCAATTAAAACATATGTTTCATTCTTTTTCAAGCCAAAATTTATAGATGAGTGGATGAAGTGGGAGAGGGACTCAAAAAATTCCCTCTGATATTCATTTTCAAATCTAACAAAAGTGGTAACAAAAGAGGAAAAGAAAAAAGCTAGAAGCTTATGAAGATGGAGGCTAGACTTTGGCTTACACTCTTGCTTTTGGCAGGGCAGAAAACAAATCACCTTGCAAATAAACATCTTTTAACCATAAATTTATCTATAGACTATGGGGATTTTTGCTCTTTCGATTATTTGAAGAATTGATTTAGATGTCACTGGAAATAGAGCAAGAGCAAATAGAATAGAATAGAATAGAATAGAATAGAATAGAATAGAATAGAATAGAACAGAACATCTTAGAGCAGAGTAGAACTACTGATTTGGTAAACTGCAGCTTTTATTTCCCTGGTATAAAAGGGAGGCTGGTAATACTGTTGGATAGTCAGTGAAAATGCAAATATTGGTAAATCTTGGTGCCATTGGAACTGCAGAACGTGTCCTTGCATCGTGGTGTCTCTTAAAGGAAACAGTGCAGCTACGCACTTGTCAAAGACAACGGGTTTTGCTCAGGAAAAATATAACCAGTACCATCATAAAAGTGAAAGTCAAATAAATTGCATAATTACTTATCATATGGAGGAAAAAAAAACCTGACAGGAAACATTTAATCTGCAAAACAAGCTTTCAGTCTCTGCTATTTATGTACTTTTCTCAATAAATAGTTGTGGACAGAATTGCTCTTAGGCTACTCATATGAAGACTATAAAAAGACTATAAGCATGTTCCTTTCCTTCCTGTGAGCATTTGAGCTTTTCACTGAGTCATGACCTTTTTTTTTTTTTAGAAAAGTCAATCAGCCCTATTCTGAAGCATGACCTGTTGCTCTCTGCAGAATTCGTACATCTTTAGATGCAGCTGGAGTAATCCTCTTTGCTGCCCCCCTATTCCCCAGCCCCCACTGCCTCAGCACTTGCAGCAGCTGGCTTACTGTGCTCAGCAAATGGGAGAGAAAGGACATTTTGCAGGTTCAACTGTTCTGCTAGAAACTCAGTAATGAAATCAAAAATGACAAGGTGAGCTCAGCAGAGACTGAGCTCTGAGACGATTTTTTGCTAATCCTTTACTGGCTAACCCTTTCATTCACAGTCCCAGAAAAATCAAATTTTAATCTATCATTAATTAGTGCTTTACTCTTTTTTCTTCCTGGTTTGCTTGTTTAGGGTGTGGTTTTTTTTCAGGGAAGGAGAAGGAAGGAGGGATGGAGAAGAAAATGAGGGGATGTGAGGGAATAATGGTTATCTTTATGTCATATTACATTATTTGCCTTTGAGAGTGCTGTCACTGAAGAGATATGAGAGTAACTATTATATTGAGAGAAAAATGAGAAGATTGCTGACAAATATTGATATGCGTACATAATAACATATATTAAAACTCTTCACTTACACTGAGACAATATAATACAACACAGGTGCCCATTTTACCTTCCTTGCAAAAACAGAGTTCCATTTGCTTCCTCATCATCTTTTTTTTTTTTTTTTTATTTTAACCTGTACGTATTTCTATTTTGAGCTCCCAAAAAATACATAGTGAATTCAGAAACAAATGGCTATAAACAGAGTACGGCAGCAGGCGAGGTGAAGTATCCCCAAATCAGAGCTAGTGATGGTTGAAGACGCATGCTCTGTTCAGCGTCTTCTTAAGCAAACAGTGTGAAATGGCTGGGAAGGTGACCCACCATCATGTGCACAGACTTGCTATCACCGACATTCATCAGGAGTCTAGCTTACCAGCTGTTCTGTGTTAGCGATGACTACACAGGAAACATGCAATGCTGGTTACAGGCTGCCTTTTTATAGTCTGAGAAGGGAGGATCAAGATTAGTTTTCATTATAGTGACTAATACGAAGGCTGAACCTGAGCCAGACCGGCCCCACTTAGCAGGTCAAACTGCAGTCAAGGTAATTAGTACAGGCATACGTTAAGTTTACAAGGTGCAGGGCAGCTCTATATAGACTAATGAACTGCAGCCATAATGACTGCTAAATGACACGAGTTCAGCACAACGCAGAGAGCCTGTCTTAGCGCTGGGTATGGGAAGGCTGTGCTGGCCAACTTCTGTTCTCAACTCACTAGCCCTCCATCTCAGCGCCTGGAGAGGTGTATATGCTCTGGTGGCCTGGGTGCACCCACACAGCTCAAGTGCTTCCATCCCTGGGGTTAGCTCTGGTTTTGTTCCAAGGCATTTCTTGACTCCTGTCAATGTTCCCTTAGAGAAATGCTGCATTTGTTTCTGTCCCTCAGGGGATTTCCTTCAAGAACAGAGGCTGTCATGCAACAACAAATTCCTATGAAATTAGGTGGTTTACCTAAATCAGATCCTGATTGACATCTGTTTCTGTGCAGCCAGGTTTTTCCTCCAAGGCTGCCTTTTAGCTGGGTATTTGAAGTCTCAGTTGATGATCCAATGCAAGCAGATTTTGGTCCATTTGTGCCCTTATAAGATTTAAGATCGCCGTTCACAAAGACTGTCTTTTCCCAATGAAGAAAACTGTAAAATCCAGTGTCAGAGTACAGCTCTTCCCTCTGGCAGAAGAAGAAAGACTTTGTAGATCAAAGAGAAGTACACCTCTGGTGTCAAGCAGCCCAGCCTCTTCACAGCTCGTGGGTAGTTTCTTATTTAGACCAAATACAGACCAAAGCTCCTATTCTTTAGTATAGCCTGGACTCTTTCTCAACACCAAATGTCTAATCTTGTAGTTGTGATTGTAAGCATGACTGTCATGTCCCCTTTCAAAAAATTTAGATCTGCCATGGCAGAGTCCTAAGGAGCCTTCTGCTTTGGGCTGCGTGGTGTCACATGTGATAGAGTGGCCTTCAAGGCTGAAGCAGATTCTGAGTAAAATTCACCAGCAATCTTCAGTGATCAAAGTAATTTATTAAATTTATTTATATTGATATTGTAAAGAAATGTCATAACAAGTAATGAGATGTGATGGGTATCTTCATCGTCCTGAGGAAATTGCACTCACACAGGGTTACAAAACACTGTCAAGAAACGTTTACTTCTTAACACATAGTGAAATATTTGTCATCTTTTAAGCTTTTTAAGTGTTGATCTTTAATTTACACGTGTATATATTTTTATCCATAAATGATGTTGCCGCAATGGTATGTTGCTATTTAAGCAAGTAGAACAATATTAAGAATTATTTTCTCTGTTTTCAATATGTTTTGACACTTATTTAGTGGCTTCACACAAAAGCACTGTGTTTGGATAATGTGAAAGGTAAGAAGTAAATTTATAGAAAAATGTTGTCAACACTTGTATCACAATAGTGTGTTCAAATTACAGCTAAAAGAGGGACAAGTTCAGTACTCTGCTTCAAGAAAAAAGCTGGGTCTTGCAGCCTAAGATTGTAAATGCAGACCTCTGCATAGGTTGAAAGTCTTGCAAGATCAAGATTCAAAAAGACCTCATAAAGGAAAAGAGAGAAGAGGTATTTTCTTCACCTCAGAGATCTTGGACTCTGGAGCCATAAGCCATAAACTTGTCCCTCCTCTACCGAGGGCCGGATGGTCGGGCCAAGGCCAATGGGATGAGGTTCAACATGGCCAAGTGCCGGGTCCTGCCCTTGGGTCACACCAACCTGCAGCGCTACAGGCTGGGGGCAGAGGGGCTGGAGCTGCCCGGCAGAAAAGGACCTGGGGGTGTTGGTCGACTGTGGGTTGAACATGAGCCAGCAGTGTGCCCAGGTGGCCAAGAAGGCCAACAGCATCCTGGCCTGGGTCAGGAACAGCGTGGCGAGTAGGACTCGGGAGGTGATGGTCCCCCTGTACTGGGCACTGGTGAGGCCCCACCTCCAGGGCTGTGTCCAGTTTTGGGCCCCTCACCACAAAGAAGACCTTGAGGGGCTGGAGCGGGTCCAGAGAAGGGCAACGGAGCTGGTGAGGGGTCTGGAGAACAAGTCTTGTGAGGAGAGGCTGAGGGAGCTGGGGGTGTTCAGCCTGGAGAAAAGGAGGCTGAGGGGAGACCTTCTCGCTCTCTCCAACTCCCTGAAAGGAGGCTGTAGCCAGGGGGGGGTCGGTCTCTTCTCCCAAGGAACAAGTGATAGGACAAGAGGAAACGGCCTCAAGTTTTGGCAGGGGAGGTTTAGACTGAACATTAGGAAAAATTTAATCACAAAAAGGGTTATCAAACATTGGAACAGGCTGCCCAGGGAAGTGGTTGAATCATCATCCCTGAAAGTATTTAAAAGACAAGTAGATGTGGTGCTGAGGGACATGGTTTAAGTAGTGGTTTTGGCAGTGTTAGGCTAGTGATTGGACTCAATGATATTAAAGGTCCCTTCCAACCTAGACAATTCTACGTATGATAAGAATGTCAGAGCCACGAAATTTAATTTAGAGTGACTGAATTGTGGCACTTTACCCCAAGTCATCCTTCCATTTCCAGATTGAAATCTTCATTGCAAAGGATTCCTTTTGTGTTCTGGAAATCTAGTTTTAGATGTGCAGGCTTTTCCCACTTTGTGCCATACTTTGTAAACTATCTTAAGGCAGTTTTCTCTGCAGTCTTTTCTTGGAATATCCTAACTGAAACATATCTTTACAAGTTCAAATTTCTGGATGACTGTTTTGTAGAGAGACATTTAGCATGTGAAAACCTAGAGAAGGAAGGAAGGAAGGAAGGAAGGAAGGAAGGAAGGAAGGAAGGAAGGAAGGAAGGAAGGAAGGAAGGAAGGAAAGGAAGGAAGGAAGGAAGGAAGGAAGGAAGGAAGGAAATGGAAGGCAGAGAAAGAAGGAACTTTGTTTCTTTTTGAGACTTTTTTTTTCACAGTTCATTTTCTCTTTCATTGCATATTATTTTGGCTGAGATGGAAAAGATTTGGGAAGTAAGTGTTGAGTAAATGCTCTAAGATTTGTATAAATTGAGTGTAATGTCATGAACAGTAGAGCTATGCTGGAATGATGCGAAAGAGGTCAGAGTCAGATCTGTAGATGTAAAGTAGTGTTTTGCTTTCACAAACCATTTCACATCTGAAATAGTAATTTCATTTCAATTTTTGAATGAGATTTACTTTACTGACATTTTTATTCAAGCCGGAACCAGATATTTTTTTTAATTTTTTTTTTCTGATCATCGTTCATACTTTCACAGAATAGTTCACAGAATAGGTGAGGGTGGAAGGGGTCTCTAGAGAAGTTAAACACAGGTTATTGGTACTATATTTTTTTAATGCTAAAGCTAATATTTTTCTATTGGGGGGTGTTATGTATAAGTCTTTCTTACATATCTGTAAACTCTAGTTAGTTGAATCCTCATTAAATTCATAAGGGCATTTTTACCATATATATACGTGTAAGATTCTCAGTCTCAGTGCTGCTACCTCTCAAGTCCTTAAGAATTTTATGACTAGCTGTAACAGGAGTACAATAGATCCCTTCTTCTCTCTCCATATGATGTCCTACTTAGTCTAAAAATTTTTAGTTAAGGTTCTGGTTTAGATTTTCTTTTGCACTACATATATTTGTTTGCATCACCTATTTGTGATATTTGGTATTTGAAGAGTGACTAGCCAATGACTGCTCAAAGAGTGACAGCCGCAGTTCTACAGTGGCCTCACCTGAATAACTTTGCCCATGTAACTTTACTCTCTGATAACAACAGTAAGAATGACACTAATGGTAATGCTAAGACTGAAAAATATGGATAAAGGAAGTACAGCCAGGCACAAAACTCTAGGAGACCACTTAATACAGGAAACTTTTCTTTTTAAAATGAAATTCTGTACCTACTCTTTCTTTTCATTCTTGGATTTAGAACATTGCTGAGAGAGTGTAAGATGTTGTAAGATCACAGTAAGATCTTTGGGCACAGTGATAGTCTTAATGAGTTATTTTAAAGGTAAGGAACAGACAACAAATGGAAGAAAGACTCAAATGCAGCCAAGTGAGAAGTTTCTCTGCCATAGATGACATCAAAATTAGTCACAAAATTTCTTTTCAAAGACCCTCTTCCAAAGTCTGGTATTAGTGACAGAAGGAGAAAAGGCTAGGTCAGCATAGGCGTATCAAGGAGTATGTCCAGGGCCAGAGCACCTAATACAGCAGATGTTCTAGCCAAAGCTTCAGTTTATGGGGTGGAACAGTACCATAACGTAGACTCCGGTGATTCTTCTCAGTTCCTACAGCAGTGTTAAGTCTGGGAAACCACAGAGGTGTTTTTAAGCCCTTGGCTGTTTGGATTCAGCACAGGATGTCCATCTCTAGAATTCAAATTCTCCACAAATGGTCTTAATTGATGGACTTGATAGTAAAAGTAAAAACTATCAGTAAAAGCCACATTCCTAGAAACCATATTATGGGAAGTTCAACCTGGAATAATGTTACAGGGACATAAAACTGGAGTGACACCATGAGCATGAAGATTATAATTTTACTCCTTAACTGTAGGTTTGATGTACATCTTAAGTATTCCTTAATTTCTGTGGAATTGAGATTGGGACATGAAAAAAGGAGTCATTGAAATTATATTTCTATGGATAAGCAGCAGAACAGCATAACTTTGTATTAGTGCACCTGCTGAATTAAATTAATACTTCAAGCTAATGGTTTTAGCATAGGTCTTTTCATCAAAGCTCAGAGGACTATGATTCATCAAAGGGCCTAGTCATATCTTTTGAGTTAAATATTCTCAGTTTTAGTTCAGAAGGTTCTGAAATCCATCCAGTAATAGAAGATCAAGCAAAATAATTTGATAACGTCTGTGAATAACAGGTAATTCTGGAATCAATGACATGAAGAATAGTTAATGTGCTACATCAAGATTAAACTGCAGCTTACATTTTAATTCTGAAGAATATCTTCAATTTTGAAAGTGGAGCTGCTCAAGGAGAACACAAATCAGATGGCCAAAGAGCCAGGACACTGAGGTCAAATCCATAGCCAAACACTGGTGACTTCGAAGCCACACATAGGAACAGAAATGTCACCCTAAGCAGAGAAACTTTCCTCCAGAAATGAGAAAATGTAGAGGAGGAGAGCTGCTTAGAGGTTATCCAGCATGTCCTTCTTATAAAAAGGAATGCCAGGGCTAGCAAATGGGAATGGCAGAAATAGAAGTCGTTACTGGATCATGTTGTCCACATGGATTTGGGTCAGTGCGATGGCTCTATGCCTCTACTGAACTCGAGAGCTGCATCTCCTTGTTCACATACCTGGCCAAGGATCCGAAGAGCAGAAAGGAGGGGTCTGAGAATTACCCTTTGCTGCAGTTTACCTCCACAGCACAGGGAATAAATTTAGTACCACAGAGGAACTGAGCTGTTAAGAAAGGTCATTGTTTTCTTACATTATTGTCCTTGTGTCTTTGCCTTACAACCTGCAGAGTTACATGCTGAGCATATATGGTGGTTATGCAGTATTAAGCTATTAAATTGCTTTGCACGGCTATAAACACCCACCAACATCTACAAGGCAACAGAGAATCAGATCCTCATAGTTAGTAACATGGTTTGTGGACAACAGGAGGCTCCTGTATTTAATGTTTACCATTCTGGCATCATGGCAGGTTTCCTAGACACTGCCTGGACTTTGGCACAGGGGTGATCAAGCTGATGTTTGCAGGTCAGTTATTGTTTAAAAAATTCCCTTGAAAGGACACCAGTTTACATGCATCATTAAAGCTCCATCAGCACATTACACGGCTCCAGGTTGTAAACCATGCCAGATCAGGACCTTTCATTCTTTAGATGGATGAAAGTAATGATGCCAGTAGTGACAGGGTATGCATCGTGATTAGGGATTGTGAGCAGGAGGCAAGACTTTTGAAAAATTATCTTCCAAAGATGATTGCAAGTAACACAGCAGGTGCTGGAAACTTTTCTGCATCACTGTTTCATTGACTCCAACATTTCACTGATAAATGTGATTGCACTTTTCCCTCACTCAGCAAATATAGTGACTGGCAGAGTAAAGCAAACTTTAGTATCTGTGTTTGTATCCATTGATCTATGTCTTGTAAGTGTTATGTCACTTGAGAATCTTTATGAAAACAGGTAATTTATAATAGCAAGGAGATAAACTGCTATCCATCTTGCTGCAATCTTAATGCAAGCTGTTTTATGTCCTTCATTACTGACCATAGTGCTCAAGTTGATCCCAGATAAAGGGTAGAGACTCTTCCATTTCTAAATAAACAATTTAAGGCTAGCCTGCATTTGTAATTCCAAAAAGACAGTTACCTTCTCCTCAGTATCTTCTTCTGCATAAAGGAGTTTGGTACTTCAGACTTTGGGCCTGCGTGAAAAAGTGACAAATTCTGTACTGAGATCAGCTATCGTTACAGCAGTGGCAGGCATGCAGGACTTTTGGCATTCACAGTAAAAGAAGAGGTGGCACAGGACTGTAAGTGGAGACCAAATAACCTTCCCGCAACTGGAGGAGGCAAGGTCATCAGTGGAAGATCACCACTCAAATGTACGTAGACAGTGAAACTTTTTCAGAATCTCACTTTCAGAAGAGATGCATGAAATGAATTCCCATAAGAGAAGCCACAAGGAATTAATTTGGGTTTGAAGTGTGGTATAGAAATCAAAGAGGTTAAAACCCATAAGCACAGTTTTTCACTTCAAATGTACATTCTTGTTTGCCTGCATCTGAACATATTGACCTTGTCCCGGCTTTGAAACTCTAGACCCCAGCAAGCCTCTTGCAAGTCCTAACAGAGGTGGACTCTCAGCCCAATTCTGCCAGATTCCCTTTATCTCTCCGTGTTTTTAACACTCCCATTCTTTAGAAGGAACTAGTTTAATTAGATCAGCCAAAATATGCTGTGACAAGCAGGTCTCGGAAATTCTTGAAGTTTGTAGGAGATAACTTCTTGTCACAGGAACTCAGTGAGCCAACTAGGAAAGATGTGTTCCTAGACTTATGAATAGAGGACTCTTGAGGATGTGATGGTGGCTGTCTTGACCATGGTGATCATAAAATGGTTGAGTTTAAAATTTTTGGTATAATGAGAAAAAAGGACAACAGAGTAGCTACCCTGGACTTCAGGAGAGGAAATTTGAAGCTATTCAGGGAGCTAATTAGCAGAGTACCATGGGAATCTTCTTTTGAGGGCTTAGGAATCCACGAGTGCTGGTCAGTCTTTCAGAACCCCCTTTTAGAAACACAGGAGCAAGCAATTCCTTTGTGTTGTAAGTCAAGCAAGTGGGGCAGAATATCAGCTTGGCTGAGCAGGGAACTCCTCATGGAGCTCAAGAGGAAAAACAAATTGTATGATCTCTGGAAGCAAGGTCAGGCTTTGCAGGAAGAGGGCACGTTGGTTTGTTTATGCAGGGAGAAGGCATGAAAGGCCAAACCTCAGTTATAGTTGAAACTGGTCAGTGTTGTTTCAGATAACAAGGGCTTTTTCGGTACGTTAATAGCAAGAGGAGTTCTAAAGAAAACATTGGACTGATACTTGCTGAAGATGGTCACCTAACTGATAGGGATGAAGAAAAAGCTAAGACATCCAATGCAGTTTTCACCTCAGTCTTTAATAATACTGACTGACCTTGAGTTGCCCAGTCCCCTGAGTTGGAGAACCATGAGTATGGGAACAATGACTTTCATTTACTTCATAGAAGCTCAACATGAGCCGGCAATGTGCACTGGCAGCCTAGAAAGCCAACCGCATCCTGGGCTGCATCAAGAGAAGTGTGGCCAGCAGGTCGAGGGAGGTGATTCTGCCCCTCTACTCTACGCTCGTGAGACCCCACCTGGAATACTGTGTCCAGCTTTGGAGTCCTCAACACAGGAAGGACATGGACCTGTTGGAACGGGTCCAGCGGAGGGCCACAAAGATGATCAGAGGGATGGAGGCACCTCCCCTATGAAGACAGGCTGAGAGAGTTGGGGTTGTTCAGCCTGGAGAAGAGAAGGCTCCGGGGACACCTTATAGCAGCCTTCCAATATCTGAAGGGAGCCTACAGGAGAGCTGGAGAGGGACTGTTTGTCAGGAAATGTAGTGACAGGACAAGGGGTAATGGTTTTAAATTGGAAGAGGGGAGATTTAGATTAGATATTAGGAAGAAATTCTTTACTGTGAGGGTGGTGAGACACTGGAACAGGTTGCCCAGGGAAGCTGTGGATGCTCCATCCCTGGAAGTGTTCAAGGCCAGGCTGGATGGGGCTTGGAGCAACCTGCTCTAGTGGAGGTGTCCCTGCCCAGGGCAGGGGGGTTGGAACTGGATGATCTTTAAGGTCCCTTCCAACTCTGACCATTCTATGATTCTATGATTTGCGGACCCTGAAATTGTAAGGGACCAGGTGTATCAGCTGACTGTTCACATGTCCATGGGGCTTAATGAGATTCATCCCAGAGTACTGAAGTAGCTAGCAGATGTTACAGCAGGAGCCCTCTTGATCATATACCAAAAGTCTTGGGAGTCTGGAGAGGTCTGTGATGACTGGAAGCTAGCCAATGTTATTCCAATCTACTACAAAAAGGGCATGAGGGAAGACTCAGGAAACTATAGGCCTCTTAGTCTAACCTCAGTTCCTGGAAAAATTATGGAGAAGATTATACTGAGTACTATTGAAAGAATAATGCAATCATCGGGTACAGTCAACACAGAGACACAAAGGGAAAGTCCTGTTTAAGTAAATTGATATCCTTCTATGATAAGGTCACCTACCTAGTGGATGAAGGGGTGCTGCTGGATGTAGTGTTTCTGGATTTTATTAAGGCTTTTGCTACTGTCCCTCACAGCATCCTTTTGGGCAAGTTGTCCAGCTGTAGGATGAGCAGGTTCACGGTGGAAATGGTAAGGAACTGTCTGAATGGCAGGGTTCAAAGGGTTGCAGTGAATGGAGCTACATACGGCTGGCGACTGATCACAAGAGCTATCCCTCAGAGTTCAATTCTAGGGCCAGTTCTGTTCAAGGTTTCTATCAACAGTCTGGATGGAGGAGTTGAATGCACCATTAACAAGTTTGCTGATGATACCAAACTGGGAGGTGCTGTTGACTCTTTTGAGGGACAAGAAGGAACTTTAACAAGTCAAAATGCCGGATTCTGCACCAGGGATGAAGTAATGCTGGACGCCAGTCTAACCTGGGAGAGGAGTGGCTGGAGAGCAGCCCTGCAAAACAGGCCTGGCGTGCTGGTTGACAGGAGGCTCAAAAAGAGTCTGCAGTGTGACCTGGCAGCCAAGAGGGCAAACTGCATCCTGCGGTGCTTCAAACAGAGCATGATCAGCTGGTCAAAAGAGGCGATTATCTCATTGTATTGGTGCAGCCTCTCCTTGAATATTGTGTATGGTTCTGGGCACCACTATTTAAGAAGGATATGAAGGTCCTTGAACGTATCAAGAGGAGGGCAACCAAGCTGGTGAAAGAGCTGGAAGACATGTCCTATGAGAAGCTGCTGAGAACTTCGGGCTTGCCTAGTTCAGAGAGGAGAAGGCTGAGGGGCAACCTCGTTGCTCCCTACAGCTTCCTGAGGAGGAGAAGTGGAGAGGAAGGCACTGATCTTCCCCTGGGATCCGGTGCCAGGATGTGATGTCCAACAAGGGAGGTTCGGACTTGACATGAGGAAACACTTCTTTAACAAGAGGGTGGTCAAACAACGGAACAGGCTTCCTAGAGAGGTGTCAATGCCCCATGCCTGTCAGCATTGAAATGGCATTTGGATAGTGGCCCTAACGCCATGCTTTAACTTTCAGTCAGCACTAAATTGGTTAGGCAGTTGGACTAGATGATCATTGTAGGTCCCTTCTAACTGAATTTATTCTATTCTATTCTATTCTATTCTATATGCATTCTGTTTCAATGCTACAGCCAACTACAGTTGATGTAGTTGTAAAAAAAAATATTTTTATTTTAAAACCTACCATTTATTCTTTAGAAACTGAATTGTCTTTAATGTGACAGTCACTACAGCAAAGCTAACTTTCCTCTTTTGATAACTCTGAACTCATCTTTAGATGCGTTGATATTCTCAGCAGGTTTTGTTCTGGACCCCCAGCCATTTGTTACTTTGTTGAAAGATACAGAGCTAGTTTTATCTTGAAAATTGAAATCTAACCGATATTTTTATTTAGCTTGAAAGGGTGTAATTCAGTTTGTGGTTATCCAGTGCTAATACACTCTTCATCTGTTGACTTCAGGATTGTTTTTCTTGTGTGTTGTCAAAGGAATTTTCTCCTATTAAGCCAACATCTTGTGTAGCATTTCCATTTAGTTTATTTTCCTTGATTCATGTTTGGATTAAGTAAATCAGGGCACTACCATCTTAATTTTAAAATAAGTAATAATTTATGTGCTTGTTTTCAAATGATGGTCTGCCTTGATGTTGATGAATTGTAAAAAACATAGCCCAAGAAACACAATATTGCCATCTCTAGTTACGGTCTGTGGATACCATACTGAGGAGCAAGGCCAGGGGCTTGCCAGGCTTGCACTCTTCTGGCTCATGCCTCAAGTTTTGTTTTACTTGGTTTAGCTGAAACACCATTTATTTGCTAGTGACAGAGGGCTATGCCTGGTTTGTTTTACTTTTGCTTATCTTACGGCATAACCACATTTTTATATAGATACTAGTAGAAAGTAGTTACTTTGTGCAGAATGAGATACTGATGACTAACATAATGATGCAATGCAGAGGAATACACACCTGCTATGACAGCAGTGGCCTTGAAAAGCGGGAACATGGGATGCAGGTCAGAAGGGTAGAGGCATGGGGTGATACAAGACTGGGCACTGATTGATACAGAGGACTTCAGGGCTATAAAAAACTCAGCAAAGATCAAATAAATTCAGGAATGGAGCTGGGAAAAACTAATTTCAGGGGTACCAAAGAAATCAAAGAATATATGCCAAACTTACCATATATAGTAAATTATATATACATTAAGTGTAGTAAATGTCGTATGGTAAAACATATAGTAAATGCAGCACAGAGTTGCAGACCAGTGAAGAACAAAGATGTAAACGTGCGTTAGCGCAACCAAAAATGACACCAAGCAGATCCTTCTGTGAGGAAGAAGCCACCAGCATTGTAGTCCTCCCATCAAAGGACTTAGGATGCTGACGACTTGCCATCCTTGCCCTCCTCTCCCCCCAACACATGCACCTCCTGCTCCGACTGAAGCCGTGCTCTCAGCCCCACTCCGATTAGTGCCGTTGACAGAAGGGAGCTTGCCTTATTTCGAGGTTGCAGTTACACTTTTCGAAATAAGGTACAACTCGGTGCGAGAAACACTGCCCATTTTCTTTGACTTTTGTTTGTTTGTTTGTTTGTTTCCTGAATAACTTGTGACGTTCTTTTTTGATTGGAATATCTTTCCTCCTTCTCTCCCCTTGTGTTTCACTAACAATGAAGCTGGATAAAGTCCAACAGCTAATTTGGACTTTGTTAGGGCCAATTCCACTCATGATGCAGGACTGAAGACTTGAGTCAAAGCTGTGACTCTTGCTGTACTGATACCCAAACTGCTCGGAGTGTGCATGCGTAGACACCTCTCTCCCAGAATAGGAAAAGAAGAAAGGAAAAGAAAAAAAACTTGATTTGTTGAGCATAATTGTATGGATAATCTCAGTCCATTACGCTGTGGCACAGAACAGTTTTCCATTCACACATCCATCTTCTCTGAAATAGGAGACTATTCTTACATTTTATTCACATAATGGTTTTGATAGAAAATCTGTTTTGCTGCAGATGAGGGCCCTGGAGGTTTTTGGTCTATTGTAATACATAAGATCTGCCTGACATTGCAGCATTCGTTCTCTAGTGCTATTGCCTAGCAGGGCTAAAAGCACTGTCGTCTTTTACAGTTCTGCTGTTGCCATTATCCGTTTCAATGGGGTTTAAATATAAAAGTGAAATTGATGGTGTTAAAGCATGAATTTCAATCATGCTAAGAAAGAAGATATTGATGGGAGCTAGCAAGGGAGTTCTGGACAAAAATATTGAAGGGAGAAGCTGAAAGGCTGATTGCTATAAACCTGGTGCCTCTGTGTTACCAAGTTACAGAGCTACCACACAGAAAAAGATGTCACCCCATGTTGCGTAACTCAGGATGAGGTGAATTTGTCCTTGTCAGTATTATGGTAACCATCACCTTCCTCCTCCCTGAGGTGGAACTTCAAGGGAAAAAGTCTTCAAGTCTATATTCGTTTGTTTATCCAAGATTTAAGGTGTCCCTTCTTATTATTATTTGTAGTCTGGGTGATTTTTTGTGGCTATAGACCATCATGCTTCTTGTAAAATCATACCTTTGTAATTATCGTGCAGTGGTCTGTCTAAGACAGAGTCTTTATGGAACAGTAGAAGAGACACTTTGTACCATACAAATTATAAAGAATGCAGTAACTCAGGGTTAGCAAAACTAATAAGAAAGAGGTAAGGCTGTTTTGCAGGAGCTTAATGAGTTGGATTTTAATTTCCACAGCAGATAATCAGAGTGAGCAACCTTGACACAGATTAAAAACGGAGTCATGAAGTGTTATGTGGTCCATTGAAGCACCTCTGGCACAGCTATTGCTCTCACACCTGCTTGGATCCAGGCAAACATCCGCGACAGACTTTCCTCTGGGGCTGTGGTCAGCTCTTCCCTTGCCTGCCTCTGTGTGCCCTGTGTCCTGAGGCTTAATGCCATCACCAAGAAACATGTGACTGTGAGAAACAGCCGTATTTTGGGGATCTCCACATTTATCTTGAGTTGCAAACAACTGAAAAGGCTTGTCTGGTGTCTTCATTTATTTGTATTTGTGCTTCCATGGCAGCAGCATGCTCTGTACCTGTTTAATTGGTTTAAATCAAATTTAAACACTAAGCAAGCTTAAAACAAGAGAGCTGTTATCTTGATTACGGAATAATGGATGAGGTTACAAAGAAGAAAAACAAATTATAATGTTATATTTCAGACTGTACTCTGCAATAAAAGTCACGGAATCACGGAATTGTCAGAGTTGGAAGGGACCTCTAGAGATCATCTAGTCCAACTCCCCTGCTAAAGCAGGGTTGCCCAGAGCACATCACTCAGGACGGCATCCAGGCGGGTCTTGAAGATCTCCAGAGAAGGGGACTCCACACCCTCCCTGGGCAGCCTCCTCCAGGGCTCTGCCGCTCTCATCGTAAAGAAGTTTCTCCTCATATTTGAATGGAACTTCCCATGTTCCAGCTTGTGTCCGTTGCCCCTCGTCCTATCGCTGGAAACCACTGAAAAGAGTCCGGCTCCATCCTCCTTCAACCCACCCTTTAGGTACTTGTGAACATAGATAAGGTCTCCCCTCAGCCTTCTCTTCTCCAGGCTAAAGAGCCCCAGCTCTCTCAGCCTTTCCTCATCAGGCAGGTGCTCCAATCCCTTAATCATCTTAGTTGCCCTACTTTGGACTCTCTCCAGTAGTTCCCTGTCTCTCTTGAACTGGGGAGCCCAGAACTGGATGCAGTATTCCAGTTGTGGCCTCACCAGTGCAGAGCAGAGGGGGAGAATGACCTCCCTCCACCTACTGGCCACACTCTTCCCTATGTAGCCCAGGATCCCATTGGCCCTCTTGGCAACAAGGGCACATTGCTGGCTCATGGAAAGTTTGCTGTCCACCAGGTCTCCCAGATCCTTCTCCGCAGTAGTGCTTTCCAGAAAATCCATCCCTAGCCTCTATTGGTGCCTGGGGTTCTTCCTCCCCAGGTGCAGGACCCTACACTTGCCCTTGTTGAACCTCATTAGGTTCTTCTCTGCCCAGCTCTCCAGCCTGTCCAGGTCATGCTGGATGGTGGCACAGCCCTCTGCAGTGTTGGCCAGCTCTCCCAGTTTGGTATCATCAGCGAACTTGCTGAGGATACACTCTGTCCCCTCGTCCAGGTGATTGATGAATATGTTGAACAGGACTGGGCCGAGTATTGACCCCTGGGGGACACCGCTGGTTACAGGCCTCCAATTTGACCCTGCTCCATTAATTACAACCCTCTGAGTTCTGTCACACAGCCAGCTCTCAATCCACCTCACTGCCCCTTCATCTAGCCCACACTTCCTTAATTTTCTAATGAGGATGTTATGGGAGACAGTGTCAAAAGCCTTGTTGAAGTCAAGGTAGATGACATCTGCTGCTCTCCCCTCATCCAGCCATCCAGTTATAATGTCATAGAAGGCTATCAGATTGGTCAAGTACGATTTACCCTTGGTAAATCCATGTTGACCACCTCCAATAACTTCTTGATCTTCAGTGTGTTTGGAGATGACATCTAGAACGAGTCTCTCCATTATTTTCCCAGGGACAGGGTGAGACTAATCGGCCTGTTGTTCCCTGGGTCCTCCTTCTTGCCCTTTTTGTAGACTGGTGTGATATTTGCCTTCCTCCAGTCCTCAGGCACTTCACCTGTTCTCCAAGACCTCTCAAAAATGATGGAGAGGGCCTCAGCAATAACATCTGCCAGTTCTCTCAGCACTCGTGGGTGCATCCCATCAGGGCCCATGGACTTATGGATGTCTAGTTTGGCCAAGTGGTCTCTAACCCAGTCCTCCCCAAGAGAGGGAAAGTCTTCCTCTCTCCAGACCTTCCCCCTTGTCTCCAGGGGCTGGGATTCATGAGGGGCAGCTTTGGTAGTGAAGACTGAAGCAAAGAAGGCATTCAGCAACTCCGCCTTCTCTGTGTCTTCCACCACCAAGGCACCCACCTCATTCTTCAGTGGGCCTACATTTTCCCTAGCCTTCCTTTCTTTATTGATATACTGAAAAAACCTCTTCTTGTTATCTTTAACTGTGGTAGCCAAGTTAAGTTCTGCTTGGGCTTTTGCCCTTCTAATTTTTCCCCTGCATATCTTCACTAAACCTTGATATTGCTCATAAGTAACCAACACCCTTTTCCAGAGATCATAGACTTTCCTTTTCTCCCTGAGGTTCAGCCAAAGCCCTCTATTTAGCCAGGCCGGTCTTCTTCCCCGTCGGCTCATTTTATGGGACCTGGGGATGGCCTTCTCCTGCGCTTTTGAGAGTTCATCCTTGAAGTATGACCAGCCTTCCTGGGCACCTGTGCCCTAAAGGACTGTCTCCCAAGTGACACTCTCAACCATGCTCCTAAACAGGCCAAAGTCTGCCTTACGGAAGTCCAAGGTAGCAGTTCTGCTGGCTCTCTGTCTTGCTTCTGCAAGAATTGAAAACTATGATTTCATGATCACTCTGCCCAAGACGACCTTCAGCCTTTATATCCCCCACAAGACCTTCTCTGTTAACTAGCAGCAGGTCCAGTAGGGTGCTTTCCCTGGTTGGCTCGCTCACCACCTGTGTTAGGAAGTTGTCTTCCACACACTCTAGGAACCTCCGGGACTGTTCCCTCTCTGCTGTGTTATATTTCCAGCAGATATCTGGGAAGTTCGAAGTCCCCCATGAGAACAAGGGCGAGTGATTGCGAGAGCTCCGCCAGTTGCTGATAGAATATTTCATCGATTTTTACGACCTGGTTTGGGGGTCTGTAATAAACTCCTACCATGATGTCTGGCTTGCTGGCCTTCCCCTTGATTCTAACCCATAAACACTCTACACTGTCATTCCCATTATTAAGTTCTAGGCATTCAAACCTGTCTCTAACATAGAGGGCCACCCCACCACCTCTCCTTCCTTGTCTATCCCTTCTGAAGAGTTGGTAGCCATTGATTGCAGCGCTCCAGTTGTGTAAGTCTTCCCACCACGTTTCTGTGATGGCAACTATATCTTAGTTTTCCTGCTGCACAATGGCCTCCAGCTCCTCCTGTTTGTTGCACAAACTGTGTGCATTTGTGTAGATGCACTTTAGCTGGGATAATTTTCCTGCCACTTTTATGGGGGGGCAAGCCCCAATACCCCCCTGACCATGCTCAGACCCTTCTGTGGTTACCTACCTATCACTATTCCTGATGTCATCACCACATGTGTTACCATCCCCCACCTCTACTGAGACAACAGGCCGCAAGACCTTGCTAGCGCTTTTACCCACCAGCACTGGTAATCTGCTCCCAGGCTCCTCTTTAGTAATCCTGGATTCATCCCCATCCCCCTTCAACCCTAGTTTAAAGCCCTTTCAATGAGCCCTGCTAATTCTTGCCCCAGTATTCTTCTTCCCCTTTGGGTAAGGCTTGCCCCACCAGTTGCCAACAGGCCTGGTGTCCTGTAGGTCATCCCATGACCAAAGAAACCAAAGTCCTGCTGGTTACACCAGCCTTGGAGCCAGGAGTTAATCTGCTGGCTCTTCCTGTTTATCCTCTCATCAATTCCTGCAAGTGGTGGGATAGAGGAGAACACAGCTTGTGCTCCTGATCCCTTAACCAGCCGTCCAAGGGCCCTAAAGTCTCTCTTCATTGCCCTTGGACTACTGGTAGCTACCTCATCGCCGCGTACTTGAAATACTAGTAACGGATAGTTCTCCGAGGGGCGGACCAGTGCAGGAAGATTTTTCTGTATATCCTTAATCCTGGCCCCAGGGAGGCAGCTGACTTCTCTGCGGGATGGATCCGGTCTGCAAATGGGGCCTTCTGTTCCCCGCAGAAGGGAGTCACCCACCACAATTACCTTCCTTTTTTTCTTTGTTGAGGAAGTCCTAAGGCGTGGGGGTGGGTGGCTGGCTCTGGGCAACTCACTGCATGGGTCTTCATCTCCATCCTCATTTACCTGCCCCTCGATATCCAAAGCCCCATACCTATTTTGTAAGTGCAACTGGGAAGGTGAGGGGGGCCAGGAGGGGTTTTGCTTACCCCTCCGAGGAGGGACCTGCCTCCACTCTCCGTTGTCCATTAAGTCCCTCCCTTCTGCCTGCTGACAGGCGGAAAGGAGATCATCCACTTCCTGTAGACCCTCTTCCTGATGCCTATGCCTCAGGGTATGGCTCCAAGTCCTCTTTAGCTTTTATGGTATTTGATCTACCTGGAGGGAGAAAGGGCAAAGAAAGGAATCATGTGTCTCCAAGCACCTCTTTCTTCTAGTTTTCAAAATAGAAGCTCTTCTGCCTTCCTCATTTAATGTTTCCAAACCTACTGCATCTCTGAAAAATACTATCCCTCCTAGCTTGAATGACTTTCTTACAAAGCAGAACTTTTCTTGCAAGACTCTCAGTCACATCCCATAGGTATTCCACATTGTAAGGTCGAGTCACTCCTAGGCAATAATCATGACACAATAATTATTGGCAGGATGGATTACAAAGTTAATATTTAGAGTGTTCTTTCTAAATAAACTCCCTTTCCCACCTCCTATTAGTCTGGTATCCCTGCTGCCATAACATCTCCCCTGTGGTTTAAGTCCTAGTCCCAATTTCCTCCATCTACTGCTTGCTCAGCCTAAAATGGGAGAAAAATGCCTGTAGGAGCAATATCCTCAAACCATTTGAGGGAAGGAGTGTGACAATGTGCTGAAGAAACTTTGAGGCATAGTGATTGACAAAGGTTCCTAGCAAGCAAACAATAAAAAAGTGTGTAAAGCGGATTTTTATTCAAGATTTCCTTAGGCAGCCCCTTTCTTATCAAAAGATACCATTTTATGATAAAAATCATTATGTATGTTTAGCAAAACATTTCCATTGTACTCTTAATAAAATAGGTTTTTTTCCCCTGAAAGTGTTTTGCAATGAATGTATACCGATGCGTAAAAACATGACTTTATAGGAATTTGTTATGAATAGCCTTTGAAAATATCTCTCTCAAGCTGCGGGTTTTTTCATTCAATCTGCGCTGTTTGTATTTATCCTCTCGCCAGTAGCATCTGCAGCCAAGGCTTTCTGCAGAGTCAAATCACAGCACTTTGAATGAAATGTAAAATCCTTAGTGATGGACCTCTTTAGTAGACTAGATGTAGCACTAAATAAAAATTGATTTATTCTGTTTCAACAAAAAAGTTCCATGCATTTCCGTATGAACCCATCAGCCTACCTGGCCCTGTAGTTGTACTGGTGAGTGTACTGAATTTCACTGAATTTTTTTAGAGTTGGAAGGGACCGTATAGATCATCTAGTCCAACTCCCCTGCTGAAGCAGGATTGCTTAGAGAATGCTACTCAGGACTGCATCCAGGCGGGTCTTGAAAATCTCCAAAGAAGGGGACTCCACACCCTCCCTGGGCAGCCTCTTCCAGGGCTCTGGCACCCTCACCGTGAAGAAATTCTTTCTCATATTCGAGTGGAACCTCCTATGTTCCTGTGGTGATGGTTTGCAATCCTAGCCATGTGGTGGACCTTGTTGGATAAATCCACAACCAATACCAGTCCTAAGAACTCTGAAATCTATATTTTACTTCAAAAACTAAGAAAGTGAAATCTTCTCCTCTGACTACACAGAGGAACGGTCACATGCAACTGAAAATTAATTCCCTGTAAAGGCAAAAGTGCACTTTGGTTATGCACTATCGTGATTAAGGACTTAACTCAGGGTGTTCCAGCATTGCAGACTGATTCTATGTTAAATTACATTTAATGCTTTCAGGTTTGCAAGATCTTATGGAGAGTGATTGAAGGAGCTGGGACTGTTTAGTTTGAGGAAGAGGAGGCTGAGGGGAGACCTCATCAGTCTCTTACAACTGCTTGAAAGGACACTGTAGAGTGGTTGGTGCTGGTCTCTTCTCACAAGCAAATAGCGATAGAACAAGAGGGAATGGCTTCGAGCTGCAACAGGGTAGGTTTAGACTGGATGTTAGGAAACAATTCTTCACAGAAAGAGTGGTCAGACACTGGAACAGGCTGCCCAGGGAGGGGGTTGAGTCACCATCCCTGAATGTGTTTAAGAGTCGTTTAGATGTGGTGTTGGGGGATATGGTGTAGGGGAGAACTTTGTAGAGTGGGGTTGATGGTTGGACTCGATGATCCCAAGGGTCTTTTCCAACCTGAATGATTCTATGATTCTATGATAACTAAAAGGATATAAAGAAAATATTACAAAATACATAGCTGTTTCATATAGCAGCTCCTACTCATTTAGTTAATTGCAGTAGTAATGATAATAATATACTGTATTGCAGTGGAGACCACAGTTAAGGGACAGGGGTCTCATTGTACTAGGACTTGACAAAGTGAAACAAAAATATGATCCTTCCAACAAAGTTGTTACCAATGCACCGGTGGAGGTTATTAGGTGTATAACTTGTAGTTCTTGAGGTGCATGAGGCTCAGAAAACACGTAAGCATGGTGTGGAGGCAGGACTTGCATGGAATGGCTGCTGGCTGGATGATGCTGGCAGGAGGGCTGGTCCAGTGTCCCCAGCCAGAGGAGGAAGCCTGCCAGCAGAGCCCATTGCAGCTGCAGAATTTGGCTGGACGGCGACACCTCCACACTCACCTTGGTCTCATTCTGGGTTAGTGAGGTGGCTGGGGAGCCTTTCTCACTAATGGAGATCTTTGGCTCCATTAGTACTTGAATTTTGTAGTAGGTTCCCTGTAGTTGTCACAGCTCCTTTCCTTGTCGTGTGTTCTTTGTGTTTTAGGCTTATAACTTGGGTAATATTCAGAGAATGTAAAGCTAGGGGACTAAAATACTTACTTAAATTACAAAGACATGCAAGCATTCCTACAAGGTTATTCAGAGTAGCTAAATTAGCTTCTTAAAAAGACTTGTGTTAATATATTCTTGACTTTTTGTCTAAGTCCTGCTTATTTCATGTGAGTTTATTCAGCAAGTGGAATAAAACCTGTTTTGAGAGTCTGCCAGCCTCTACCATATCTGTAGCTCCCCGGAGAAGGAAATGTAGATGTCCAGGTGTTTCTGCAAGTGGGAAAGCATATATGGTAGTCAATCTGGATCCTGTACTAACGGATTATTGACAAAGCATTCATGCACCTAGACCATAAACAACCCTAATACTGAGGGAGCACTCTGAAAAGTGAAAGATGGAAAGAGACCTGAGACCATGAATGAAAATAAAATTCTAGACCTTTTTAATTTGTGCTGCTTTATCCCTAGATATGTTTTCAGAGAAAGACCTTCCAATTAATTAGCAGACTTTACTTGCCCAAGCTTGTTTATGGTATGAAGATTATTGACATTTCTATAGAAATCATTAATAATATTCAACCTGAAAATTATCAGTTTGTCTAAATAGGGTAAGTAGTTGAAAACCAGCTGACCTAGTCCAACTGGTTAATCCGCAATGCTGTTTATCTCTGTTATGAATGCCCATTTCATTCCCTTTTCACTGCTCACATGTGCATGTCCACACAGACACACAAAATCTCAGCTACAACGTTCCTCTTGGGATGCATTAAAGTAAATGGAAAGCTGTTTCTTTTTGCGAAGCCTCTCGTTCTGCATTCTTGAGAGAATTAAGGGGAAGCGATGGGATAGAAATATGGAAGGCAATAGTATGCATGTATTTAAACCTAAAGCCTTCTTCTGTTAATTCAGATGTCCAATTTAAATTTGAATAGAGATTAATTAATTACACAAATTATAACACTTTGGACTTGGGCGTGGGCCAGTGGTGTTAAATATAAGCAGTGTTGAGCTTCAGCATGCTCATTCATATTCATCCAGTGCAAACCAGAGAAATAATAGCATTATCACCTAGTTCAGTAATCAAATAATGGAAAACCAATCTCTGGAAGTTTTGACTGGAATGGGAAATAGTTTCCTATTGTGTTTATTAGCTGGAATACTAAGGACTCAGCTGTGGTGAGTTAACGAGTGATATTTTAATAAATTTCTGAATCTGGATACATAAGCATCCTGATGAAAGTACAATGCCATGACTGCCATGCTAGCTAAAACACTATTATAGTTCTTGAATATTATTAACTATGCTATTTCTCCAGTGGCAATGTATTGGGGAACTATTAGGGGCATATATTAATTGCGTCTGTATTGCTTAGCTGCATTTATTGGATTTTTCCTGTGATATGTATTAATAGACTTCTAATAGGCATGGCTACATTTTCAGAAGAAATTGGTTTAGTTTTGTGGGGTAAATTTGAAGACAGAAAAGTTACACCTGAGGCAATGTATGAAAGCAAAACATGTGCCTGAGGTGAGGCAGACAGCAAATTAGTGTTTTGCCCATCTCCAATGAACTCAGTGTTACCACACTAAACATGTAGTAGCAATACATTTGTGTATGAAGAAATATGATAAATTTGGAACTTGAAAATAAATGTACCGTTAACTTGCTCTACCTTCTGAAACCTGGCATGCTGTATCCAGAAAGACAAAAAGGAAGTAGTAGAATCATGGTGCTTAGGGCTTTTTTTTTTGGTATAGACAACACTGTAGCATATATTGGTATTAAAAGCTTCAACTTTTCTAACATCTTCAGGGAGCGCTGAAACTTGTGTCTTTCCTGCCTGTCCCATGCAGGGAATTACTGGAACGCGGCTTCGTTCGTTACTTCGTCATCCTACCTTCACTTCTCCACCTTCCAAGGGGAAACCAGCGCAGACATCTCTTTCTATTTCAAAACATCGGCCTCAGATGGGGTGTTTCTTGAGAATCTGGGGAACACTGACTTCATCAAACTGGAGCTGAAATGTGAGTATGTACTTCCCATCACTCTTCTCAGCACCTGAAGCAGGTTCATGTCTGATAGTAGGTTTCAGGAAATGTGTATCATTCACTAAAATGTGTAAGCTCACTAAATTCTGCAAAAACTCCTCAGTCAAGCTGCTTGACATATTTTCAAGTTGCCTTATGTGTGAGGAGCACTTGAAGTGCATTTGTATTGTTTATTGAGGGGAGAGATACAAAGAAGGATAGAACTGGTAACATCAGTTATAAAAATTACACTGACCTGAAAATATTTTTCAAAATTGCATGCCAGATTTATTTCTTTAAAGTGTGTGTCTTCATCTCTGTGTGCTTTTTTGTTTTATCTCATGGTTGTTTTGGAAAAGGGGAAAAGAAAGAAAGAAAAAAGAGATACCATCCTAATCAGCACTGTCAGGGGCCAAAGAGCTGAAAACTTGCATATGATATTTAAAAGCCCTAAAAAATCTCATAAAAATAAATCTTTATCGGCATTATGTGTTAATAAAATCACTGATCTGAAAAAGATGGCGTAATGATATTGAGGCAAGTTAATTTTACTATTTAAACCATTTTTAATGGCCCAGGGGCAAACTTTCCAAGGAAAGTGCCGAAATCCTTAGCTGTACCTGAATTCTGCTCACTGAAATTGAAGCGGTTGAATTAGGAAGGGTGGGGTAGGGTAGGGGGGAGAGGAGGGGAATGTTTTATATTGCCTTTGTTATCCCTCGACCCAGTTTACCCTGCCATAAATGGGAGCAGTGACAGGCCTGCTGTGCTACATGGAGCTGTTATTACAGCAGCGGGGTGACAGGAGCATAGCAAACGGCCCCCCCGCACTCCAGCACCTGAAAAAGCATTTGTGCTCCCTTTTGCTGCGGGAGCGACTCACGGGCGCCAAGGACCCGGCTATAAATATTGATGCACAAAAGTCAGCATCAAAAGTCACTGATGTTGAAAGAGAAGAAATTATTTACACACCCCAAATAATCTATTTTTATGCAGATTCAGTGTGATTCACACACACACATCTGATTTTAAAACAAAAAGACATTTTTGACACTTCCCAAAGTCTAAGCACACAAATTAGAATGTGGAAATTCAGAAACCACCAGGAGGTCCCTTTAAAAAGTAACTAAATTTGCCCTCTGGGTAAGTGTAAAGTGCCAAGTTCCAAGTAGGTGAAAGCTTCTTTCCCTCTTTCTACAAGGAATTTAGTTGATGTCGCTTAATCCTAATTTTCTATAATCTGCAACAGGTACAAATCAAAGTAGCTCCTATTGAGTGACAGGGATTAGTGAGTCACAGGGAACAGTCTCATTTGTATTAACAAAGGGCACAGCTCTTTAATAATAAAGGGGCAGTTATTTCTAATTTCACTTTGAATTTAAGTAGTACTTACAGTCAGCTGTGGTGGGAATCTTCAGAGCTTCTTGCTCTTCTACTGTATGGAAGGTGTTCTCAGCCACTGTAGTTATCAGACCGGCCGTGCTGTTCACTTACCTGAAAGGTGACAATAACAGTGAATAAAGGTGACTTGACAGTGACTATAATTCTTTTGAACTCAACACAGTTTAAATAAGAATCATGCTGCAGTGGCTCAATAAGTAGATGCACCAGTTCAAGAAAGCATGTGGCAGTGTACCCAGAATATCATTAAACAGGAGTTTAATTTTAAGCCTATGCTTGAGATCCACTGACTTTGCTGTGATTTTGCAGATGCATAAATTCAACCTCTGCCTCATGTCCTTTCCCTGAATCTAAACCTTAGATTACAAGTTCTTGATGGCAGAAATTTAAATATCATCTGTAAAAACAGCCTGTGAGGTCTATTGCTGTTTAAAGTAGTAATATCTTCTTGATTAAAATTGTCCTGACTGTATTTGCTAAAAAATATAAAGCAGTTCATTCGATATAATTGCATCACTCTGCCATTTCTTTCCTGGAAACTATTGCTTGAAATTTTCAGAGCTCCAGAACACAGGCATTTCTGTGACTTAAATGTTCTACCAGTCACAGCTCAAGAAGAGTTTAATACTGTGGGTTTAGTAACAAAGAGAACCTAATTCTCTCTTCTGAATTACACATTTATTTAATGAACGTTAAATGGCAAGTGATGCGTAAGCTTAGCTTTGCAGAGCAGGAACTGAAAGATTCTACAATATCCAGTATTTTAGTCAGCTTGCTGCACTTGGTGAACGCAATTAGGGAAACAAATCATTCAGTCTATAAAAATTCTTAGCTTCAAGTCTTTGGAAAGGAATTTGCCATTGCGTGTTTTATTGTGAGCACAGGAGTTGTCACTAAGAATGCTCATTAAATAATTTTACTGATGTGCTGTCTTGTAGCTTCTTAAGGTCTAATAACTGCACAGATTATTTTCTGACTCAGATTGCCATCTCTGAGGAGAGGGGGAATACAGGAAGGAAGGGAAGAATGTGCTTCTCTGATTTAAGAAATAGCTTTTCCAAACAGCTGACAAGGAAGACTGTCATGAAAAAAACAGTGATAAAATGCTACTATGAATGTGGCTGAAGTCTTTAGTTATTCCATTTATCAAGCAGCTCCTCTGGCGGGCTCGTACTTGTCACCATTCATGGAACAGTTGGCAGAGATGTAGAATTACCTGAAGCCTCAGTTTTTACATACATCAGTAAATCTACAGAACCCCATTATTTTTATAGCTGGCTGATCAGCTGACAACAACTAGGATTGCTTAGAAAGCAGGTAGTTGGATAAGGTATAAATTTTTCTGTAAAGCAGTGCTTCCAGAAACCATACATCTCTGGTCAAAATTTCCAGATGTTTTTTAAATTAAAACTGTTTTTTAGAGAGGAAAAAAAAAATGATGTTTTCTCTTTTACAGCTTTCCTATACGGTTTTGGGAGGATTTAACCTAAAATCCAGTCTTCCTATAAAGACACTATTGAGAACACCATTTTTTTCATTTATACAAGCCCTCCCCTCACCACAGGCATTTTTTTCCTTCTTTAGCCTTGACCTAGCTTTTAGGACCCAGAGATATGTAACCTGCTGTCTGCAAAGCCTGCCGGGTCAACAGTCTCACACAGTCCATTGTCAGCGCCTTTCATAAAAGCAATCCATCCAAAAGTTTGAATGTCATTTCAAGGAACTGTTTGGCATCTTTCTCGGAGCCCCTCTTTTACCCCTCGCAGTGTGTACCTGAAAGTCTCCATGAAATTTGGCGTCCGCTGTCCAGGTAACCACACTGTGTATGTGCAGTAGAGCTGGCACTGGCTCTGAGAGGTGGTAGGGAGCTGGCTAGAGTGTGCAACACTTCCACAAATAAAATAAGCTGCGTGGCCCATCAGATACACGTATCTGCCATAAGAGACCCACCTGCAGCTAAACACTTTACCTGGCCGTTGCCCTAATTGTTCTTTTGCCTTTACCTCTATCCCCTTAGTTCCAGAGGCTGGGAACAGACCTAGCATGCGTGGAACAGAGGTGAAACAGCAGCCTGCGTGTCAGCCAACAGCTGCATGGATCCTCCATGTCTTCACCAGCAATCCTACTGGTCTTTTTCTTTAAGCACTTCAGGGTTGAATGTTGCCAAATAAATTCAGTTTTGAATTCAGTTTTGAATTCTTGAAGACTCTCAGCTCCCCTCCCCATTCAGTTCTTTCTTGCAGTCACTCCTCCCTGGAAAGAGTAGCTTTGCATAATGGAGCCTGGCTAGAGCCATTCAGTTGCAGGGAAATACACCTCCAGGATCCCAGCTTGAAATTCTGCATCAGGCAGTGGGCTACCTGAAATCCAGCTGAATATCAACATATCTGACTAGGGTCAAATGAGCAAAAGAACGGCTTTGTGCATTTATGAGGTGTGGGTTGAAGACTTTGAAGAGTTACGACTATGAAAACCCAACTACTTCATACGTGTGAGGTGCTTGTCAAGTAGACTACATTTGAATTTTGTGATCAAGAGAAATCCCAAGTTTTGGAAGAGATGTATTCCTGAAAGCAAATTTTGGAAGAGGCATGTTCCTGAGAATTTGGGAAGAAGCTTCTACCATCACTGTTTTGTATCAGGTTCCCAGGACTGTTGCTCTAGAAAGCCTGTAGTAAATTAAACTCTTTCCAGAAAACTCTTTTAATGACACTGTCATATAATTCTAAAGAAAAAGGTACTCTGCTCACTTCCGTAGCTCCTCTCATCCCAGCACTTCCAAGCAATTTACAGACACTAATGAATTGGGTCTCACTGTTACTATTCTGAACTAAGTAAACAGCAAGTCAGTTTTGCCACAGAAAAAAGGACGAGGCTTAGAGGGATAAAGGTCAGCTTGTGTTTGATCCTGGCATGAATATGTAAGAGGGGAAGGAGCTTTCTTATTAATTTAATGTAGAAAGGTAGAAATATTTACAACCCCTACATTCAGAGATGTCACTTGGCTGGTAACCCCTGCAATGCTAGCTGCCCTAAAAGTCTCCCCAAGGAGCGATCAGTGAACTTGGCTGCTGTGAAAGGGATTACGTTGAGTAGCTTGCTAATGGGAGCAGCGGTATGGCTTCAGGATGGGTCTACTGGCTCCGTGTGTACGGGATACTGACAGCGCTCCAATACCTAACATTTGCACTTGAAAAGTCCTACATTGCTTCTTGTGCTTAGCCATTTCTAGGCTACTGAGTTGAGACATAAGTAATTTCTCCAAAATCAGACAAGCAGCAGTGACAGACCAGGGACCATGATTCCCATTGCTGTTTGCTTCTGCCCAGGCAGCATTCGTTTGTCCAGACTGAATGCTTTAACACATGACTGATTAATATATTTTCTTACAAATTTTAATAACTTCATCACTTCTTTCTCCAGAGGCATCCTAAAATGGAATTCTACCATATCAATGAGTTTTCCACATGATACTCTTTAAATTCCCATACGTTAATGTAAATGCAGCTTACCTTTTCCACTGCTTTATTTTTCTAGCTGGGTAGAAAGACTGGTGTGACCTTCGTTGTTTCTTTTAATTGAGTTGTTTTTTTTTACTTTCATAGGAGAAGCTCACTTTTTTGAAAAACAACCCCTTAGGAGAGCAGGTTGCATTATCCACATGTGAAAGAATGCATAGGACAATGAGGAATCTCTTCACCCCAGGGGCCAGTAAGAAATTATCAAATTAAATGGAAAAACATTAAATTTCTTCAGGGAAATTTTTGACCCAAGGGTTTCTGCAGCAGTACTTGCAATCTCATCCTATTCCAGGACAATATGAAAGTTATAAACACAAAAATAAACCAAACCACAAACCTAGTCTGAAGAACTGCAAGCACCATTCTTTTAAAGATAAGATCCCTTTTCAGATGAGGTAGGTGATACAGAAAAGCCTGATATTCAAAGAGGGCAATTTATAGCCCATCTGAGTAGGCCAGTTCCACCTGTATCCTTATTCCTAATTAGCAGATGGGAACGGGTGCCCAGGCTGGCGTGTGGGAGCGAGCCAAAGGCAGAAAATAAACATCCCAGCTGGGGAACTGGCTAAAACTGACCAATAGAAAATCCTAGGCACCGGGCTGCGGGGAAATTAAGGCCATCAGGAGCTTTTCTGTAACTAGCCTGGACTCTGACACGGTAGAGGTTGCTGGGTAGAGAGGCTTTGCAGAGGGATCTAGACAGGCTGGATCGATGGGCTGAGACCAACGGGATGAGGTTCAATAAGGCCAAGTGCCGGGTCCTGCACTTGGGTCACAGCAACCCCAGGCAGCGCTACAGGCTTGGGGCAGAGTGGCTGGAGAGCTGCCTGGCAGAAAAGGACCTGGGGGTGTTGGTCGACTGTCGGCTGAACATGAGCCAGCAGTGTGCCCAGGTGGCCAAAAAGGCCAACAGCATCCTGGCCTGTATCAAGAACAGTGTAGAGAGTAGGACCCGAGAGGTGATCGTCCCCCTGTACTCGGCACTGGTGAGACCCCACCTCGAGTACTGCGTCCAGTTTTGGGCCCCCTACCACAGGAAAGACATTGAGGGGCTGGAGCAGGTCCAGAGAAGGGCAACGAAGCTGGTGAGGGGTCTGGAGCACAAGTCTTACGAGGAGAGGCTGAGGGAGCTGGGGCTGTTCAGTCTGGGGAAGAGGAGACTGAGGGGAGACCTTATCGCTCTCTACAAGTACCTGAAAGGAGGCTGTAGAGAGGCGGGGGTCGGTCTCTTCTCCCAAGTTACAGATGATAGGACAAGAGGCAATGGCCTCAAGTTGCGCCAGGGGAAGTTCAGGTTAGATATTAGGAAATATTTCTTTACTGAAAGGGTTGTCAGGCATTGGAATGGGCTGCCCAGGGAGGTGGTTGAGGCACCATCCCTGGAGGTATTCAAGAGAGGAGTTGACATGGTGCTCGGGAATATGGATTAGTGTTGGGTGGTGTGGTGGTGTGTGTGTGGGTTGCGTGTGTGGTGGTTTTGTTTTTGGTTTTTTGTGTTGTTGGTTTTTTTTTTTGTTTTTTGTTTTTGTTTTTTTTTTCATTGGTTGGACTAGATGATCTTAAAAGGTCCCTTCCAACCTCTGTGATTCTGTGATTCTGTGATTCTGTGGGTACAGGTTGCTCTGCTTTCGTCTGCCTCAGTGTCAGCATGGCGTTGATGACCCTGCCCTGAAGTGCAGTGCAGCGTCCCCTCGGCATTACCCCTCTCCTTTCAAAGGTGCTGGGGTGCTTTTCTCATTGCCATAAATGCCACTTTAATAGTCATTTTATGTGTTACAGTTCCAGCTCACATAAAGTTCAAGGTAGGAACTGGTAGGAATTCAAAAAGCATAGTTCTGCCTAACTTTGGTTTGTATTGCACTAAATCCCAGGCTGGACGGGGCTTTGAGCAACCTGGTCTGGTGGGAGGTGTCCCTGCCCATGGCAGGGGGGTTGGAACTCGATGATCTTTAAGGTCCCTTCCAACTCTAACCATTCTATGATTCTATAAATAAATGCAACGCACAGCAAAGCATCGCAAGCCCTACCGCCCGCTAGCTTACCTCAGGTCTTTGCCCTCATTTCTAATCTACTTTCTGTTACATGCCAAAAGTGCATATGCTTTGTTACCTTCTTCATGTATGCTGAACTTTTTCCCGCAGAAAGTAAATATTTACAAAATTACCAGACGTCTTGGGCACGTGTCAGGAATGGACCTTCTGGGTTCTTGAAATTAGATACTCGCTGTCACAGTCAACCACGATGCATAACCTGTGTCTAGCTCCCTAACTTTGCCAAGTCTCTATTGAAAATAGTTTGAATTTTTGCCAGCTGGACAACTGTTTCAGACTTTGACAGTTTTGTTGGTTAGAAATCTTTTAATTCCTAACAGTTTTATTTGCATCTTGTGTTTAGAGCCCTTTATTCTTGTTTCAGTATTGTTCTTTTGCTGAACTAATTATTTTCCCTTCCTAGCATTTACTCTCCCCTTGTGTATTTATGGAGCAGTCATATCTTCTCTCAGCTTTTAATTGCTACGTTAAGCAAGACAAACTCACGTCATCTCTTCTCATAAGATATTTTCTCTTGTTCCTTTCTCTGGTTATGCTAATAAGGTTCTCCCTCCTCATTTCACCTTGAATTCTTCTTCCTTAAACACAGATAATCAAAACTATCCACAGTAATTCTGATAATGGTTTACTAGTGCCTTGTACAACAGCATTAATACATACCATGCCCACTGCATCCCTGGAATTTTTGGCCAATCGCACTGGGATCCCATTTGTTATGTACTATTTTCTGATCTTGCCGACGTTGTGTTACTGGCAAAAAAAATATAGACATATGCTGACTTCTTGTGCATTACAATACTAAATATGACTTGACCCAAATTAAATTAGAGGTTCTTTAATTTTCTGGTGACCCATACTTCATCCATCTCATCAACAATCTGTGTAATACTATTTTCCATCTCTCCTCTGTTCGGAAGAAAATCAAATATGCTACATCTGTAACAATTCTCTTCTTCCAAATATCAGAGGGTTTTTTAATCAAAGAAGGATATCCATTGCATTGACTCTGTTAAATCCCTTGTATGCTTTCATATTCTGTGTTCTGCCACGCATTAGAAAGTGATGTCTGCTTCACTTACTGGCTTTATGTGCAGTCTTACCTTGCTCGACTGCAAGGTACAATCCGGGCATTAAGTCATTAAACTATGGTACCTGTTAGTTTACATTTTCTTTGTAATTTCCTGTAATTTGAAATAAAAATTCGCATGTAGAACTGAAGTCAACAAACTGATACGTAAATACTTTCTTGTCCTGCTCCTTTTTGAAGTGACTGTGTGACGTCTTGCATCAGTTCATGTAGTAAGTAGTAGCAGGATGACACTTTGAGACCAGTTGATTTTTCCAGCCCAACTTTGTCACTGAGTTTTCTACTTTAGCACGGTAAGTGGCAACATGTTCCAAAACAAACTAGGAGGACAAGCTTCCTCTTTCCTCGATAGTAATAACTGAACTGGGTTTACTTCTGACCGGATGTGTGAGCCGATGCAGGCAGGACGCAGGTACAACCACAAAACCATGGATTAAGAGCAAAGAACAAATTTAATCTCAATACCTCATGGATCAGGGAACCTCTGAAACAGCACCTGGGCAGAGGCAGGCAAGCAGGGGACGCAGGCACCGCGCAGCAAGAGTCCTTATTAGCAAGAGAGTCCTCGTTAGCAAGGGAGTGCGAGAGCGAGAGAGAGAGCTCCCACTTGCTGTTTGGGCCTGTATTCCAAGGATTCCGGCAGGCAGAGTTTTCCGCTGTGCTTTGATCTCTTCAACAGCAGGGCAGGAATCTCAGGCGTGTTCGATAAGGTGCCCCTGAGTCCATCCCAGGCCTGTGTTATCTAAGTGCAGATGTCCTACTTGTTGAGCACACAAAATTAAGCAATAATTAGTGTGATAGATGTGTTTTCCAGCACCCCACATGCGAGTCACTTGAGCGTATTTACAGTCTTCCTCGCCAATCTTCCGTTACTTTCCCACACTGGATGTGTCTCCTCCTGAAAAATGGTGTCAGGGGCTAGATCCACCAGCAGGCTTAAGCATCTCAGTACAGAATTTTGATACTCAGAATACCTGTTCAGCTGCCACCTAGCAGGAACTGTGTCAAGCCTGTGTCAGCCTAAATTTTCCAAAGGAATTTCCTTAGAGTGTATCCTCTGGAATGCCCTGATGTGCCCAGTAGCACATGAAGAGCTCTGGTTTCAGTGGAGTAGGCACTTCTCTGCCTACTTCACATGGCCAGACTTGGCAGATGTTCCCAGTGTATTCCTTTTCTGTGACCACATGAGTTTCAGATATCTACCTTCCGCTGCATCTGTGGACGCTCTGATCACTAGATTATGTGGAAACAATGTCTTTGAATATCTCAATTTTTTCTTCACCTCTTTGCAGGAATCATGGCGTTCTTAGTGAGCCATGGAGTGAATGAAGTGATAGACCTAGTGGCTAGGAGACCCATGTGAGGTGTGATTACTTTTTTTCCCCCCAAAATAGTTCAACATTTAAAAGTACTCATCTCAGCAAAGGAAAAGTGTATGATTTTTATAACATCCTGCCCATGGGACTAAAATCTCAGCTGCTCTTTCAGTAAGTAAATAGCCCACATAGTGTCTGCAATCACAGAGTCACACAATCCCAATATGGTTGAGTATGGAGAGGACTTCTGGAGGTCACCTGGTCTAACCCTCCTGCTTTGTCCTTGACCTCTCAGGCCTGGGACTGCTGAAGGCTGGTCTTGCTAGTAAAGACTGAGGCAAAAAAGGCATTAATTACCTCAGCTTTTTCTATGTCCTATGTCACCAGGGCCCCTGCCTCATTCAGCTTTGGGCCCATATTTTCCCTAGTCTTTTTTTTTGCTACTTAAGTAGCACTTAGGTACTTGCAGAAGCCTATCTTCTTTTTGCCCTGCTCTCTCCTCTCAGGGTCCTGAACACCACCATCTCATGATCATTTCAGCTTGTGCTTTCTTCAACTTTCACTTGCCCAGCAAGTCCATCCTCTTTTGTGAGTATAAGGCCCAGCAGAGCATCTCTTCTCATTGGCTTCTCTTTCAATTGTCAGGACGTTGTCATTGATGGTCTTCAGGAACCTTGCTTATGCTCCACTGTGTTGTCCCTCCAATAGGTATTGGGGTGGTTGAAGACCCACATGAGGACCAGGGGCTGTGAACATGAGGTTACTTCTGGCTGTCTCTAGAAGGTCTCATCCACTTGTTCTTCCTGGTCAGGTGTCCTAGCAGACACCCACTAACTCTACTGTCACCCATACCACTCCAGTCTTTAATCCTTACCTTTAATCCTAATCATCAATATCATCCCATATGTTGAAATACCATGAGTGAGGAAATCTGAAATGGTCCAATCAGGCTGCATTGTTTCCTGAGGCTATATGGCCTGAATCCATGGATCTTCTGGTCCTAATTTATCTAAATGCTTTTGAGAATCTTTCTTCTGAGTATTTAAACAGGGTCTTGGTACTCTGTAAACTAATAATTTTTTCATTAAATTGGGCTTTTTAGATAAAGTATTGGCAATTGCTTAGTTAGGCTATTGAAAGTCAAAATTATTCATTATTGTTTTCACCAAAGCAATTCAGTTTTAAAGTAGAAAAAGATTTTCTGTGGCTAAATGATAAGATATAATGAAAGAGGCGATTTTAATAACAATACAATTGTATCCGTGATGCTTCAAATATTTATGCACATGATTAATTCAAATTATGTCACTAGATTGATTCAAGTAAATATAATATTGTTATCTTTCACTGTTCACAAGAACATTATAATGTGGTATGTGCTAAATGTTCCTATAAAGTTAGATTTTTCTAACACTTTGCAGCATTTCATCATGTTTTAAATGCTAGTTTAAAAAATATCCGTTTAAATCATGATGAAAATTAATTAATTTTTAAGTCACTCTCGATTCAGTCTGTGTCTCTGTCTCTACTTGCCTTGCTACAGTTGTTCTCAGGACAAGGAGAAAGAATATTTCGTCTGACTTTTCACTCACAAACCTTGCACACGTATAATTTCCTACATTTTAAAAGAAAAGAAAAAACATTCATGTAAAATTTTCTATAAAAGTTAGTAAAACATTGAATCTATTTTTTAAGAAGAGCATGAAGGCAGTTACGATAACAAGATGGCCATTCAACTATCTTGCATAATTTAGGCTTTTTATATGCTCTTGATCTAAATGTCTTTACTTTGGTTTTAAAATAAAGCTTGAATCACTGTAGTGCATTTTGTCCCTACCCCTGCACTGCAGACAGCTGTCTATTAGTATGAATTCTTAACAACAAATGTTTTATACACACATAAATCCTCTCACTCACCATTTTATGTTTTCCATTGTTAGCGCAGGGAATAGGAGTGGGTCTCCTGTTGGCTTCACATTTCATGAGACTCATGCACGCAGTGAAGCACAGTACTTAAGAAAAGGTGGCAAAACCGGGCACGTCACTCACTCACACACTGGTCAAAACTGGGCACATACTGGCATCCTTTGTATCTGCTTCCGAGTACTCCGAACCATTGCTCAGCATTTTTAGAACCCTGCCAACTTTATAGCAATGTTTTGTAGGAAAAGAAGCTGCTCTCTCCTCTCAAAAGTCTCTCTGATACTTTACCGTGCTCAGACATAATCTGATTTCATGAACGTTAACACCCACTTTTATTTTGCCTTTCATCCACCAAAAAATAACTACCAGTTACACAAAATCCTTTATATGCTGCATGGGAGAGCTCTGTTTTGATGTCTGTGCTTCCCCCTTGTTGTGGTGTCTTCTGTCGCATGGGACTGATTCAGTTTCATGGTAAAGTCTTGCAGTTAAAAGGATATAGTGAAGTACATTATAACCCACTACAGACAGAAAAGCACACGCCTCCTCTCCTTTTCCACTCAGTGCACTGACTACAGTTCCCTTTGTGTGAATCATCTCTCACAAAAGAGACCTGAAGATATTGCTGCTGTATTTTTTTAAGCTTTAGTAATTCTTATGAAAGGAATCAACAAGAGCTTCAACTGAGTCACCATTCCTTCCTTCCTTCCTTCCTTCCTTCCTTCCTTCCTTCCTTCCTTCCTTTCTTCCTTCCTTCTTTCCTTCCCTCCTTCCTTCTTTCCTTCCTTCCTTCCTTCCTTCCTTCTTTCCTTCCTTCCTTCCTTCCTTCCTTCCTTCCTTCCTTCCTTCCTTCCTTCCTTCCTTCCTTCCTTCCTTCCCTCCTTCCTTCCCTCCTTCCTTCCTTCCCTCCTTCCTTCCTTCCTTCCTTCCTTCCCTCCTTCCCTCCTTCTCTCCTTCCTTCCAAAGTAGTTATTGGAAGAGGGCTGGCTGGATGGGAGGTAACATCATGTATCTGAAATTGTGTTTATTGCCTTAGAAGTAAAGCAAGTAGGTATTTTTTCAGACCCTGCTCTAACCATCTGATGTTTGACCTTAAACAAATCCTTTCACATGTCTTTGCTTTGGTTCCCTGTTTATGCAGGACTGATAATGTTGTTTTTCATTCTTGATGTCCATGGCTGAAAATTGCTACATCAACTAAAATATAGTCATAAAAATATGAGAGTTGTTTCCAAGTGCTTATCTACAAGACAGCTGGAGTGCAATTAGCATAACTGAAGTAATTAATAAATAATGATAATAAATAATTATCTTCTTAGGGCATATTTGGCCTTTACATGATCTTTCATGACAAAATTTGGTACTTTCATTTAAATGCAATATTTTTTATCCCCCAAAGCAACCTAATCTACTGTGTAGGAAGACTCGTATTTCTGTTTGATTGGTTGGTTGATAGTTGAGTTTATTTTAAAGTGAAATAAAAATAACTTACTCTTAGTTATTACCAAAATTAAATCCCTCCTTATCTTTGTCCTCACACAGATGCTTCCTCATGATGAGGAAGGTGCTGTATTCATTTCTGTTTTCCCTTCATACTGAGATGCAGTATAGTTACACCTTTCCAAAATATGGTGAATTTTATGTAAGTGGTTGTCTGCCAGTAGGTCACAAGGTGAGAGAAGCCAGGACAATTTATTTTTTTTTACTACCTTGCACCTGGAGAGCGTTTAGCCAGTTGCAGGTAGCCTGTGTGCTTTGGAAAAGGTCGAGACAGGTTTCCAGCAGTTAAAGGTTCCCCCTCAGCTGCAGTCAGACAGCAGGCTGGACCACCCTAGGGAAAACCCGGGGAAGGGTTGTAAGTCTGCACTGTTGTCTGCTCCAGCTTCTGCTCCAAAGGAATAATCTAATCTTGGATGTGCGTGGAAACACAATGGCTCACTGTCACCATCGCTCTCTGCCAGAAACAAGCTGTAAGGGAGAAAGTGCAGCATCTCACAGATACGCCTCTTCCTGCATGCCACTTGTTAACCTTTTGAGAGCAGGCTGCGGTACTGAAGAGCCCACTTTTAATGCTAGTATTGTTGAAACAGTGCAGCTGTAAATGTGCAGTGCGCTTGAGGAAATTACTCCACACAGCAGCATCCCAGTCTATTATTCCCTTAAACACTGAAAAAAAGAAGGGTGGGGGTGGAATAGCGTTGCTACCTGACGTCAGGTAAAACAGCAGTAAGGAAGCACTGAAATACACCTGCAAATGTTTCAGGATATGCAGACAGGGATGGATATTGAAGCAAGTGGCATGCGCACAACAAAATTAAACTTAATGCTGCAGGCTAGCCAGCAGACTACCAGAATAATGACCTGTAATTTTTTATTTCTTTAGATATTTACTTGTAATAAACTGTAATTTCTTTGACTTCCCTAATGCAAATTCAAGAGGACTAATCGTGCACTGGAGAAAAATGGAAAATGTAGGATTTTGTGATTTACTTTTTGGAATTGAATTATGTTGGTAATAATAACAGCAATAATGCACACTTTTAGCTGCCAGAAATATAGATCACACTAGCAAAATCTTATTTAGTAGACACTATTAGAATCCCCTAGCCATATGAATACAGACAAAAGCCACCCTGGTGCCATGCTCCAGAAACATACATTTACTGTGAGGGACACACCACTGGTAATTAATATACTTTTAGATTTCTTCCTTCTACCTGGGTCTATCACTGTGGTCTTATCTAGCATGACCATCAGCAAACCAGCTCGCTGTTATATTCCAATTCTATACAGAGAGGCAAGTATTCAGCATTAGGGGTTAATGTACTCACGTGGTTCTTGTCAGTCCATTTCTCCAGCCTGTCGAGGTCACTCTGGTTGGCAGCATGGACATTCCAGTTTTGTGACATCTGCAAACCTGCTGAGGATACACTCTGCCCTGTCATCATCTAGATCATTAATGCAGATTTGAAGAGGATTGGATCCAAGATTGACCTCAGGGGTGCACCACTAGTTACTATCTTTCCTACCTTCCAACTTCCATCTGCCTTTTCTTCACTTGCCTTTTCCACATCTTTTTGACCCATCCTCCTCTCCCCACTATTTCCCAGTACTCTAGGAATCCCAGACTATGGGAGTCCCAGAATTTCCCAGGACTATGTGCAATGTAGTAGAGTACTTCTGAGTCAACTGGTATATATTGAATATCTAAGACTAAAACCACAGGTGAGGATAATGAATTTCAAGGGAAATTCAAGGTGAGGATAATAAATTTCAAGGGAATTTCAGCATGGAGACAATATGCGAAGATTATTATAGTAGAGGGAGTCTAATCCAACACAGGCAATGAAGGAACAAGAAAACAGCTAGCTACTCACTTGGGCAGCCAGATACAGGAAAATATATTTGAACAGTCATACAATGAAATTATGAAAGAAGGATTTTAACATATGTAATTCCCATTAATCCAAAGACAGTTGGTTTCTGTAAACAGAAATCTAGGACTTAGACTTAGTATTTGTTCAGTTGTTGAAATTACTGGTCCAGTTCTAAATCTTACTAGAAATAAGATGTGAAAGTGTCATGGAAGACGGACAATATGTATTAAAGTTCAAGTCTTTTAAATATACAGCAAAACAATTTATTTGTGTGCAATCTTGTCTTACAATGTGAGAACATAGTCATATGCATAAGAAAACAGCAGTTCTTGCTGAATTGGGACAACGTCTCTCAGTAGATCCAATTTCCCGTCCATTCGCAAAGAAATGTCACTGCAAGTTTTCAGCTAGCAGATGTAGATACTGCACACAGCAGAGAATAAATCAAGTGCCTTCAGGCTGCAGACTAAATTGTGGAGAAAAGGAGGATCAAAAATATGAGAAGGATAGGCACTTCAGAGGGTGCTCTTTTCTGCATTTGACAAAGATTTTATTTTTTATTCTGATTTGGGTTTTTTTTACATACTTTGACAATTTCAAAATGAAAACATACAAAAACACACTGAAAAGGTCACAAGATGCTGCAGACATTCTGAAAAGTTCTGTATTCCTGATGAATTTGCAGTGGAATTTAATAAATCCTATTGACCATAAATTAGTTTCTTTAATCTTTCAAAAAAAAAAAACACACCTTGGATTTCGATTTGTATCATTCCTAAATATTATGATATCATTTTTCCCAAACCTTTAGTGGTTAAAGCCATTCAGATATACATGTTTTCATTCTTTGACCTTTCATTGAGAAGTTAATTTCTCTCCTCCTTTCTATACATGTTTCTGGACTTTCTACGACTAAAGGTAAAATGTCTTTAAAAATATTTTCTCCAGGCAACAAGAATTTCACTGATCATAAATCAGTAATGCTGTTACAGAATGTCTGCAAGTCTTCATATTTTAAAATAACTTTACAGTTATATCATCAAAATGTAAATGCTAATAGCAGTCACTGTACTTCCCTTTTCACAGGGAAGTAATATTTCATCAATATATATGGTAATCTCTCTTCCCACATATCTCAAGTCCCTGAACATCAAGGCAGGGACTAGGGGAACAAAGTCCCTCCAATTATAACCCAACTCAGGTTCAAGACCACCTGAGGAACCTGAACATACATAAGTCCATGGGACCTGACAAGATGTATCCCAGGGTCCTGAGAGAATTGGCTGCTGTAGTTGACAAGCCACTCTCCATCATATTTGAAATGTCATGGCACTTAGATGAAGTCCCCAGTGACTGGAAAAAGGGAGAACCATCACACCCATTTTTAAAAAGGGTGGAAAGGAGGACCCTGGGAACTACCAGCTGGTCAACCTCACCTCTCTGCCTGGTAAGATCATAGAACAAATCTTCCTGGAAGCTATGACAACACATATGCACGACAGGGAGGTGGTTAGAGACAGTAAACTTGGCTTCACCAAGGGAAAATTGTGCCTGACTAATCTAGCAGCCTTCTTGGATGGAGTGACTGCATTAGGGCACACAGGAAGAGCTACTGATGTCATCTGAACTTCTGTAAGGCCTTTGATATGGTCCCTCACAGCATTCTTGCTTCTAAATTGGAGATGGATGGCTTTGATGGATGGGCTGTTAGATAGATAAGAAACTGGCTGGATGGTCACATCCAAAGAGTTACAGTCAATGGTTCAATGTCCAAGTGGAAACCAACAACGAGTGGTGTCCCTCAAGGGTCTGTCCCGGGACCAATACTATTTAATGTCTTCATCAATGACATAGACAGTGGGATAGAGTGCACCCTCATAAAGTTTGCAGATGACACAAACCTGAGTGGTGGAGTTGATAGCTTGAGGAAAGGGATGCCATCCAGAGGGACCTGGACAGGCTGGAGGAGTGAGCACCATGTGAAGCTCTTGAAGTTTAACAAGGACAGGTGCAAGGTCCTGCACCTGGATCAGGGAAATCCCCAGTACCACTGCAGACTGGGTAATGAACGGATTGAGAGCAGCCCTGCAGAGGAGGACTTGAGAGCACTGGTGGACAAAAAATTGGACATGACCTGGCAATGTGCACTTGCAGCCCAGAAAACAAATCGTCTCCTGGGCTGCATAAAAAGAAGTGTGGCCAGCAGGTCGAGCAAGGTGATTCTCCCCCTCTACTCCACTCTTGCAAGACCCCACCTGAAGTACTGAATCCAGCTCTGGGTCCCAAGCACAAGACAGACATGGACCTGTTAGAGTGGGTCTAGAGGAGGGCCACAGAAGTGATCACAAGGCTGGAACGCCTTTTCTATCAAGAAAGGCTAAGAGAGCTGGGGTTGTTCAGCCTGGGGAAGTCTCTGGGGAGACCTTATTGCTGCCTTTCATTATATTAAAGGGGCTTATAAGAAAGACAGAGAAAAACTTTTGACGAATGCTTGTAGTAACAGGACAAGGGGGCAAGGAGAAATGGTTTGAAACTGAAAGAGGGTAGATTTAGATTGATTATAAGGAAGAAATTCTTTATGATGAGGGTAGTAAGACACTGGACCAGGTTGCCCAGAGATGTTGGTGCCCCATCATTGGAAGTGTCCAAGGTCAGGCTGGATGGTGGTCTGAGCAACTTCATCTAGTGAAAGATGTCCCTGCCCGTGGCAAGGGGGTTGGACTGGATGATCTTCAAAGGTCCCTTCCAACCCGACCCATGCTATGGTTCTGTGATTCTGTGATTGTCCAATGGATTGTTTGCTCCATACAGATTATCAGCTTGTTCTAAAGGTTCAGAAAGACACTGAGCCTCACTTGTTACTATATTATATCTTGTGGATGGATTTATATAATGAGAAGTGGATGTTAAATGATGTTAAATCAAAGTGATAGCTTTACTCACCCTGTTTTCCTTCTTGACACTTACATAAATGACTGCATAAGATCCAAGAGAGTGTAAAGCCGCATGATTTTTTTTATTTGACTTGTTAACCTACAGGCAAATGTAGAGCATGTCTAGTCTGTACAATGAACCCCCATGCTATAGAGATACCTAAGCTAATTCTAAGAAAGATAGCATGTCCACATAAATCAGCAAATCAGCTCTGCTGGGTTTGATCCTAGGTGCAGTATAGCCTCTCATTAGAACTAATTACTCTTGGCACAGCATCATGCTGATGCAGCTGTACAGCTTCCAGAGCTAGTTCATTTGGCACTTAGCTCAGGGTTCACTGCAGTCTTGGGCATAGATGTGCGCTGTCATTTGGTCAAATGAGTGAAGCTTTCACTCATTAGTTCAAATGGCCATTTCATTTGGGAATTAGATAAATGATGAAATCTTCCAGATGCTTAGTCCAATTATTGTAAATATGGTCATGATTTTTGACAACTACCTGATTATTAACAGACAGCCAAGCTACACGGTAATTCCTGCATTGCAGTCAAGCAACGTGGTTCAACAATTTCTCTCTGAGATGTTGTTTTGGTTGCTTTAATTTTCAGCTGTGTCCCTTGAGAAGTAGCCTTCTCAAAGCAGGTCCTGTGTTCCAATATGGCACTTCAGGGTAGCATCTGTAGCCCTTTCCACGTATTTTCAGCAGCCAGGAACAACATATCAATGCTGTTTTGAAGTCAGCGTTGGCATGGCCATCTCTCACCCCTGTGCAATTGAGGGCAGCAGGGCACGTAATTTAGAGATGACTTTGTAAAATTATCTTTAAACTTAACTGTCTGAGTATAAGTAGGAAAGGCGGGCAGGATAGTTGCTTTCAAATCCTAGAAAGCCATCTTTTCTGTACAGAGTCTACTAAAGTCAGTGGGAAGGATTCCAGTGATTACAGATATGAGACCTGATCTTGATCCTGGTGATGGATTCCATATAAAGATACATAAACTACTAGTTCTAGATACATTTAGCATCTCTATCTGTTGATTAATTTTTCATTCATTTTCAATCTTTTGACTGAATTCTGTCTACTGGTTTAGTCAGTGAGCCCTTTGTCAGAGGTGTATTTACAAACTGTCCAAGAAGTTTTGCAGGTGTTGCCCTTACAGAGAGAGAATATTTTCAAGCTGTTGTCTTCATGGAACAAGCAAGCAAAGTGGAGGGGGTAAATATATGTCTGGCAGGTTTTAGTCTACAGTTTATAGCTTATTGTTGTATCCTGTTTTACAGCGAAGCAAGTAAGCTCTGATTCGAGCCATAACAAGGCATTTATGTTCTAAGAATGGGATTTCAAAAGGGTCCTAAAGAAGTTAGATACTATTCCCTTTGATGTAAGTCAACTAAAACATCAGTGAGCCTCATTGAAGGGTATAAAAATGCATCAGGAGAGGTAAGGGAAACAAAGTACAAGGGAGGAGACGAGAGAATATGTTTCAAAGAAAGGATAATGGGAGGGAAGGAGAGAAATAGAGAGACAGGCATACAAAACTGAGTGTGAGGAGGGTTGTAATCCCTCCTCCTTTTTTTTTCACAGCTGATGTGTCTTGAGAACCTCCACTTACTGCTTAGCATCTTATGAGCGTCCACCTGTCAGAGTCTCTTTCTTTGCTGGCAGCCTCATTATAGCTAGAGATACTAGCCTGCAATTTATTAACAAAGATCAAACTAGGAAAATAGGAAAAAAAGAGACTTGAAACACAAGGAGTTTTAGGAAGATGGGAGACCTAGCTGTTCATAGATCTTGAAAGCCAGAAAATTCTATCAGCTCATTTAGCCTGACCTTCTGCATAGCAAAGGACACAGACGTGCATGCTGCTTCCCATGCAGTTGAACGTCAGAAATTGTGTTTAACTAAAGCATAGCTACCAGAAAACCTTGAAAGGAAGGACCCAAGGAATGCAGAATCCCACAGACAATGCAGTCATAAAATCATAGAATACCAGGGGAATATGGAACGGAAGGGACCTCAAGGATCATTTGGTCCAAACTTTCTAGGCAAAAGAGCGGTCTAGACAAGATGGCCCAGCACCCTGCCCAGCTGAATCTTAAGTGTGCAATGCTGGAGAATCCACCACTTTTATTGGAGATTATTCCAATGGCTGATTGTTCTCATTGTGAAAAATTTTCCTCTTGGGTCCAATCAGAATCTCTACAGGAATAACTTGTACCCATTACCCCTTGTCTTTCCCATGAGACTCCTTGTAGCCACCCTTCAAATACTTGAATATAGTGATAAGGTCTCCCACATTCTTCTTTTCTTAAGGCTGAACCAGCCCAATTCTCTCAGCCTTTCCTCATATGGCAGGCTTCCCAGTCCTTTGATCACCTTTGTGGCCCTTCTCTGGACCCTCTCCAGCCTGTCCATATCTTTTTTGTATAGCGGGGACCAAAACTGAACACAGTATTCCAGGTGTGGCCTAACAATTGCTGAGTAGAATGGGATAATGACTTCTTTATCTCTGCTGGTGATGCACTTGTTGACGCAACCCAGCATCCTGTTGGCTTTCTTTTCTACAGCAGCACACTCTTCACTCATGTTGAGCTTGCTGTCCACCGAGACCCTCAGGTCCCTTTCCACAGAGCTGGTGCCCAGCTGGGTAGATCCCAGCCTGTGCTGCACTCCTGGATTATGTTTTTCCAAGTGCAAGACTTTATGCTTGTCCTTGTTGAACTTCACACGGTTTGTGTTAGCTCACTCTTCCAGCCTATCCAGGCCTTCCTGCAGGGTGGCTCAGTTGTGTCCCTTCCTTTTTAAGGGCCTCAGGTTTAAGATGAGGAAATGGTGGATCTGAACAGAGGTAAAAAATAAGAACACAGAACAAAAGGTGAGGAGGGCATTTTGTTTGCCAAAGTTGCACTTCTATGTTCTGAACAGATGGCTGACAATGACCTGAGACCTTAGAAAATTGAATCGATGAAAGAAATGTGTTCAGATTTAATTATATGTAATTGCACAAAGCACAGGAAGGGTAAAACTAAGCCACAAGCCTCAGTTTATTGAGTGAATATATGTGGCAGGAGCACACAAAAAAATCACCCTTGTTCAATTTTATGAAGTTACTATCACAAAGCATTGTACTGATTGAATAAACTAAACCCCTCATTTATTTTCTTTTTTTTTTTTTATTTTCATAATTAAGCAATTTCAGACATTTGTTCAATGTCTGATCCTCATTTTTATTTCTTGGAATAACTGGCTTGAGTTTTATGGTATTTGGTGGAATAGAAAATAAAAGTATCATTAGGAAAATTCGCTTCATGAGCTGCAAAGTGACTGATGAGTAGAAATCTCTGGGGTCTGTGCAGATCATTTTCTACATGTTTCTGAAAAAAATCCTGCTCTGGTTCAGTCGGCCACTGTGAATAGTCACGTGTGCACATGTATGTAAGATATCTTCTAATCATTCCCTTCAAAAGCTTGGCAGAATAATACCACTGTCATGTCAACCAAGGATGTATTCTAGTCAAAGATGCCACATCATGCAAGGGTTGTGTGTGTAGACATAGAGAGATTGTAAAGTAAACCATACTTCAGGAAAAAAAATTAAATAATCGCAACTCTTCTACATAACTATTTATGCTGAACTTCAGAACAAATTTCTTGTTGTACTGCATCTGGCTGAGATGGAGTTGACTTTCCCCACAGAGGCCCATATGGTGCTGTCTTTTGGATTTGTGCCTGAAACAGTGTTGATACCACACCAGTGTTTGGCTGTTGCTGAGCAGTGCTTGCACAGCGATTCAGGGACTCAAGAGATGTGGGAAGAGTAATTGCCAGTGAAAACTGAGGCAAAAAAGTTGTTGAGTACCTCAGCCTTCTCCATGTCACATGTCACCAGATACCCTGTCTCATTTGTTGGGGATGTCTCTTTTGTCTTCCTTTTCTGAATAACATGCCTGTTATCAGATATTCATCCGTTTTTGTTAAGGTATCAATCATTTTACCTAGAGATGCCCCTGGTGGGAGAATACACTTAATCTGTAGGCTCAAAAAATTCATTCCGATGGAAACTGAGAATGAAGAGTAAGAACCAGCAACATAACTTGCATGTGAGACATGCTGTCATGCAGCCTCTGCCCATCTACAAAGCTCTTTTCATTGACATACTTCATGTTTTTTTCAGTCCATCAGTCTAGCAAATGTTTCCTCCCCTTTGGTTTACAAGAGTCATGTTTTGAAGTTGCTTGGGGGTGGATCAGCACAGCCCGTAGGTGCTGCACTGCCTCCTCTAACCTTCAGCATTTCAGCAGGTACATGCACTGAAAACGGCCTTTGATGAGAAGGTTTTTCTGGCATGCTATAAGATTAAATATAAAAATATAATACAACTTTATACAAATGCTACTCATGTCAGAGTGAATAATGTTCTCCAATAGGTATGAATTTCATTGTAAGTCTCTCAGGTTGTGAGACAGATTTCAGTTTAAAACCATGCATAAAGCTGAACTATGCAGGCACAAAACTTCTACTATTTGCCAATTCTCTACACTTTCTCTTTCTCTTTTAAAGGAAGAATAATCTTCCTTTAAAAAACTAGAGATACTTCCATCCAGAAGAGCAAGAGCTTGCAAATAAAGAAGCATTCTTGCAGATGTTTTCAAAATCCTGGATGGGGTTGTACTTCAGGTACCCACAAACGATATCAACAGTGCCATCAGTTGCCTCAGAATAAGATGAAAAGTCTGCTAAGGGGTTCTCATTTTACAGACTTGTAGACACACAGCTTTTGGGAAGCAATTCAAGCCTGTGAAGACAGTGACAAGATTTGAGGCGGTTCTTCAAAGCAGAAAGTAAAGGAGAATTACACACACACCCTTGAAAATAGACTTGAACACAACATATAACTTAACTACTGGAGAGACTTTACTCAATTCCTAATTTTCCTGAGTTTATTGGCAGAATCGCTGAAGTTATAAGACATAATAACATTAAAATGAAACATTATTCTTCCTTTAATGGCAAGCTTTGGCTCATACAGATTTTCTGTCTTATAAAGTGCAAAAGGCCAAACAGACTAAATTCATGGCTTATGAAAGGCAGTTCATTCAAGAAATGAAAATATTTTATTCAGCAGAGAACAGAGAGTACAACAGCAATAAAATATGCTTTTATTTTTTCTTTTAGAAATAACCAATTTTGCAGAAAAAAGGTGTCAATTTTATAATTAGTTTTGAAATAACATTCTCTGTAAAAAGTTTATTCCTATCCTTCCAGTTTTCATAACAATGCCTTTAATTTAGTCTGACATAACCTTATGAAAATCTATTAGGCCATGCGCAAAAATATTTCCCACTATTTATCAGTATTGTTAGTGATAATGAATGTGGAGTGATGCTACCACAATTTAATAGCCTTGCTGAGTAAGATTTTTATAAGACTGTTTTATTAATTCAGCCAAACAAGAAACCACAGCTGTGCTGAAACACTGAGACCATAATTGGGCACCCGAGATTTGTCAGAAGAATTAAAAGGGTGCTGCGGATTTTATATTTTGTATGAAAGAAAAACAAATTAAATTGAACTCTTGGTTGTCTTTACTTCTGTCTGATATCCTCCTTTGTGAATGCTATCACTGATAATCCATTTTCTGGCAACCCCTTCATCTGATGTTTTGCCACCATAATGTAATTTACAACTCCAAATTATATAAATTAAATATCATTAAGAACGTCAAAATTCTATCTCTTCATTCCAAAATCATCTATATATTATTAATCACACTTGCTGTTTAATAATAAGTATCAATTATATAGTTTGCCAAGGATGGCCTGGAGGAATGTCTAGTAGAGCCTAGTGGACATTTGTAACATTTCTAAATGTTTTGGATCATCCACTAGAAATGGAGTACTGTAGTGTTTGCTTAGAATTCATTTCTTTTTCAACCATGAAATATCACATAGGTCATTATGACTCTATTATTAGCTCACTGTAAAAATTAATTACCCCTCAAAAGAAAAAAAGTTGTAGACTTCTGTAGTGCTTTATCAAAATGCGTATTTCCCTAAAAAACCCTGTGGAAACTCAAAAGCTGCAGAAATCAAAAATTAACGTCATTGTTGAAGGGTCTGTTGATGTTTACATCAACATGTTTGGTGAACATGTTTTTCCAATATTATTGAAATTATTAGTGGAAATTAAAAAAATCATATTCAAGATTATAATTTATTCTGGTTAAATTTTACAAGCCCAACTGCTTTGATTTCCATCACATGCTATAGAAACTTTTCACAATGGCTTCCTTGGAAATACTTTAACTCTTACTCAAGTTAGAAGGAACCGAACATGCTTATAAATTCTGAAAGGTGGCTGAGCAGTGTGTATTTCTAGTAAACATGACTCCTATCTGTTTAGGAAGTATAAGGGTATTAGGGTGGTGAGACCCTGGCCCGAGTTGCCCAGAGAAGCTGTGGCTGCCCCATCCCTGGAGGTGTTCAAGACCAGGCTGGATGGGGCTTTGAGCAACCTGGTCTGGTGGGAGGTGTCCCTGCCCAGGGCAGGGGGTTGGAGCTCGATGATCTTTAAGGTTCCTTCCAACCTAAACCATTGCATGATTCAATGATTCTATAAGTGTATTGGTTTACAATGTAAGACGGGATCCCTTTTGCTTGGTGTTTCAGCTGCTACAGAGGTTTCCTTTTCATTTGACGTTGGAAATGGGCCCGTGGAAATTGTCGTTAGATCTCCCAACCAGCTCAATGATGACCAGTGGCATCGGGTCCATGCCGAGAGAAATGTCAAACAGGCCAGCCTGCAAGTGGACCAATTACCCCTGGAGGTCCGGAAAGCACCAACAGAAGGACACACGCGACTGGAATTGTACAGCCAGCTCTATGTTGGTAAGATGCAGAGTGGGTAACTGGGCTTTGCTCTCATACGTTGAACACTCCTTTCCTCATGGCTTGCCAGCAGCAGATAATTTAATGCGCGAAGTTGTGCTCCAGAAGCACTTGCATGACAGCACAGGGTGGAAAAATAAAAAAGAAGAAAAGACAAGCATGTACGTAATTATAGAAATAAGATCATCTAAGAGAAAAATATTCTGTGTTGGCAACTTGTCATTTTTGCCTTTCCCCACCTGGCTGAAAGTACCTTTAGCAGGCAGTGGTGTCAAACATTTTTTGCCGAGTGTCTCTTTCACACACACTTAGTCACCACAGAAGTGAAGAATTCTGCATAGGTCTTGCCAGGACTGCGTGTGTCTGCAGTGCCCATCCTAGTCTTGGCAGCACTTTCAGCCTCTTTAGGTTTGATCGTTGCCCACGCTTTTGCATTCATGGCCCTCACTGCAGTCTTTTCCTTTTCGTCCCATGGGCTGTTTGCCCATTCAGTGTAGGAAAGCATTCAATGTAGGAAAGCACTGGGTGTAGGAAAGCAGTGTTACGCAAATGGAACCCTGGAACCAAGTTAGTGCAGCTGCTTTCTGGAGCTGCTATTCTCCGCTACGTTTTGGGAAGGCTGTTCCAGCAGCACTTGTATTTCTTTGACTATTAGCCCTGGGGCTGTGAAGTGCAGACATGCCAAGTGCCATTAGCTGGAATCAGAACTGCATGAAATGTTGAGCAAAGAAACGCTTTTCAACCTCTCTAGATATCTGTTAATGGGAGAAGAGGGAAGGGGGAAGGTAAAAAAGATATTATCTCTTTTTTTTCCCATGTTACTCAGGGTTCAACAGCAAAATTAATTAAAATTATGTTTAAAACCTTCACTGCCTTAGTAAACAGCACGGTGTCGCTGCAAACTGTGTATAATGTGTCACCAGATGTGCAGTCATTATTTACAAGCTCAGATTCTCCTTTGCTGCTGACTGTGATCCCAATAAAAGGCAGCTTCAAAATGAGCTGAAATGTGAAGTTTGTTTAAAAGAGGGAGCCTTAACCTTTTAAAAGAAATTCCAAGCCTTTTGCTGAAAACAGGAAGAGCTGGATCTTTTTCTAGTCTGAGTTCTTGGGGAATTGTTATTAATGTTGATTTTCATTAGTAGTTTTGAATTAACTGTAACATGAGCAATGTTTTGAAATACCTAGTACCTTTATTGCCAAAAACTGAATGTCCAAACCTGAACCAAATTTTCTTTATTTCTGAATCATATCCATTTTATACAACTTGGTGATTGAAGCACATGTCTCAAAGAACAGATTTAAATCCTTACCCAGAGTCAGACAGAGAATTGATTTGAGTTGGAGTGTTCCAAATGATCACTCTAAACATTGGGGTCTGGAGAGTAATACCGAACAAGAATTGTTTTGGTGCCTCCCATCCCACTTACTGTAGAAAAAATATCTATTCCTAGGGACGGCAAGAGAGCCTGAGGGACGATGACTTCACATCCTAGGGGCTATAACAGTCGCTGGGAGGGGAAAGAAGGCAATTAGATGTATTGGGGTCTTTTTCCTCACTGCAGTGTATATGAGTTTACATAGAATGGAACCGCACCAGAATGCCCTCTGCCACATGCACTTGGCAGAGACCGAGCATTGCCTCCTCCTACTCCAAATCATCCAGTTACCAGCAGCTGATTTGAAGCAGCCCTCTCTCTTTGGTGTGTATTTAGTCCTCTTCCCCATTCAGGTAAATATCAGCTCTGTGCTCTGTGGTGATGAGCGTTCAGATCTCTGAAGGGACTCTTCAGCACCTGCGGCACTGCGGTAATCAAAGAGATGAGATGACGAGGAGAAAGGATGGCAGCCACTCATTGCTATTTCTATTTTTTTAGGTTTTTCTTTGTTTCTAATACAGCCTCAGATAAGACTTTCCTAGCTAAAATCACATTTTCCAGCAAGTGTTTACTAGGGGAAAAAAAGAAACAGTTCTTATTGACTGCTAAGAAAAGCCATCTCAAGCCAGACTTTCAAATGTAGCTCTTCAGTGTCACATCCTTCACCCTATACTCTGGCAAATAAACAATATACCCGGTGTTGCTTGGAAATTAACATCTGTATGTCCTACTGCGACTGAGAGTGGGGATTTAAATGTAGTCCTTCATTCCCCATCACGGCTTTGAAAAATGTGACACTACATATCGTATTATGGCATTATTATTAGCATCTATCATCACTAATCATATGGAGATTAAAGCTATAGCTTAGCAATCAAGCCAAGCCCATTTCTTCCACTGTTATTTCTAAAAATCTTGAAGTTGAAATGAAATTAATTCTTACAGTGGAGGGCTAGAATCTCTAATGTCTAATCAGTGTAAAGCAAAGACACTTGCTATTTATGCTTACTTATGGTATGGTATCTAAAGGTTAAGATTCATTGATTCCATTGTCATTAGGACAAGGCAATTCCTTGCCTTTACGAAGTAGTTACTTATTTCCAGCTGTTGTCACAAGCTTAGCAGGATATCTCATGTAAAGCAACAGCAATAAAATCTGTTCAGTGTTGTCTTACAGTTTTACATTCTGTCTCAGGTGCTGCAGGAGGCCAGCGAGGCTTCCTAGGTTGCATTCGTTCCTTAAGGATGAATGGGGTTACTCTGGACCTGGAAGAGAGAGCAAAAGTCACACCAGGGGTGAAGCCTGGCTGCTCTGGCCATTGCACAAGCTACGGGATGTACTGCGCAAACGGCGGTAAATGTGTTGAGAAATACAACGGCTACTCCTGTGACTGCTCCAAAACTGCCTACGATGGACCGTTTTGCATTAAAGGTAAATGCTTTAGTGCAGGAGTCGGAGTATGAGAGAACTGCCTGAGAAAAAAAAAACCACAATAGAACCAATGCTTCAGCTGTTATTAATTAAACAAGTAAATCCTGTTTAATAGTTCTTACAAACAAGTCAAATTATACACTCAGGATTTAAACATGATGGTTTAAAACCACATCTCTCATTAGTAGTAATATACGTTACCTATTTAAATCAAATAACACAACAACAAAATACAAGGGCAAATGTACGGTCCTGCACCTGGGGAGGAAGAACCCCAGGCACCAGTAGAGGCTAGGGATGGATCTTCTGGAAAGCACTACTGAGGAGAAGGATCTGGGAGACCTGGTGGACAGCAAACTTTCCATGAGCCAGCAATGTGCCCTTGTTGCCAAGAGGGCCAATGGGATCCTGCGCTACATAGGGAAGAGTGTGACCAGTAGGTGGAGGGAGGTCATTCTCCCCCTCTACTCTGCACTGGTGAGGCCACAACTGGAATACTGCATCCAGTTCTGGGCTCCCCAGTTCAAGAGAGACAGGGAACTACTGGAGAGAGTCCAAAGTAGGGCAACTAAAATGATTAAGGGATTGGAGCACCTCCCTGATGAGGAAAGGCTGAGAGAGCTGGGGCTCTTTAGCCTGGAGAAGAGAAGGCTGAGGGGAGACCTTATCTATGTTTACAAGTACCTAAAGGGTGGGTTGAAGGATGATGGAGCCGGACTCTTTTCAGTGGTTTCCAGCGATAGGACGAGGGGCAATGGACACAAGCTGGAACATGGGAAGTTCCATTCAAATATGAGGAGAAACTTCTTTACAATGAGAGTGCCAGAGCCCTGGAAGAGGCTGCCCAGGGAGGGTGTGGAGTCCCCTTCTCTGGAGATCTTCAAGACCCGCCTGGATGCAGTCCTGAGTGATGTGCTCTGGGCAACCCTGCTTTAGCAGGGGAGTTGGACGAGATGATCTCTAGAGGTCCCTTCCAACTCTGAAAATTCTGTGATTCCGTGATTCCGTGAAAATGCATCAGGAATGCTTGGAGTCATAGAAGGTCTGACAAATTGTATTCTATAGTCTTGAGCTGCTGAATAATAAATTGCTGCTAGCACAATGTCATGGTTACTTCTTTAGGAAAAACACAGATATAAACAAAAGCTACCTAGTCTCATTCAGAAACATATTTGGAGATAGATAGGTGTGAGCTTTGGGTTGAATACCAATATAAATTGAATGCCATTCTAAATTGGGAGGCCAGCATTTGGATTAAAAATTTTATCCATCCATATCCAGATCAAATCTTTCAGTAGCTCAAACTGTTTTAGAGATTGAATTTGCTAGGGTAAGGGAAGGTACATGTTAGTCCTTTGGAAATGTCTAAAGAATGTTCTGAATTTTCAAAATCAATGATTTAAGAGACCAATTTACTATGGACACACATGCCTGCATAAGAAAGACAGACAAGGGGTGAAGGAAAGAGAATCTTACATACAAAGAAAAAGAAAGAATAAAGATACTAATTTATTTCCACCTGTTTTTTCTTATTTTGACCAGAAATTATTGTGACGAAGAAGTAATGGCAATATAATTTTCCATGTTTGCACGGTTTGCAGGCTTTGTGGCCATTCATATATTTCCCTTACACATTCTCATTATATTCTTGAAACATTCTTTTCAACAACTCTAAAGGTTTCATCACATTTACCTGAGGTGCTAGTATCTCTCAGCAGCTCTCTTTCACTGTGCTTTTATTGGTACATAAAATCATCCAATCTGTTGCTTTTCCTTATAATTTTAAAAGCTTTCTCAAAAGGTACTAAACCTACAGTTTCAACTAAAAAATGTGAAGGCTCTTCTCAGAGTATCTGTGATGTTAAAGAAATCTCTAGCCTCATAAACTGTTTTTTTGCTTTTACATTGCCCACTGTACGGGGAACCCTGCAGGCAGGCTGGGTCACCAGTCACCACATTCCCTTAATGAAGCTGTCTTGGCAGTAGAGGAAAGCTCCTGTCTTTTGACATTCTGGTTTCCAACTCCTTCTTAACTTCTCTTTTTTTGCCAAATCAAACTTTGAGTGTTACTTTGCAGATATCCATACCCTGCTCCCTTCCAGCCACGCTTAGAGGAAACCAAGTTCAAAACAGAAAGAGGCAGTCTTTCTACCTGAGGCTGGGTTATGAGCTGATATTTCAATTCATGTTTCATTAACACTTTGACACTTTCCTCTCTCTAAAAGCACTGAAATGTCTGTGAACATGTTTTTAAAGACTGTATTCCTTGTTTTCAACCAATTCCACTCTTTATAGCAAGGACATAGTTGAATACTGCTCAGTCACTTGTGGTTTTCTAACCTGCTCCGCAGTATGCAGTTGGATGCCGTGATATTGGGTGAGTCTAATATGAGGCAAGCAAGAATATTTTCCTTTGCTACCTTCACTAGGAATTCATGTCAACTGCCAAGATATAACAAAGTTAGTGCTTTGCACAATAAACTAGGACTATGTTTTGTTATTTTACTTCTCTGAGTAAATCTTCCAGGCCAGGCAGCTGTTGATTTGATAATCAATAGTGCCTGACCGTATACCAGAGTCTTCCCTTCCCATTGATTTTAATTTGCCCGAAGAAGCTTTTCTTATCCCAAAATTTTATTTTGATATTCAATTCACTTCCCCATGGTAAACTTTTTGGGGTTGGTTGCATACTGAAACTGCTAGCAGAACAAGTGATTGGAAAAATCAAAAAAAAAACCTCATTACTTAAGGAAATCACCATACAATGGTTCATAAGTAATAAACATATCTCACAATAAAAACAGGCCTCACATATTGTGGATTCTTTTGCTGATGAAATCCATCCTTAGAGCCACTGATTGATGACTGACAAGAAATTGCATTGTCTCCAGCCTTATTAGCAGCAGATCACAATGTGATTGATGTGGTAGTGGCCTGGAAATTACACTATTTTTTTACAAGGACAAAAAAAAAGTGCAAAAATGCAGCCTGACATCAATTTTAACTTTATTTTTGCTTTGTATTTGGGGCATATGCAATTGGCTTCACTTCTCCTTTATTGCTCAGAGAAATTGTTCTGTGGAATAGCTGCTGTGTTTCTGCAGTCCTACAGATTGCTTTCTGACCTTTCTCTGTCCTTTGCTTAAGCATAAATTCTCTTTTTTTTTTTCTTCCACAGCTGTTCTATTATCATTAAAGCATTTCTGAGAAAACAATTAAATTTTGTTCCTCTAAAAAAAAACCTCTTTCCTTCCTTTAAACAAAAAGAGTGAAGGTCAAATACTGCAATGGCTATGCAAAGTGTGTGGCAGCACTGTGATGTGGGGGATCCCCCAGGGAGAAAGCATTCCTCATTTGGGTATTGAAGTGCTGTGGATCAAGTCCAGGAGAAAAAATTGCCCGCCACCAAGACAGTGTGGCAAAAAAACCCCAAAAATTAAATAGCTGGTGCTGTGACTCATGTGCCTTCAGGTGTGCTGGAAGAGTGAATTCAAAGCTTCCCAGTTTCTGTTCAGTTACTCAATTTGCATCAACAAACACCAAGGAGAGGAGCACAGTGTATATGTTTTTTTTCTTTCTTTCAACTAAAGCTCAGATTCGCAGTGTGAATTATTGCAATCCTTCTGCCAATGCCCGAACTGAACTCCTTCATGTTTGTTTTTATATTTGCATGAACCCTGAAAGCCCTCACAGTACTATTGTCCTGATCAGATTGCCTTCTTTTCTTGCTCCCTTCTCTGCCTCAAAGAGAAAAATCAGCTTTTTACCAGCCTGAGTGAATGCAAACCAGACATATCAGATCTGGTGCTGTGGCAGATGGGCGAAGCAGCTCTCAACCCTTCCGTAGACTCTTAGACCGACATTTGACCACCTCCAAATTCTGCCCTGGTTGTACCATTCAATTCCCTTTATTTTGCTGGGTGCAAATACATTTAAATTCTTTGCTGTAAGTAATGGGGAGGTGATTGTTCAAGTGGTTTAAGGTGGTCTTAGTTTTCATTATTCATAATCCAAGAACCTGGAAAATCGAGACCCTCAAAAAAAATTCTGCTATACACAGCATGATCATGAGCTGTTAGACAAAAGTTATATCAGAAATTTTCATGGGTTGGAAATGTTATGCTCCAGTCTGGTAAGTATGAATGCTGCAGTCAGGTTTTTCTACTTGTAGATCAAAATTCAGGACTTAGGTCTTATCCTCTATTGAGTAAATATATACACTCACAAAAAACCCCCATATACTCTGTAAAGTTATTCCATTCTGCTGTCCTGTCAATAATGCCTTATTACACATGCACAGTAATGCTCTAGTACTTTGAAAATTGCATTTCACTTAAGTCACAAGAATTCTTTTATTGGGAAAAAAAACATTTGTTTCTCTTTTTAAAGCAAAACATGCCTTCCCGATGCTACTTACATATCTCAAAGAGATATCAACCAGATTATAAACTGAACTTGCCAGCCCACTGGCAAGTTTATCCATAATAAACTACATGTTTATTCATAATAAACTACATATAAAATGCAAAGATTTCTTATTCTGTACAAAGAAAGCAAATAAATCAGTGTAGTAACTTAAAAAATACTAGGTCCCGGCTCAGAAAATGTGATAAACTTTCAATTTCTTTGTCAGCTAACTGTAATAGTCTGGTGTCATTGTTCACTGAATGCAGATGTTTCATGAAAGTTGAGAAGAGCAGCTTCAGCAATATTGCCGGCTGCTGCATGCCTGTGCAAAGGCAACAGAGGGATTTGAGGTTCTTGCATCAGACACTCATCTGCAATATTTATACACCTGCATGCTATTGGAGTAGTATTGGCACCTCACAAGCTGATAAGGTATTTATCCTTACAATAGCTCTGTGATTCAAGAATTTCACTGAATTTCACTGAATTTTTAGAGTTGGAAGAGACCATAAAGATCATCTAGTCCAACTCCCCTGCTGAAGCAGGATTGCCCAGAGCATGTTAGAGCATGTTACTCAGGATTGCATCCAGGCGGGTCTTGAAAATCTCCAAAGGGGACTCCACAACCTCCCTGGGCAATGTTTTTATTATGGTAATGCAGAAAGTGAACGCGATAATGGGGGAAGCAAGGAACTGCTCACTTTGGGAATGGATACCTGTGGTACAGGAAGGAATTGAAGCCAGATCTCACCTATCAAAGTTGTCACTCTGAATACTGTGCAATCAACAGGCAGTCTCTAATATTTCTCAAATGGCTCTTGCAAAGATGCAAGTTTTTCTCTGAGGTTACCTAGAGAGCACTTCCAAAGACTCCCTGGCAGGAAATCATGAAACCTGGTCTGATGTATATTTGACATTACATTTTTCTTCATCCATCCTGTTTTATTTGATGGGGTTTTTTTCAACCATTGTGGATATTTCCATTAGAAAGGGAGCTGGCTTTTCATTTAGATTCAGCAGAAAATACACCGCACAGGTTGCCATTCCCTTATTCTGAGCCTGCTGTCCTAGACATCAGTTCAAACTGATTGGTTCAAACCGATAGAGAAAGATCTCTAGTAACTTTATATCAGTGCAGAATGAACAGCAACTGTGACTTTCCTGACCTTTTTAGTCTTTCCTTGGCATGTGCACTTTTGTCCAGGTATAGCAAGGTAAAATAAAAGGCACTGGCTTTACAGGGCTATTGCAAAAGAAGGTTCAGAGCTCAGCCTTGCTTAGGTATGCCAGACTGCTTCCCGGCAGAATCTACCTGTTGGCATTGAGTAGGGAGGCTTGAAGGTGTAATCAATCAGGTGGCTTAACCCCCTCTGCTGTGGCACTCATCCTGTTCTACTGAAGGTAGCAAGAAACTTTGCATTGATTTATGATGAAGCCCCATGTTTCTCAGCTGGACATTATTTTATATATCCCCCGATTCTGATGGTCATTTGTTCAAGAAAGATTTTTTCATGGGGAGTACTGGTATATTTATATAGAAGAAGCAAACCCTCAGTGGGTTTGTATTCTATTAATGCCAGTTGCTGTATTTTGGTATTTTACTCCACGTGTAAAACATTAAAATGTGCATCACAAATTATTACAGTAATGGTAGCCAGAATATGAGACTTGAGGATGTAGAACAAAACCTTTTAATCCCCACTTCTTGGTTTCACAAACTAAATACTGTGAGCCTGAAGGAGGAATAAAACGTCGAGCATTACCATCTTCGGAGCACTCAAAGTAAATTCTCTCCCAGACCAACAGCTGTGAGATTCTGACCCTTTACTGATGCCCTATGGCCAGGATGTATCTCAGCAAACAGTCTTAATCTTTGTGACCACAGCCTAGAAGTAGCTGCGATTTCTGGTGCTCTCTAGCACATTTTTAGCCACAAGCCAGAAAAGGAAGCTCTAGTTAATCTATATTCAATATTCATAACTACATGAGAAATCAAAAAGGAAATAAAATTATGCACTGGGAAAGAGGTTTTGTTCAGCTGTCTAAATCACCATAACAATCTTTGTACAAGCACTGAGTGTCAGAACGCCTCAGGTCACTGTCCTTGCTTAGTATTTTGAAAATGCTGCTTTTTGCATCCAGAACCCTGTACAGGGAAGACACAGCATTGAGCGCTGGCAAGCAGTGTCACAGAGTAATATTTTTAATTTACCAAATCTGCCAGGGCCAAGGAGGTGTTTAGGGCCTCCAGATGGGACATGCTTACAGCTGTTAAGAAAGTATTTCAGTCAGCTTTGTGAAACAGAGAGGAGAGAATCTTTCTCTGCTGCAGTTTTAATGTGTCCTGGCCAGGCTTCATAGCTGTCAGGATTTTTACTTCAGCCTCTGTAAGGCAGGGATTTTCCCCTGTTATTGCTTTGAAGGCCCAGCCTCAAAGAAGCCAAATACAGTAATACCTGAGAAGTAACCAGCATTACTTTCTCCTTGGTCCCCGGATAAAAGGTGAGACTTGAGCCAGGTCTTGAGTTTACTTGGAAAAAATGTGAGAGGGTAGTTGTGGGTCAGTGATAGCTGTCCTACTGCAGAAGGTAGATTCTACCTCTTACAGTGCCACTCTTGAAAAGCTCCTGTGTTGAAATTGGGGTGGTTTTTGGGGGGTGGTTTTGGTTGTTTTTTGTTCTGATTGTTTTCAGATTATTTTTGTAGCTCCATACATCTGTTGCTTCTTTATTTATTAGGAGCAGTATCTTGATTCATGACAATCCCTGTTAACATTTGTATCCTGACGGTCAGCACAGAGCCAATTCAACTGCTGTAAAGCCTGCCGAGTTCTCTATCTTTTATATAGAATCATAGAATTACCTGGGTTCGAAGGGACCTTTCAGATCATCTAGTCCAACCATCAACGTAACTGATAAAAACCATCACTAAACCATGTCTCTAAGCACTATGTCAACCCGGCTTTTAAATCCCTCCAGGGATGGTGCCTCAACCACTTCCCTGGGCAGCCCATTCCAAGGCTTAATAACCCTTTCTGTGTAAACATTTTTCCTAATCTCCAATCTGAACCTCCCCTGGCACAACTTGAGGCCATTTCCTCTTGTCCTGTTGCCTGTTCCTTGGGAGAAGAGACCGACCCCCCCCTGCCTACACCCTCCTTTCAGGGAGTTGGAGAGAGCGAGAAGGTCTCCCCTCAGCCTCCTTTTCTCCAGGCTGAACACCCCCAGCTCCCTCAGCCTCTCCTCACAAGACTTCTTCTCCAGACCCCTCACCAGCTCTGTTGCCCTTCTCTGGACCTGCTCCAGCCCCTCAATGTCTTTTTTGTGGTGAGGGGCCCAAACTGGACACAGCCCTCGAGGTGGGGCCTCACCAGTGCCAATATATATATATATATACACACACGCCTCCAGATAGAAAATCTTGCTGGAGCTGTGTTCAGGCACACCTGTGCCACGCTAGCAATGCTCTTCACAGGTGAGGAAAAAGTAGCAGAGAAAGAAAACAAGTTCTGCGTGAGACTGAGTGTATGGCTCATTCTAACTACCTAAGAAGAGAAGACCCAACACTAACATTTCACTGACATTAAACCAGCAGCAAAGGAGAATCAGAATCCCCCTGATATTTTCATAGATTCATAGATTGGTCCAGGCCGGAAGGGACCTCCAAAGGTCATCTAGTCCGACCTCCCCGCAGTCAGCGGGGACACCCCCAACTAGACCAGGTTGCCCAGGGCCTCGTCGAGCTTCACCTTGAATATCTCAAGGGAAGGGGCCTCAACCACCTCCCTGGGCAACCTGTTCCAGTGTTCCACCACCCTCATGGTAAAGAACTTTTTCCTAATATCCAATCTAAATCTCCCCTTCTCCAGCTTAAAACCATTGCCCCTCATCCTGTCACTGCAGGCCTTTGTAAACAGACTCTCCCCAGCCTTCCTGTAGGCCACCCCTTTTCTTAGGCCTACAACACTAGTCCAGAAATGTCAGGTGATTGTGGAAATTTTGTAAGAGAAATGGGTTTCTTTGTAGCTATTTGGCTGCTTTTTTTCCTCCAGTCTTTCAATATTCCTGATACCAGACATAAGAGTGTACAAAAATAAAAGTGGCTGAGTGGGGAATTGTAACCTTCAAAATAAGTTTGTCAGTTCTGGGTACATGGGCATTTTGTGTGGAAATTTTGGATCAGCTTTTGCTTCATCCCTTTTCAAATTGAAGCCAGAGATTTTTGTAAAATGGGTGCAGTTCACACTGGGGATACCCCTCTTGCTTGATAAAATCATTTCCAATGATCCACAAATCCTGTTCTGGGTTCCTCTACAAAGCAATCCCAAACTGTATGTACTGTATGAAGTCTGTCAACAGAGGATGACCTCACTCACTGCATATTGGTGTAGAAATAGGTACTGCTTTCCAAAGAAAACTGACCTGTTACCACCACACGCATTTCCCCACGGCTTCTGTCTCGAAAGGGCAGTTTGCAGAGGAACCTTTCATTGCGTCTTATGCCTGATCCTCCAAGACTCATCTTTTCAGGTAGCATTTGAAATGTGACAAAAGAAAGCAGAGGGTGGTGCATGGAAACGTCATCCACATTTCAGCAGCAGGGTTTGTGCTGCATTTTACCTGTTTTATTCAGGCAGTGTCCTGGTTTTCTGAATGGTTTTCTGAATGAAGGACTTCAAGACTTCAATATTCCTTCTATGAGATCTTCAGGAAGATGATATGCTTGTGACCTCCAAGTAGACAGTTTTTTCATTGATCAGCCCTCAGCGTTTCCAAGTCATCTTACACCTGCGTTCAATATAGAGAAAATTGTCCTCTAGCTTTTTCTAACATTTCCTAATAATTTAAACATCTTGCTCCTGTGAGCTGCTAAGTACTTTTCAGCCCTGCTGCAAGGACTTCAGCTTCATTCGGGAAAGAGCACAATCATGTGCATCAAACTCTTTGCTGAGCTGGAACTTGAGGGCATTCAGTATCTTCCTGTTGAGGGCCTAATACACCCACCCAGCCAAAGTGAACCTTCCTCTTATCCATCCTCTTAAGAGAGGTGGCGTGCGTGTGAGGAGAATTTCAAGGCTCATTACTAAGGCTTGTCTGCCTGTAATAGTACAGCTATACTGAAAACTATTTTCTCAGTGCAAAGTCAAGTTAAACGTACACAGCATTGTTAGCTTTGTCAAGAAATCCTTTTGGGAAAATACAGTCTTACCATTTCAGAGAGCACCATTTACTTAAAGCTTTCTTTGTAGTAATGAACATTTAAAGTAGCAATTCATAACATTTACAGCTGTGGAAAACGCGTTGCACGCTTCCCAGTTCAGCCCCAGCACAGCGCTGAGGTTAGGACCGAAGGTACCAGTATTCCCAGTGCAAGCATAGCACTGGGCAATCCCAAAGACCGCTCCTAAAATAAAAGGCATGATAAGCAGTGAAGAGGCCAGAGGAGAACATAATTCTGCATGGGCGTGCTGCGTGCATGGGCAGATCCTCCCTGCACCGGGGCTGCGGTGCCCAGCGGGGCAATGGCAGTGTGGATAGGCAGGGCTCCTGCACCCCGGCCCCCTGACGCCGGCTGGGGCCAGCAGCTCTGCCGTTGGCACAGCATCTGCCCCAGGAGCAGCTCGCCTGAGCTAGAAGCAGAGGTTGGAAAAGCATAAACTAGCAACCACAGGGATATTTTTAAGCCCATCTTTCAAATACTGAAGAACTACAGTGTAGACTGCTTTAGATGTAGGTACTAACACAGATTTTCAAGGCTGAGGCATCACAGTTTTGGGAAGTATTTTCAGGATAGGGCCCTTCACTTTTAATACAGGAGTACTTGAGTCTACTGCAAAATATAGTTGTAAAATTGAATTGCCTCTCCCATAACTGTTTCATGGTGATTTAAGGTTTCTCTTATAAAATGGCAGTTATAAATCTATCAGAATGATTGAATTATTTATAGCACCTTGGGACCACAACTTGATTCCATGTTTTATATGGCTGCACAGTGACAGGGACTAGGATATTTTGAGTGTTAGAGAGCTTATACGTGGCAACAGGAAAACACAAAGCTTTTCCAGCACTAGATTTAGCAAAATTCTGGAATGGAGCATCAATAAAGTCAATGATAATTTTACCTGTCTTCTTATCTTTTCTCTGCTCAGTTACTCTGAATAAAGTCTGCAGGCTCTTTCCTGACGCCTTTTGTGTCACTGCACAGCTTGTAAAATGGACATCTTGCTTCCTATGTTTTGCAGTAAAGTCTTTGCTTAGAATTGTGTGAAAGTTCCAAATGCTAAAAGGAAATAAATATTAAATCTCTTTTAAAATAAAGATAGTGTCTTGATTTTTCAAAAGTTTAGATGGGCAACCTATGGCAACTTTGAATCATGTAGGAAGTAAGTAAATGATGAAAGATTTTTTGTAAAGACTGGTCACCTCTTTTAGCATTCTTTAAATACAGTACTCATGTGCTATGCTCGTAATCCTTATTCATTGTTTTTTAATCCCTTATGAAATATTCATAAACATACCTTCTTAATTAAGTTCAAATGTAATTTAAAAATTTCCTTTAATGAAGTTGTCCCAAACAGCAAAGCTTATCTGATGTCACTAAATGAATGACTGCCATAAAAAGCCAGCCCAGCCATCCCCAATAGACTTAGTAGGTTATACACTGCCAATGGTAGGCAATTGTGCTGTGATTCCTACAGGATGCGGTCAAAGTCAGCCTTCACTGTAAGAATGTCAACTTTGAATTATGTTTTTAATGTTAAGAAATAGGCATTATTATTATGAGAAGTAATAACAATGCTTTTTCAACTGAAAGTCCTAATTCTGCCAAATTTTCTGTTTTATTTTCTTTCAGGGGTATTGGAACATGACATTTTGTCTCAGACTGGTTTGAAAACTTTGTCTGGGTAGCACCTCCTGGGAGCTACAGTTCAGGTTTCTCTTGCCTTGCTCCCCACTGAGTCAAGCTCCCTAGTTAATTTTGTCTCCCATAAAGGCATCATAGTTATGCAGTTCTCATGAAGGATTGCGCTAGCAGTGGATTGCTTTCTAGCATTGCATCAAATCCTATTTCAAATCTTTGATGATGGAATTTTCATCATTCCTTTGTGAGGTCCTTCCAAATACACTCGAATTTGCTTGTCAGAATTGCTGTTTTTCCTTTTCCTTGATAGTGTTTGCTTACTGTGCGCCTTAAATCTCTCTTCCTTGTATCTCCTTCTTTGGAGCATTACCTACTGCAGGACTTCAATGAGAACAAATCTAAGGTGTGGTTCTTCTGGTCTGTCTGTAGTATTAATACAAGATATAGGCATAGACCTTCTCTGTGACCCAAAGGAAATCTGTCCTTTGCTCTGTGAATCCAGGTACCTACCAATAAAATGGAGATCATCCTTTTCATTCTCATTGGAAAATAGTGAGGCTCTTCAGCTAAATATTAGCAGTGCTTAAATAATGCAGCAGTAGAAATATGCACACGAATTAGTACTGATCAAGTCGGTAGTAATATGTTTCATCCAAAAGTCATCAGCACATTTAATTTCTCTCTTTTTTTTTTTTTTTTTCTCTTATGTTCAAGATGTTGGAGCATTTTTTGAAGAGGGAATGTGGCTTCGTTACAACTTTCACTCCCCAGGGACTAGCATGAAGGATTTGGTTAGCCGAACACTTTTGAGTTCTACAGATCCTGAGATCACAGCGCCTGACCTCAGCTTGAATAAAGAAGAGCTCAGCTTCAGCTTCAGTACCACCAAGTCCCCTTGTGTCCTACTATACATCAGCTCCTATACCCAGGACTTCATGGCTGTGCTTGTCAAGCCCTCTGGTAAGCAACTACTCTGAGCTCTCTCCATTGAAGGCACTATCGATAATAGAACCAGCTTGGCATTCAGCTGAAGGTCTGAACTAATGAGAAAGTCTCTTCACCTTTGTCATGTAAAACTTAAGTACTTGGGACCTGAACCTCTGTTCTGCTGTACTATTTTGTACTGATGTAACTGTTGAATTCAGTGGGGTTTCTCTAGACAACCCTCCCTCTCAAAAAGAAACGGGGAGAAAATAACCCTAAAAGCGCTGTAACAGTCAGATCCATGCCATGAACCAGCATTATGGAGGGGACAAGTAGGCATCCACATGTAGGCACCTTAGTTGCTGAACTAATGGCAATATCAACAGTAATCAGTGGAAAATGTAATGTACTGTTCTTCTGAAAATTGGGATGCCCACTGAGGTGACTAAAATACGGATGTAGTATATAAGGTCCTAAACATCTTGATGATGGTTGAAGATTGGACATGGATCATTTCCTGTTACAATATTAAAACTGTATATAAGTTGAATATTCTTTGATTCCAAATAGTGCCTTAGTGCCCTATGAAAATCACAATTAGCATGATTTTACTATCGTTCTCTTCTGTGGGATAAGTTAGTATGAGTATTCCACATGCCACTCATTTTTTCCATTCACAGGGAAGAAATAAGGTGGATGAGAGAAATCCCACATCAGACACCTAAATTATAGTCATAAAGGTCTAGGGCTGCTCTTTTGGGCCAGAATATTTCAAGTTTTGACCTATAATGGGGTCTGTATTTCCCTTTTCAAACCTCCTTCCTTTTAATCAAATATTAAAATTTGTTATGAAGAGCAGGCACTTCACTTTTGTTTCGAAAAGAAAAATTTGTCTGGCAGTACATCATGAATATCAACTAACCATTTTGACTATACTTTTCTAACAATATAACCTGAGGTTTTCATTTCACCATATATTATTAAATTTCCATAAAAGTCCAGACGGTCACTTGTCAACAACAATTAAATGTGAGAGCAAGGAAGTCCCTTGTGTAGATTATGTGTCAGTGTTAATTTGTTGTAATTTTGACTTTATTCATTGCATATGAATGGTTTATTCTTTAGACAACATCGTGCTTCGTATAACTTAAAATAACTTTACTGCGGCAAGGATAATGATCTCAACAATAAAGTGCTACTTGCTGTGCTCAAATTTGTACCAATTGTCCCTATTGTTCAAGGCATAGCTCTGATTTGTTTGGTTTGCAATCTGGAGTGTTTACAAACACTTTGAGATGCTAGTCGTTGTCGCACTTCTGGATGTGAACTGGAAGCAGCTTTCAGCCCAGTAGCTTTATAATCTCACCCACTGGCTCTTCTACTGCAGAGACCAGCTCTGAGAGCAATTGAAGTGTAAAATGATAACTCTATGTGAAAACAGAGAGGGGAAAATAGCTGGTGAATAAAGATCAAAATACCTGAGGGTGCTTTTCACATTTCTTTCACTAGGGAATTTGCAAATTCGGTACAGCCTAGGAGGCACCAAAGAGCCGTATAACATTGATGTTGACCACAGGAACATGGCAAATGGACAGCCCCATACTGTTAACATCACACGGAATGGACGGGACATAGTACTACAGGTAAGTTGTAGGTTGACTGGCTCCATTACTTGTAGCTTGCAGCGTTTTCTATCTTGATGGTCTCCATGTCTCTGAAGATACCAGAGCAATTTAGGAAATGAAAAGAACAGTATATGGCGTTCTGCTTGCAGCTCACGCTCCCGGGATTTAACAAAAGCTATTCTCTCCCTCTGTTGCATTGAGTCTGAGCTGTGTTGCTCTGAAATCTGCATTCTAGTGTGATGACAGTTGGGCTAATACACGTGTCACTGTAGATGCCCGAAGGCATCAGAGACATCTGGGCTGATAAGACGGGACTTAGGATAAACCTGCACCATTCTGGAGCAGCAGCTGGAAGCCAGGAGGGTTACCCTACAGCATCTTAAATGGCACTAGAGTCTGGTGCACAGACAATTAAGTATCATGCCATAAGTCCTGAGTCTGCAAATGAGAATGGCTTTAAATTTAAATTTACCCTGCAGTCCAGTGAAATCGGAAGCGCTGTTCGGCAAAGATGAGCAGATGCTTATATGTTTGTGTGACAGGAGCCTGAGACAGAGAGTATTATTGAAGGCACATAGCTCTGGCTTATTTAGTTTTTGGTACAGCACATGCAGGAACTTCATCTCTCTGTATCTGTTTACAAACCTTTGAGATAGTATAATACTATTTAAATAACTGAGGCGAGCACGGCAAGAAGCAATCAATGTTTCCAGGCAGCTTTCCATCTGAGGTCGTTACAGCACTCCGTTTTCATTCCCTGGTTGTCACATCTGCAAACATGGAGATTGCAGCAGGGTGTGAGAACAGTTTTGCTGGAAGGAGAGTCAGGTGGATGGGATAGATTAATCTGGATTTGATAGTTCACAAGAAGCAAACCAAAACCAATAAGAAATGTAATATAAAAAGGGGAAGTCTCCTTGGGAACCAAGCCAAAAGGTAAAGGATAGTAGCTGTCACAGTATTATCTACTGAAAGATTAAAATAGATCCCTGACAGTGATTGTTTCAAGGAATCAAAAGGAAACTTTTTCAATGTCATTTGGCTGAGGCTCTCAGGACTGAGAATCACTGGATGCAGTAAAGTAGAATTGCCATAAAATTATTTGCAAAATGCAAGATAATTTAAAAAATATGTAGGTGATGCATCCAAACACATTTCAGACTTTTGGAGGTTGGGAGGTATATATATTGACATATGCATCTTTCTTGCATGCTGTTGCATTGGGATTTATTTCTCTTACTGCTAAATAGAAGCTAAAGGCACCCCTAAAGTTAGTTTCCTTACTGCTGTTAAATGCTTTAATTTTGGGGAGGTATGGCATGGTTCCTATGGAGTCATAGCTGGCTGATTCAGTCAGCTGTAAAACTAAATAGATTTTCTAAAGGGATCAGATGAGGTACCTTGCCCAGCTGGAAAATACGTACACAGTTAGGTATACCAGCATTGCATCATCTCACCTACATTTGGGGCCAAACAATATTTTTTTTTCCTCGTGTTTCATGGCACCAGTACCTGTCTAGGACTTTGAAAAGCCAGAAACATTTTGGTTAGTGCTGCTCTGCTCAGGTAAAAATTTCTTAATCTAGTCAGTGTGCTTAAAACACAGCTGGTTTATGAAATCAGAAAGCAGACACATTTGATGCTTATTAAATGAGACGATCTGTCTGATGCACATGCAAGAATAGGGAAAGGAGAGACCCATGCAAAGTAAATCCAGAAATCCTACCCCTTCTGTATCCTGAAACAGAAGATTTCCGTCAAATTTTGTTTATTCTCCATAAGGAAGTTGATTTTGTTACTTATCTTGTTATGTTCTGTAAATGAGAGAACTGATATGAACAGAAATGGATCTGTTAAGTAGATTGTTCCCTTGAAAATGAGTCCTGTTGTGAAATATGAACTCTTCATGGTGTCTGAAAATACAGAAGATATAAATACAATTTTTCTCAGTATCCAGAGGACAAATCATAAAGTATGAGTTTTCTCTTGCAGATCTGAGCAATGAACATTTGAGTAGACTTTTATTTCCTGCTAAATCCTTATCCAACCTGATGAGCAGCTGGTTTCCTTGCTTTTAAGGAAGACAGCTTGCTTGCCAGGTGCTGTTGCTCACACTTCCACATCTCTACATGGCATAAAAGTGTCACAAGAAGGATTTATTTCTCATCAAAGCTTCAATTCAAGAGCACTAAGTTAGTATTTTTGAGATCTTAACAGCAAGTTCGTACTTAGAATACCTGTCTTTCTAACTTACTGTAATACCCCTGTAGTGCCAGAGAGGTTTAAAAAATCTGCAGCCAGGCAATAAATTGCTACCGTATGAACTATGTGAACCAGAGTTATATCATGGTTCTCAGGAGTTTCACTTTTACATAAACACAGTAAAAGTCTCATTATTGAACTCTATAAGACCTCACCCAGTGTTGGCAGACAGGAGACCACTGATTACTTATATAAAATCAGTTAGTCTCCAATCAATCAGAATTTTAGGTGAGCTTTGAAATAATCATAGCCACAATATTGTATATGCATAAGGTAACAAACAAGCACAAGAATAAATATTTAGTGTGAATTGTTTTCATTAGAATTACATCCCTATTCCTAAAATACCAAGGCAGTCAAGACTAAAGGTAGTAGCAAAGACTCTGTCAAAAGGGTTTTGTATTTTAGTTTTCTACATTCACTGACAACAGACAAATCAATAATTAGTTCTACATTAAATTACAAGCTCCCATTTGTGATGCCAGTGGTTTCTCAAGGATAAGAATAAGGATATACAGTTAATTTAGGTGCCAGGAAAGCCAAATGACATAAATTCAGGGACAAAGATCTGCTTATTTTCTGTTGTTTCCATGAGATGGGAAAAATTAACATTTGCTAATAAGAATTCCTCGTTCTCGCCTCTAGTAAAATACCAGATACTAGTAACTATGGCACACCTCCAAAGCTGCATTAGTTCACCTGTGGCAAGAAAAAGCCCAGACTGACAGATGGGGAATGCATTATCCCAGTAAATGACATTTCAAGAGCTGAGCTTTAGGTCATGGAGGGCAAGCTTTACTTTGTTTGACTTCATTAAAAGGTTTCATGCTTCAGCAGGGTATTTTCCATATCATAAAAGCCAGATCACTCTTTACCAAGTGTTCATGGGTGATTAATGCTATTCACACATCAGTAAAATCTTCTTTTAAGAAAGCCAAGGACAAAAACTCCCTAGCAGAGGTTCTGATCCAAAGCCCATTGAAGTCAATCAAAGGCCTTCCATTGGCTCCAACAGGCTTTAAATTGTACCTTAAAGAACTACAACAGTACATCTATGCAAGGCTCATACCTGCTGGTTCTGTGCCCGTCCCCAAAGTAAAATAAGGGGGGAATCTGGATCAGAGACATTACTGTTCTGTTGCATAAACCTATATCAGTATGTTATGAAGAAAAAAAAGAAAAAACCCGTATGATGTGCTTTAATTTTCAATTGAATAAAGCTGATAGTCAACAGACGTGGACTGGGCCTCTCAGCTTCCATACTAAGATATTCTTGTAAATTCTCAACTGATCTCCAGTTCTTCATACCTGCCTCAAAGCCATTTCTAGAATGTGGCTTATGAGTCCCAGCTCCTAATGCCTTCTTTGTTCCTGAGAAGGATTAGACCCAAGCAACTCTGTCAAGACACCAGTGTCCCAAACCCATGCATGGTGTCAGCAGCCAGGGCAGATCTGCTCAGAAGACCGTATGGAAAGATAGCTGGCAGTTCCCTCCTTCAGGCTTGAACAATATGGGGAACTGTGGTAGAGAGGCTATAGACAACAATACCATATATTCATAATGTTAATAGCTGACTCCATTCAAAGTGAACTTAATTATGAAGCTTCATGGAAATCTGAACTCATCATACGATTGAGAATAATCCAGAAAATTTATTTGTATAGATCTCCATTTTCCAGCTTCACCAGAGGCAAGCAGTAGAAATACCCATCTTCTGTGAAAAATAATTAAATATTTGACACTTACCCAAATGAAACCAAGAAGAAACAGAATTTTTGCAAGTCCATTTTGAACTCTGCAGTACTTGAAAAGAGATAACATTTGCAAACTCCTCGATGCTTAAAAAGTGTAAATCAGACAAAGTTACTTCAAAACTAATCTGCAGTACAAAATAAAATGGTAAACATAATAGCAATAAAATAAAATGGGTGAAGCAAAGCAGTCTGCATATAATCCCAAACTTAAATGCAATGAATATATCAATTTTTATAATTACAGATTAAATTTTGTTCTCATTCAAAGAAGCGGGAACTTCCTTATAGACTTCACTGAGGCTATAATTTTACCTCCTATCATTATTGTTGCTGTAGAATCATACCTAACTATCATGTTTCATATATTTGGAAGCCTCAACAGAATATGATCACTCTGTTTGAGCTCTTGCTTAACAGAGGCTATAAAATTTCACCAAATTATTTTCTGCAGCTAACCCGAAAAGTAATGACAGCGGTATAACACATTTTCTAGAAATACATTTTATCTGTCTTTAAAGACTTCAAATGATAGAAAATTTACCATATCCTTTGGCCATACCTTCCGATGGTTAAGTGCTATTCCTGTAAAGAATGTGAACCTAATTTACAGTTGGAATTCTGCAGACATCAGCATTTAACTTTGCGATCTTTTGGTCTATGCCTCAGAGATGAAAGAATTGTTTGGTGCCAGGTGTCATTCCCCTTCACACTTTCTTAGAGATGCTGATTAAAACATCCTTTCATCTTGTCTGTAAGAAGCTAAATAAATTGAACTATTTTAGTTTACCATCAGAAGCCTATCATTTTGGGGCCATAAAACAATTTCATAACTCTTCAGTGAAAACTCTCCCATTGAGTCACATTTTGAAAACCTTTACCCTAGGATTAGACATGGTAATGGCAGCTATGGCATAAAACCAATGTAGACGTGCCATCTTTATTTATTTCCTTCATTTTCTGGGCAAACATGCAGCCATAGCATCCTTTGAACAGTACTGTAAATTGTCTAGAGTCCTGATTAATTTGAAGACAGGTTTAACTAGCATTTCACTCACTGGTAGGGAAAAGGGAAGTACTGTTCATTATTTGAAAACAGACAGACAGTATTTACAAATTCCATAGCAGCTGGCATGAATAAAACATGTTTTAAATATCCAGGACTTTAACCACAGGTAAACCATAGTTAATATCAATGCAACTGCTCTTTTTTTCTCTGCTTTTTTTCTAATAATCAGGTATATCTATTATATAAAAGCATATGTAATGAATTTCCAAGCAGGTTTTACCTTAAAAAAAAAAAAACCCCAAAACACATGTGCTCTATTAATAGTAAAGGCCTTCCTCTAGAAATGAATTATTTAAAATCCCTGGAGATATGTCATTTCCCCTACGTATTCCCATTCCACAATGACAATGTATTACTCAAACTGCTAGTGCAACAGAAAGGCAAACTCAGATCATTTTCTAGAGCAGAACCCTATGTTACATCTGCGTATTCAATACATTAGCACTCAGTTTACCCATAGCTACTAAGCTCTTTCTCTCAATCAGAAGTCACAAGAAAATGGTTTTTGCTCAGATTTGAAAATAGATGTTTTCTCTCAAATAGGTGACAAAGTAGCATAAAAAGCTATCAATATGAAAAATTTTGAAAATAAGACAAAGCTTATATTGATATAGTATCGCGTTGCTTGAACCCTAAACTCCAAAAGAAATATAGACCCTAATCTTTGCATACTTCAAATTCCCTCCAAGTATAATGATGTTATGAATGTTGCTGAAGACTAGATGTTCAATTCTCAAAAGAGTTTGTGAACAACAGCAAGAAACAGCAGAACAGAACTTAAATCATATGCATCAGAATGAGAAATGAATGAATAATTCACCAATTAATAATTTTCTTACCTGTTCTTTTGTGCTCACAGGATGTCCATGAACTCCTAGCAGTTTTGCTGATTTTATCCTTCACTGAAGCTTCTTTATTTTACAGTGTGACTTACAATCTTTCAGGTAAAGGCAGCAGTTATGGATAGGCAGGAAGCTCATAAATGAGCCATTTCTACTTCCCCTTCATGCACGACAGAGTTGGTCAGTGGCATCTGCCAAGATAAGTCTGCACATCCCCGCTGAACCCCAGCTAGATGAAAGTCAGACAATTTCTTTTTCCTAAGCAAGAACTCCTTTCGCTCATTAGTAAACAAGGGGGTGGAATATCCATATACTGAAGATCAGAACAAATTTCTCTTACTGATAGATATGCAGTGGGGAAAATGTGATCCATAGAGCCCCATCTGAGGGTAGCATCTCACCCTGTAGTTGTAAAACCTGAGCCCTCGTCGTCCCTGCAGCTGCTGCAGAGGGGCAGGGGCAGATGCTGAAGTACATATCTTTACAAAAGTTTTTCCCTCTCTGTCTGCATCAGCTGAGATAGTTTCAAACCTTAAGGCCTTTTGAAGAATATTCTTCTTTGCTTTCTGTTCTGTAAAACGACTCCATAAAAGAGAAACTCTTTTATGTATCCATCCTTCTCACATCTTTTCAGCAGAGATTGTATTGCTGAATTCGGGGGAATTTTTCAGTTGTCTTGTCCCAAACTTTGGCCAAGTCCAGGCCACATATCATGATGATACCCAGAAGTGAAATGTCTTCCTCGCCCTACAACCCTAATTCCCTTGGAAACAGAGCTAGGGCATTCATGGCATGAGGGAGTACAGTGCAGTCTGATAGCTCCCCAGTCTGCATATCCGAGCAGAGGCGTACCCGCCTTAAAGCATGTGTTACCTACATTGCCTTACACTGAGACTATTTCCTTCTTCTATAATGTATATAATTAATTATAATATACATAATGTATATGTGTACGTTTTCTTTATCCTGTATGATTGCTGGTTTGGCCTCAGTTTTTACAGGAGTTAAAGAAACAAAGAAAGGACAAAAGAATCATTAAGTATTTTCAAAGTCTAACATTAAGCCTAAAAAAGTCAAAACAACATTAAATAGGTGCTTTCCATTATATGGCAGCACACATTGGACAAATTAATATCCTGTGAAAGTCATCTTTAGGTACCTGAGGTAGATCTCTTTAATTTTAATAACTTGGCATTATATGACCTGCTCTTGCTTCTGTTAACATTTGTTGTAATTCATCTATTAAAGAAAGCGATAAAAAGACAACAGATATGTGAAAGAAGCATCAGAGAATTGTTTCAATTGGAAGCAGCCAGACTAAATAGTGTCCTTTTCCTTATCCGTGCATCTGTTACATTTTGAGTTATGTATCTACATTTCCATTTAAATTTTATCCAATTTTTGGTATTTTTTACAGTCAGGCAAATTATCCCTGATATTATTTATCAGAGCAAGAACAACTTCAGGGAAATATACAAGATAATTGCACACAAAAGATTCAAGTTTTTAAACATAAAAGAAACCCTTTATTATTTTTTTTCTTCAATGTATCTATGTTTTTTCTGTGTCTGTATCCCATGTTGATCAAGTTTTTAATTTAAATCCCTGAAAAGAAGAGAATGTATCATAAAACACTGCAGGTGATACGTATTAAAAAAAAAAAACAAACCTGTAGAAGACTAAATCAGTGCATCCCAGAAAAAGGGATTTGGAGTGGTTCCCAAAAGAGCGTTAAATATACCTCTATAGAAATTTCACCTGAAGAGTTCAAAGCACGATGCAAACCTGAAGTTTGCCTCACGTCATGCTGGTGAGCTATGTGCCTCCCCCTGTGTTCCAGGAGAGCGGGGAGGCTGCAGGTCTGTGACAATCTAAGCCAGTAAAAAATGCTGGGTTTATGATCCTGCCATCTTCTCTGGACCCACCATTCGTTTACAGCCTCTGGCTTCTCCCTGCTCTGGCTCTCAGCTGATACACGATAACCTGGGTCAAAGACCTAAGTTGGCAGAAAAAAATCGGCGAAGCACTAGCGCCACACTAAGGAAGGAGCTGAACTGCCAGTAATAATGGCTTTGATCAGCCTAAAGAATTACACAATCGACACCCCAATCTGGTCCTTTTCTGTTGTATTAAAAAGATAAAATATTTCCAAATATCACAGTATTAAAAATATTCGTTGTAAGGCTTTTCCTAAACTTTCATCGCGTGAATACTCATCTCTGTTTCATCATAAAGAGATCAGATTTCAGTCATTCCTAAAAGAAAAATAATATCTCCTATTTGATTTTCCTAGTTACCTTCCTGCTTTCTCCTAAATGCTTGGGAGGGGCTCCATCTACACACCTGCACACCACCTGGCTATTTCCTTGGGCTCTCGTGCCTAGTCTCTTTTATATTTGTAGGCATTTTTGAGCAGGAACCTTCTTTTGTTATGCAATATTATAGCACTTAGCACAAAAAGCTCTTGCTCAGGACTGAGAAGCTTTTTAATACAAGTGATAAGTCATTATAATAATGTAGAAAAGAAATATTATGTTGTTCATGATGATAACACATCCCCTTCTTTATCCTGCTATTACTGAAGTCAATAGCAAAGCTGTATTGAGTTCAGATGGTGGAATATTAAGCCTTACAGCATTATTATTCCATAGCATTTTGAAATGTTTTTATAAAATGTCTTCAGCATAAAGAAAAACCTTAGCTTTATAGCAGTACACAAACACAGGCTGGATTGACAATGATGCAGATGTAGACACATCCACAGGGTGAATATAACGTGTGTGTATGTATATATACCTTATATATTTCTATTTTTTCCCCCAAGACTTCTAAGGTGATGTAGGCATTATGTTTGCCCTTAGATTGATATGTCTGTTAATCTCAGGACTCCTGTCAAGATTAGTTTTATTATCTAAGTGAACAGTAATTTAAAAGAAATAGCATTTTATTGAATTTCTGCTTAAATCCCAGCAACTTCAGATAAAGACAGTCTGCCTGGCGTGACATGACTTGAGAACTGAAGCTGCAAGTTCCTCAGAAACTGCCATCTGCTTTCATCTGTGTAGTGCTCAAAGCCACACTGTGTGTTTATATTAAGCTCAAGTGAAATTAATGAGTTTTTAAGGAAAAGTAACTGTAATGAAAAATCTTAAATATAATTTAAAACCTGTAATTCGATACAAATTCACGACATCAAACTCTTTGTATGCAGAGGTTCTATTTAATTTTCATTAAATAATGTAATATCTTTTTTCAAATATCATTTGACGCCAGTAATTCCTTTTTTATTATGTGTCTTATATTAAATTGATAGCCTAGTATCTCATACAAAGACTGCAGGCTGCTCAGTTCCAGTTGCTTACACTTGAGCACCCACTGGATGGCAGTCACATACAACTCAGGAAAGAATTCAGCTTGGTCCCTCAATTCACTGACCTAAAAAAGAAATCCTAGGTTAAAAGTCTAAAAAAAAAGTTTTCTTTTAGTAGACAGTTTAGAACAAAGACAAGCAATAAAAGCGAGCTGGCAGAAATCTCACTGTTGACTCACTGTTGTCTGGTGGTGCACCATTTCAGGTGCCAGGACGAGAGAAGGGTGCAGCTCAGAGGTGGCCTTGGAAAGACACGCAGGTGTCCCCCAGTGGGACAAGAGATGCCAGAGCTAACGGTGGAGTGGGAGCTGCTCTATCACTAATCAGAAATGCTGACTTCTGCTGATGGCAAGGCCAGGAAATCAGTATCAACAGGTTTTATATGGAGATTTACTTCAACCAAGAATCAAAACAACCCAAAACTTCAGAGTTGTTAAACCCTTAAAATGATTCATAACTGAACACCTTCTGAAATCTTTGCCTTGACTTGCAATGAGATCTGAGAAAATAATTTGGGTAGGTAGATTCAGTTGATAAATTAAGTACAAAAGGCCAATTAAAAACTAATGCCTCTGAGCAGTAAACTATCTGTATCTGTTAGGGACTGTAATACAAGGCAGTGTTGGAGTCCCTATGTTGCCATCCCTGGCTCCCACACCCAACAGGACCTTCTGCTTCTGCGCCATGACGGTGTGATGTGCCACGAGGAAGACTCAAGGGGAATCAAGGTCACGGGAAGGATTAATTTATTATTTTTAATCTGGCCGAGATCACTGCTAACTAAACTGTTCCAGGGTGGGGGGAAGAGGGTGCACACCTGCTCATATCTTTGACTCCTATGCGGCTGGGCCAGAAAGCTGCATGGCTTCACTGCCAGCATGCCCTGCGCGCCCTGCTGCAGCCTCTCTCCTCCAGCTTTGCCACAGAAGCCCCACTGGAGGACTCCAGCGTGCAGGTATGCGTATGGGTCTGCCTCTGCCTCCCTGCTGGCTTGTGTAGGCATTTCCCAGAGGAATGGGAAAAAAAGGTGGGGAGGGAGGAAAAGGCGAGAGGGCTGGTTCCCTGCCCTTTGCTCCCCTGTCACAGCACCGGCACAATCCCTCTTTACAGAGATGGGCAAACTATGATCACACAGCAGTTTGAAGGATTTGATGAAATACGTTATCATTATTTTGGGATTGTTGTCATAGCATATGACACCAGTCACAAGTGGTGTCCCCCAGGGCTCGGTATTGGGGCCGGATCTCTTTAATATCTTTATCAATGATCTGGACGAGGGGATCAAGTGCACCCTCAGTCAGTTTGCAGACAATACCAACTTGTGCAGGAGTGTCGACCTGCTGGAGGGTAGAAAGGCTTTGCAGAGGGATCTGGACAGGCTGGATGGATGGGCCGAGGCCAATGGGATGAGGTTCAACAAGGCCAAGTGCCGGGTCCTGCCCTTGGGTCACACCAACCCCCTGCAGCGCTACAGGCTGGGGGCAGAGTGGCTGGAGCTGCCCGGCAGAAAAGGACCTGGGGGTGTTGGTCGACTGTGGGCTGAACATGAGCCAGCAGTGTGCCCAGGTGGCCAACAGCATCCTGGCCTGGGTCAGGAACAGCGTGGCGAGTAGGACTTGGGAGGTGATGGTCCCCCTGTACTGGGCACTGGTGAGGCCCCACCTCGAGGGCTGGGTCCAGTTTTGGGCCCCTTCCCACAAAAAAGACATTGAGGGGCTGGAGCGGGTCCAGAGAAGGGCAATGGAGCTGGTGAGGGGTCTGGAGAAGAAGTCTTGTGAGGAGAGGCTGAGGGAGCTGGGGGTGTTCAGCCTGGAGTAAAGGAGGCTGAGGGGAGACCTTCTCGCTCTCTCCAACTCCCTGAAAGGAGGGTGTAGCCAGGGGGGGTCGGTCTCTTCTCCCAAGGAACAGGCGATGGGACAAGAGGAAACGGCCTCAAGTTATGACAGGGGAGGTTTAGATTGGATATTATGAAAAATTTCTTCACTGAAAGGGTTATTGGAACAGGCTGCCCAGATAAGTGGTGGAATCACTGGAGGCATTTAAAAGATAGGTAGACATGGTGCTTAGGGACATAGTTCAGTGGTGGTTTTGGGCCTGTTAGGTTGATGGTTGGACTCAATGATCTTAAAGAACCCTTCCAACCTAGATGATTCTTTGATTCTATGATTTACAATTGTATATTTTTAATTATTTTAAATGTGAGTGCCATTATGCATTTTTTCCAGGAAAGGCAAAGTTGGAGAACTGCAGCTGGCGGAACAGGGTGGGGGTTGCAATGCTCTGTCATTCCTGAAGGATTTTCCACCATGGCCTCAGAAGAACTTTTTAGCAGATATAGCATGTTGCATTAGCTGAACTACAAAACTTAAGCTTTGGGTGATAGGGTGATATATTAGATATTCTGGGCCCGAATTATGGAGCAACTTAAATATAAAAACGTAGACCTCAAAGCTGCTGTTGTACTGTATGGGCAGAAAGCAACCTTGCAGGAAACCTGTACTGCAAAGAAGCAAACTGTAGCTTTACATAGCTAATACACGGACTCACTTTAGTCCATTATGGACCAGCCTTTCCACATCCTGAACAGTAATTGAAGACAAGGGGAATTTCACCACACCACAGCTGGCGGGATTTGATATTCTGTATTTGTACATGTAAATGCTCACAGTGATTCATTGTTTAAATTGACTTTTCATTTTCAGGTATGTCCTGCAGACACAATTAGCATTCTCAGATAGGCAGCCTGTACATTAGGCAGGGATGACTTTTTTATTACTTGTTCCTAATAGTTACTCTGATAATGGACACCTGGACCATAGTTACAGCTCTAGGATACCCACAATACATTGATAAATGAAATGATAGATTGATAATTATTATTATGATTTATTAGTATTTATTATTATCAAATTAGTGATTATCTGATCAACCCCACTGCTCAGATTCCAAGTCACAATAAAAAGAAATATTTTAAAATTGGTCTAGATTAATTTTGGAAGAAGAATAACTTAAATGTTGATGATGTTGACAAATACTAACGCACGCAGTAATACACCACATTATTATATCAGAGTTATTTCAGCATATTTTGTCATACATATAAAAGGAGAACCTAGAAGATGAATCCTGTGCAATCAGAATGTATCAGAAATAATTCCACTGCAGGCAAAGAAGTCACAAGGTTTTAGTCTTGGCATACGAGAGGCTGGAGGATCAGGGTTTTGTGGATCAGTCTTTTCACCAATCTTCTCCTGATATGTGTCTCTAAAGTCTGTATCTTTAGTTTAAGAACCATACTGGTAAATATCATTACAGCTCTGAGATTTGATCTGAGCCATTCCTCTTTGTCTTCTGAAATAAGAAGGGAATGTTTTGTTCACCTGATATGCCTGCAGCTCCCGTTGACAACAGGTCTGACACTTGTGATGCTGCATGCCAGAGCGGTGATTTCCCTTCCACCATATAGCAATACACTTAATAGCAACCACTTAATTGGAGTTTGTACTCATAGGACCTACTGTGGTTAAGGCTGAGAACTGTTTTGTTCTGGAGAACTGGAACAGCCTGCCCAGGGAGGTGGTGGAGTCGCCATCCCTGGAGGTATTTAAGAAACGTGTAGACGTGGCACTTCAGGGCATGCTCTAGTGCCCGAGACTGTTGGTTTGTGTCTGTTTGTGTGTGGGTGTGGTGCGTGGTGTTTTGGGGGGTTTTTTTTGTTGTTTTTTTTTTTTTGGTTGGACTTGATGATCTCAAAGGTCCCTTCCAACCATGAAGATTCTGTATTTTATCTCTTTGTATTCACTTGACTACTCACTTTCAAAAATAACTCATTTTTATTTTAAATTATATAAGTCTATTTTCAGGTAAAATATGTATTTCTGCTATTAAAAATCTGAGAAAAGCTGTTCAAGATACCGTAAACAAATTGAAACTTCTTACTTTCTGAGTAAGAAGATGGAACTATGTGTTTCCATGTATTTAACTCAAAAACCTACAGTCTAAACTTGGGAGCTAGCCACTAGTCATGCTGATAAACGTTGATGGCCAAATTTTAAATAATCAGTGTGCAAACTGGTTTTGGTCAATTAAAAATATTTTCTGAATATGAATATTTGCTTGACCTCTTCTGGCATCTGCAGGGAAGGTTGTCCCTTTCTATCTATTATGTATATACACTTCTCTTGGGGTTTTATGGGGCAGTATAAGAAAGACAGGAGCCCTCTTTCCCAGTTATCATAGTTTTTTGAGATGATTGTCTCTGCAGATTCGTGAGTATGACATTAGTAGGCTTTCCAGCTAATGAGCTCACAGAATTCCAGGGTATAATGGGATTCAGCCAATCAGTTCTATGCAATCTGCCATTCATTTCCTTTGAACCACTGCAGTATCATTAAAGCAAACTAATCCAGGATAATTATATTTTTAAATTAGAAATATGGCAAAAACGATATGTTAAAAAGTTGTATGCCCTTTAGCATTGCGAACTCTCCAGAATTACTTCTGCAATCTATAATACCCTGCAAAGTCTTAAATCACGTATATGAGCTTCTATCTTGTTTTGTGCCAGGGTAAAGCCAGAATAAAATAAAAAATTGTTCTTCTGCCCTCTTAAAGGCTGTGTAATAAACACGTAAAGCCAAGAAAATAAATAACAACAGTAAAATTAAAAATTCACCCAATTACCTTTAGCAAATATGAACATGAAAACACTACTGAGCTGTATTGAACTATCTTAATAGTGCTATTGCTAAGCGTAGGCAATTTGTTTTCTTCCTCTCACTTTACATTTTTCTGTTAGTTTAAAACAGGAAAAATATAATGTGATTCTTGCGCCATATCAGGGACAATACAAGTTTCCAGTAGATTACACTATTTAGCTAAGTTGATTACTCATTAATTTATTTCTTAGTTTTCACTGTCATCATAATTAAGTTGAACAACATTTTCAACACAGAAATAATAAACATGAAGTGCACAAATGTATGTCCTATTCATTTATGACTTTTCTGAGAGAAAAGGAGAATGGCAAACACCTACATTAGTCTCGGCTACTCTTCAATAGGCAAAGCATGCAAATCTAGCTTTAGCTGTAACATAGGTCCCAAATGGAAATCCTGCATTAAAATAATAAGCTGTTCTACTGATGATCTTGATGCTGTTGTTATTTTTAGCAATTATATTGAAGCACACAAGCAAAAGATGAAATGATTCTATAGCAACGTGAACATACAAATGTCCAATATAGGTATTTTTCAGGCCTTGGGAACTTTGGAAATGGCAGATATGGCAAGGAGCAGTATTAACTGTTACTTTTCCTTTATTGAAATGAAAGCAGAGCATATCAGACAGAGTTGTAAGTGATGGCATAAACTCTGTAAAGCAGACCTGATTCAGTAGCACTGTAAGAAGGCAGATCAGTTCAAAATACTCATAATTTCTTTTCTCTTCCCCCAGCTTGATCACTATCCTCCAACAAGTTACAGCCTGCCAACAGCATCTGACATTCAGTTCAATTCCCCAAAGGCACTGTTCCTAGGAAAAGTTATAGGTAAGATTGCATACCTGGTTATTTTATTAGGTGTTTTCAAAGAATACGGAAAACTGTAAGCATGTGGGACAATGATGTGTGTAGTGTTTGCAGTGGGACACTTGCTGGACGTGTCATTCTTGACTAGAAGGTGGTGATGTTGGAGTTATACCTAATGGAAGAGTCATGTTCACCTTGTCATATAGGCTGATGTGCACACAAATAAGTGATTGATCAATGTATGGGGAAAAAAAAGATACAGGTAAAGAGACACATCATATTTGTGCAGTTTCCTTACCTCTAGGTGTTAGGTGGAGGGAATACGAGGAAATCATTGAGACCTCTGCTTCTACGAGGAGATATTGAAGCTATTTGAAATCGTATCTACCACTGTGAAGTTACTGTATGTTTTATATAATGCCTTTATTCATGCAGTCAGCCCTCTTATCCCAGTGCATCCTTTTGTGGCATAACCATCCTTCATCAGTATGGCAAAACTGCCACTCTGACAGTGAGGCCCACCATCAAGGTCCTTTGGAAGTCTGTAAAGCCTCCAGCAACACTCATCTATACATTTTCCATCCCTTTTATGGACCTCATCATTCTTTCCCAGTGCAGCAGCGTCCCAGCCAGCTCCCCAGATGAACTCAAAAAGCAATACAGCTGCATCTTAAAATGCCCTGGCCTCATTTTTGCACCATCCTATTTTCCATTGCTTACTTTTTCCACTACTGGCATCTTACATGAATTTCCGGGGTTACTCACTTCAGGAATCAATTATTCCCCTGATATTTGCAGCTTTTAAGGAGGGATTTTTCCCCTTTTCAGAGATAAGAGGGTATTGATATTATTTCCTCTAAGTGCTTTGTACAGGTATGTGGTTGCTTGAACTGCATTGAAGTGTTTAATCCAGAAAACTGCAAACTTTTCTTTGCTTAGTGGTAGAAGGCAGTAACCAGTGAACCCTGTGCACTCATTTTTGAAGTGGAAAAGCAATTGACCACATAATTAATGTGACTTTTTGAAGATACGCTTTTCCATTTGTTTCATTTTTAAAATTTAACATATTGAACTTCTGTGAAATAGGAAACAAAAGACCTTTAACCAAGAGAGACACGAACTATTGTCTGGTACTCCCCAAGTCAGTTCTGTCCATAGTACAGAAGACAATGCGGTCTCTGGAAACCGGGTGCATTCCACCTCACCACATTGAATTAGGACGGTTGGACTAGAGCTGACTGTCTGCCTCAGCCAAGCTGCCAGCCTCTGTACTCATTAATTAAAGTGAGGAGATGAAGGACTTCAGGTGGAGCATTCAGCAGCTGGGATAACTCTGCAGGCAAGGAACGGGGCTTGAGTCTTTCCTGCCAGGTAATTGTGAGCAAAAATATCAGCTATAATTCACTGAAGGGTATTAGATGTGGTGTTGGGGGATATGATATAGGGGAGAACTTTGTAGTGTAGGGTAGATGGTTGGACTCGATGATCCCAAGGGTCTCTTCCAACCTGGACGATTCTATGATTCTATGATTCTATGATTACAGTGTCCATCTCCCATAATGGACTCATTGCCAGCGAGGTTGTGTGTCCTTTGAGACGGCAGCTCTCTGTAACGTTTCATTTGTCTGAGAAACTACCACAGTATGGCAGTACTGCATGCACGGCTCAGTCTTCTAAATAAGCTTACCTTTTTTGAATGGTTGTTTGGATCCAGCTGAAACCCAGCCACTCTAATCAGGCAATGCTTTGGAGGAGGCTGAGCAAGGTGGGAGACAGACAGAACGTGAAGGTAGGCAGACAAGAGAGAAAATACTACGGTGTAAGAGATAAATAAGAGAGTGAAGGAAAAGGACAATTCCTAAAACACAGAGGAAAACAATGCACTGTACGCTGTGGTGTGAGAAGAAAAAAAAATGGAAGAGACACAAAATGAAAGAGAAAGCAAGAAATAGTTTATGCTGCGCTAGTCTAAAATGCCCACGGTGCAGACAGAGCTCTGCAACGGAACCACTTCTTGTTCCTTTCAGTTGCTGAGCTGGGAGGTGTGCTAGCAACATAGGCAGATAGCCACAGAGATGAAACCATGACATAGATAGGATGTTTAGTCTTTGCACTGGTTCTTTCTGGACTGAATTTTTAAACACAGTCAACACTGCAAAATCAAAGTCCACCCAGCTGTCTCCCACATAACCCCATGCCCAAGTGCCAGTTTTTTTGCTGCATTTAAGTACTCCCATTCTGGAATATTCTTTAGGCTTTCTTGGAGAATAAAGGGGCTGCAAGAAGTGAGAAGCTCAGATTGTCCATGATACCACCATTCATGTCTAGGGGACTTGTTTCAATATTGGCAATGACCGAAAGGCATAACCATCTCAGAAGTCCAGATAAAATGAGTTCTCGACCCAGTTCCTGCAGATCTAAATCCGCGACATCTCACATTGATGTCATTTGCACAAAGTCATTTATCTGGCTGAAAATAAGAGTTTTAAGTATCCTCTGACTCTTTTGGTTGGATCTTACCAAATGAGAAATGAAGCTTGGCAATAGAACAATATCTGTATTCTGCCTGTTAATATCAAGAGCTTGATTATGGGAATCACTGAACTTTTTCAGAATAAAGACATACAAGAAGAAAAAAGTAGCAGAAGTCAGTGAATACAATTTGATTTTTTATTTTGAAAGAAAAAAGTAAGAAAAGTTTTAAATATCTGTGAACTTTCAATTTATATTCCTCTCACTTTTTATAAGTAGGGGCAACTGACAAGAGCAATTAAAAGCAAGTTCCAAATCTAGAATTTCAAAGAGTAAACATAGTCCTGATGATATCTCTCCCATAAATACATATGGTACAGTTGAAGATTATCAGCAGGAAGCATAAAGCAATCACATGGGCTACAGATGCAAAGGTATCCCAACCCTGAAGGAGTAATTTGTGGATAGGTTCTATCACTGGTTTCCTGTGCTACTTGGGGATTTTAAGCCTCAGACAACTGCTTCCCTGTTTCTGAAGCTGCTGTTTGTCATCTATTCTTACAAACTGCATCGTGCATTCATTATATATTGTACATCCTATTATCCCTAGGATTCATCAGTTCATTTTCTAACAGCATAGGATTATATTAGCATGGTTGGGAATATGACTCTTTTGCCTCCTATTCTCTGCTTCTACTATTGTCTTTGCAAAATGGGTATTTTATTAAGCAAAAGAGTAAATCAGTAGTAAAGAAACAACAACAAAAAACCCCCACCTTCTTTCTACCAAAGTAAAATTGAATTTATCTGCAGACACAGATTTCCCCATGTAAAATTGTCGTGCAGCTGCCTATGTCTATTGACGAGCTTCACTGTGTGACTCTCCAAGTGGCACTGAATGGGGGAGGAGCACAGCTAACACAGTTACACGAGCGCAGCAGTTTGAAGGGCAAAGTAGATGCAGCATCCAGTATCTTTAAATCTTCTAATTGTCACGTCGTACTGGCTAGGCATATTTCAGTGGACCAGAGGGATTAGCACTGACAGAAGATCTGGATGCATATGTCAAGTTACAATTTGCACCCACTTGCGATTACACACTCTCTATGAGCAATACAGGTGCAGCATCCGATTTTGCTGCTGGTCTGTCATCACTTGCGTTCAGTTTCTGTTGTTCCCAAACTATCCAATTTTTATTTGTCATCAAAAATGAATGCAAGGCATTCAATTTCTAAAGACAGATGGGCTTATGAAGAGCACTCTGGAACAATCTTACTAAGAAACTGATCTTCGCCTGTCTTATTTCCATTTTTATTAGGGTTATTTGCATAGGAGCAGGCATTTCTGCTACAGCTGTGCTTGCTGTGACAGCTCATCTGCTGCCAGTCAGAAATGCTCACTTGTACAACACCTACCACTATGCAACACCACTCTCTGCTCTAGGTGTTACAACAATATGGCTGATTAATAAAACGGTGACAAAATGGCTCCACACCTTGTGGCTCTTCAAAATATTTCCTGTAAAGCAGGGGGGTCACATCAGAAACATAAAGAAATGACCGAGCTGCAGTTGTAATCAGGGAGCATTTCTTCTTCTTCAAGTTGAGGTGTTTTCTGCTTTCTTGAAATAATTTCCAGAAAATGCAGTTGTTCACGGGTTTGAAAAACACTGATATAAAATATTTTTAGCCTTCTGGGAAACTGGAGGTAAAGGCATTCAGTATATAATTCTTACCCAGTAAAATGGATTGTGATTTGAGGTGTAAATAACGCTGAATGAGAAATCCTGTTTTATGTTAGTGTGTAGTAATAAAAATAATAGCACTAGACAAATGCAGGATTTTGTGAAAGTGATAGAAGAGAATTGTTAATGTTTTAAGAAAGTTCTTTAATCTGTTAGTTCAACATACTTAGGCTTTGATGGCTGACACAGACGAGATAAGAGGGAAAAGCTGGCTGTCTGGATGACCATCTATGAAGAGAAAAAAAACCGAAAAGTAGAAAATGTGGCAGGAAGTGTAATATGTCACAGTTCAGATCTGAAACTACATTTTCATTTATGCTGCAACTTGAGACTCTTTACTGAGATAGAATAGAGCAGAGGTTTGATTTGCCCTCTAAGGGTAGTGGTTTTGGATGCAGTGTTCAGGTTTGTCACGTCCTTTCTGGAGACCTACACCAATTTCTGCTATGGGAACTTGCTGTATAGGGAACTGATGTCATAATCTGTGCTCTATTAATGAAATGGAGTATTTCTTTGGGTTTTAATATGCATTTATAAACACTTAGCTACACGTAATTAAATATGATTTTGTAAAAGTATCATTCTGGTGAACAGAAATAATTTGAGAGTTTCTTAATAGGCTGTTTGATTGAGCACAGAAACACCAAGATCAGACAAGAGTTGCTCTTGAGAAAGTGGTAGGAACATAAAGGAAGCGCGCTCCTTGTCTGTTTTCCATCTCCACCAACCACTCCAAACCAAATGACATAATTTCAAAAATACTTATATATCCACTTGGAAACAATCAACATAATGTAGGTCATCTACAACACAGATCATCAGTTTCAGAGCTGACAGCTGTTCCGGCAGCTAATCTCCGTAGGTTGCATTTATGTCTCTGCCTTACCCTAGTGCTGTTCAGGTACTTCCAGTAAGAGCAGCAAAAAGGGAAATACCTTTCAGGTCTGCCTTCCTACCTACAAAAGCAGCTGCCATCACTCTACAACTAAAGAGAGATCCTGGAAATCAACTCCAGGGGCCTGGAGTCTTTTCTCAAAAGGGAGTTTCTTGAAGAAGAGGTAGAAGGTCCATTTCTCGATGTGTTACTTGCCTGATGTCAGTGAAAGGATCTCTTATTGTTCCCTGTCTGGAGGTCCTCTGTTTCTTTACTGGTGTGTGTGGTGAAAATAAAAACTGGTCAGGAGACATTTCTCTGAATTCATTGTGACATTCACTGCCTTGGATTGATGGGATGTAGGACCAGTTTACATCTAGCCAAGTAATTAGTTTCAAGCATCCAAAGGAGAGAACATAGAAAAACTTCACAAAAAAATAGGAAACAAATGACATTGCTTTCATGGCTTAGGTGAGGTATAGAAATGGGAACTCCTTTTTTCTTGCATGGCATCTCTCCACAAATATGTACTCAATAATAGGAGGCAAAAGTTTTTAATCCTTTGAACTACCAGCGGGGACAACGGCAATTTTATGAGCTGTAATGATTCTTTACTACTAAATAAGATACTGTCTTTTCCATAGAAGGAGCCCCTGGGAATTTAATGCTTCAACACTTCTAGCTGAATCACAGAAATGACTTAAAATGTAATACATCCTACCAAAAACATCATACGCTTTCAAAACCAACTTCAATGTCCGTGTTTCCACACAACTGCAGGGTTCTTATAACCTTGACAAAAAAATCTGTAGAGGAGCTGGGCGCTGTCATCATTGGCACTCAGTTTGGGTATGCTGCTTGACACTGACTAATTCTGATATGAAGTGAATGTTAATCAAAGAAATCATTGAACCAAATACCAGTTTACAGCTAGGTCTCTGATAATGTAAGGTACTTTGTTCAGCTTTTGAATTTGGATCCTGTAAAAAGATTATGAATAATCTAAAAGTATTCTTCTGCTACACGTCTTTGACATGTATCTACTACTGCTTCATGATCATAATGTTATCACTTCATTATATATATTAGCAGTATGGCAGTCAGGGCTCCACAGCTTGAGTTTGCTCTGTGGCTCTTTCATTTTTGCAGTGTAGACAGATAATCTGTATACAGATTGGATACTGGAGGATAGTTTAGACTAATTTTACTGATAATGAGCAGAAAATAACTAGCGTGCAGTAAATTCCTTCACTAACTTACTTCAAAGTAACTGCCTGCTGCTTAATTTCTGAGCACCAGCATTAACATTCAGTATTGTAATCTCAGGGAGAATGCATATGTATATTGTCATATTAGGAGCCCTTCTGCTACAGTGGCAGTTGAATATTAAAGATGTGCTTCCTCCTGCATGAGTCGCACATGAATTATCATACAAAAATATAACATCTGGACAATTTTCCTTCTCCTCCTCCTGTATAATAGCATCAATCTGGTTGAAACTCCTCTGGGATTTAATATTGCCTGACCTCAGATCTTTCTATCTGGCCCTGTCTCACTCTTTGAAGTGTTTCTGGTAAGGGTGGAAATGTTCCATGGCTCTTTTAGTTAAAACAAGAACAAAAGTAAAAGTAAAATATTTTACTTTTGGTAAATAAAGGTGGCGTGTCTTAGTTATACAACTTTTTCCTACCACAGGAAGAGAGGAACAATTTCACCTGTACCGTGTAATATCTACTACTAATTTATTTCTAATGCAGCTGCTTTAAAGGGTCAAAGAGCAGAACTGAACATGACACAAAGGGCATCAATAAAACCCGCTGTTGGCTCAATAAAATTATAACAGAATAGCTAGCAAAATCAGAGAACTGAGAGCACCTTCAAGGCTTGTAAATCATAAAACAAAGTGTTGCACAATCTGAAAATTGAAAGCCAAAGGTATACCTGAAGTGGAAAGTGAGAGCATGTTATAATTCTCCTCCAAACGTACTTGAAGGAAAAATGGAAAATCAGAGTAGATCTCCCCTAAAATAATAAGAAGATAGAATTGAAAAAAAGATTCTTTACTAGGCCGGCACACAAGTATTTAGCTTTTATATTATTTTACCTAACAAGGGCAACCTCTGCACATGGCTCCAGATAGAAAATAATCAAAAATAATGTAAATACGCACCCATATTTTGATCAGAAACTGCTGTATAAATAACTGTTCTGGCCAGATCATTTTAGTTGAGGGTGCAGATTTTCTACATGCCATTCCTTGTAGGACAGGTAAACAAATTATGTCTAATTCAAAACTCACTCATTGTTTGACAATTGAAAAAAAACTTTTATCAGCTTTTGTCTGACACTTGTTTCACAGTGAAGACAGTGGGGGAAAGAATCAGAACAAAACAAGTCATAGCCTGATGAAAATACTGAAAATAGAACTCATTTCTGGTCAGATGAATGATAATCTCTTCAAGAGATTGTGTGCCTCCAAGTCTGTGCTCCAATTCGGAGAGACTGTCAGACACACAAGGGAAGTGGCTTGTGTCCCTTGTTTTGGAGGATCACTGGGATCAAGTCAACCTTCTCCCTCAATAACTGTACTAGTTTTCACTCCTTTTATTACTTTATTATACTTTATTATTACTTTCTGTCAGTAATAATTTGAAGTTGCCCATGTCCTCTACCAGTCTGCAACGGCATCTGATGCCACAGCACCAAAGGTTTCACAGAGCCCAGAGAAAGTTTGCTCAGATTGCTGAAAGACCTGGGGAAGGCAAGGCACGTGAGAGTTTCCGGGGTATGAACCAGATAGGAATTTCATGGTATGTGCTACTGTGCCTGAAATAATAAACCCTGAAAGGACAGCAGGACCGTTGCCCCTAACCACGCGCCTTGCCAATGCACCTCCGCACATTGGGGCTCAGAGCTGCTCTGGGTGGCTTTCCTTTTCTCAGAGGAGTCTGAACCTGTCCGTGGAGATAAGTTTTAAGCTGTGCACCTTTGTAGGATGAAATTTATCTCAGTTCAAAGGCTCAGCACAAAATCTTTGCATTACTAAACCCTGTTTTAATCCACAGCCTTAAGTAGACCTTATATAGAGTGCAAAGTAAGTCTATATTGCGCCGCTGGTTTTGGCACAAGAAAAATTCCCACTTTTTTGCATATGTATAATCAAGACATAGTAAAATAAAGTAAATATGTTCCTCAAACAATATTAAGTAATGAGTAAATGTGAAGAGAAAATAATATTTTTGAAGGTACTTCAAAACTGTAAATTCATAGGCTAAATTATTACTGGTGAATAATTTGCTCAATTCCCACTATTAAAAATAAAAAAGGAAAGGAAATAAATTACAGGAAGATAATTTAACATTTTCCTGTTAAGCCAGACCTTTGATTGTAGGTTACTTTGCATTTCTTTTAAAGGAAATGCTCTCATTGTTTAAATTACAGAACCAGAAGCTGACCAATGTCTTATCTTTAAGTGTTTCTGCCCAGCACATTTTAAAGCTATAGATATCCACTCTTTACACAAGCCCTTTCTGATAGGTACAGTGATGTATTCTCTATCTCTATATTTCAGGGAACAGTTAAAACGCTGTTAGTTGCCATGGGGAAGGAGCTCATTCAGTAGAATGTTCATTTGATTTCCAATGGTTTTGGTTATGTCTGTGCCATAAATAACAACAGGCATTGTAGCTGAATCAGTGACCTTGCTTAAAATTTGCCATGGCAATATAGCTGTGGTACCACCCAGCAAATTGGTTATTTGCATGGTATAAAGGTGTGCTTAGGAGGAAGACCCTGGGAATCAGTCACCCCAAAACCATCATTGCTCCTTGCTGCGTCTCAGGCACCAATAATGAGCTAAAAACATACACTTTATTTAGATTTTTACACCACCTATGTTTTTCATGTGACATTTCGTATATGGTGAAACATGTTTCAGATAAGTTTCAGACTGACACAGTTTGAAGCTAAGACATGGCAATTAGTCACCAAATGGAGGAATGCAGGATCTCATCACTTGCTGAAGGAAGGAGTTGCTTACTAGCCAGTAAAATACAGGAGGTCAAGTCTGACAAGTAGCCCTTTATATATCTAAGGAAATGAAACGAAGTGTTTAATAACTGAGATTGTTTTCTGGATCAGAAATTAATAGAACGATTTCTGTAGGGAAAGACGGAAAAGGTCCTGACCATCACAAGTCTTCAAAGGGGACATCTACTGTAGCAGCTAAAATTTCTCACCAAGACCCAGGAATGATCTAAATTAATCTGAACAGGCATGTATGGTGAAAGCTGCTCCTGATTCTGTGATGGAAACTCTCTTTGCTGGTGTGTTATTTGATGGAGGCCTTGAAATGGTTCTGTCATGTCCTCTGAGGGGGAGGCGGAGCTTAAAATATGGTATCTTATTTGAACATTATGTTTTACGAAATTTTAGCAGTTTCAAGAATGCAGTACTGTATAATACTAGGGATGGTATAGCATAGCATAGCATAGCATAGCATAGCACAGTATAGTATAATACGGTACTATGGGTAGCATTGTTTTTAAACAGCTTCCTCAATTAGATTCAGAGGTTTTCTACAGCACAGTCTATATCAGTAGTGGCGCCTTGCAATTTGGCTGTTTATTCTGATATTAAATCTGACATACTAGTAGCAGTGTTATGCCATTGACCATGACAGTTACTGATCCTTAGATTTAGATACCATAATAAAACCCTATTTAATCTGCAATACAGTGGCTAGTTCATAAACACCTCATTTAAATACAACATGAATAAACTCACATTTTTGCAACTTTCTTTTTAGTGAAGGCTGTTTCCTCTCCAGTAAATGTACAACACTTTCCAGAAATCTCTCCTTTATGACTACATGAACTTATATATCTATCTCAGTATTTTCAGCTAGTGAAATATCAGGCTTATACTCTGCTTGCAAATGAAGCAGTTGAGTAAGGTTACAGTCAGCCTCCCACCAAAAGATAAGATTTTTATTTAATTCAGCCTGATAGCAAGACAACATATACTGTCACTGGTTGTGTTACTCCTTCCTATTTTCTGTTTTCTTCAGAGAGTGTTCAGAATTTTACCAGTCATCCCTGCTTTTTTTGGAGAGATTGTCAGCTCGCTCATTGTTACATGAAAATGCTTGTTGATCAACAAAATTATCTCCTGATCCTTCTTCCCAATTGCAGAATCCAAACTATGTAAAGGTTTCACCATAATACATACAGTTCTTCAAAAATGCCCAGGGAGAGAAACGTATTTGTCATTGAGTGTCAGAAAAATTGAATTGTTTAAAATGCTCAAGCTAGAATGACACACACACACCCCCTCAGCCACCAAACCCTTTTCTTTTAGAATAGCTTGAAAAGGATTTCCTGGGTTGTAGTTGATGAGACACCTCAGAAATACTGATACTGGGAGATATATTCAGGGAAAACCACTATTGCAATTACTAGTGTAATTCATCAAGCTGTTGTATCGGTCTCAGCCAAATTTGAGGTGATTTCATTTTAGCACCTGGAAAATATGTACTTTCTTCACTCACTGAATACTCCTTTAATATAAAATTAGCATAATTGCCAGCCTCCATTGGCTGATGGCAACCTCTAGGTGGTTTCTTGCTTCTACATTCTCATGGGATTCCTTGCAAGACAGTCAATGTCTTGCATTAAGATGGTCTACTACTTATGCATTAATTAGACCAGGAATTAGAGACTCTTTTTGTTTTTCATAGGTGACATCTTGAGTTTCCCTCTAATTTAAACATAGACAAAAAGATACCAAAGCATTTTCTTTTCTCTTATGCAAACCCAAATAATATTTATTTTTACCACTTAGTAAGTTCACTGTAACAGTTGAGCACTTTCCTTTTCTATTCCCAAATGGAAAAAAAAAAAAAAAAAAAGGAGAAAAATGTTCAAAAGCTTTATAAGCCATAACAAATCTTGGAGCAGCAGGGCAGGATAAAGAGCTGGCCATGTTCTCAGAAGACTGTAATGAATTTTTTTAATGTGAAGTTTATTGCCTAATTTTCTTTTTATCGTTTTCCCCATTAAATCCTTGAAGAAGCTTCTTGGGAGAGCATAAATGGCTACTAGAAAATGTCAAGTGCAAACTAACTTAAAACTTGCCAAACTATGTCTTTGTTGTGATGTGGGCCTTGTTCTCCCAATTGCAAATTAACCCTTACTAAAACACAAACCCCAAATACATCATGAAACTTCTGTAGCTAATAGTTAATATGGAGGTAATACACAGGTGCTGTTACGTAAATATACTTCAGTGTCTCTACTAATTCTTATATACTACATCTTACAGTAATAGAAGTCTGAGCATTTATTAAGATGCTTTTTCTTTTTTTTTCCTCTAAACAAATACACTTTTTCTACTAGAATAACTGTGTTCTGAGCCAAGAGCATTTTTTCTACTAGTTCACAGCAATGTTACTTTCATCTTTCCCAATTCAGTGCAGCTTAGAGGCCCGTCTGTGATTCATCTTACATGAAATCAAAAGACCAGAGAATAGATTGGGATACTATATTTTGCTGAAAGTTTCTCAACTATCTCTAATGTTACTTACTAATGTTAATGGATATTTTCTGCTCTCATGCTTTAAATATGGACAAGCAGGACAATAATAAAACTTAATGTAGTGAAATCTGTGATCTACCAGGCTAAGAAATACCTGTATTACCCTGAGTCACGCAAACTGGTTTTATTTTGAGTGACTTCTGCAGTAGACACGTTATTATTCACCATACAACCTAAAGAACCATTCTGGACAATACAATTTTGTAGAACTTTGGGACAATACATTTTTATAGAACTTTAAGGAAGTTTATAATGCCCAAAATGTCTTTGTCACAGCACTCAAGAAGATGCTCTTCACTACTTTCAAATACTGCTGCAACCACTGGGAGACCCTTAAGCTAGGAGTTCATTCATGATGCATTAGAAAAAGGGATGAGAGAAAAGGAACTGTGTGCATTGGTACTTGCCTCTTGTTTCAAATAATAAATTCTTAGCTATCTGGCATGTAATGAAAGAATTGCAAAGCATTTTTAAGCTTTGGAGTTTTTCTGCACAGTTCTGGAAATTGATACAATGGAAGAATATATGAAGGGGCACAGCTGAATATGGGTTTGGATAATCTCCAGATTATTTAACATAATTTAAAAGTTTAAAAGACAAACTGTGAAAACTCCAGCCACCAATTAGAGGATTTAATACTGTAATCCTCATGCAGTTGTCTCTAATGCCCTAGAAATCATGGGAAGATCTGTTTAGTTTAAGTTAATACCCCCCAGCATCTCATTTAAGTAGTACAGAAAGAAACTGGCAGTTGAAAGTCTCAGGTTTGTACCTCACATGCCAGATTACAGATTATATGTAGATTATTTTATTCTCTGTCTATCAACTGTTCCACCCTTAACATGAATGCAAAATTTCTCAGAGGTGCTTGAAATGTTCATTAACTTGCTGAAATAAAATAATTGCTAAAATAACTAATAGGTTAAATATATAAATACAGTTTTCTTACGCTGTTTTAATATTAAAAGTTTCTGCTGAGGCTTTAGTGTGTTAAAGAGGAATTCAGCAGAGTGTCTTGTATGCACTGAACAAGGAAAGTAGGAAATGTTTACATAGAGCAGTCAACAGCTACACTGTAGTTTGGGCTTGGCAAGCATTTGTAAGGACTATTTCAAGGGCTTGATTCTAATGCACCCTATATTTTGATAAGTGATTCAGATAATAACAACTGTATTGTGTAAAAGGAACTGGTTTTCATACATACATTTTCATAAGGTTCTTAGTTTAATCACATGAAAATTTAGACGATGATTTTATTCCACATCAGATCACTGTATTTGAAAAACATTTATTCACCCACAGGAAATACCAAGTGACAGTGACGACAAATTGAAAAGTTCTGTAAGGTATTTTTTCCTACCGGAAACTTTCGCATCATCTCCACTCAAATATTCATCTGGATGAAGCAGAGAGTCTTTTAAAGCAATGAAATTCATTATGGCAATCAAATGCCTCAAAACTGATCAAGTTTTGGAGAGTGAAGGTACCAGGGTCAGAAAGCGAGCTGGTGAAAGCTGTAGGAGCCCCCTCTGTCCTAGTGACCATGCTGAATGGTGTACTCACTGCCGGCCTCCTCTGTGGGGAGAGGCAGTGAGGGGCTCTCAGCAGTGGGAACTTCCACCCTGAGGAACGTATGGGAGGGGGCAGCAGAAAGGAAGGGTAGGGAAGCAGCTCAGCAGCTGTGGCTGAGCTGGGTACCTATCCGATGTCACCTTCCCATTGTGCTTACCACACCACTGTCGTTCTGTGCCTCTCTGGAGAATAACTCCCATCTTGAAGGAAACCTGAAAATCACCATCCACCAGGGATGCAGAGGTGGCAGAAGAAACTGGGGTGGCTCACAGAGTGCACTTCAGCAGAGCTAATGGCACTGGGTAGGATGCCTCAATGAGGTTGTCACTAACATTTGGGGGCTCTGCTAACCTTGCTTCCAGTGCCTGAGCCAGCTCAAGCACCCCTGCCCAGTGCCGGGTGGCCTACGGCCAAGTTTATGTCACTTTGATGGCTGACCTGCTTTCCTTTCTAGATCATTTTTTATAAATCATTTGTTGTTTGATCATTACATTTCAGCTCTTGGATACATTTCTAAGTAGGAAATTGCTGACAGACCTTTTTTTTCCTCTTTTTTAAGGGGGTAGCTCCTCCATAATTTCCCATTTTTTTTTCTGGTTGCAATATTACTGGCTTGCTGTAATACTGTCCTAGCCTATACACTCAGCAACAAAATGCAGTTACTGCGTTCCTCTTGCTTGCAGCACTCCTATAAAATAAACCATTTTCATGAATCAATAAAGGACAGATTTCATGCATTGTAACTGTACCTCGTCCGTGGTATATTTTTGATTGTTGTTGTTCCTGTTTTGTTTTGCAAAACTAGTGTCAAAACACACTAGTAGTGATTTTCCTCAAATATTTGTGTTATGATGAGAATGACATATAGAAGCTAGTGCTTTATTCAAATATCTTCAAGATAATTGTCACTCTTCTTCTAATTATTACCTACATCCGTTCGGCTAAAGGCAAGCTCAGACCCTTGCGTGCGGTAAATGATGCTACTCAATTATTTTCTCAATTCCTTAGATCTTTTTTTTTCTCTGGTGAAGTTATTATTTTTTGAGAAATCGTTGTTGTTGGTTAAAATGCCAATCAACACACTGTGCGAGGGTATAAAGTGTTGAAGCACTAGAAGACATATACAAATAAGGATTGCATTGGCGCAGTAACCAGTATATTTTGAGAATGGGTGTAAGTTTTAAAGAATTACACCTTTTCACCAAGATGCTGAGCTCTCTGCAGTCAAGGATGCTTTTCAGCTTTACTCCAGCGCGCACCAGCAGCAAGACCTGAGACATCTCTGGGCAGCCTCTCTTCTTTAGCCTCCTGCACTTGGCTCTTGGCCCCCAAAGCCCTGTGTCGGGAAGGCACCGTCCCGCGGCACCCTGCACAGGTATTCACAGGCATTTCCACAGGCAGCAAAGGAACCGACACGGCTGTTTCACAGAGCACACGGCCCTGCCAGAATGAGAAGGCAGAATTTCTAGTTGACGTTGTACTCTTATCTCATCTGAAGCAAATGGCATTTTACAACTGGCATATACTCTCAGGTGCTTTCTTTACCTTGAAAAAGGCGGCTATTCAGTAGCTCTCCGACAAGTGCCTGCAAGCTTGCAGGAGCGCACAGACTTCCCTCCATTAATGCACAGAGCATGTCTTAATTGCTTAAAACTGTTACCTTGACTTTGTAATAGCGTCCCCTCCAGAAAGGAGGGAATGCCTGGCTGACAGCTATGCTTGCATTGCATCTGGTACATGGGTATTGCTTGTGGTGTGATGAGTCCTTTCTGTTGAAATCAGTGCATTAAATTTATGAAAGACTTTTTTTTTTTTTTTTTCTGGAATGTGGGTGATAGGCTGCACGCTGTTCTCATACAGAAAAATAAATAAATGGGAAATGTTAGAGTTGCATTGCATTTCCACTTTATTCTGAGTGGGTCAGAGAGTGGGTAGGGGACAGGGAGGGAGAATGGGACAGGATGAGCTTGACAGAAAATGTTTGTGTTCAGACCTGGATCTGTCCTCTTTCTTGTTTCCCCCACCAGGAATTAGCTAGTAAGGTGTCTATCCTCTATTCCCAGTGTGATTCCTTTGCCAGGGGTGCTGCTTACACAGCTCTTTCTGCACTGGTTTTGCAGCTTTTCAATGGTGTCCATGGCACTTACACACCAAATCTGTTTCAATAACTTCCAAGCTGGTTGTTTCCAGTCCTTTGTTAAGACTCATCATTGGCTGTTAGATTTTTTTTAAAGAAATTTACTGTTTACACAATTGCATAATAAAGTATTCAGCCAGATTAAAAGCCAAATTAAACATAAATCATAATATAGGGAAGATATGTAAAAAGTCTTGTGCATGCCAATTCCCCTGCATTTGTCTCCCAGTCCCCAGCCTGCCTGCCTTTGAGCTTCCCCACAGCTCCCAGTGAGGCTTAGGACTCCCCTTACTACTGAAAATTGTACTGCATTTCAATGATGCTACAATTACTTTAGCTTTTGGGGAGCTTTCCTCATCATACACACACTTGCTCTAGGCTTCTTGCCTAACCCACATCCTCTGACTCCCTTTACCACCCTCCCTGGTTCCCTCCGGCTACAGCTCACGTGTAAGTTTGCAGCACACAGCTTCTATCTCAAGTATGTTCAGGTCAGGCTGCATCCTGTTCCTGCTGCTGGATTCAGAGGATCCAGCTCCTCCTCCCCTCCGCTCAGCCGTGTCTCAGTGCCCCGCAGGCTCACATACACTGAGTCCAGGCACCCAAAGCTGTGGTGTGGTCCGTAAAGGGTGTTAAGAGCTCTGCAGGTCAGCTTTCTCTAGGCTTTTAGTATGAGCAAATTGTATACCCTTCCTTCTTTCTTCCAGAGCTCAAATGGAAATGGGTAGAAACATCTACGTTTTGAAAAATAAGTATAAATAATTATCAAATGCTTAAACAATTTTCTTTCCATAAGAATAAAATAGCTGGGTCGCCTTACTTCTGAAGGTCAAGTTCTTGTTGTGAAGTTGCATAAACGCCTCTGGAGGGGGAGAGAGAGCAGAAGAGCTGAAGGGACTGTGAAGCGGAGTAGAAGAAGCAGTGAGAAACAATGGGGGGCACAAAACGGTGGTGACAAAGCAACAGCACTGATTAGCTAGAAGGCTGTAGATCAAACAGGGATGTCTTGCTCCTGTGATGTCAGATTGATGGAATGCACAGCTTGGGAAAATGCACTTGATCAGCTTTCCATGGAAGGTATCGGTTTTTCTTGCATCTTTGAGTTGTTCTTACTGCCTGATCACGAGGCACAGAAATGAGCAAACGTATCTCTACCTTAGAAGGCTGCTCCTTCTAAGTTATTGTGGGTTGGCTTCTGCTCACTAACAAACTCAGATCTCCTGTCAAAATGCACAGCGTGTGACAATTTGGCTTCAGCCCATGGTGTTTTCACAGATCTCAAACTGAGGGCATCAAGATTTGTGCTGGCACATTTCCACCCTCTTGGGCCTCCGGTGACAGGAGTTCGGTGTCGCCGACACGGGGAGCAAGGCACTGCTCCTCCCTCCATCGGCAGGGGAAGCTGATGAACAGGATCCTGTGTTCGGTGCTACCCTTATGGTGGGTGACCTTTTGAGTCTGAGCAGCTGACAGTGGAAAGTCTCCTTCTCTAACCGCCAACCTCACTGCTTTGCTGTTTAACTGATTTACAGACACATCAACAAGGCTTTTAAGGAAAACGTACCCGTTTGCCATGGATTTTCTGCAACAAAAGGACAGGGTCCTCCTACAACGTAAACTCCTGCAATCTCACTCTAGCCTTCACCTTTATTACCTAGACTGCTGCCTGAATCAAACTTCTGTTAGTAATTAACTGGAGGCAGGGAGGAAAGAAATAAAAAAATATTCATTTAAAATTTTTCTAGTTTTCAGATGGATTCATCCACTAAAATCCCAGGTAAAAATTTTTTGTTTTTTAAAAAAAAAGCATATTTTTGTGCCAGTGTTTAACTCCTCTTGCAGAGTTGGGTGCTGAGCATGCTCAGATACAGACTTTTATAACTATCCACAAAAAGAGTTTCTGCATACGTGTACCTACCAGCTTGTCAACTGCTGAAAGGGACAAACTGCTTTTGCAGGTCACCTATCACTGCTCCTTTTTTGCAGCTCTTCTGACTTCCACTCAGCAGCCTGGCAGTAACTCTAAGCAGGTTGCTTGTCATTCAGAAATCTTGGACAACTCACCACTCTGCCTGTGAAATTAAACTCTGCCTTGCACAAACTATGAACTGGAACATGTTGTGGCTACGTTAGCAGATGCACAGATCAATGTTATGCCCAGTAAATTCAGCATATCCAGAGTATTTCAGCCTCACTGGACCTCTGTTGATGTGTCAGACTGTGTTCTCTCTGCGTTTCACTGCCGTCAGACATGTGAGCATCACAAAGCTTCTGGAACTATCAGAAATATTTAAAGTATTTATTTTCCCTGTTGGTGGGGGAGTGGATATGGGTGAAAAGTGCAGAATTTTAGTGCAAAAGAATCTTTAATAGTTTTTTCTTTCCTCAACTTAAATCACACTGCTTCAATCAGTAAGTAATAGCCTGTGTATCAAGGAATGGAGGAAGCATATCATATTGTAGAGGATTTAGTACTTCTGTACATTTCAACATAGAGATTGTGATGAACAACACTAAGATTTCCCAGCTCAGAAATCCTCACATACATATAGGTTCATGGAGTACCTGAGGCTACTGGAATACGCAGTGAGGAACTCTTCTGGTGTAAAATGGGTGTCTTGGCAACAACCATCTCCTCCTCCACACCTTCACCTACCAATCCACATCACCTAGAGGCCTGAAACAACCATCTGATGCTTAAATCTCAAAGAAAAGCATTTGTTCTAAGTCTTTGAACATTGTGATGTGAGAATATCTCAAAACAGCAATGTTACTTCCATAAAAGCCCAAAAAAAAACCCCAAACAAACAAACAAACAAAAAAAACCCCACCAGAAACAACCAGTAGAGGGGAAGTGATAGAAGTAACAACAGAATAAAAGATGTAAGTGATGATAATACTTGGGAAAAAACAGGAAAGAAGAAAACAACTGAAATGTGAATAAGGTGTGGGGAAACTGTGATGACTAAGGAGAACAGGCAGAAAACACCAAATGGGAAGGTGGGAGGTGACCTGTAAGGCATAGTCACTATCAAATGCTTGAACAGAAAGCTCTCGAGACGTGTGGTGCCAAACACACAGGAAAACACTGTAAGTTTTACTCCAGATAAGCCATCAAGTTCTACTTAAAATCTGTATTTCTCAAGCTGACTTACCGAAAGATTCTGTGCATTTTATGGAGAGCTTTATTGTTTAATTCCTCAGGTCTCGGTGTTCTTTCTTTAAATATTCTCTGGTGGCCTTCTCTTATTCATACTGCAAATGATTCAGCACCTTAGAGCAGCAAAGATTTGGCTTCTCCGCTCTAATAGTTTAACATATGTGTACTTTGTGACTAAAACTTACTTAATGCATTAATCTTAAACTCTGCTAGAGGTTGATTTTTATATCGTTATTTTAATATTTTTTTCTACATATATATATAAGCTAAACAAAAAATTCCAAGGATACCAAGCAGACTGGAGAAGGAAACTGATTTCCTCCTAGAACGTGTGCATGCTCCAGCATACTAAAGAGTGCAGCTTCTTTATCAATTCAAATACCATTTCTCATCTTCTAGTGAAATCTTATCTGAATATTCTTCCATTCTTGAGATTTTACAGTTCATGCATTTCTGTATATATTAATTAAATATCTAATTTTCTAGTTGAGTCTCTGATTTGGATCTAATATTTTGCCAGCTTATTCAGTATTACGCTTTTGATTGGAAAGAATTAATTCATTCCTTGAAGAAGAGAATCATGTCTTCAATATTCATTTTTTAAAAAGAAAATATTATTTTAATTATCTATTTTTTTTTCTCTTTGGCATCTCACTATAATTAATCCTTTATCCCTTTTTACCCTTGGTGCATTGTTTTAGAAATTGAAAGGGCATTCATCCAAGAAAAAATAAAATCTCAAATCAGCAAGAAAGAAATCTCTTTGTGACAATGGAGCTGCGGCATTTCTGTTCTTGTCAAGAGACTTCAGGCACTCCAAATGAAGCGAAGTATCCAATTATTATTAGATTATGCTCAGTCTTCATACTGTGGTGTATCAACAAGAGGCATTTCTGTTCCGTGAATTTTATCTGGGCAGTCAGGAACTGGTTGGAAAGATGTTTGTACTGGAAAAATGTTTGTACAGGGTTGTTATTCTATTACCTCCCCCATTGCTTCTGCTATTGGACAAGAGGTTAGTTTTTTCCTTGTCTGCTACATGACATTTTTTGATGAAATATCCATAGTGAAAGCTTGTATTTGCACAAAACCATGCGTTGCTACAGCTGACCACAGGCCTGGTTTTGAGTCCTGGCGAACGCTGCTCTTGTGTTAATGCTCTGAGACATCGTATCGCTGCTATTCCACAGCGGTTCGTAGTCTGATCAGCATTGGATGTAAAAATAGAGATTGTTTCCCAGTTTTATGCCCCCTGCAAGTGCATCTATTGTGGTTCACTTCTCTACTTCCCCACCGGACAACAGTCTAATCCACGCCTCCCTAGCTTTACAAGCACAGGCAAAACAGCAGTCTTTTCATCAGGCTGTTTGGGTGCTTTTTAATGCTTGTTGAAATATCCATACGATCAGCCAGCCTCTGCCCTGGTAAACTTGTTACTGAGGCAGCATATGCTCAACAGGATGGAGACAGACAGTGCTTGAGACTGTCCTGGCAGGATTTGAAGGCAGTTGTGCAGTGCATATGTAGTGTCAGCTGGAATGATGTAGTGGAAAGTAAACCGGTCTGCTGGTTTGGGATTTGAGATCCAGAGTTTCAGAAACAGTTTAAAATAGCACCCTGCCATCTGCCTTTGCACGACTGCAGAACCTGCAGCAATAACAAGACGATGGCAGCAGCAGCCTTCTGACGGACTGAAAAAACCTGCAGCCCGTTCCGTCCGCACCGTGGAGACAGCTTTGTCAGCCTGCTGCAGTTCCAATTGTGTTCCACGTTGTCAGTGTCTTGGAGATAAATTTTACCTAAACAGGATATTAAACAGTTATTTTTAATGAGTTCTTCGATGTTGTAAAGCTCAGTTGCTTTTTAAACTTCTAATCAGAGGGAACATTTCACTTCTGTTCTTTTCAGCATACTGCATAGGTAGAGATCCCTGGAGTTCAGGTTTTCTGACCCAAGACAGCAAAGGCATAAAGCAAACTTCTGTCTTACTGCCAAATGTCTGTCTCTTTATGAGCTATACATGTACATTAGCGATACTCTTTTGCTGGCTCTTTTATCTTCTTTTCATAGAGACAACCTGGTTTACATCGTACTCTGGGGAAATGGCAGGCTTGAAACAGTTCTTGGTTTACAGGAGCAAACCGTACTGCAGAGACTGGCGACATGGACTGATGGACTTTGCAATAAGGACATGGATCTCCCAATCTATTCAACAAAATTCTTTTATTTAATTCTTCAAGGGTATATAACAATATTTCTTGTTTCAAAGCTGTTCTTCATGTTGAAATAATGTTTAGTAATTTCACCCCAATGCAAAATGCTGTGATGACGATCACAGGCTAAACACGTCTGAACATGCTGCAAATAGCAATCCTTGCTCCAAACAGGATTGCTCCTGTCCTTGCATTTTGTTTCCCTTCAAATTTGGCTGATACTCTGCCAAAATCGAGTTGACTTCTTAGCAAAATCCTAGGAATTTAAATTTTACCGTTTCCTTTTTTCTTCCCTTCTAATACCTGGCCCTAATGCAGGCTGTGTTGGCTCACAATTGAGCCAAACTGTTTTACAATTTGACTGGAGCCTTTACAGTCATTTTCAAAGTTCAGCTTGCGGGAATTAATGGAAATCCTTGACAACACCGATGTTACAGAATAGCCTGGGCATGGAAGGACTGTGCTTGTTTTGTTCCTGGCTGTCAAGTTGTGATGCGAGTGATTTTGACAAACTGAAAACAAATTGCATCTTGCTTTGGAGACACATGAGTATTATTTCAACAGGAGCGTGCCGTGTTTCAACAATCACAGCACTGCTGTGGAACTCACATGGATTCTTTTATAATCAATTTAAAATCCATGTAGGCAGTAAATAAATGATGCTGGATGAGAAGAGCAGATAGAGAATATTGTCGTCTTAAAACATTAAAAAACCAAAACAATTCAGTAAGAAACAGCAGAGTTCAGAAGCAAACCTAACTAATGGCTGATAGTCTTTGGTGATGGTGACTTTCTGAAGGAAGAAAGAGTACAGAAGTACCTTCAGGTCACAGGTATGGACAGTTTTAAATAGTAAAATCCTTTTAAAACAGAGCAGCAAAAGTGTTGTGTAAGTTGCTTGAGCAGCATTGACCTTTGCGAATAGGCTTCACTCCTTGGATAGATAATTAGGCATGTCTTTCCTTCGGGAGGGATGAACTCCTCACAACTCAGCATTCTGCTACTGCGCTCGAAATGCCAGGAAGCAAGAGGTTTACCTCTGATGCACTGCTGCAGCACAGAGGCAAAGAATAGCAAAAAAAATGTAGTGTTAGAGGGGTGTACTGATTTATTTTAGCTCATGAAACTTCGTCAGGCAAATAAAACTAGAAAGTGTGTGTTTATAATAAGTGCTGCACCAGTCTGTGTCCTATAACAGATAAAGGGTGCTGTTTTCCTTTTATCTCTTGAAAAATCTGTTCTCTGACATAATAGTAACCCATCTGAGGGAAACACATAGTGCTTGTGAAGTCAAAATTACACTGACTGATTGACTGTCTGCAATTCAGTGATTTGCAGAACAGCAACTCGAGCAGGTGCTGCAATGAGAGAACAAGTGGCTTCCTAGCAGGCAGCAGCAAGCTGACTTGCCATTCTTACAGCAGACTTCTCGAAGTTCATTTTGGGGAGTAATTATTGCCATTTGGATCATCATATCTCAGTAATTAAGGTGTGCGTTTCCTTCTCAATTTGATCTGTCTTTGGTATTTGCAGTGTGCTGCCGATGACTACTGACAATATTGTTAGCTGGGTAAAATATGCCCTAACCCTCATGAAGTATTTGTTGAATTTGTTTACATTAATAATTGTTGTTTTCAATTATTGCTCATTAGATTATGAATAACAGATTGGCTTTCAGCCATGAGAGTAATTCAGTTTTAGAGTCCTGATAAGTGCATGAAAAGCTCAAACCAAGGTCTCCTATTCGTATCTACCAAAAGAAAGTTGGTTCTGAATTGTAAAGGCTCCTGGACTAGCAATGAGCCAGAAAATTTAAAAGCCATACAATAAAATCATGGTAATCTGTAATTGTTTTACTTTCTTCGCAAAGGAACAAGTTATTTTTGACATTTAGGTGGTGCCAGAAAATTTTCCTAGCCAGAGAAATCATATTTATTTCCTAAATTGAAGTGTAAGCTCTGGAACAGCTGTGTGAGCACACAGCTCACTCCTCACAGCCACTGACCATGGTGGCCATCGGCTGAAGGTGTCATCCAAGTAAAATGTGCAAAACCTCACCTTAGTATTTCAATTCATAATCTTTGCAATCAAGAATTAAGTCCTGTGGCAGTGTGCTTTTGGGTGAGACTAAGAATAATTTTGCTTCTGAAGCATGCAAAAGCTCAAGCAGCTGCCCTAGAGCTGAACTTATTTCGGAGAGTGACCTTCACCAAAGGCTGTGTGCAACAAAGGCATCCTCAGCTACGAGGCTTGCAGTCCCCCTAAAAAGAGAGGAAGAATTGAAGCTTTGGCAGGAATAACTATGTGGAATGAATTCCCTCATCTCTCTGAGGTGAAATATATACAAAAAGTCCTCCAGCTCTTTTTGCTGTCACTAAGCACCTCTTTTCTGAAGGACAAGAGTCAACCTCCTCCAGTTATGGCCTTGTACTTGAACAACACAATAGCTTTTATGCTTGTAATGTCCACTTTCCTATAGTCTTGTCTTCTAACAGAAGGAGAGCAGGTACGTCAGCAAGAGTGATACTAACTCTTTCTACGCTTATTCCATAGCTATTTGCATTTACAATAGGGAGAACACAGCAGCCTCACATTTCCAGTTGACATGAAGGAATGGAAGCATGCTCTGCTCCCTCTTGCAGTTGTAGCAATGCCCTGATTTATCACAGCCTCCGGGCCTTTTGTGCAGACTTTCTGATGGTTGCTGTCACGGACGGAGTGATCAACTTCACTAGTTAGAGTGAAGTAGTGAAATATTTATTAAGGTGAAACAGTGATTTAACAAAATCAGTAGTAAGTGCAAAAAACCAGTAGTAAATGCAATAGTGTTTTACAAAATTCCATGTCAAGGCACACTCTATTATTTACTGCAGAGAGGACAGGGTCAGACAAGCTGTCAGGGAGACCCTTCTGTTGAGTCATGAGGTTCAGAAAGGACCCCCTTGCTTTCTAAACTCCTTCTCAGAGAGGAGCCTGAATGCGTCTGGATCCAACCCTAGTCCCAGACTTGGTCAATGGTTTATGTCTAAAGGATTATATATGAGCAATCAACCCTTTATATTACTTAGCTAAGATTTCAAAGTTTAGCATGCTATTAGTCACTTACCAAGAATCTGTTGCGGCAAGGAATCTCTCAACCTCGAGGAGTAGAACCTTCAGCGAGCATCCCCACTCAAGGGGAGATCCTGGCGTGCAGCCCACTGCCATACAGGAGAGCTCAAAGGGCTCTTGGGCTGTCCACTATTTATAGAGTAAGATAATTGACCTATAGTCATATTCTCATGGGAACAAAATTTCTAGGTCCCCACTCCAGACAGTATTTTGGCTATGTTGCCAGCCATCCCCCAAAGTCCAGGTGCAAGTTATCGCAACTGATGTTGTGATGGCCATGGTGGCCAAGGCCCGAGCAGGAGCCGGGGGGGGTGGAACAGGGAGAGCACACCACCACAGTTGCTCTCCTCGTAGTGATGTACCTCTTCTCCACACATGGGCCTCTTCTCCCTCATGGCAAAGTGCCTCCAAATGTATTTAGCCACAAAATTCAGCTAAGAAGTTAGGAATTGCCTTTCACCTTACTTTATAAATGGAAGACTGAGGCTGAAAGCAATTTGGGCCAAGCACAGAGACTTGTGGGTAGGTTTCCCAAACTAAAGGGCCAGTACCATAGTCATTATGCCAACCTTCTTTTCCAGGTGTTTACTCTTGAAACAGGAAAAGGAGACTGGTACTTTTTCCCTGTTTGCTGAAATTTAAGTTACAGTTCCTTCAGGGACTGACCCACAGATACTCAAGTGAATGTTTGAGATGTATCCTACATGTTGATAACTGGCTTAATCCCTAAAATTTAGAGCCCGGTTTGAGAGCAGGCTTGGAGAGATGGTAGAGAGGAGAGATGGTGGAGAGGAGAACATGCACTTCCTCCTAATCTGCTTCCATATTTCATTGATGAAGTTCTTTGAAGATCTGAAACAAAGCACTGGCAACCCTACAGTTAAAATATTTTAGCTAAATCACTATCCCATGATATATTATTTAGAATGCCTACGTGTTGTAGGTCAGAAAGTTTTTTTTGTAGTTTTTTACCTGCTGTCAAGTACATCTAATTTACTACCAAAACTGTCCTCAGTCGCCAAGAGCAACGTCATCTGACCATGTATATCACTATTCTCACACCCCCTCATCCACAAAATTAGCTTTCAATCCACAGTTACTGTTTTTGGAACGAGCATGTGCAGAAAAAAGAAAAATCAGTGACAATTTGCTAAAAATTTCCATGAGATCATAACCATTTCCCAGATGGCTTCGAAAAGGAACCTCCTTGAATTTGAGTTTATTATTTAGGATTGGCTCCCTGAACATCAACTCAATTGCCATACTAAGGTTGTATTTGCTAAGAGAATTACTGCTGAATCAATACCAGTGTCTAAAATGACTGGTGAGTTTTCTTTTTTCACTTACGGAACTATTACTGGAAGCACATGCCACATGTGGTGCGAGAAGATGTTTTCCTTAAAGAAAGTTTTCCAATGTCTTTTGTGTCTCTTTTTCTCATCCCTAGACAATCTCCACACATAGTAAAAAGAAAGATTGTGTTACTTAATTTCCACGTGGGGTTACGGTAAAAATTATTAATTGTCCATGGGGCTGCAGATCTCAGAAAATATGCTTTCCAGGGAAGTTGGAAGTGCAGGAGCACAAAAACACCCCAGCTGCGTGATTGCTCTCTAGGCAGATCTTCACACAGGTTGTGATAAACTTTGAATAAGCCTTGTTACACTGCTGGAAAGGACTTCTTGCGATCCGGTAGCACAGTAGTAAATATGGTAAAGCCATTTATCCTGAGATTGCTCCTTATTTCTCAGCCAAAGACTAGCTGAGACTTTCAACTCAGTATCCTGTGCTATAACTTAGTGTTTTAACTTAATGAGCCGAGGTAAAGCATCACTGTCTGTTTTCATTCAGTGGAGTGAAAGATGATGTTTCTGTCCTTTTCCTTCTCACAACAGAGAATGGTTTAGGCTTAAGTCTCAACTATGGCATTGCTATGTTAACACAAATTAATCAGGTTCACTCTGTAGCTTTTCTGTTGACAATTTTAACCAAACCCCTTATTTTTTCTAACTTTCTGTACTTACAACAGCAAAAGATAATGACAATACTCTTGGAATTTCAGACAGTGTTTTTATAGTATTAAATAATACTAAATTTGGTAAGTGAATATTCTTGTCCCCATTCACAGATGACTAGTTCAAGTGACTTGTCTTGCTACAAACTACTTGCTCGTTTGGCAGCTGAAAAAAAGCAGTTCCTGCTCTAGCGGATAGATGGCACTGACTTTTTCTGGTTCCGGACAGAGCCAGCGGGAGCAATTTGGAGGTGTCTTCAGTCATGCACCCTTAAAACTGAAGCCAATGTGGTCTTTGCTCTTTGGCGCCGGTTGAACTTGTACTCAGGTTCTCTATGTCTGAAAGGTTGTGTTTGCAGAACTTTTTTTGGCAGGGGGCTGCTTTACTTCACGCATTCTTCTGCAGATGTCTTTCAATCGTGTTTTCAAGAGTTGAGGGATCTCACCTAATGCATGACCTGTGGAATAGTAGAAAATTTGCATGCATTTTCTTGAACTCCAAGTGGGCAATAGAGGTTGGTGTAATGAGCTAGCTAGAGACAGGTGTTGATGTTCCAGTAGCATGAAAGAGGTGCCAAAAAGAATGCTGAAAGCAAGGCCATACTGCTCACATTCAAATACTTCATGGAAAAGCTGAACATGCTCAACATCACACTTAACTCCCTAAAAAAACAGAAAAGGGCAGATTAAAGCAGAAGTCCCCATCCCCCCCCAGCTGTGCTCTGCAGCATGGATTTTTTTAAGTGATTCACTAAGAGAGCAAATCCCCATTCCTTTTTTTCACTATAAGGTGATGCTGTCTCTGTAGATTGCATATCTGTCCAGATCTTTCTGTATTTACTATTCATAAGGTCTTTCAGATCACAAAATGGTGATGTGCAGAACTGTCCCTCAGCCTAGGCAGGGACAGTGACGACCTGTAGCACATGCGATCAGTCCTAACCCCCATCTCACAGTGCAACTTCACTGTGATAGGCTACATTTGCTTTAAGAGAATAATCCCAATATGATGAAAAAAAAAAAAACAACCCTTAATTAAGAAGTAATTGCAGTTGTAGCCAAAAGATGTGTTCTTGATCTTGTCTATATTCTTCAGCCTCTCACACCTTTTGAGCAGAAATAAGAGCTAAATGCAAGTTCTGCCTTCTCCCTTGGATATACTGAAGAGAAAGCATCCATTGCTTGCACCTGTAGTATTTATGATATTAGAAGACATTATTCATTTATTACGTTGGAGGGTATTCAATACCAGAGAATAATCAAGAGGTTTTGTATATTCTTTCGGTTTTGTCCCCGATACTATATACCTTGCCATAACTATAACATAAGATCTCCATACATATAACTTCCCACTCACTTACTCAGGAAGCAAATATTACAGTAGTTCCTCCATTTCAAGAGTACCCTTCCTCTTCACAGCTTTCCCTTAGTTATAAATCTCTGGAGAGAGAGTGAAAGTTCAACACAGAAGCTTGAGTTTTATTGTAGTAGCAGATCTGGAAGTTGTTTTGTCTAACCTTTACATCTGGATGAACTTTCAGCTCGTGAAACCTCTCTGTTGGTTCCAAAAACTTTCTTCTCTAGAATGTGTCTTCCAGAAAGGGCACCCATTTGGGGTTTGAAGTCATCCCCTCCTTGGGTAGCTTCTTTCAACAGTTAGACTGGTACCCCTTTAAAAACTGCAGAATTTATTTCCGTAACGTGTTTGGCTTTTGCTGACATACACTGACTCTTGCTGTCCCTTTCTTGGCTTGGTTAAGGAGCTCTTTAGCTCTTTGTACCTTCTTAGGTAGCTTCTAAGCTTCTAAGCTTCAGATCCATGATTTGCTTCCACTGAGTATGTGCTTTATTGACATTGTGGATTCTAATTTCATTAATCCAACATGCTATAAAGGCACATACATCCTTCTAAAATATAGTCCATTTATAGTTATTTATCTTGACTGAACTTGTACTCAAAGTCTGAAATTTGAAATTTATTTAAGGAAACATTTTTATTTATTAATTTATTTGAAGATTTCATTTATTTACTTATTAATTTTTTAATTCCTTTGTTACTTATAGAATTCTACACTTTTAGAGAATTCTTCCACTGCTTTTAAGAAAAGTGGTAGGATGCTAAATATCCAATAGGTAATCATCTCATTTTTTAACAATTTTCTTTTTTTTTTGAAAGGACCTAAGGACTCTTCCGGTCTTCTGTAACTTCTCCAGCGCTTAAAGGTCTATCGTATGCTGTAGGGACAGTAATCTCTTCAGTTTACACCCAGGATTTTTTAGAGAACATTAGTATATAGATCCAAATAAGCATGTATGGTTTAGATTCTATTTGGCGCTTTTTTCTGATTAAAAGGACTGTCGTGTCCTCACGATACAAGCATAAAGTCTCAGAAGTGTGCAGCCTTGCTCTTTGAGATACCAACTATTCTTAAACATCCACTTCCATCCATGGATTTCTCCCTCTCACTGCTGCTCGTTATTTGCCTCGGCTTTGGCCAGTTGGGCTTTTTAAAGCACATACATCACATAATGAACATAATCAGGTTATGATTGTTGGTCCCTAGGCAACCACCATCTTCCAGTCTGGTGATGAAGTCATCTTTATCCATCATAATGAAGTCCAAACTAATTACCTTATGTTGTAGTCAGTAAAATTTTTAGGGAAAAAAAATTTTTTTTTTCAATAATCTAATGATGCTTCACTAGTGGCTGCACAGGATCCCAGCACAAGCATCCCAAACTGAAGTCTCTAGGAAACGAGAATGAGTGGATTGTTTCCACACACAGCAGACACACCTGTCAACCTCTTTTCATGGCCTTCATTAACATACAAGTTGGAACACCTGCACTTACGATCATGCTAGTTTGAGTTATTCACCAACAGAAACCCACCAGCCATGTGCTCCTTCCTTACTGTCTATCTCAAGCTGTCCTCAGCATCCTGTAGCCAGAAATTAACATTCCTGTCAAGGAAATTGTCTCTCCAGAATGTAATTATAACGGAGAATTTTCCATTCCCTTTGTTTATATCTCAGATTCTGAGCTTATGAATACAGGCAATTAAAAATTGATTCTGGCATGGTCTTTTTCTACTAAATTATTGGTTTATACTTCCAAGAGGTAGAATAAATACCGCTAAACTGCTCCCAGTACTTGGGCCGAGTCACTTAAATGTAGCCTGAGTATCTCTGAACTGCAGCTTGCCGTGCTGAGAGACCTTTCAGCTCTCTCTTAAACTCCAAAAGAGTGCCTTCTTCGCTACCTGTGGCTGAACTGCTGCATGCACAAAGTTCGTGTTGTCTCTGCGAGGATTCTTAAAACCAACCACCCACCAGTTAGAGAATCCTCTAATTTACTAATTATTTTTTCATTATAAAAATGAGCGGGTTCATGCAGTACTTGTGGGGCCCAAGGAAGCTCTCGGAGGGTTTTCTGTGTCGAATGCTCAGGCAGACCAGGACGTCGTGTGCCCGTGCAGAACAGGACCCAGTTTTATTGCATCAAAGCTGACTTGGTTCAGAACAACCAAAGGTAAAAGACAGACCTCAGTAAAATTACGATGGCAGCTGGTTTACAGGTCTCAAATTGCCACCTCCTCAGAAATGCATAGATTGTATGTACTGTCAATGTCAGTTTTGTTCAATAAAGTCCTCAATTTTGCATCCCTGTATAATAAACCCAAACAGGGAGAAGCCCTTCAGTCAAGTATTTACTGCTGCTGCTATTTTCTCGCAGAAAAGATCAGCCGTGCTGAGTTTCTAGTCAAGAGGTGAGCCTCGCAGAATTTTAATTATATGATCGTTTTGTGGTGATTCAGTGAGGAAAGCACCCGCTGGTGGCTGCAGTGGTGTTAACGAAATGCTATGGCAAACACTCTTCAAGATACGTCCTTACTGATACAGCACAAACCAGAGGTGAAGGAAACAGATCAAATTAAAGAATCACAGAATCACAGAATCACAGAGGTTGGAAGGGACCTTTTAAGATCATCTAGTCCAACCAATGAAAAAAAAAAAAAAAAAAAAAAACCACAACACAAAAAAACAAAAACAAAACCACCACACACCACACCACCCAACACTAATCCATATTCCCAAGCACTATGTCAACTCCTCTCTTGAATACCTCCAGGGATGGTGCCTCAACCACCTCCCTGGGCAGCCCATTCCAATGCCTGACAACCCTTTCAGTAAAGAAATATTTCCTAATATCCAACCTGAACTTCCCCTGGCGCAACTTGAAGCCATTGCCCCTTGTCCTATCATCTGTAACTTGGGAGAAGAGACCGACCCCCGCCTCTCTACAGCCTCCTTTCAGGGAGTTGTAGAGAGCGAGAAGGTCTCCCCTCAGTCTCCTCTTCCCCAGACTGAACAACCCCAGCTCCCTCAGCCTCTCCTCACAAGACTTGTGCTCCAGACCCCTCACCAGCTTCGTTGCCCTTCTCTGGACCTGCTCCAGCCCCTCAATGTCTTTCCTGTGGTAGGGGGCCCAAAGCTGGACGCAGTACTCGAGGTGGGGTCTCACCAGTGCCGAGTACAGGGGGACGATCACCTCTCGGGTCCTACTCACCACACTGTTCTTGATACAGGCCAGGATGCTGTTGGCCTTTTTGGCCACCTGGGCACACTGCATGTGTGGGGGGCATTTGTAAAAGTGCAAACACTTGCAATACCCCCCCCCGCCCCCCGAAAAAAATATAATTCACACTTTAAACTGTGTTTCCAATGAGTGGTCTCCTTTTAACACACACACACACACACACAAAAAAAAGATAGAACAAAAAAGCCTGTGAGAATATGTAGGCAATACTGTGAGGAATCCAGTACTGCTGCTCTAAAAACGTGGAGAGGAGAAGCTACTGCTTTTCTTCTGGAATAGATCTAAAACCGCTCTAAGGTGCTGCGGAGATGGGTATTTCTCTGCAGTGAGAGCTGAATGATTCAGCAGTGACCTTGTGAGAGTTTTGCTGTTCTGGACAATATAGAGACCTCCAGGATGGGGGCAGGACACTGAAATTGTGAGTTGAATTGCTGCAGCTGAATGCAACACCACGCCTGCTGAACAAAGGGCTCAGATGAGGTCCTGCTGATGAGCACCATCATCTCTTGCTTGAATTCTGGAGTGACAGGTCTTATGATCTGAAACTCTGGTTCCACGTTTCCTCCATCCTGGTTCCTCCTAGATCACTTATTCCCATTACGGCACTCTTCTGGTAAAGCACGAATTTTTTTGGCTTTACTCGCTTGCTTCTGCTCCTCACTGGAGAAAAAGCTGAGCAGGCCCACGTAACAATCTGTCCCCTGGCCAGGGCATTTTGTTGGCTGCAGCGATACGTTCGGTGTGAGTCAGCGCTGGCAGCATCCTTCCCCCAGAGCTGTGCAGCATCTGCATCCCCGCCGGAGCCAACACACAGCGTGGGTAGCAGCGAGATGAGCAGCGGAGAAGCAACGGCCAAGGCCAGCCATCCCGCAGGAGCTGTAGCCTGCGCTGCTGTTGGCTCTTCAGAGGTTATGCCAATCCCCAAGTTGTACCTGCTCCTTCTGCCTTCCTCCCCTCCTCTCCAGCACCAGGCACACTCTCCCTTTGGCAGCACGGGCCATGGAGCAGCGATGAGGGGAGGAAGGTGCAGCTGGGAGAGGAGGAGAGAGCCAGCAGGTACTTGTCAGTCTGAAGAGGGGAGAGGAGGAAGAGGTGGTCTAACCATCTCCGGCTGTTGTGTTGGGAATTGGCTATTTCAGCCCCTGCTTTTCCCAGTGCCCTGCAGGCAGGCTGCTGCCTCCTTTCTTTCGTATCAAAACCGAACAAGTGAAGTTGTCTCAGTAATTTTGACTTTTCAGAAACCATTCTATTGAAGGTTCATAGATTCATAGATTGGTCCAGGCCGGAAGGGACCTCCAAAGGTCATCTAGTCCGACCTCCCCGCAGTCAGCAGGGACACCCCCAACTAGACCAGGTTGCCCAGGGCCTCGTCGAGCTTCACCTTGAATATCTCAAGGGAAGGGGCCTCAACCACCTCCCTGGGCAACCCGTTCCAGTGTTCCACCACCCTCACGGTAAAGAATTTTTTCCTAATATCCAATCTAAATCTCCCCTTCTCCAGCTTAAAACCATTGCCCCTCGTCCTGTCACTGCAGGCCTTTGGAAACAGACCCTCCCCAGCCTTCCTGTAGCCCCCCTCAGGTACTGGAAGGCCGCTATGAGGTCTCCCCGGAGCCTCCTTTTCTCCAAGTCGAACAACCCCAGCTCCCTCAGCCTGTCCTCATAGGAGAGGTGCTCCAGCCCCCTGATCATTTTGGTGGCCCTCCTCTGGACCCGCTCCATCAGGTCCATGTCCTTTCTATATTGAGGGCTCCAGACCTGCACACAGTGCTCCAGGTGAGGTCTCACCAGAGCAGAGCAAAGTGGCAGAATCACCTCTCTGGATCTGCTGGCAACACTTCTTTTGATGCAGCCCAGGATGGGATTGGCCTTCTGGGCTGTGAGAGCACATTGCCTGCTCATGTCCAGCTTCTCGTCCATCAGCACCCCCAAGTCCCTTTCCTCAGGGCTGCTTTCTAACACCTCATCCCCCAGGCTGTATTTATACTGAGGATTGTTTCTTCCCAGGTGCAGAATCCTGCACTTGCTTTTGTTGAACCTCATGAGGTTCAACTGGGCCCACCTCTCCAGCCTGTCCAGGTCCCCCTGAATGACATCCCGTCCCTCCGGTGTCGGAAATTTGGCTTTCCACGCCCTTGTATGTGAGTAAATTACAAGCTAAAGTATTTGAACTCTACCTTTTAAAAAACTCACCAAATACCAAAATAACCTTCAGCTATTAAAAAAAAACAAAAAAACCAAAAAAACCCAAAAAAAACCAAAACAGCTACCTGGCTGCTTTTCGGCAGAGAACGGCTTCTTAACAGTATCGGCTCTTGAGCAGCGTCTTCTACGAAGATGATCTCAAACCTTTAATTCCCCTTTAGCACTAAAAAAAACCCCCAAAAACCACAAAAAAAAAAAACCTAAAAGCAAACTAAAAAAAAAAACCCAAACCAAACAAAAACCCAAACCAACAAAGGCACGGCTGAAAGGCAAAGGGGGTGGCCGAGCCAGACCTGTACCTTTCCCCCTGGCTGCGGGCAGCTTGCGGCTCTCACCGCGGAGCGGCGGGGCCCCGGCGCCTCCCCGCAGCGGCGTCACCGAGGCGGGGAGACAGGGGCCGGGAGGCTGCACGCCCGCCGCCGGCTGCCCCGCTCCGCTCCGCTCCCCCCGCCCGCTCCCGCGTCGGATCCAGTCCGTGTATTCCCCTCCCCGCTCCGCCCGCACGCCGCGGCGCTCCCGCAGCCGGCAGGTCTGGGGAGGAGGCTCCGCTCCCCACCGCTCCCCGCCGCTGCCCCGCGGCTCCCGGGCGGGTAGGGCCGGGAGGACGGCAGGTAGTCTGGATGGGGGGAATGGAATGGAGGGAGGGATGGATGGATGGATGGAGGGAGGGAGGGGGAAGGCTTGCCCTGCGAGGCGGGGGGACGCGACAGCCCGCGGGGTTGCTCCTGCCGGGGCACCCCAGGCGGGGCTTGGGGCACTCGTGTGATGAGCTGGCGTCAGTTCTCAGCCTGGGCGGGCGGGCGGGTCGAGGTCTCCGCGGCGTGTGGCCACACGCCGCGGAGACCTCGACCCGCCCGCCCGCCCTTGCCGGTGGTGGTGGGGCGAACGATGTGCCTGGGGCTCAGTTTAATGGGGGAGCTGGGAGGGAAGAGAGAGGGGCGGCTCAAGAAGGGCAATCTGATTTAGGCTCATCTTCTGGTGCTGATGCTGCCACCCACCTGTAAGTTTTTGTTCATTTTTATACGAACTGGTTGTAAAAGAAGCAAGTTAATGAGCAGTCCTGTTAGACATGTCTGCTTTCCAGTCCAGCTGATGTGACGCCGAGTGCTTAATCTAGTACAAGATTTAAGGAAAAAAAAAGCAAATGACAGTATTTCTTGAACTAACTTAATGTACTGCTTTAATGTATCTCTCTGCTAGAGCAAGCATAACGAGATGCCGTAATTCTAATCTTTTTTATATTTATTGGAGCTTGGTCGGAGGTTTCCCTGTCCCTCCAAAGAAATCCATTAGGTTTGAGATTAGAAACACCCAAAGCTCGGTTTCAGTATTTGGGTGGGAGCACTTGCTGCAGTTTGTTAACAAAGCCATCGTACTGCAAATTGCATTGTACCCTTAGAGTCTACTCCAGAATATCGTTCAATGCCTGCATGTAATAATAATAATAATCATTATTATTATAATGATAAAGCATGTTGGTAGTGCATAGTTTGATTTAGGTCAGCTGTAAGAGTTGAGTTTACACCATCTAATGAGATGCAGAGGTAGTCGGTGAGTTAGTCCTTGCATGTTGCCTGGTCCTGTTCTTCCATCATCCCTCCACACGCCCAGCTCTGTCTGTCTTTTTGTCAAAATGTCTGTTATTGTTACCTACTGAGTAAGACTGTGGATGAGCAGATCATAGAAATTGCAAAAATATGCACGCTGAGGATGCCTGGCATGCAATATTCTGCATCTGATCTGAAAACCAGTAAAGGTCTGGTCAAGCTATGTATTAAACCCAAGATTGGTGGGACTGGAAAAGGTAGTATGCTTCCTTACTGTTTCTCATGGAGTGAGATTTGTTCGCTGCCATCGAACCACTCTTCTTTCTTTCATCCCCAGTGTATCTGTTGAACGAGGGAGCATTTTTGGTTTCCAGATCGCAGTGTAATGCTTTTACATTTCATTCTTTATGGAATCGTGGTTTCCACTGCCTAGAGGTGGTGAGGGTCTTCTGCAGGGCTTTGCCACTCTAACTAAAGTGCATGAAGGCTTCTTTTAAGCCAGTGGTTGAGAGCACTCTTTTTAGGTGATGTAGTTGCTCTACTCGAATCTTGATACAGTGCAGTCCTATAATGGTGGGGGTGTGCAGTGCTTTCCACAACATGAGAAGTTCAGACACTCAGTTACCTCGCCAGGCGTTAAAATGAGCTGCAGGAGGTTGATTGTCCCAGAGCAAGTGGTTCAGCACTGGAACTCACTGGCGTGGGATGCCGTGGAGGCCAGAAGCATTAATGATTTCCAAAAAGGTTGGACAACTTCACGGGAGACGGTTCTGCTAAATATAAAAGCCAAGAGCTGGGGTTGTTCAGCCTGGAGAAGAGAAGGCTCCGGGGAGACCTTATAACAGCCTATCAATACCTGAAGGGAGCCTACAGAAGAGCTGAAGAGGGACTCTTTGTCAGGAAGAGTGGTGACAGGACAAGGGGCAATGGTTTTAAATTGGAAGAGAAGAGATTTAGATTAGATATAAGGAAGAAATTCTTTACAGTGAGGGTGGTGAGGCACTGGAACAGGTTGCCCAGGGAAGTTGTGGATGCCCCATCCCTGGAGGTGTTCAAGGCCAGGCTGGATGGGGCTTTGAGCAACCTGGTCTGGTGGGAGGTGTCCCTGCCCATGGCAGGGGGGTTGGAACTAGATGATCTTTGAGGTCCTTTCCAACTCTAGCCATTCTATGATTCTAAGATGCAGACTTCATCTCAGAAAGGTTTAAAGCCCGTGTTTATGAGAAGCTGAAAAGGTATTCTGGCAGAGGATTATTTTACGTGCCCCATGCTGTTATACTATTTTTGAATCATCTACTGTCAGTCACCTGTTTTTTGAAGAGAGAACAATGAACTAGATAAGTCAATCTATCTAAAGTGGCTGTTAAATTTTTATGATAATTTTATATTGTGCATCTAATAGCAATACATTTCAGGAGTGAATTTATTGCACATAAGCATCTTCCAGCAGAGGAAATACAAAAGAGCATTTCACATGTGCATACTTGTGACAAAGAAAAGAAGCAAAAGCCTTTAGCGTTTCTTGGATCAACCCCATCATTGACTTTGAGACGTAATAGAGACTGTTCAAATATAAATTGCTCAGCTTCAAGTTGTGAAGCATACAATACTGGAAAAAAAGCATAAAAGAAATTGCTTCTAAGAAATGAAATTGATTCTTTTTTTTTCCTGCATTGTCCTACAGTATTTTTCCAATTGTTAAATGGTATTTTTCAGTACTACATATAGATTGGTATTGTCTATACAAAAAGTAGAGCTTTTGCTCTGAGAAAAAATAAATTCTGAATAAGTAAAGCAAACAGAATGAAAATGTTGAAAGAAAAGTGACCTATTAAGTTGTAGCATTCTCATCCTTGCTGGCATTCTGCTTTTCGTTTGCGTGCTGTTTTCAGGCTTTTGATAACTGAATTAAAATTATCACTACTTAGAAAGGTCATTGCTAGTTCAGAATGTGCCAGTGTGCAAACCTTCTGAAAAAAGTCAGTTCCCAAAAAACTTTGGGATAAATTGGACCTGAATTTCAACATTGCAGGTGCAGTAGCTGTGGATTTCTTTTGAATTAAATAAATAAGAAAAATTGTGTGGGACTGATTAAGAAGTTTTGTCTTTATGATACTAACATCCCTGTTAGTGGTTTCTTAACAAACAGATTGCAGATCCTTACCTTTATAATAAAAAATAAAAACCCCAAAACTTTTAAGAACACTGAAGGTTAATGTGAGGTGTACATGATATATGAAGAAAAATAATGCATTACTGCAAAATCATTTCCCAGTTTTAGTTTCATACCATGAATTTTCTTCAAATGGTTTTTCTAGCTTTTTCACCATCTCCAAGTAAGACAGTAGGAAAGCAAGAGAGGAGGGAGGCAAAAGAGGGAATTTCAGCCTGCCTGCTCTTTGATGAGACTGCAGTTTTGTTAAGATATTTGAGGCTGGTGATATAGAACGAAGTGTAGTGTGAGGACATTTGCAAATAATCATAGAAGGGTATCCATTAAACCACAAAGTAACAATCAGACTGAAATGATATTATTTTAATGTAGTTTTAACAAAAGCACAGTATAACTAAACACACTGGAGTTTGGCCAAGACGTGTTACGTTTGACTACAGGCTACAAGAGTCTTATTTGATTATTTATTTCTTTTCTGGCCTGCGGAACATTTGTTGAGTTATGGTTCAGCCAGCCTCTGTAAGATATAAAAGCACATTTAGGCAAACCATATGAATGAAACTGCGTATTTCTGTTGCATAGTGATGCTACCTCTATCTCTGTTACGTCCTTCTCTAAGATTTATGAAAGATGCTGTGAAGATTATTTATACGAGCATAAATTAGAATGGGCATATACATCTTGCTGGAATACAGTGTCCCAGCCAATTCTAAGCATGCTTTGTCTGTGGTGACAACGTTTACTTTTTTGTAGTGATATCTATGATGATAAAATTACTCAGTTATTTTGTCATTCATTTAGATTTGTGGGTTGCTTGTGGGTTTTTTTTAAAGAAATTCTGGCTGTAGAATTTTTTCTCCTCCCCCATCATCTGCTTCCTCTCGCTCTGCTAGAGCCTGCCTGCAGACAAAAAGTAGATGAAACATTTAATTCTTTGTTGTGGATGAAACACCTGGTGGTGGCTCTCCTTCTGCTGCCCTCCACCCATGATCCCATTGCTCTTGCATCATGTGAAGAGGATAAAGGATGAGGTAGAAAAAAAAAAAAAAAAAAAGATTGTTCTTGAAGCTAACTGTGAGATAACTGTTATGCAGTTTGGCCTTGAAACCTGCTGATGTCTGCAGCCTGGGTTACATCACTGGATACTGACCACTTTGCTTCTCAGTCAGAAGATTTCCATTAGCCCTCGGGAGGGTTTGCAGTCAAAGTACGTGGCACAGCCTGACTGGACAATATGAGCGTGTCCTGTTCTGTCAGCTCAGGCTATCATCTAGGTGGGTGTCCTTTGTCTTTAGCTCTCCTTAGGTTTGGGATTCCTGCTTTAAACAACAGGCTGAGCTTTTTACCGCCGGTACCCGGAGAGAATGATTAGTTGTCTAGAGGAGAAATAAAATGTTACACAAGTTTATGAAATGACCGTACCACTCACAGTTGGTTACAAAGGGTAATGCACGGTGAGGTCACTCTTCCTCCAAACCCGTGGGGACTTTGGTCCCACTGGCACAGAGCTGACTGTTCGCTCCCGTTGAGGTTCTGCCCCCAGGGGAGCGCTTCTCGGGGACCACTCTTCAGTGGGAACATTTGGAGACTTCTGCCAACATCAGGACTTCCAGTTGATGTCGGCTTGTTAGGCACCACTCCTTGGCATCAGAAGGGTCTCTAGAAACTTGGTATTTCTTCGCTTTTGCCCTGATTTTGCATTGTTCCATTACCCTTGGGAGAGCTTTCCTTTTTTATCAATGGAAATGTACGATCTGTTCTTCCACTAGTGACCTTTACAAAGTCATTAGAAGTTTGTGGAATGTTTAAAAAAACTGTTTCATGTTATTTTCACATTTAAAAGCAATGCCCATACCTTTTTCACTTAGATCTCAAAACATCTCAAGCGAGACACACCTTGACTGGAGGGCAGGGGGAATTCTCTATGTCCTGCTAAGAGGCAGTGTAACCTTGACTGGTTCAAGGTCACACAGTGACTCGATAGCACCATGTGAAGAATAATACTTGTTTCCTTGAAAGAGCGATGCTCACTTTTACTGTTGGCCTTAGTTTTGTGGAGTTTTACAAGGCAATTACTAAGCATCGCTTAATTCCCTTTTCGTTAAAAGGCAGTGTGAATTCCTAAATAATAACTGTTGTTGGCTACACATGAAATTTTAAACTGGAAAATTCCAGGAAATCATACATCCAGTATGAAATCTTGAAGCATTCAATAACTATACCATCAATACAGAAAAAAAATCCAAGTTATTGTTCTCAAACCCTTTTCGTTTGTGGCAATGTGAAACCAGGCCTCTGTCAAATAACATCTCCGTTTCATAGCGTTCTCCACAGACCCTTTTTTGACTGAGGAGCTGCAGCCCAGCACTGGTCTTTATTATTTCTGCAATAATGGGACTCTGATAGGAGTACAGTTCACATTGATGATTTACTATCTGCATGACAGCGTGACCTGAAAGCTGTAGCTCCTCTGCCGGAGGCTGGGTTTTGGGCACGTTCCAGGCCCACAGTGCAGCTCTCAGGCCAGCTCAGGTTCTCTAATCCTGTGTATTTTTCACCTGGTTCAATCATTTCCAGCTTGCGCGGAAAGTATCAGAAAAATTTAATACAGAAATGGCCTTTGTTTCGGCAATGCTGATAAAGCTGCTGCTGCAACTGAAATATGCACTAAGCTGTTACAGTCTTCATAAGTAATTTTTCTTTTCTTGCGCTGTGGATAAGGCCATTTCTTAAGTGTCAGGCAGCAAATGAGAGCGCTGTGTGTTTGCTGTGCAGCGCTGTCGGTTGGCGCTGCTGGGTTAGTGTTACTGCCTTTGGTTTCTGGCACGGTGCTTCATACACCACAAATAGCATCTTCTCCATGTTTCAGTGGGTGGTCAGGGAGTTTGTCAGTCTAGATATAAACTGTCTAAACAAAATTATTCCGTACAAGCTATAATTTCTTATAAAAGAAAACCATAAAAGTAACATGAAGTTAGAAAGAAAAGGTTAAAATAGCCACGGAAGGACCACGTCACACAATAGGGCCATACTGTGGGCAGTACCTGAAGGCTCTGGAAAGCAATCGGGTGTAGACGTGTCTGAAGGTACCTGACTTAAGGATCTGATCAAGGGTCCCAGGGCAAAGGGGACGGAAAGTCTCTCGCAACATGTGCCAGAAGAGGGAGTGACGGGATGGCTCTCCCAGCCCCATGGGGGCTGGAGGCCACCTCGCAGCTTCTCACCGCGTTTACTCCATCCCCGCAGGCCCCTCCGCATCATAAGTGCATTAGCGGGACAGGAAAGGGACATGTGGGGAGGCATTCAGATATCACCTGCCCCTTGCAGGCCGGTGGACTGAAAAAGCGTGTCTGCTATGTGTGATTTCAGTTTTCACATAAAGAGGAATTGATAGTCTTTTGCACTTGGGTCCTGTGAAGCCCAAGTCCCTGTTGTCAGCGGTCGCTCGCCCCATCACTGTCCCCAGCACCCCCTGTAACACGTTCTCCTTAAACGAGCATCGTGTTCGGCCGGTGCCGGTGTCCGCAGAACAGTATGCGCTAGCTCAGATTTGAGTAACGGAGGAAATAACGGTTCCTGTTGTTTTGTACTCTGGTTGTACCACTGGGTTCAGTACTCGGTTTGTACCACTTACTGTACCGCCACGGAGACTGACATTAAAAGCCAAGGAAGCGTGAGCACCGTGGGAAGTATTTACAGTACCTTAGTTCAGCGCCCGTCTATGCCTTGCGGTTTTACATTAACTGCAGTTCATTAAACATTGTTCTGGGAGTTTGGCTTCTTTGCTTTGTGCTGCAGGTGTTTGGCAGATCTGATACCATATGTGGTATCTACACAGTTAAGTGGTATTAATATGTTTTTTTTATAGAAATTGTTGATCTTAGGACAGAGAAGATATAAACAGCCAGTAAGCAAGCAGGGGCATGATCTCCATACTGGAGGATGTTCATCAGAAGACCCAGGCGATGTGTCAGAACGCAATTTTCCCTTAGTCTGGTGTTATCCTCCTTTTGGCTGTACAGTAGTTGCTACTGACATGGACTTTTCAGCCCTGTGGCTTTGGTCTAGCACATATATACCACCCCAAGTAGGCTCTCCCTATGACTGTGTACTGTATGTGATTCAAGCTAAGTTATGTATTCTCTCACTTTTTTTATGCCACACCAGTACTCGGGTATCGGCATGTGTCAGGGTTCGACGTTGCATTGAACTCCTCCATCTAGACATCAAATACTGCAAATAAGAGAAAGTGCTTTAGTAATCTCAGTGGGCTGTGACTTCTTGAAATCAATAGCTTTCTTTCAGCAGAATTTAAACTGCTTTCTATTATGTGGAGCCTGACGCAGTAACACAGAGATGCTTAAGATGCCAATTGGGCTGATCTTTGAGCAGCAGGTAATGTAACAAGGTATTTTTCTGAATACAGGGGACATGAGAGCACATGGTGCTTTTATTTTGAAGAGAAAATCTATCGCTAAGGTTGACCCAAAAGCCATTAGTGGTTCATTTAATTGAATTGGTGAATTCACCGGTGCAGTCTATTAAAATACTATATAGAGATAATTTAGGCTCAATTTAGTACAACTAGCTGAAGGGTTATAGAGATTTATAACGGATTACCTTCTATCTACCCACTGAGTGGATGCTTAATCTTAAGTCAAATAGCAGAGCATCCCGGTTGTTCAGCCAGAAATACCGCCCTGTGCCAAAGCTGGACTTCTCCCACTACCGATATGGCTACTATCCAGAATCATTAAGCTGTTGTATTTCTGGGCGTAAATGGGCACATATGAATAGGTCATTGTCTTAAATCCAAACAGCTGGATTTTTCACCATTTTCAAAGCAAAACTCAAATGATGTCTTGCGTAAAACTGTGTAAGAAAGAGTCTTTAGTAAATTGAACTGAAAGGGCTTTGGTTGTGCTGCTGAGACTTTCCTTTGTTTAAAAGGCATCTTTCATCACAGCCAAAATCACTCCAGTATATAGTATCTTTCTTCTCCCTGTCCTGCGATGTGCTACTTCGGGCAGAGCTGTCCCACTGTCAAAGAAGAAAGAAGAGCTAGATGGCTATAACATTTACTGAGAGTCTTGCTCTGCTAAAAGTACCCTTAGCTGTGCATTATTTCTATTTTGAAGGGCATCACTGGAAAATTCCAAGGGAATTCATAACAGGATATTTATTACATACATTGTTTTGTGTACCCACAATCCGTACTTCAAGTTCTGTTACATTTCCTTCCTAATGGAACATAATTCACAATAAATAGACGCCTTGATCCTCTCTGTGTGCATTGATCACTATGCAAGGTTCAGAATTTATTATAACTTTCTGTATTGATCTGCATCTCGGAGCCCTATAAAGAAAAAGAATGCGCAGGTGAGCTAGAATAGAAAAGATACTCAGCAAAGATATTCAGCACATATGTTTAATAAAAACGGGTTTTTTAGGTTTACAAAGTTTTGCAGTGGGAGTGTTTCTCTCTTCTCTCAGGACTGACCCTCTCTCCTCTCCCTCTTTCCGAGGTCAGTGAATAACACAGTCCAAGGCTGTCTTTCCAGGTGTGGCACAGCGCTGTGCTGGACTGTACGGCTTTGTGCCGCAGAGCCTCGTGTACTTGGAGTCATTCTGGGATCCTCACATGGGGAGGATTACGTAAACAGAAAGCATTTCTGTTTCATCTGTCAAAAACCTGCTCAGGGCTGTGGGACCAATTACATCTTTTTTTCTTCTGCTAAATCAGGCTGTCATTCTTTAGTCTTTCTAAGTGATGCTACAAGAATGTATAAAAAATAAGTGGTAGAATTAAGTGGAGCTGGACCTCTCCAGCAGTGCTATAGCTTTTGGTGCTATTAGAAGCACCAGGGCCCATTGAGCTACTCTGTAAATCTTTCACTGATGGATATGGAAAGTAGAGAAGGGAGAGAAACAGAAGATAACTGTATTTGGCAAAATGTCTACTGCTGCAAGTAGTTCGTTGGATGCATGCTGACTAGGTCAACTTTGGTAATAATCTGAACCAAATTGTTTATTTGTTTTTCTTGTAATGGTGCCTAGGCAGGAGCTCCAACTCTGCATCTACAGGTAGTGTAGTAAGGGCAAAAAGTCTTAAAAAACAGATAACCTAATTACACTGATTAGTATTGATATGTGCTATGTATATGTTTGTTATTTATACACAGGTCCAGACCCATTTTTTTCCTCTATACAATTTATTTTGGCTTGTTTTCTTCTAGAGTTATAAAATGATGAATTTCAACTTGTTGTGTACTCATTAATTGTTCCTCCTATCATAAGCATCCTTGAAAATAGATGTTCTTCACATCTTTTCACCTAGGTGGAAAAGAGCTTCTCCAGTAGTAGCACATAATTTTCAATAGAAAAATAGTACTATTTTAATCACTACGTGGCATGTTTCTGCCATAACTGTGGGAAATCAAAACAAGTAACTGAGGATTAAATGCTTGTATCTTTTTTCACTGTTAAAGAAATAACAAAGCATAAATAACAAGTCATTGATGTCGAGTATATATTCCGTGAATGATAACATGCAAGATGTGGGGCAACATCTGTGAGGTTCTTAGTATACTGCTCACTAGCTATAGACAGTTTTAAAATGTTAAGTCATCTGGGTAGGCGGTTGCATAATTATTGTGTGAATGTTTAGTGTTAGGGATTTGTATACTGCAGTGCATTTGTGGTAGAATGGGTTCACCTGAACGGTCTCTGTCTTGTAATGATGGTCTTCAGCAGGTTATATGGTCAAGGGAGCAAATGGTTAAAACCAGCTGAAGTTAAAAAAGGTCTTTAAGTGGTATTTTTGGAAGTCTTTTGGAATGACTTGGAAAAGAAATGCTTGTGGGTAGGGTGCCAGCAGAAGATTGCTGCATCAGACCTGAAAGCAATAATACTAATGTTGCTATTAGGTAATGATAATACTATAAACTATGATACTTACATGACTATATAATACTATATATATAATGCTTATATGACTTTGCACTAGCTTATATGCTGAAAATTAGAACAATGCTAAGTAGTTGCGTTGTACATTTCCCGTTATTTTAAATAATGTGATTGTCATCTTTGCTTTTTCTCCCTCCTTTGTTATAGGGAGAAAATTGAATTTTAGTCATGACAACAAAGGCCTATTTCATTATATAATCATTACACTCTCCAGGGATGGGTTTATAGCAAGCTCAAACACACAGGGAAGCAAAGTATAATGGCCTGACATCAGAGAGTATTGGTGTGTTGAGCCCCATGGGATGCGCATGGGAAGGAACATGTTCGCAGTCACAGAAGTCGATCCATCTCGTTTTAGCACGGATGCAATGCGAGCTGGTGGTAAATTTGCATGAGTCAACCATCATTTGGGGAAAGTTTTGAACAAAAATACGGGTCTTCAGCAAGGTGCCGTGTTAGGATTTTTTGAGTTTTTTTTTCCTTTAATTCTTTCAGGTTCTAGTATTCTTCACTTATTATTCATGAAGTTAGAGAAGAATGGTGCTGAAGCTGCTAAAGTAGCACAATCATATTCATGGATTTTTGTTCTTGTCATTTCGGATTGTGAGTGGGAGGCTATTTGCATTCCCGCATGAAATTCCACAGAATATATAAAAATATAAATAAAAGGTAATCACTAAACTGTTATTGACAATGGTTACAGTGCTTAAAGAGAAATATGTTCTTCTAACTGTTTCTTAGATTATAAGGATTACTCAAAATTGCAGCTATTCACTGACTATACCATGAATATTTTATTGAAGTAAGAGACAGTGAATATTGTGGTCAGGTGGGAACCTTGTCTGAGTGATATGGTCTACAAGTAGCATTCAAATGCATGAACTCTGCCTTTTGTACAGGTTTTCTACTAACTGTGGAAAGTGTGCATGCACGTGGGAGTTTTTTACTTATTATCAAATTTTTGAAGGAGGTGATACTAACTGCTCGATCAAGCCACCTCCTTAAAGGAGAGCTGGATGAAGGACTCACGTGACTAATACGATTTAAACGTATTTAAGTTAGTCTCTCACCGAGTCCTGAGCGTGCTTCCACTTTGTCACAGGTGACAGTCACTGCACACTGACAGCTGGTGAAATGTGGCTGTGATATTGATACAGGATGGATAAGCACTAGCAGAGAAAGGAGGCTTATCGTTCTAATATGGTTGCAAAGACAGAAAAGGTACAGCTTAGTCCTGTGTGAAAACCAGTAAGTTGTTTTAATTGTGCCCAAGATTTGTCCAGTTACCCCCAGTTTTCCCCCACTTCATGTTTAATTTGTAAAACCAAAAAATAAAGCACATTTGAAGTGCCCTGCCTGGTTTGTAGCCTTGAAACGCCTCGTATGTATCCCTGATGTTAAACCATCGGTAATCTTTGGAATAGCACTGACATGGGTGTCATGGTAGTTTTTAGGGAACACGGACAGCAGCCCAGAGCTCATATAATTGATCCTGGTTTGATTAGAACTGAACACAGAAAGGTTTGTAATGCGTTAGAACTGAACATGCAAAAGGTTTGTAACGCGTTTTCTAGTAACTCTGATTTGATTTTTTTTGGTAGCAAAACTAAAACCAAGATGTGCTTTTGTTCCCAGCTCTTGCCCAAACTCTTACAATAAAACTCGGTTTCCCACTTTTTTCTCACACCTCTCAGGAGAACCTTCTCTGCCCCACCCATTTTCCTTTCTTTCTTTTTTTTAATGACGTGATCTTGTGATTTATAGACATAATTTCTTTCCAGAAACACCATTTTTCAAACCCTTATCATTGTTTCTATCTGAAAAGCTTGCCTTTGAACAACCTGGGGCCGCTCCCTGTGCTCTGTCCCTGGGATACCATCTTTCTTTGCTCAGCTCAGTATTTTCCAATAGTATTGGCACTATTTTCCAATGACTTCAAAGGCCGGCCATTGACTCCTGTCCCTGCCAACCCAGAGGAAGGCCGTTTGAAGCATCTCTGCTGCTCTCTGGTACAGCACAAACAGGACGCTGCCACATTGTCATTTTCGTTTATGTTGTGCTACCACAGAAGAAAGGAAGCCAAATTCCTCACTGTAAATGTAATGTAAATACTACATTGGACACTGCAGTGAAGCTTTGAAATGCTAATAAGGCAGCCAGCTGATGAAGAGTGCTGGTTTTGTTTTGGTGGTGACTCAGGCAACAAGTCCTGGCAGAAAGAAAGCAGCCACCAGTGGCCTGCCGGTTCCTGCCTGCCAGTTCCTGAGCAGTAAAGGCATGTGCCAGGTTTTCTGACTACCATTTTGGGATCGGTTTAACCGGTGTTTTAGAAGGGAGGAAGCTACTCAGGCTTGTGTGGAGGGTGGGTGTTTCAGAAAGCAGTGGCGGAGCTCACTCATGGCGGCCAGCTGCCCTGTCAGCCCACGGCAGCCGGGTGCGGAATGGCCAGTGTAGGCCCTGTCATGGAGGCACAGAATCTTCCTGGTTGGAAGGGACCTTTGAGATCATCGAGTCCAACCATACACCAAAAAAAAACCAAAACCACCCTACAATCTCGGGCACTAGAGCATGCCCTGAAGTGCCACGTCTACACGTTTCTTAAATACCTCCAGGGATGGCAACTCCACCACCTCCCTGGGCAGGCTGTTCCAGTGCCTGACCGCTCTCTCTGTAAAGTCATTCTTCCTAATATCTAATCTAAACTTCGCCTGCCCCAACTTCAGACCATTTACCTCCTACCAATGTGGGGGAAAGAAGGAGGCTGTAGAGGGATGGTTTTCCACCTCGGGCTGAAGGGACGCATGATCTCCTGGCGAAGGGACGTGTGGTCTCGTGGTGAGGAGGAGCGGGAGTGAACGGGAGTAGTGCTGGCCCACCGAGAGGGCCAGGGTGAAGGAAGGGGCATCTCTCGCAGCAGCAACTTCAGGTGGGAGGAGAGATCCTGGCGATGACTGTCCCTCTGCCTTCTCTTTCACCACCTTTTCTTGGGGAAGGGACTTTTTTTTTCCTGGCCTTTTGTTCTCTGATGACTCCTTCATGCCGGCCTTTCATTTTAATGATAGCATAGCTGTGAAACCGAGTCACATCAAGGCCTGGAGGTTTCCATCTGTAATGAAATGTAAAAAAACCTGGCAGGGTCTGACACGTTTCAGTCTCCTGAGAGAGAGACTTGGGAACTGAGCCCTGGGAATCAAGTGTTCAGACCAACCATCCTTTCCAAAGCAGTAAATTGTTTTGATTAGTCTTTTTTTTTTTTTTTTCCCTTAATTTCACATAGAAATTGGGAAGATTGACCAAGATATATATAAATACAACACCCCAGGATTCACTGGCTGCCTATCAAGAGTACAGTTCAACCAGATTGCTCCACTGAAAGCAGCTCTGAGACCAACCAACTCCTCCTCTCACGTCCACATCCAAGGAGAACTGGTGGAATCCAACTGCGGAGCTTCTCCACTCACCATCCCACCAATGTCGGCAGCTACTGACCCATGGCACTTAGACTCAGGTAAGCTGGGGTGCATGCCTTGTTAGCTTGGCCAGGAGCTTAGAGAAGAATTATGCCCACCCTCCTCTGTAAGAAAAAACAAACCGGAGTGGACGTGATTGATAGATGACTGTAGGACTGTAATCATGGTAGGAAATGCAAAGCTGGAATGACAGAGATTTGCCACCACTTCTAAATGCAGTTGCATGATATTTTCTTTGCCTCTTTTTTTAATATTCTGCTTTATTTTTCTTTTCCATAAGGCTTACACTGTTTGAATATTGAGTTTTGACTTAGCTGCTGTGATAGCATTTTCTCTGTGGTATTAGGTACGTAGTCAGCAAAAGGTTGCAAATACAAATAAATAAGGTACAGTAGCATTTCTTATGCTGTATTCCTAATAAGTGAATATATTGGAGTCAGCTTCATACAAAAAAGGTAAGTCTAATTTTAGCCTTACATATATTTATATGAAATGCTGAATTGTTTTCTGAGATGTCTGCTTTCCTTAGGCCATGTTTAATGGGAAATCCCATTAGTCATGATGGCATTCATCTCATGCTGAAAATGCTGGAAAGCCAAAACAATTTGCTGATCCCAGCAATCCCATCCTGCTTTGTGACTGACAGTCTCTGAGAGTATACGTTGTGCCTAACTTTAGAGGTGGTGTTTTGTCTCTTGCTTCTTGAGTGTCAGGTGAATACTTCTAAAAAAAAAGTCTCTTCCCTTCAGGTTTATAGGGTCAGGTGTACGTTGGCCCCTCTCTTGTATTTTGTCCTCATTCTGATTTCACTTGTAATGGTGTAAATTAGAACCTGTCATGGCAAAGCCAATGGGTTTACAGTAGTATAAAATGCTAGAGGAAAAACCACATCCATAATGATTTTGATACCGATTAGTCTTTGCCAGATGTGTTTGGGGATGCATCCATCTGCCAGTTTTTATATGAGAGACAAGGTATATATGTCTTTCTTAGAAGTATGTGCCAAGGTCATACCTTTGGGTTTGGGATTTTTTATTTTCTTGCAATGTCAAAGAACTCCTGGCAGCATTTCCTTTCAGCTCTTCTTCAGTAGAGAAATAGAACAGATGTTTGTAAGGAGAGGTAGCTATTTCAGGGCTGAGGGTCCCAAACATTGATACAAGCAGTATCATGCTCTAAAACCTGTCATTCCCTCCTTGCTGCCCTGACATTGTAAGATTTCGGTATGTCTCTGCTGTTTATAACATGCCATCTCCTATTTGAATTTTTTCATCACAAATGAGTAGTCCCTTTCTTCTCTGAAATTAATAGGTCAGTTTGTACCTGAAAGTTATCTTCCGTGCTCCATTTTCTATAAAAGCACATTTCCTGAAGGATACCTCACTGGCTCATGTCTTTAAAACGTGTGCCATAAATTTCTTGAGGATGCACTGCTGCTGTGAATCTTGTGCAGGGTTTTGGTTGTTAATTTTGGTTGGTTTGTTTTTTCTACACTTAATTTGACTGCAAGCTAGTAAAAGAATATGTCAGATTTACTCAAAATGTATGAACTGTTTCTAATAGCTCCTGGTGTTAAAAGAAGGAGGTCCTGTTTGTCCTTGCCACGTGCTACTGTGCTTGTCCTTGTGTTGGCTCAGTTTCTTCTTGAAAACTTTTGATGAGTTTATTCAACTCTGTTGACCTGACAGATTACAAATTTGTACATTTTCTTCTGGATTAATTGTAGTACTCGGTCATGGAGCCAGCATGAAGGATATCAGGTAACATACAGCATGCAATTAGGCTGAGTCAAGCTGTCTGTTAACTTCCGCCCAGTAAAAACAATCTCATTGCCATAGCCAAGACACGACTTGACTGTTTCAGGTCATAGGCAGACAGAGAGCAAGGGACTCACCTTCATTTTTGGTGATGATAAACTTTAGTAGGACTGACAGGTAGAAACCCCTCCTCTTGTCGTCTCCAGTGCTCCACAGCAGTAGAGGAAAAAGATCATATTGCTTTAAAGACTTCTAGTGAGGAACTGCTGTACGCTGAAGGGAGCAACAATGTCAGGTGAGGTACGGTAGAAAGAAATTTTACAGCAAGGGACTGATGCTTCACAGGGCAGGAGTGAAAGGACATTCAGGTGTGGGTGGACAATTCCTGACTTTCACTCTGGGTGACATTTCCATGATACAAAGAGGAGGTATCACAGCAACTCATTTATCAGTATCAGGTAAAAACAACTCAGTCTTTGTAAAAGTATCTCTGGTGGTCTGACACAGCTAGCTCTGTTTCAGGAAAAACGTATACTGTAGACTGCGTAACCATCTGCACACAGATGATCTTGACGACTCTGGCTGACTGGTAAATAAGAACGTTTGGGTTTAGTGTCACTTTACATTAGTAAGGATAGAGGATAGAGTTATGGTACTCTCGGTGTGAATTTCACTAAACCCGCTGAAGGGGTGAAGACAAAAAGCTCCTTTGAAATTCACAGAAACACTTGTAGTGGTGCTAAAGCACTACTGGCACAAAGAAATGGTTGCGAAGAACATGACTGTGAAAGCAGCAGTTACTATGTACAGGGTTTCTCATTTCAAACATGTTTTTATCTGTAATTTTTATTGTTATGTCACCTATTTCATTTTAAATATATCTTAACAAAAACATGAGAGCTGAGGAGGACTGGTTTATAGAAAAAAGAAAAAATAAGGAAAAATGTTGTGGAAAGTATGGTATGCTTTACATCTCATTCAGTGACATCCTCTGCACTCATCCTGATTCATAGTTTGAGTTAAGTGTAGATTTGTAGCTTTGCTTCTCAAATACTGTGGAATTGAATGTTGAGGATTGCTATAGGAGGATGTTGAGGAGGATGATTGAATGTTGAGGAATGCTATAGGAGGGGATCAAAGGTAAGTGTCTAAATAGGGCAGATACACCAGACAGCAAATGTAATGATCCTTTCACCTCTAAACTGCAGTGCTAGATCAGACCTCATGGATAATTACTAGATGTTAAGCAGGTTCTGCCTGAGAGGTGACCTACATGAAATGTTTACCTTAAACTCTTCTATGTAGTTACTGCATAGACGCCTCCTGCTAGCAGCAAGACATTCTGGATGCCCTAACAGAGAGAAACATCATAAAGACACACATCAGTCACTTGCAGTTGACCCTTAGAGACAAGTTCAGGGATTTATCAATAAGAAACCTTGCTGATTTGTTCCCCAGACAACGGGCCATACAGCTTCTTGATTCATTGTCTTGCACTTTCTCTTAGCCTTGAATTCACTTATGTTTCACATTTACAATGTTAGTTCATTTTCAATTTCTTTGTCATTGTAAAAATGCCACTTCCCTTCCTACCCCTGGCTGGCATTTTGCCACGCTACTGGGACATTATCTTAAACCATTATCTTGTTCAGCTTGTGAATATTCTTACAATGCGTTGTCTTTTCCTGTTGCTATGGCAATCCTTTCTTGGTGGTAATGAAGCACAGGAATTACAAAAGTCATTCTTTTCTAGAAAGTTACTTTCTGGTGATTTAAAATAAAAAAAATCAATAATCAAACCCATGCAGATCATCAATATAGTTCCCTTCCTGTGCTTTCCTCCCATCTGTATTACCTCAGTTCATGTCAGACAATACAATTTGACTTGGTTACATCAAAAGGAGCATGGTAAGGAGGCAAAAAAGAGCCTGCTCAGTGACCGTTTTAAAATGACATGTCCTACCTTTACATGTTGTCTAAGCCCAGTGATTTACCTGTCTGGCATACATTTCAAAACAAAAGTTATAATTGCATGCCTTCAACTATATTAGCATGCATTTTGATATCTATTACTGTAGCATATGTAAAAAAAAAGCTGATCACCAAGGGTTTTTTTAATTTCTCGGTTCAAATAGGCTGAGGTATGTCACTGATAACTGACGCCTTGCTTATTGTAGCAAACAAAAGCCCAAACAGCTGATTATTTTTGTAGTAAATAAACTCCCACACCTAAAATGCCTTGTACTTAAAACCAGAAGATGCATATTATTGGGGTAAGGTTGTTCAGCTTGTGGGTGTTTTTACCTAAGATAAAGGTTCTGCAGTTTACTAATGAAGTTTCACCTCCAGACTTTTCTTATTTATGTAAAAAGGATAATGTACGTACCTCTCCGTTTTAGGGAAAATGTGCTCCAGCTTGCCAAACTACCTGATCTTGATCTAGTAAAAGCAAGAGATACCAGAAGAGGCAAGGTACATGCAACAGTTGACAAAACCATGCTTTAGCACCTCTGAGCTGCCGTGGCACGTTGCAGCTGCAAGATGCATTTATTCTGAATATGAACAGAATGACATCTAGAGTATTTAACGCAGGATTTAGTTAAACCCATATTAGTTTCAACATATTAAGAATTAAATGGACCAGGATTAAATGCTACGTCTGCAGTGTTCTTCCAAGTGGTGTGACTTTTTTCTGACTGTACGTATTTAAACCCTAAAAGCTCTTCATTTTTGTAGAATGTGAAAGGCCTTGCCTTTTAAGAATCAACAGCTTACTTTGAAACCTATATTGAGCACATTTGGCAAAAACATTGTATGAAGACACGCATCACTGTCATCAAGATTAAAATGGCTGCCTGCTGGATTAACTCCCTTTCTGTTACAAATTCATCCTTTCACAAGTGATGGCAGGAGAGGAGAGTTGGAGGGCTGAATACTGGCCATATAATCCATGCTCACCTTATTGGCCAACTAATTATCTTTGTCAAGCAGATAGCAGTTGATTTCTAGACTAAGAGAAAGTGTCACTCGTGTATTATTGGTGACAGTGCTGAAAGTCACCTTCCGGATTCAGATGCCACCTCTGATGCTATCTCAGAGGGCAGAGTGGCAGCATCTGAGGAGAAGCTGTGTCAGGCGTGCGCTGGCATGGATGTGGCTACTGGGACTGGAAATAGCTCTTGCCATTGTCAAGGGCTTGTTATAAATGACACAGTGAGAAGGAAGGATCAAAGGCATTACTTGCTGGAGGGCAGAGATTCAGCCCTCAAAATGGCTTTAGGTTACAAACACATGAACCAAAGGGTCTTCTGACCACAGACATTGAATGAGTCTTGTAGGCATCAGTGAATCCAACAGCAGGGGGCTTAAAGTCAATGGTAGTGTGTGACACAGCACACTCTCCTCTAAGGGACCACAGGGAAGCAGGGTCACTTCTCCAGGCTCCCTGCAAGGGGAAAGCGAGTCTGGGCAGGAGGGATGGAAGAGGTGCACCGCCTTTGTTCATGGTGCAGCCTTACACACCTAAATGGATCTCCTGGGTGCTAGCAAAATTAGAAACGGATGTGAAGGCTGTTGCTACAACAAAATGACACTCCTCCTTTTTCAAGCATAGCAAACAGGATCAGCTACCTGTACTGCAGTCAGGGAATGATGCCAGATTCTCTCCTTGAAGTTACCCATCACTTGAGGTGCTTGGTTTTTTTTTAATTAAGATAGCTTATAAACATTGGGAGGCTCTTTGTTTGACAGTAAGATACTTTAATATTTATACTTCTTGTACAAGAACCGGAAGATGCACTTGCAACATGCCCCATGGTCCAATAGATTCTTTCACTGCCAGATTTTGGTGCATTTCTGTGATCAAGTTTCCTCTGCGGAGAGTGACCACCATTCATCCCTAATTCTCCCAATATAAATGTTGTCTCAGAAGTCCATGGCCTTGACCTGAGTTGTTTTCAAACAAGAAGGTGGCATTTTTTTCAGATGGGGATTAAGTCTAGCAGAAAGTCATAGCTCAGTTTCTAAGCTCCAAGTGTTTCTTGCAGGCAGGAAGGTAAATGGTAAACATTGAGATGCAACAGTTTCTATTTTTTTCCTCCCCATTGAGCTGCTAACTAGGAAGAGCATCTGTCTGAAATTTGGCACAATCAGTGCTTCGTCCTTAAAGGGCTTAATTATGGTGCTTGAATTACTGTAAATCTCTCTATTGATTTGGAATAAAAATGCCTCCCTCAGTGTCATCTAGTTCCTTCACACAATTATGCATAGCTTTCCCTTATCTTTAAGAATATATAATTTCAGTGTGAAATTTCTGACACTCTGTCTAGTATATCAGACAGCTGACAGACTGCCAAGCTTGTAAATTCTTCTGGCATTCATTGAGAGACTGGCATTGTAGCTATTTCATGAGCAATGATTTGAATGTTAATGCTGCTACCTAACATCAAGACAAGAAGGTAGTAATATTAAAAAGAGAGTGTTTTCCATCCTCTGCAAAAACTCTATTTTTTCCATGGTTACTAACTTTAACTAGGAACATAGGGGTGGCATAAATAAGGAAAAAAATGGAGTAGATAAGGAAGCATTTAAATGCCTGAGCACTTCATGTAACTGCCTTCTTTTTCCTTTCCTTAGGCTGAAAAGCACCTCACTTCATGTGCAAGAGGTTATTCAAGATTACAGTCAGGTCACTACAGCTATGAAAGTTTATATTAGATTTAAACTCTCCAGTCTCACCCATTCCCCATCCCTGATCCAAACCTTTCTTTTTTCATAAGTGGGTGAATGTTAAAAGTGCAGAACCCGATCTTCTTGTTCATATTCTAGCTGTGAGAAGCCCTTTCTTCAGTGACCTCAAGAAATAGAGTCCGTCTTTTTTTTTTTCTTTTTTGTAGCTGTCATAAGTTTAAAGGATTGTTTGGTATTCATTTTCGTTGGGTTGGATTTTTTATTTTTGGTTTTTTGTTTCTTTCAAGTATTCCCTGTGGGTCCATTATCAGCGATTAGCTATATACAGCTAGGCTTTGATCAGCACTTAACTCCACTGTTCCTTTGAGAGCACTGGAGCATTTCATATTCTACATTAATTATAAAAGGAAGTATTTGTTTCTCTTCCTTAACAGGTGAAATGTAAGCACGGCTCATAAAATTTTCATGAAAATGATAGCTTAGGCCAGCATGACTAATACAGGAGCAATTCTTGTCTGGAGTCATAATGAGACCCAGTGTCAGACAGACCTTAGGACCAGGAATTAAAAGACAGATGAGTTTAGGTCTTTGATGGATGGGGATGCTCTAATGTGCTGCAAATCAACTGGAAATTTGGCAGAGCAAATGTTCAAAATATTGTTTCTGAGACAAAAGTTGCTGAAGTTCAAACTGCAGATAAACAGAGCCCAAAAGTGATCCTAAATGTCTGCTCTCCTTTTAAAAGTAAGGAATAGAAATCTGTAGCATACAAGTACCAGTTACTAAATTTAAAAAGTGGTTTGGTCTTGCCTTCCCACTACTTTGTACAATTACTTGCTTCTGTGCAAAAGAAAGTGTAAAAGTTACTGTTGGGAAATGACCATACAAAGGGGGAAGCAGGGAAGCATCATCTAACCCCTACCGACCGACATTGTGGGAATGTGTTCCCTGTTTTTCGTATTTCATCCAAGATTGATCTGGGGGAGTGTAAGGTGCAAGGATGCATCTCCTAACAAGGCACAAGTTTTTCTGAAGATTGCTTTTTAAGACTGAAAGAAAGAATATTGTACTGCCTTCTTGGAGCAAGCCATTCATAAAACTCATAATTTCCTCCTCTGCTTAAGAGTATGGACAGCGAAGTTCGAGTGCAGAAGGAAATTAAAGGGCTAACAACACAGCTGATTCAGAAACAACTATCTTTACTGATTGGGTTGTCAACTGTGGTGTCTAGCGGTGAGAATTTGCAGTTCGTTGACCGTAGAGTGTTCAGTGAATTTTCCCCCAACACAGCCGTTGTTCATTGTTGTCATTTTCATTGTTCACTCCAAAATTCATGCTTTTATAACAGAAACATCCAACTACTCTTTCTTCTATAGTCCCCACTTTCCCACACTGTCCCAGGCACTGGCATACAGAAGGGCTTTTCAGAGGACAATGTTTCTATTAAGCCATAATTTCAGACATTTTTTTAATTTATACTCATTTCACATTGGAAGCAAAAGAGACGATTGGAGAGCCTTCACACCAAAAACGTGAAAACACAGGTTTTGTGTTCTCCATCATCTCTGCGCATGTCTCTCTCTCTCATCAGAACTCACCGGTAACTGTCAGTAAAAATACTTGAGATTCAGTGAAAAATTCTTAGGGGAGAAAAAACCACAATCCTTCAAAATGTTTTTGATCTAGCAGAACATACCCAACAAAACTTAGTTTAAATAACTGGTCCAAATAGCACTGATGCATTGGAGGACTTTTTGTCATTTTTGAAGGGTTTATTTCTGCTTTGGTTTCCTCCATATCCTTCCAAGCCAAGAAGGTTGCAAAGGATTGAAGAAAGTAGTGGATTTTGATCCAATGTTGCAAATTTCACGTTCCAAATAATTTGCATTATTGGCAACAGAGAAGATGACATTTTTAAAGTGAAAAGCCGTAATTTTTCCTCTAATATGCATGTCTGTTCTGGTAGTTTCAGAATTGCTATGTGGGTGTGCTTTTTCCAATATTCTGCACCAAAAAAATGATTAAGTCTATGACTATGAAGACTTCTATTTCCGTATAGACAGAAAAATGGTTCATATTAGGGATATACTTGTAACCCTCTAACACTAGTAACCCTCTAACACTACAGGTGAGGCATCACTAAAAATTCAGGCAGTAATGTTGGACCCCATATAACATGCTAGAACAAAAATGACCTTTTACAAACAATATGGTTAATAATATCTTTTAAATATTTTGCCGTTGGGTAGGTGTGGGCATTTTTTTTTAACTTGGAAGTGCTTAATATTAAAAATAACTTCAGCTAAATTCTCAGTTCTGTACTTAAGCTGATGTCAGTGGGACTTTTAAGTAAACTCTTAACAGATTTTAAAGTTAAACAGTCCTCCCTCAGAATCTGCTCTCAAATGCCTAGAAAAGCAGTAGTAGGGGTAGTGTTCCTCCTATCTCTGTTCTCAGCTTGGAGAAATAGGAAAAAAACAGATGTATTAAAAAAAAAAAGATAGGAACTTTCAATACAAAATTTGCCCTTTCATCATAAAAAGACACAGCATTTTTAATACTGCTTCAGATTTTTTTCTTCTTTTTCTTAATTGCTGTAGTTTACTTGTCATGGGAGTACTTCACAGAGCCCCACTCAGGAGGAGAGTGGTGGGTGGCACAGGCACAGACAGTGGGATGGAAGAGGAAGGATGACTGGAGTTTACAGGCTGTGATATTCACCTTTGATGGAGGGCTGTGTAATGGAGTGGTTTACTGCTGCTCTGTCATTTCTGTGCATGTGTGTAGAGTTTATCTTGTGATCCAGTCCCTTCAGGAAGTTGAATGCAACTGAATGCAACTGTGACTGCGCATTAGCTTCTACTATCAAGAGTCAAGCAATTAGTTTCTGTACTTACAGTGTGTAATAAGGTGTGCTCTGTAATTTAAAAGCAGTGCAGTGCAGTCTTACCTGACCAGCAAAGTTGACATAATTTGACAAAATGAAGCCAGAAAGCTTGCTTTTGTTTTCCTCTGTGTTATGGTCCTATGGAGAAAAAGATTAGTGAATGGATCTAGTGTCCAATGCTTTCTCAAAATCCTAAGGTGTCAGTGAGTGTTTGCTCTCTTTGCAAGCTTGGTTCTTGGATGCTTGGCTGCAAAATAGAATTAGGAAGAAATGATAGTTCACATCTTTGCTTTCTTTTGTTCTCTCACTGTTCTAATCAATCAATGTCTTGTTTGCTGGGGGTTTTATATACCTTGTGATCACCAGATCCAGTTGTTACGGTTGCTTCTGTATTTCATATTTATGTGAAAACCCAGCTGGTCTTAATAATGGGAGAATTCCTTTCAAAATTGTGGACATCTGTAAAGCTGAAAGGTCACAGGAGCCTTGCAACACATGTTAGTTCGAGGCTGAACAAAGTCGGTTTCCAGTACTTCACAGGTCTCGTCCATTGTTTTAGACCTGTCATCACTCTCACCTTTCCTTTTTTGAAGCAAATCTAAACTGTATCTTCTGCAGAGCAACGAAGATGGCAAAGGTTCTAGAGAGCAAGTCCTATGAGGAGCAGCTAAGGGAACTAGGGTTGTTTAGTTTGGAGAAAAGGAGGCTGAGGGGAGACCTTATCGCTCTCTACAGCTACCTGAAGAAGTTTGCAGCGAGGTGGGTGTCAGTCTCTTTTCCAAAGTAGCAAGTGATAGGACAAGAGGAAATGACCTCTTGTGGGTGCCAGGGGAGATTTAAATTGGATAGTATGAAAATTTTATTAACTGAAAGGGTTATCAAGCATTGGAAGAGGCTGCCCAGGGAAGCGGTTAAGTCACTATCCCTGGAGGTATTTAAAAGACGTGTAAATGTGGCACTTAGGGAGATGGTTTAGTGGGACTTGGCAGTGTTAGGTTTATGGTTGGACTGGACTATCTTAAAGGTCTTTTCCAACCTGAATGATTCTATGATTCTACCATTCCTTTGTAGCATGGTGTATTTTAACTAAGACTTGCCCACTCAGTAAAGAAATTCAGGTAAAAAAAAATTGCTTATATATAACACTCCTGGTAGGGTATGTAAAAATGAGATTTGCCTTTTACTTTGTACTTCTTAGTACTGCTCTCTAGCAGAAAAGTCTTCCCCTCTGGTTTTTGTTTTCCCCTTGCCTTTACTGAATAGCCTTTTGCTCATTTTTCTGCCCATACCCACTTTCTGGACCACTTTTCTACTTCAACCTGGTCATTCTGCATTTCAATTTTCTGAATTTGCAAAAGGCTTTTATGTGAAAACTCTCCCTCTGAAAATGGCAGACGCAAAATCATGCCTACTATAATGAAGCATAATTATCATTCACTGTGTTAAATCAACCACATCTATCATCTTTAACGATAATAATAGCATAATAGCAATTATGGTCTGTTTATCCAGTCCCATCTCCACTTTCCATTCAGTGAGTGCTGCTGTGTTGCAGCTGGCTGTTGCAATGACCATGTTGAGTGTGCCAGATGACAGCAGATCTCCTACTGCATTTTTGTGGTCATCTAAACTTTCAAATGACATTAAAGTGATGGCCAAAACATGGATTTTGCCTGCAGTGAGTCTTTAATCATCCTTTTAGGTCCTTTAACCCCATTTATCCTGAGACTATAACAGAAAGTTGAAAAGGGCAAAACATAAATTTAGATTCTGTAGATTTGCTCTGTGGTTATTGAAACTATGGCCTCATACGCAGCAGCCCATGAAAGAAAGAGACAGCAAAGTATGCTGTGCCCTTTCATGCAAGTTAGCGTCAGGAGGATGGTGTTTGAAGCAAGCCTGCTGTGGGAAGACAGGGTGCAAAGAACAGCATTGCCCAGCTTGGATTCTGGAAGAGAACCAGATGAAGTGATGTTCCTACACCACAGATGAGCTTAGCGTTTGCTGGTACAGTTCAATCCGTCCCTACGCTAGCTGTAGGTTTTAGGAAAATGTCTTTGGTGTGTCCTGACAGCAAACTGATGGCTCTCTGCCACAGCTGCGTGAGCAGAGGATTTCAGGGAACTGAGAGCATGTCTCTTGGGCCAATATGTAACTGTTTTCCAGGATAGATTAAAAAGCTCTTTGCCCTGTTCTTCATGTTTTGTTTCACACAAATGAGACCCTGGCTGCTCAGAGAAACCTAGGGAAGATTCAGAAAAATCTCGTAAGGTAAGGGAACCTTACCAGTACAGTCCCCAAACCAGATGGGAATTAGCTGTTCAAAAGCAATCTTTGTAGACCAGGTAATAAAGGAAAACTGAATAGCCCTATTCATGGCCTCAGCTAACAATTAGGTAGCACAGTTATCTATACCAGAACTCCTGCAGTATCCTCCCAACACCCACCTTACATTATATTCACAACCCACTTGCTGTCCACATGGGCTTTACAGGGTAACTACATAGAGTAACTGCAGCTCTGTGGCACCTATTTGCTGTGGGCAAGTCATGATTTGAAGCTGTTGAGGTACAAGTATCAGGCAGTGCAAAAGGGCTTGCTGAGACATGTAGTTAGAATTAATGCCAGAGTGATAATGGAAGAATCTGAACAGAAAAGAGGTGTTCTCAGCTGTGACGGAGAAATGAAGGCACACACTTGTCCATTAACAACTCACCCTATACTTCATCTGCATATTATAGCCATGCAAGCTAGTTATTGTACCACTGGGATTTAGATTCCCATGAAACATAAGAGTCACTAGTAAAAATATTAATTTTATCTGACCAGTCATTTTAAAACATTTTAGGAGTTACTCTTTACAATCTGTGAACAGCACTCTGTAGTCTTCTGTGCTTTTACCAGAGCATCAGTATTATTGTTGCCCCTTTATCAGCCTGCTCTAACGTGTTCTTTACTCATTTAGTTCCTGAATTTCACCAGTGATGGAAGAGAGAATCTTGTTTTCTTGACAAAGTTGCTTAATGTTGCCAAGGAATGTGACTGTAGTAAGGTCAGAGACGAGTCACCACGTGTTTGAATGACATACCTGCTGTCTGAAATAGCGACGCTTGGTGCCCATTGGTGACAGTACGCTGTTGTTAAGCTCACCTTGGAGGGTCAAGGAGTGCGCCCTCATACATTCCCTTCTGCCTCATTGCTGTGGCAGGAGTTACCCTTTTGCAGTTCTTAAATCCCTGGTCTGTAGCTGTTTCTGATCATTTGAGAAGCTACTGCTGTCCAGAAGAATTTCAAGGAAGCTTCCACCTAAAAAAGAAGATAGTAATGCATCAATGTAGTAATGCATCCAGTAAAAATCTGGTATAGACACTTCTGCAGCACAAGGTATTCTGTAACGCCACATTTGGCTGAGATTTTAGGAAGAATTTTTCAGACCAGAAAAACCCTCATAATACAAAAGCAGGTCTCCTGCTGACACAAGAGTAACAGAACAAGGATTCATGAGTTATGGCAATAATATCTGCCAACACTGCTGTAGGTGCTTTAAAAAAAGATTCACGAGCGTCTAAGTGCCTTTTTTAACTCCAGCACTCCTGGTTCTCCAGCAGTTGCAGCAAAGCACAACTTATGCTATGTACAATCCAATCTGATGGTGAACTTTTGAAATAGCTTGTCCCCTGACACGTTCCAGTTTCCTCTTTATCAGAGATAAGTGTCTCAGAGTGAGTCACATCTGCTTGTTGATCCAATGGACAACTCTTCCTGAGTGTGTATGATGACTAGATGCAATGGAAAGCAGCCTTGACAGAGGCATCAGAGCCAACCCTAGAGGCAGCTTTCAGACATGATGAAGGATGTAGCTTCACATCACGTTTCATGTTCTTGATTATCCTGCAGTGTACTTTGGACATCATAAGCCGTGGTCTTCCATATCTGCCAGGAATCCTTTGTACCATAGCCGTTGTGATGTGGCAGCTTGGGCGGGATCATGCTGCCATGAACAGCCTTCCTCTTCCTTCATGCTTCACTAGTGCTGTGGTCCTTAAACGACATTTTAAATATCCTATTCAGCTGCAAGGGAAAGGGGAACTGTGACCATTGCTGGTTTTAAGATTCCTTGTGTTGGGGACACAGGAGAGCAACTCCAAACCATGTGGCAAGTGGTAGGACTTGTTAACTGCCTGTGGTGCTGCTCCTGTTGTGAGGGGCCTCCTTTTGGGTTAGGATGGCAGAGAGCAATTTCCTTGCAATTTGGCAAATTATTGCTTTTCTACATAGTGTTATTTGATTTTAGGATTTTCCTTGAGGTGTAGGGAGAGCAGGTTTAAAGTTAGGGCTTATTTTCCCACTGCCAGCCCTTCCCTTTCAGCACTGCAAGGATAATATTATGGACCTCATGCCAAAGTGTCTCTGAAGGAAACATTCATGGTCCTGCACAGTAAGGTTCTTCTTTGGAAGGTTCTTCCCCTGATAGGGCATCAGGTATTTATTTATCTTTTACATTTTTTAGCCTGGTTTGTTTCACAGAGGTGCAGAAATGCTGTTTTCAGAAGCCAGAGCACCAACAAAATGTCAAAGGCGCAGGCGCTGCTGGCAAAACCTGCTGGCCAGGCCCCTTCCACTGAACCCTGAGAAACGCTCTCCTGTTTGTCCCAGAGGCGACCAGCCAAAAACTAGCTGCTCAACACACAGCTGGTTTGACTCTACCTCGGAGTAGGCACACAGAAGCCCCAAGCCTCTTTTCAGGCCACGTGGCGAGCTCAAGCCATTCATTCTTTTGTGCAGCTGCTTTGTGATACAAAAGGAACTTTATTTTACTCCATGCTAACAGAAAGCCCGTTGAATTCAGTTTGAGTGTAGTGAATACATCACTGGCCTGTAAAGGCAACTGATTACTTTAATACAGTATCACCTAGTACATCAAGCAAGGACAGTACAGCTGGGTTTTAAATACTGACCTAAGAGGTAATCAATATCTTTAATTATTTTAACTCCAGTTAAATACTTCTAACAACATTTCCTCTATTTCAAAATCAATGTCATAGTCCAGTGGCAAAGAAGGGAATGATTCCAACCACTCACCTAGTTCCTTGGACTTGGTTAGTCTCTGCAGTGTCTAGATGCTATGTCTGACTATAAAGAAAATGTTGATGGTGGGTTTAATTGGCGAGATTGCCTTTGGAAAGCCTCTGTGATGTTTTTTTGAGGTTAAAACCAAGACCACTATTCAAATTCTACTTTAAACCTGTAGTGATTCCTTCATCCAGCCCCGACACAAGGAGTCTCCTTTTTAGGTTGCTGGCAGGGGAGCGCTGGTACATCTGACTGTGTTTCCTCTTCTCACCTGTTTGCTGGAGGCTCTCCTCTCCCATGGGCTCTCCTGCCTGCCGTTCCTCAGCTCCTCCAACTCACAGACTGGCGTCTTAGCTCTAAAGGACTCGCAGCAGCAGCTAAGCTGCCACATTGAGCTTTCTCCCAGAGTAGCGAAGCACGTGCTCCTTTGGGTAACTGCTCTACGGCTCTGACCATCGGAAAATGCAGCCCCTCACTTGGGCTGTGCAGCGGCAAAAGGCATGGCAGTTTTTCTTTCAAAGAGCTTGCAGTTTTACCCAATTGCAGTCACTAAATCCTAGAAACTGAAGCCTTTTAAAGGATAGCAGAGGCAAAGGCAAAAATCTCCATAATAATATGTGCGACCGCAGACCTTTGAAAGAAGGGGTTTTGTTTGGTTTTGTGCTAAAGAAACTTACTGAATTTATGTTAGTAGGGTATCAAAATGACCTCCTGTATTAAGAGCTATGCTTACCAAGGGTAACCTCCTTTATTTTATTTTTATTTTTGTTAAGAGCAGGAAGCAAGATCTGAGGGATTAGATAATAGTGAAAGATTTTTTTTCTTTTCCTCTTCTTCAGATAGATCTAGGGATCACAGATTTCTTTAAATGGTATCTGAGGATGTTGGATGTTATTTCTGAACTACTATGTGAAGTTTCATTGCTATTTCAACATGAATCTTTAATTCCTTATTTACAGCCAGTGCTGATTTCCCGTACAATGGCCAAGCTATAGGAGATGGAGTTAACAGAAACTCTGCCATTATTGGAGGTAGGAAAAATGTATACTTTTTTAAGATACTTTGCAGTATGACAGTTATGGCTGAATTGAAGTTGGTAACATATTCAGGCTATTTGCTAAGAGCTGACTATGTGGGAAAACTACTCCTGAACAAAGTTAAATAGAAATTTGTGTAAGTCCATTCAGGCAAATGTACTACTGACATGGTTTGTTCTCACTTAGTTTGTCCCCTCAGATTCAGTTTAAACCAAATATAAATACTGATATCCATAGTCCACATATTAAACATCCACGTGGAGAGCTGCTTTGCAGTAGTTACTTATGTTAACAGAGCAATTCATTTATATGAAGTGGCAAGGACACTTCCTGTTACAGAAGATTCAACATGAATCTGTCAAACGCTATTTGCTCTTGACAAAAATCCCTTGTGATCCTGCCTTGTATTTTAGGGCCAAAGTTCTGCTATAACTTATGTGCCAGAGAGTCCCACTGAGTGTGATAGGTGATGTTAAGTAATACCAGGACTGGAACTTTGAATTAGCATTCAGTTGAATACATTCTGGCCAGCTGCCTCCAGAAGTAAGGATCCTGATTGATTTTATGCACACATGCAATTTTCTCTGCCCTGTCCCATAGTATGGAAGTGTTGCAATGTAACTCTCCTGGGAGAAATTTGCCACTGCATGAAATTCTGAAGCAGTATTAAAAAAATAATTAAAAATTTTCAAATATTTAAAATTTGTAAAATTTATAAAATATAAATATAAATAAAATTTATAAATATCTAAATTTTAATTAGATCAGCCTAATAGCTTTCAGTCAATTTTAAATGCATATAAAATGACATACTGGTGGTGGGTTTTGCGATGTGAAGCAACACTGAGTATAGTAGTACATGCAGCCTAATGACGTTTCTTGTTTCTTTCCCTGGCCCCCCAAGGGTTTATGTTTCCATATCCAGTTTAAATTAGCTGCTTTAGTTTTGATTTGCTATATTATTTTTCCTTTTACATTTATGTTTTTATTACTACTTAAAACTTTTCCTTGATACTTTGAAACCTTACAATACTATAAGGACAGCATTGCATTCCTCAGAAAAATTCAGGCCGTACCTGAACAGCCTGGCTGTCCAATGCATCAGTTAACAAAAGTGGCATAACATAATTCTAGCTGATTACAAGATTTTTTTTTTAACCTGAGAATTTCATAATGTCTTCATCCTGGAAGATCCACATGCCTGTAGAGAAGGGCCAGAAAAGTAACAGTGCTGTTTTAGCACATAGTTAACTATGCCTAAGAGGGTAAGGTATATGAGGCTTCTTCCATAACAGGGCTGAACCTCAAATAGACTGTTGCAAGGGGAGCAATTAAGGACAGGTCTGATGATAAAGCAGTTACATTAGTTATGTGGAGCCACTGCCTTCTGGGTGGAGTGAGCCCACAGTGAGCCAAGTCAATTTTCAAGGACATGTAGAGGTGCTGTGATAGATCTATACAACCCTTGACTGGAAAGTATACATCAGTGACTCCATCCACAAAGAAAGAGCTCCCCAGGCTGTGACATGTCACCATTTCGCCTCCATGTTTTGGAAGCGCTCAGCACCCTCTGCCTCACGGGCAGCAAAGCTCACCACTGTGAATAGGTATTAATGTTGAAGTTTACCTATGGGAAATATGCAGACTCCACTCAGTGACATTTTGTATGTAGCGAAAACTATGTGTAAATATTAGACTAGTGGAAACCAAGTAACTATGGTGATGTTTAACAGCCCAGGTAGCTTTGGCTCAGCTCAGAGGAGCTGTGGCATCCTTTCTTTGTGTCAAAATCTGGTGTTCTCACTAGTGGCATCTTTTCTTTCCTCCTCTGCGTAGGCGTCATCGCAGTGGTGATTTTCACCATCCTCTGCACCTTGGTGTTCCTGATCCGCTACATGTTTCGCCACAAGGGAACCTACCACACCAACGAGGCCAAAGGGGCAGAGTCAGCCGAGAGCGCAGACGCTGCCATCATGAACAATGACCCCAACTTCACGGAGACCATCGACGAAAGCAAGAAGGAATGGCTTATCTAAGCCCATGGGGATGGGGCCTGGGGTGGGATACGAGCTGGGCCAGGGTGGGACTGGGATTACTCTTGCAGTGGGGAGAGAACACTCTGCATCAGACGCTTGAGCACACGTACGGTAAAAAGATCAGCACAACTGGAGGAGCAAGTGACACTGAGACTGGAGGAAAAAAAAGAATATCTCAAGCATTTAAGAAAAAATACTTTTTAATATTTATTTACAGCAAATTGCCCCTTCTGTATCCAAACAACTGCAACAAAGAGCAGTTTTGCAGCTTCAGCATTGGTTTAAATTTTCAGTAATACCTGTCTCTTTCTCTGTATGTTTAGAGATGTTCTGGATACCCACAACGAGAAACGGGGCTGGTTTTTTACATTTTTTAAAAGCTGTTTAAAACATGAATAGTTCTGTCCTGAGAACAAGTGGCAGACCTTTATTCCCAGCGTTGTGTTCCTTCATGGCTGGCTGCTTCCCCGGAGGCTGCCCTCAGCCCCACACCTTGACCATATTGCTATTCATTTTGGTGGCATTCAACGAGGGGTTCAGGGCTGGGGATGGGACAGGGGGATGAGGATTAAGCAACTCGTACTCGCCAGTTTTTCAACGTGTCATCAGCCCATGCCAACCCCGGCAGGATCCATCTTCTTGACCCAGGCACTTTGTTGATTTTGTACAATTCTCATCAGCAATGTAAAAATACTGTTATTATGACTATTACTACTACCAGAGAGAATGATCATAGAGCACAGGAAGCTTTGGGGTTTTTTTTTATTACTATTGTTTTGTTGGTCTCTGAGGGAGGATGATGGTGTATGAGTCTGTAGACCTAATCTGTTCCTGTGTCTTTGGCTATGGTACTGGTGACCCAAGGCACATGCCAGTTTAAACTCAGCTCTGCCTGTGGCTTATTGGCATATACTATACTTAGGCATAAGCATTGTAGTAGGGAATTAGAGCCAAACTTTGCTTCTGTTTCTTTTTTATAGGCTGTCACGGAAATGTTAGTACAGCTCTAGTCAATGCTTTTAAACCCACAGACTTCACATAATACTTTTTTCCAACTCTAGCATAGCAATTGATTCTTTAAATCCTTTGTTTCGGTCCCTTTGCAAGGAAAGGCTCTGCTGGCAGTATTCGCACAGGCAGGAAGGTGAGGCAAAGGAGGCTTGGAAATTGCCCAGAGAGCACGCAAGAAACACACAGTGCACAGTGGAGAGTTACTTTTCAATACAGAGATTTACCGGAACGATTTTGCTGTCTTTTTAAGGCATTTTGAAGAATAGCAAGGCCAATGCCAAGTGCAGCATTGCACCCCATGACCCCCCTGGGGTCAGGGAAATTCTAGGTGTCACCTGAGAAGCAGGCAGGCAGCTTGTAGGAAAGGCAAAGGGCAGCCTGAAGACCTAATATCCTTTGATGGCAATAACATAGCTTTAGCTTGCCCTCTGCAGAGGAGCATGGTTCTCCAGTGGTCTGATCTGATAAGAATTTAAGGCTTTAATGGGCGGGTTTTGCAGTGGAACAGAATGAAGAAATGAATGTATTGCAGAACATTTGCTGTGTGCTAAAAGAACAGAAACAATACCAAGAACTTCCCTTTACAAATGCTCATGACAGTCTTAGATTTGCTTTATCTTTAATATTGCTGGGTGTAGTATGCAGACATTTAATCTGTTTTTGTGTACAAGAAAGATTTCTTTTTCACCCAAATCTACAATCTGCTACACTGAGCAGTGCTGGCATTTTTAATTTCTTTATCTTTTTGGTTTTATCTTTCATTATTCTAGTCGATGCTTTAAAATGAAGAAAAAAAAATCATGGAAGGGGAGGAAAATACTGGAGTCATACAGACAAGAAATTTATAAGCACAATTTGTCAGACAGACAAGGCCAGATAGTTTGGGTTTTAAGGACGGTAGCCTAAAGTCCTCGTCTGGATTCTTTGAACATAGGTATCAGAGCAAATCAATATGGATTTGAAATTAGCATACAAAACTGTTGCCAGTTTCAAAAAAAATTACTCTTTCTCAGGTAACATTATGTGGCAGAGGGGTTCAAGTAGGCATAAAAATCACCTCTGTCACTCTTGTGGTCTGCAGCCCTTTGCCTTGCCTCCAGTATTAACCTCTCCCTCTCTTGTGTTTAATTGAGCAGATGAGTCCTTATTTTTATTTAATCATGGGTGTAAGATAAGTCTCCACCCCTTGGAGAGTATCAGCTTGGGATGGATCTAGGCTGCACCATTAACTGCTCAGCAAAATACATAGCAATCACGGATGTCTTTGTAGGTTTGAAAAGGCATTCTCTTTTCTCTATTATTTTATGTTTAATTTGATTTTAATGGTATTTTAGTCCACTCTGAAAAACATCCCTGCCTGCAACTTCAAGTTACCAAGAAAAGTGAATATCACATCATTTACATAGATTGGGATTTGATTCACAGCAAAAAATTACTTACTAATCTGAATTTAACGTCTGAGAGGAGGATCAGGCTCCTGAGAGACTGGAGTCCTCTGCAGCTTCACGTGGGATAGACAGACTTAGCAGCCACAGTGCAAGTTTGCCAAATGCTTCAGCATGGCACTGGAGGGGAAAGAGGGGCTGGGTCTCTGTGCCGGACCGAGTCCTTGGCGAAGCTAGGGACAGTTGTCTGGGTTATGGTAATGAGGCCTGTGATATCTATTTGCTGATTTTCTAAAAGATTACCAGTTAATTTCCCACAACCCTGTAAGCGAGAATTTCTGGAAAGCAACTTTTGAACATTGAGCAAGCAATAGTTGTAAATTAGTGTCTTATATTTGAAAAACAGGTTTTAAATTTCTGAAATCAAGTTGCAAACATCTGTATCTCTCTATTGACTGGTCACCGTGGACTGACTTATGTGAAGTTCATTAGTGCTGTGTTAAAATGTTGAGACTCTTCAATCTTGTCATTATTTTCGTGCTACAGTCACTTTCATAACTCTAGAAACTCTTTTAATTATTAGAATTCTTATTTCTTCTTTAAACATGACATTGTAGACTAGCAACTGGTCTCTATATTTGGTGACTATAGGTGAATTCCTGCCTGTCTGCTTTGTATTTCATTTTTGAGAATGACATATGTTGAATTATAGGCAGTGGCCATTCAGCAGCCTAGCAGTGAAGCAGGAGCAGGCTCAGAGAAGTAGCTTATCTATTTTGTTAGCACTATGTCTGTTCTGAGGATTTCTTCTTCTGCAGGCCTCTTATGGAGCTTGAAACATCATCCATAGTTTACTTCACCCAGTCTTATTTGTGCCAAAAATCCATGTTGTTTGACAGGTATTGTCCATACGCCTGTAGTGGGAAAATCTGTTAGAGTAGATCCTGCTTTTATAAAACTCTGTATTTTCCCCAAAGAATATTAAAATAATCAGTCTTTTATCACCTCTTTTTCAGCTGCTTCACCTATTTGAACTGTGCAGGAAAATGCAGCTTCTTGTGCTGGTTGGGAAACCGAAGTGTCCCAGTTCTGTTTCTAAAAGGCTCATTCCTGATTGCACAGGAATTGATGGCAGAACTGGGCAAGACTAGGGCTCTCAGTGTTAGTGAGGTAACGTAAGCAATATTTCAGATCCTCGTTCACAACGCATGCAGACCACCAGGTAATGAGTTGTCAAGCTCTAAAGAGCCAAAATGGTGGAAAACTGATTTTGATGTCAACCCGGCCTCAGGGGGAATCTGCAATCCAATCTGGCGGTTTTGAATCAAGACTTTCACACACTGTTTATTCCATATTTACTGATAGACAATTCAGATGTATTAAATAGAAATATGTATCTTTAACTGGTACTGGAGCATTTCTGCTTTGTATTTTTCTTGTCTTAAACGTTACCTATACCTTTTATATCTCCTCTAGCAGTTAACACTTCAAAGCTACGGCAGCATTTTAGTATCATGCTCTAGGTAGCATGATGTATGTGAAAGGATGGTCATCATAAATATTTTAGTAAGACTGCCAAAGCAGTGGTGTATGTGTACAAGTTTATTGTAATGACAAGAATTCAGTTTAAGAGTCTAGTAAACAATTACATTTTAATTAAATCAGTGTCCTTTAATGGCAGATGCAGCTAAATTCCAGGGTATCTGTTGAAATGTGAGGCTATCTCAGTTTCACAAGCAATAGCTTTTAGTATGGTTTCTCCCTTGAATGATTTTACATTCCAGCAAGCATGGTCATCCTGAAAGGGTGTCATTTTTGAAAAGCGGAGCCTAAATTCTGCTAATTAGATTTCATTATCCATCCTAGAGAAATCAAACAGAAACCTTGCCTTCTAAAAGCAACAGCATGTAAACTTGAATGAAAGAAGGACAACATGTATGTATGCCTGATATTTTCTGTGAATGTCTTTCCTTTTAACTAAAGTTCTATTAGAAACCAGATTGGTAAATAAAAAAAAAAAAAAGAAAATAAAAAAAGAAAGAAATTCAAAATAGTTTTAATTGCCCTACAGCTATTTCCTCCTGCTTTGTATATTCTGATCATTTGTCTATATTTTTTCCTTCTCTAGTACCAGGAAATCAATTTGGAAAGCACAGAAGTTGGAAAGTCCTCTTAAGAAAAGACCCACAGTACGTGAAAAAAAGGGACTTCAGAACACAGTTATACATCAGAAGAGAGGGTGCTAAAACCAGGGAAGATTTACTAAAGTGCAAGTATGTTCCTCCTACATCAGGCAGCCCTGATTACCTGCTACGGAGGAGAATCTCGGGCAGTGTAAATCTGTACCTATTGAGGTGGGCTGAGGGGCTGAGCGTAGGGTTTTGTTAGAAGTGAAATGACTGCCTTTCTGAGGTTTTTCCCTTTCTGCTCACTTTGCAGAGAGCAGCGAGCAGTCTGCCATCAGTTCTGCTCACGTTTGTTATTGCAGGCTCTGTGGTATCGCCAGCTTCACAGGTCACACACTCCAAATGGCTGAGCGTGGGTTGCTTGCCTGCCTTTCCTGCCGTAGCTCTGTCCTTTCCTTCATGAATGTGAGCCCTTCATTGAAGTCGTCAAGAAAAGCGTATGCCCGGCTCAACAGACTTGTGTCTGTTCCTTTTAATAAACTACCTTATTAGCCTTTAAAAACTTTTTATTATGTGAAGCATTTTATAAAAGGACTATGTTAAGTGCACTTGAATGGGAGAGTGTAAAATCTAGGCAAAGAAGCATCAGTGCAACAACCACGTGAGTCAGAGGGACTGTGCTTCTCCCAACCAGTTGCTCTGTCTATGGTGTGAATTGCCTTAACCACGGACCCAAAGCCCTGGCCCCATCCAAGACCTTAACTTACTTGGTGGAATATAAAAGTGGCAAAGTCCCGTTGTGATGCCTTGTGTCCGTATTTTGACTGTTCATTTGTACTGACCGTTGTGCTCCCTAGAAGGAGAGTCATGCTTTCTACAGGAATATTTTTTTATTTATGTAGGAAAGCTCTAGAACAAAAAGATGGGAGCGAAGGTTCAAGTTTAAAGCCCTTCTGATAGTTTTACACTATGTCATGGAGAAGAGTCTTTGCTTCTTGCTGTCACCATGTGTGTTTCACTGCAGCCAGAAGTGTGTGGGTGTGCAGGTGCACCTCTGAAATGCAAGGCTATTCGGGATGCAGTGTTTACAGCGCTTGGGTAGTTCCTGTCATAATGCGGGTATCTGCTGGAGAAGATACCGAAGTTACTTCAAATCCAGGAGTCTGCAGTGCTAGCAAAATCAGTCTCTCTTTAAATTAAGTGCAGTTCTGGAGATAAACTCAGACTTTGCCCTGGAGTAGTAGGCACATATGGTGCCTCGAATGAGAGTAGACTTGGACCTAGTTAGTGAAAATAATTTATTTAACAATCTGTAACACAGTTCTTTTAATACCCCACTTAACTCTGACTTTCACATATAAGCAGACTTCTTCTTGAAGCACCATGCTCAAAACCCTGATTATGCCAACAACTTAAAAAACGTGAAGAAAAGTGGCCGATTCGTGGCTTCTTTACAAAATAACTTTTTTCTAAAAAGTCATTTCATATAAAAAAGAGAAGTTTGGTATCAAGAGGTTCTTTCACAGAGAAGTGTTTATTTTGACTAGTTTTCTGCTCTCAAAACACCATATGAGAAAAGTTAAGCAACTATTCCATGTGATACAAAGCACAATCAGAACTGCTGTGAAAAGGGGGTAAGGTGTACTCTGCAAATATGCACAGAATCACGTCACAAATTTAGTGCATCCCGTTCCTTTTGTGATGCAGCAGGTTCCACTAATGTCTACTTATGCTCCCCTGCTATTTTTTCCTTAATGGGAAAACATCTGTATTAAACAACAAACAGGCAAAAAGTGTGTAGCCCTTTTTTATTTGCCATAGATTAATGTTCTTGCTTGGCATGAATAGGGCAATAGGGAATAGCAAATGGTTATTTCCTCAGATTTCATAGCATTAATTCTGCTGTCTCCAAGGGTCAGAGATGTGCTAACACCATATTAATTATTAGAACATAGAGGTATTTATACTGATAATATTAAACAACTGGCATTCTGGATTCTAGCAAAGGGCTGCTCTATAAATTCTTATTTATTGAAAACCCACATCAATGCAGGTGAATGACACTTTCTGACTAGTAAGAAAAGGAAATCACTGGAATGACACTGGAGCAGAAACCATTGGAGGGAGTGTTTAGCACACTGAACTACACCAGAAAGAGTTCCTTCTTGCCCTTCAATTACAGGCTTGGGGTAGGTACGGTGCTGTGGCCAGTCATATACCACCATATGTGCTTTGCCTTTTTGGCTGAAATTTTTGAGCTTCTCCCATCTTACTTTTAAAGCATCTTTCACATGCTTTAAAGCTGGCTGTTGCAAGAACACAGCTGAAGATATGACCCTTAAGCAAGCTGCTCTAGGCTGCTGGTGAGCACACAGAATCACAAGTCCCAAGGTCGTCTTCTACCTGCTGGTGTGTCCTTGCTTAGACGACAATTCTCAGATGTGTTGCCACCTGTCCCCGTCTGCTGTCCCCTTTCCCCATCTTACAGAACATCCCAGGTTGGAAGGGACCTTGAAAGGCCTTCTGGTCCAACCTTTCGTGGGAAAGGGAGCCTAGATGAGGTTATCTGCCATCCCATCCAGTCACCTTTTTTTCCCCACTGACTCCCATTTTCAGGGCTGTAGGCTATCAGTGGGCTCTTGTTTAAGACAGACTGAAAGAGTTACTGGAGCAAGTCAACAAACTCTTCAATCAGCCAGAAGAAAAGCGGTAATTTTAGATGACTCATGTCAGGTGGAAGCAGGCTTCATCTGGAAAATTTCCAGCCTAACACCTCTCCAACATTTAGTCGTGGCTTTGGTTAGCAATGGAGCAACTAGCCAAGTCCATGTATTATTTTTTAAACCCATGTGGAGGTATGTAAGATAAATAAATTTGGCTGAATAAAGACAAGGTAGCCATCCCCTATATGCTAATGTTCATTCTCTAAACTGCACATCCTCACGCCTATGGTTCATCTGTCACCGAAGAAGTCTGACCTTGGCACAGTCAATAAATCATTCACAAGCTGGCCCAACCGCCCTGTACTGCTTTGCCTTAAAAATCTCCATTGGGTAAATATTTAAAAATACATCTATGGTTTACCATCATAAAGCACAGTATCAGCAGCTAGTCGTAATGTATTTCTGTTATAAAACCAAGGTCTGTCTGCGGAGTTTTCTTGTGTACCTTGCACTAATAAGACCTTCATCCCTGAAACATAAACTACTGCAACAGGGTGAGGTAGCAAAGAGAAATTCCCTTTGCTGCACACCCCGGAACACCATGTAAAGTCCCTTTTGTCACACAGTTCCTGGTACTGGAGTAAGATCTCTGTACGCATCTGACATCTTTCCAAACCCCTTGCCCACCACCCCAAGGCCAGCATGGAAAGAAACTCCTATCTCTACTTTAGACATGTTCCCTCTCACTGATAAATCCATCACCTTTCGCTCTCATCTTTAAACTCCTTCCCAGCAATACTTGTAGTGGGAGAGCTGTATGCCACTAAATGCCTGTCATCTGTTATATTTGCAGCTGGTTTTTATCTCTTTATAGTACTCAGTGACTGAAAGTGAAAGTTTGGGGTGGGCCATCTGCAGCATTATTTTCTAACTCGTTTGTGTTTGTTCCAAAATTGCAGCACCGTCTGGTAAAGAGTCTGAAAATGAGGCAGCTGCACCTCATTCCATTAGCATACTCCCTTTCTTTTGCTTGGTTCAAATTTTCCCAAGAGACAGCAATACAAAAATAGATGTCTAGCAAAAGCCAGCTTCTATTTTTCTTAGGGCCACAAGATGTCAGAATTAACCCACAGCCATCCCTTTCCTTTGTGCTTTTGAGGCACATATACAAGGCCACTGGTAGCCTCCAAAGAAGGACACCAAAACAGTGACGTTATTAAAGCCTCTAGTGGTTTTAGTCTCTTGGAGTTTTAAAGGTCCATCGCAACAAGGGCAACAAGTCAGCACTTACAGATTTCGGTTATTAGCACATCCAGTTCTCAACACTGGTTATTAAAGAATCTTATTTTCATTGGACCAGCATCTCGGAGACAGAAAAAAAAACGCTTTTGTATTTGGAGTACCTGAGATATTACACTCACCCCATTGCAGCTCCTGCACTGTATCTGATCTTTTGAAGCTCCAACTACTTAAGATTTGGGCTCAGAGACACTTGAATAAAGAAGGCCAAGGCATCCCTTGATTCCCATTAACTCATTGAAGCACAGGGAACTGGCTTTCCACAAATCTGCTTTGTGTGATTGATCTCATTCCTACACCGATAAGGAGGATCTTTTCTTTTGCTCCGCTCTCCAGTGGATTGAGACCCAGTCCTGGTGAACCAAACCATGCGTTGAGCAGCTCGAGACCAGAGAGTTCCTCTGATACATGATTTGGCACAATATTCCTGAAAGGCTTCAGCTCCTCGACAACCCTGCTCCTCCATCTGACTAGTGCTAATTAACAGAAGCCTGTTGAAATGATCTGTACTGACTTAATCCTACACGTGGGTGCCAACCTGAACTAAGAGCGCTTAATTTCGTGGGGATTAAGTAGATCCACCCCCACCCCCCCACCTCTACGGGCTGTGCTCAGTCTGAAGCTTCTTACTGACATATATAAATAGAGATATAGAGATAAATAGATATTTTTATGGAGATGTTTTATAAGTGGCCTTTACTTTGTGCATGGTAATTATTGCCAAACTCTTCTTATTTAGGAGCTACAGAGTGGCTGGTTCTGCAGTCTTTAGAAAGCAACCGGCTGTCTCTGTTGCAAGGGGGACTTGGGGTGCGGGCTTGGATTTTGATTTTTACTATTCAGCTATAATTTGCATGGTTTGGATTTGGGTTTTGTCTTGATGTCTTAGCATTATTTTTTTTTATTTCCTCATCGGTTCCCTGTCAGGGACACATTGGGCTCATGCAGGAACTTATTTCTCAGTCTTTGAGAGATGGATTGAAGCCATCGGTGCCATATAACACTTCAGAAACACCTGCCTTGCACAGTCCATGATGTTGATCAGTGTGAGAGCCTCAAAACACAGTTCCTTTAGCAAGCTATTGGGGCTTTCACAGTTTAGTGAGGTGCTCCTGTATCTCTGGCTTCGCTTGGCAAGATAGCAAGCCAGCAACAGCCGGGCTATGGGTATAGCCTCGTGAGCAGGAAAAGGGGTCAGCGGAGACTAGGACACAAATGAGGATTCAGAAGCAGATTCATAAACATAGCAGTAGCAAGACTGTCAAAATTGCTGCTGAAGTAGGTCATTTTACTTCCTCTTTTCTTTTACTCCTTTTTTCTTTAAATATTCTGTTCGTATGCCACGTCTGAGTAATGCATCTCTACCAGCCAGCCAGCTCTCAATAACCTGGGCTCTTGGTTAGAGGCAGAAATGCAGTTGTGCTTTCCTATTGGTCTTGTTCCTGCTGCTGTGGAGTGGTCCGTAGCCAAGAAAGGACCAGGGCCACTAGCTACCAGGAAGGCAAAGCCAGCCTCTCACCCCGTCCCTCCAAATCAGGTTGAAAGCCAATCCCAGGGTTATGTGCCTACAAAGCTGGCCCAGTTTCCTGGCAGGTGAACCAAGACCTTGTCTGTTTGCAGTTATTCCAGTCCACAGGTTTCTTTCTTGAGCACAATTTTCCCATGGGAAGCATAACCAGGATGTGACAGTTACCCTATTTAAACAAAAATGTGTATATTTAAAAAAAAAAAAAAATCCTAATCTGAAAGTATAGTGTATCTGAGATTCCTCTGTTACAGACATTTAGTCTACAGATTTATGGCTACATTTGCTATGTTATGCTTGAATAAACATATAATTCATTGAAATACACAAGACTGATAAAAGTAATACAATCTCTTTAAGGAGAATAAACTGTTTGTAAATTTATAAAGAGTATAATCTGTTAGGCCTTATTTGAAGTATGTACTGTGGTTTGGTAAAAGTACAACATTAAAAGAGCCTTGCCAGATGAGGACTGGTTGGGTGGTTTTTGTGTGTGTGTGTACAGATGCTTTTGAATATTTGAAATCTTCATTTAACAAAAAAAAAAAGCTCGACAGGCTGGGTGTATGAAAGCCTGAGATGACGTGCAAAGTGCTCTTCAGATTTCTGTGCACAGTGGCTCCAGGGAGGGAACGGGTGAATCTGTTTTTCTGAATAATTTGGATGCAATTTTGTTTGGAAACAAAAGCGGCTGGTAGCGCCACTGACTGGCTGGAGATTTTTAAAAGAGGATTTGATAAAATTAAATAATAGTAAGAATTCAGATTAATGCTGCCACTGCACATCCAACTGGTGTTTATTTAATGGGGGAAAGATCTAAGGAAGCTTTTAGACCCCTCCAGAGCAGGAGCTGGTGTGCTCTTTCTGATAGGAGGCCGCAGTCGCGTGGCTCTTTCCCCACGCATGCCACACGCATCAGTCCTGTTCGGACAGAGTGTGTCCATCCCTGCCCAAGAGACACCACATGCATTTGAATAGTGGCTGGTGTTGCTCATGAGACTGCTCCTTAGGGGAACAGACATCCTAGAGGCTGCTCCTCCCGGCAGGCATCCTCCTGCCTGGCCCCCACACAGACCCCCCAGGAGCTTGGTGCGACATGGTGGACTAAGATTCCTGCTTCTCCTGCCAGCTCTCCCTCTGTGCGCAGCCCCGCTGGTGCCCGTGGGTACCAAAGTCACGCCAGTGCTGCCAGCGGGACAGAAAACCATGTTCCTCTACACATGAAGTGCTGGGTGCTGGCACCGATGCAATGGCCTGCTGCCTCTTCGTGCAAGGATTTTGGGTTTCCTCGTGAAAGGCCTCCGTTGGATCCTTGTTGCAGGCAACTCTTCCTCCCCCGCACCACTTTGTGAGCCCTTCCCTGCAACTCAGCAAGAGAGAAAAAGGTCTGCCTGGGGATTTGAGGGGACAGCCCTCTGGTTTATTGATTGAATCTCAGGAGCTGTCTTCAGCCTTTGAGTGATGTAGCCTAGGGTAGGTCAGACCAGCGTTTTTGTGGTGCCCAACAGCAGATGCCCAGGGATGACAATGACGAGTTAAAGTCCATAGCGCAGTATATTTGTCACCCTTCCTCAGAAGAGCCTCTCGGCTGCCAACTGTGTGCAGCTTAAAGACTTTCTGGGCCAGAGGGGTTTTTATCTGTTTAGTCATCTCTTTCATCCCTACTCGCCATGTGCTTGTGCAGAACAAGCGGCATCTCCTCACAACTCCAGTCATTTCAAAACAGCCAATTGCTGTGCTATTTAATTAAAAAAAAAAAAAAAAAAAAAACCAACCAAAAAAAACCACAAATAGCAACTGAGCAAGAAGGGGAGTTTCTGTCTTTATCCCTGCTTGCTAATGAAACAACCTCAGCATGTCTTAAAGCAGAGATGCAAAAGGAATTTTTCAAATCCAATTTGTGCTCTGCACAGTTCCAATGACATCTCTGCACGTGCCTATAAACACCACTGCGTTTCATAACGACACGCTGAGGAGAAGCCGCACAGTCCCAATACCCAGATAAATCTGTGCGAATTGACTTCTGACTGATACTTCCCGTCATCATTAACAAGATTTGTAGCCTGATCCCATGTCGTATGTGTACTAAAGGATTATTTTTTTATCTGTGACTTCCTCATCTGTCGGTGCCCACGGGCAGTCATGTTTCCTGTATGAGAGATGGGCAGATGCCTGGTTTTTTTTTGTCGGTGACATGGACAGTGGGATAGAGTGCACCCTCAGCAAGTTTGCTGATGACACCAAGCTCGGTGGCGCAGTTGACACGCTGGAGGGAAGGGATGCCATCCAGAGGGACCTAGACAGGCTGGAGAGGTGGGCTCGTGCAAATTGCATGAAGTTCAACCAAGCCAAGTGCAGGGTCCTGCACCTGGGACGTGGCAACCCCAGGCACAAATACAAGTTGGGTGGAGAATGGCTGGAGAGCAGCCCCGAGGAGAAGGACTTGGGAGTGCTTATGGATGAGAAGCTCAACATGAGCAGGCAGTGTGCACTGGCAGCCCAGAGAGCCAACCGTGTCCTGGGCTGCATCAGGAGAAGTGTGGCCAGCAGGTCTCGCGAGGTGATTCTGCCCCTCTACTCTGCGCTCGTGAGACCCCTCCTGGAATACTGTGTCCAGCTTTGGAGTCCTCAACACAGAAAGGACATGGACCTGTTGGAACGGGTCCAGAGGAGGGCCACGAGGATGATCAGAGGGATGGAGCACCTCTCCTATGAAGACAGACTGAGAGAGCTGGGGTTGTTCAGCCTGGAGAAGAGAAGGCTCCGGGGAGACCTTATAACAGCCTATCAATACCTGAAGGGAGCCTACAGAAGAGCTGAAGAGGGACTCTTTGTCAGGAAGAGTGGTGACAGGACAAGGGGCAATGGTTTTAAATTGGAAGAGAAGAGATTTAGATTAGATATAAGGAAGAAATTCTTTACAGTGAGGGTGGTGAGGCACTGGCCCAGGTTGCCCAGGGAAGTTGTGGATGCCCCATCCCTGGAAGTGTTCAAGGCCAGGCTGGATGGGGCTTTAAGCAACCTGCTCTAGTGAGAGGTGTCCCTGCCCATGGCAGGGGGGTTGGAACTAGATGATCTTTAAGGTCCTTTCCAACTCTAGCCATTCTATGATTCTATGATTCTATGATTTTTGGAGCCGATTGCTGTCACCCCCGGTTAGAGGCAGCCCCCGGCGGCACGGCTGCAGGCTGCCTGACCCCACCAGCTTCGATCTGAACAGCAGCAGCTTTGGGGGGAGAGGCGCAGGTCCCCCCCTGCCCTGAAAGCTGCGCAGCGTGAGCTGCCCAGGGGGATCTGCTGGGTGCCGGGAGAGGCAGCGCAGACAGGAGCCGGGAGATTTCCCGGAGGAAGAGCAAGACTTCAGGGATGGCAAAAAGAAAGATTTTTTTTCCTAAGGCCCTGAAAGATGCTTTGTCAAGTTTGCTGCAGCCCAGGAGGGCCTGGAAAGTTGTTGAACGGAGGGCAAGGATGAAAGAAAGGGTCTGGCCTAGGAAGGCAATGCAGGCAAGGGAAAGATCTGCCCTGTCTGTGTTCTGAATCACCCATCAAAGCTGAGAGGTTATTTTCACTGAATTTCACTGAATTTCACTGAATTTTTTAGAGTTGGAAGGGACCATATAGATCATCTAGTCCAACTCCCCTGCTGAAGCAGGATTGCTTAGAGAATGCTACTCAGGACTGCATCCAGGTGGGTCTTGAAAATCTCCAAAGAAGGGGACTCCACAACCTCCCTGGGCAGCCTCTTCCAGGGCTCTGGCACCCTCACTGTGAAGAAATTCTTTCTCATATTCAAGTGGAACCTCCTCTGTTCCAGCTTGTGCCCGTTGCCCCTCGTCCTCTCACTGGGAACCACTGAAAAGAGTCCGGCTCCCTCCTCCTTCAACCCACCCTTCAGATACTTATAAGCATTGATAAGGTCTCCCCTCAGCCTTCTCTTCTCCAGGCTAAAGAGTCCCAGCTCTCTCAGCCTTTCTTCATAAGGGAGATGCTCCAATCCTTGAATCATCCTCGTCGCCCTTCGCTGGACTCTTTCCAGTAGTTCCCTGTCCCTCTTGAATTGGGGAGCCCAGAACTGGATGCAGTATTCCAGTTGTGGCCTCACCAGTGCAGAGTAGAGGGGGAGAATGACTTCCCTCGACCTACTGGCCACACTCTTCCCTATGCAGCCCAGGATTCCGTTGGCCTTCCTGGCCACAAGAGCACACTGCTTGCTCATTGTCATTTTGCTGTCTACCAGGACTCCCAGATCTTTCTCTTCGGAGCTTGGCTCCAGCAGGTCCACACCTAACCTGTATTGGTGCCTGACATTCTTCTTGCCCAGGTGCAGGACCCTACACTTTTCCCTGTTGAACCTCATGAGGTTCTTCCTTGCCCAGCTCTCCAGCCTGTCCAGGTCTCGCTGGATGGCAGCGCGGCCCTCCGGGGTGTCAGCCACCCCTCCCAGTTTGGTATCATCGGCAAACTTGCTGAGGATGCGCTCAGTCCCCTCGTCCAGGTCAATTTTGTTTTGCTTTGCTGTGCTTCCAGAAGTTCCCTTGTGCTAGTTGTGTTCTAAATGAAATCTAACTGTGTGGTTGAACAGCACCTTTGCTATTTTGAGTCCAAGGAAGAACTATAGGCAGTGCTACCTCAGAGTCCTGGCTGACTATCTGTCCTGCTCCCATATAAACCAAGAAACACCATAGGTGCCTGACCTCTCCAAATCTCTCCATTTCCATTTACCTTGAATTACGTCTGTGGTGTTCCATGATGCATTCCTGCAGAAATCTCCCAGGGGAGGGTTTTAGCTCACTGTGGTGATGGGTCTTGTCTGATGTTGCAAGTGTGGCAGTACACCACGGGGGTTCGTGGCTGGCAGAGCTCCTGGCAGAGCTGCTCTCCTTACAGACTCAAAGACCACTGGAGGAGGGCGAAAGACAGCGATTCTTACAGCTCCAGATCTCCCACCAGCCTTAGTGCTACTCCCTCGTGCCACACATGGCTTTTTGTACGTCCCAATTTTGTTAGTATCCTTAAGCACACAGCAGATCAAACACTGGTTGTCCCCAAACTGTGGCCAACACGCCTCAGTTTCTGCCTTCAGTTGAAGGCCCTGAAGGTCTTGAAGAGTTTCAGTTACTTCTCTCCCGTCCAACACATGGGAAGTTCATTGATGCTGAAAATGTGTCATTGTGGTGCCTGCTCATCTCATGAGGACAGGTCCTTCTGACACCTTTTTCCCTGGAGTCTTAGGAGGGGAACCTCCACTAGCTGGGAGAAGGGTTCCTGCACCCTTTTGTTATTGATGGTTTGGTGACTAAGATGAGGCAAAGAACTGCATAGATATGGCAGTCTCAAATTGCTAAGTATCTCAGCAGGGTACAGTGAAGGGAAGGGTGGAAGTTGGACTCAGTGATCTTGGAGGTCCTTTCCAACCATGATGACGCTGTGTGATTCTGTGAAGCTGCTTGACTGGATTTATAGGGGCTATGGTAAAGATGCATTTTAAATCCTATCGAACACTAAGCCTCAGAAGTCAATGAGACAGGATTTCCCTTTGCAGAGCTGTGCTGGATAAACCTGTTAATCTCGAAATCCTCCAGTTGTTTCATGGTGGGATGCAGTAGGCAGGCTAGCGTTGCCGGCTTCTCTCCATTTCCAGATGCCTGCGCCTGTTTATTTATTTAGCTGGATAAGACATGAACTGAAAGAGCTACTTTTGTGTGTAAGGGATCTGTGGGGCACTACTTTGTACTGTTTTGAAAGAAGGCTTAAAAGACAGATATTCAAACTGCAAGGCTTATTTATTAAGTTAGATTTCTTTTTTTTTTGAAAGAGAGAGAGGAGTCCCTTAGATGGTTGAGGGAGGAAGGGTCAGGAGAGAGCGTGTTTCTGGAAGCCTCCTCACGTGCCCTAATCTGGCAGCCAGCTTCCTTCCCTAGGCAAGCATTTCTCAGGTTTAGGCACGCTCCTGGTTTGTTGACAATTATTCTGGTGGTCCACCAACACCAGCTATAGGAAACTTCCCGCAGGTGCTTCCAGTGCCGCGCTCAGCCATCTGCCCTGTCCCAGCCACCAGCCTTCACACCGAGCAAGATGTTGTGTGGGAGCTGCTCTGTGATAGTCCCCTGCGCGCATGGAGCTGTGAAGAAGGTGAACCTGTGTGTCATGACACAGAAACCTGGACATGGGGTGTAATGTGGTCTGAGATTTACCATCAGGCAGGAACTCACAGTTCCCACCACGGCAGAAGCACCACGGCAACTTTAAATGGGGCCGTCCCTGCAGGCAGGCAACCAAATGGGACCCAATAGGCCAAAACCTTGCTGACGCCTGCTGCAGCCCCGGGGGGGTTGCAGACATGCAGTTACAGCGGTGAAGAGCAAAAGGAGTGTGAAGGGGTGTGCTCAGCACCAGCAAGCCGTGCCCTGGCTGCAGCCACGCTCCCTTGTCCAATAGACACTGATTTTTAACTCGACCTTGGTGGGGCTGGCAGCTCTCCGGGGCTGCCTTTCCATGCAGCAGGCACGCCTGGGAGAACGGGATTGAGTTTTTAGCTGCTGGCTTCCCCCAACCCATTTGTCAGTAGATGACCTGCAGCGGCTGCAAAGACGCCTCGGTGCAGCCGAGGGTGCAACCAGGTCCCCTCCCGCAGCAGCCGAGGCTGGAGATGCTCTAGCCCCGTTGGCCAAGCACCAGCCCAGGCCACGGCCGGGGCACTGCGCCCTGGCTGCCACGGGCAGAGGGGCAGCGGGTTCACAAGCCCCTAATAAAGCAAATTCTTTGAATGGCGTTACGGTTTTCAGACCTAAAAAGGTGCTTCGTTGCAGCCCTGAACAAATTTCTACACCGCTCTCCTTTCACCTTCCCAGTTTTCCCCCATTTGTGAAGTCCACAAGGACTCTTTCACGCTGGCAGAAAGGAGAATTACTCTGACGCATTGTCCTAAGTTGCAATAAACTGCATGGATTCTTTTTTTTTCATCTTTTTTTTTTTTTTCCCCCCTTCTGCTTCTTGTACAATTGATTTCAGGACCAAGCATGCAATCGCACTCTGCTCACAGTGTCACAGCAGGGACCAAATCACCTAAGGGAAAAGGATTGGGTAAAAAATTATGAATTATTTGACTGTACAGCAGGAACATCCATCATTTTTCTGCATCAGGCAAGAGTGAGTCCTGCCTGGGAACCATAAATCAGGTAACACCATTTGGCTTTGGTCATGGGGACGTTGCAGCCCTACCTTCTTTTACACTTCTAATCTACTCTTTTGAAATTATTAAATGCTTACATTTTCCCGTAATTTTGTATGGTTTTGTCCCTCACCCTAAGAGAGGATTCTGTGAAGGTCCATTCCTGCTTCCTTCTCCTTACAGACTGAACTGCTTTCAGGGCCATTCATCCCCGGGCGCACCAAGGAGACACGGGCAGGAATTTGAGGGAGAAGAAGGGGGAAAAGCAGCATGGCGTTACGGTGGCCTGTAGCGACCGTGATTAACTGTGGTGGGCAGGGAGAGGCAGGGGAGCGAGGGACGGGCAGTGCAGAGGACAGAAGAGTGGCAGTCACCATGGGCAGCACGTCCAGCAGCTGGTGACAGAGGCGAGAGGGAGACGGAAGGCCAGACAAAGCCACACACCCCTGAAGACGTGAGCACCGTTTCATTTCTAAGGGTGGCAGGAATGAGAACAACACGATGGCAACCACTGTTCCGGTGCAAAGAGGCGGTGTCAGGTATTGCCCAGCTTCAGGTAGAGCAACAAGAGAGGTTGAAAAGGGACATGGAGGATTGTAGCCTATGAAGGCACGGACCCCGGTCGGCGGTGCAACCAGAATCGTTTATTACAACAAACATGCAGCTTATATAGTACCAAATATCTCCTTTCCCAGACAACACACGCCCCTGCAACCCCCAACTGCCAGAGGGGCGGAATTCCCCTCCATCAGTAGGGTCCTTAGGCGCCATTTGTGGGTCGTCCCCTGCCAGTGTTCCTGCTGCTTCTGTTCCTTCCTCTGGCCTTGCTTCTTCCACAATCCTGTTCACCCATATCTCCCCCTTTTTTGTTTAATATACAGAATAATCCTTGTGTTAATATATCAGATAATGATTACACATATATTACATCCTGATGATTACATTGACCCTATACTACTAAAGCTGCTATAAACTATAGAACTATTAACTATACTGTTACACTTATTAATTTCTACAACTCTCTCATAGAACGTGATTAGCTTACTTCCATGCAAATTCTATGCTATGGCTGGATTCTACATCCACTTCTTTTTCTAACATCATGCTTTGCAAGGCAAGTACAGTGTGCATTTGAGCATACATGACTTGATTTATGCTTTTATAACACAGGAAAACAAACACGGCAAACATAACATAATTATCAACAGAACTACCAGGCCAGTTAACATCAAAACCAACAATACTTTTGTAAACAGAAAAGATTCATTGCTCTGTCGTTTCTGATGGTTGTTCATGATGCTCGGCTTCTAGATACGGTCGAACGTATCGTGCTGGGATCCACTTGGGACCGTTTCCTGTGGAAACACAAGCGTATCCTCACCCCCAGGTTATCAATGGCACGGGGCCTTCCCATTGTCCAGTGGCCATATCACGAATATGGGCCATTGGCCGTGTTTTGAACACTGGGGAAGCTCCAAAATGTTGATTTACTCATGTCATATCACTGTTGTCTCTGTTTAGAAAATTTAAAACAAAAGTGGCTTTCCATAGTCGCTCCTGTGGTGGATCTCCCAGGCTCCCCCTTTTTTGTTTAATTAGCAATTGCTTTAGCGTTTGATGGGCACGCTCAACAATCGCCTGCCCTTTAGGGGTGTGTGGAATTCCAGTGATGTGGCAAATGCCCCATTCCTGTAAGAAAAGTTGTGTGGTTTTAGATACATACGCAGGGCCATTGTCTGTCTTGATGGTTTCTGGTACACCCATAGCAGCCGTGGCTGCTAGCCAGTGTCATCGGACATCTCGACTCTTTTCTCCTGTATGTGCAGTGGCAAAGATATAGTTAGAAAAAGTATCAACAGTGACATGTACGTACTTTAGGCGGCCAAATTCTCCAAAATGTGTAACATCTGTTTGCCAAATTTGCAGTGCTGAGGTGCCACGCGGGTTAACTCCCAATTGTGGCAACAGAGCTATAGATTGGCATTCAGGGCACGTCAAGGTGATATTACGTGCTTGGTCAGTGGTTGGCTGAAATTACTTTTGCAGCGCCTTCCTGTTTTGGTGAAAAAACTATGTGAGAGCTGTGCTTGTTGAAATAACTGCGGTGTGGCGAGGGCGACCGTGGCTTTATCAGCAGCACGGTTGCCCTCGGCTAGGGGTCCTGGCAGAGAGGTGTGTGACCGTATATGTGTGATATAATAGGGTAATTTGCGATAGGAAACATAATGCCATAATTGTTGACTTCCTTTAGGAAAGCGCCTTCTATACGCTGAACAACTCCTGTAACGTACAAAGAATCAGTTATGATATTGAGATTTACATCAGGGAAAAGCTGAAAAGCACGCCCAACAGCTGCAAGCTCAACAACTTGGGGCGATCCATCGACACATTTTGTATCTTGGTTCCAGAGATTGTCGGTGGATCGCCAAAGGACTACCGCCCTGTGTGTTTTCCCAGAACCGTCTGTGAACGCTGTAACTGCATTAGAAAGTGGGGTATGAGAAACTAAGGTTCGATTAGTCGGGGGTAATTCTTCCAAGGAATTTAACAGACAACGTTTAGGTAAATGGATCAAAATTTGACCAGTGTAATCTGCAAGTGCAGTCTGCACACTGAGAGATTCTGCTAACATCCAGTCCAAGTCTTTTTTGTTGGTGGGAATACAAATGAATTCTGGATCACTAGCTTTTAGAGTCTGAAGTCGGTGACGACCTTTCTGAATCAAGCTGGCAAACATTTCTAACCGTGAAGTTACAGTTTTTGTAAATGCATGAGGCAAAAAGAGCCACTCTAATATCACAAGTGGGTCTTTTTTTGTTGAATCCCATTGGCTTAGAAGGGCATATGGCTGAAAGGTGTTTTGAATGATGACTAAGTACACTGGAAGCGTTAAACAAAGGCGGTGACTTTGATGCATCTGTAAAGCCTCCATTACTTGCTGTAGACATTGCAGTCCAGTAGGTGTCAGCTGCCTTTTAGAGTTTAGGTCAGGGTCACCCTTTAATAATTGAAACAGGGGGTGTAGATCTTGTGTAGTGATACCTAGAAAAGGTCTGAGCCAGTTGATGGCTCCTAACAATTTTTGTAGATCATTCAGAGTCTTTATTTGTAACGCCAGCTTCAGTGCTTGTGGCTGGATGGTGTGAGTTCTAATTTTCCATCCTAGGTATTTCCAGCGTGGTTCACGTTGGCCCTTTTCCTCGGCTGTCTGCAAGCCTGTTCCTTGGACAGCAAGGCGGACTTGGCAGATGACTGTCTGCAGGTCTTTGTCTTTTTCAGCAGCTAAAAGTATGTCATCCATGTAATGATAAATTATAACATGAGGGTTTGCATTTCGGACAGGTTGCAAAGCATTTGCTACAGTTAGCTGGCAGACAGTCGGGCTATTTAGCATACCTTGTGGCAACACAGTCCAATGATACCATCGTGTGGGCTGTTGCTGATTGATAGATGGTACAGAGAACGCAAACCGGGGTGCATCCCTTGGGTGTAGAGGAATAGCAAAAAAAACAGTCCTTTAGATCAATTATAGCTATTGGCCAATTTTGACGCAGCATAGAAGGTGAAGGAAGACCAGGCTGCAGAGCACCCATGGGCTCAATGGCTGCATTTATAGCTCGAAGGTCTTGTAACAATCACCACTTGCTGCTTTTCTCTGGTATTACAAACACAGGAGTGTTCCAGGGGCTGGTGGTGGGTACAATGTGCCCAGCAGCCAGTTGTTCTTGCACTAAATCATGCAAATGCATCAGTTTGTCCTTTTTCAGGGGCCATTGATCTACCCAAACAGGGTTTTCTGATTTCCATGTCAATGAAAGGGCCTGCTGCTTGTCAATAGTCCCTATTAAAAATTTGTTTTCAGGAGGATTCCCCACTGGCTTAACAAGTCTCGGCCCCATAATGTACAGGGCACAGGGACAATCTTTTTTAAGATGCCCAGGCTTTCCGCAATTACAGCAGTCTGCCTTTTGAGCAGCCCCCACAGTGAGGTGTGTTGATAATGCATCACAAAGAGACTCCTTTTATGAATTTCTGTGCTGATATCTTGGCACGCTTTTATCATATCAGTGATAGAAGGATTAGCATTCTTAATTGTTCGGTATACTTTACGACAGTCAGTATTGGTGTTTTCGAACACTAATTGTTTCATAAGAATATCACGAGCTGCTCGGTTATCTACTTGTCTCTCTACTGCATTTTGGAGCCAATCAGAGAATTTTCCATAGGGTTCTCCAGGCGCTTGTGTGATAGCAGGAAAGGAAGCTTCTGGAGCGGCTGTGTCAGGTACCCGTCTTACCGCGCGCGGTACAATGTCTGTTACTTGCTCGGAACACCCTCTGTCCATTGGGGCTTGCACATCGGGAGCAGCCCGAGGCCCCTCACTGACGAGCTCATTCACACCAGTATGATTTAAATTGCCAGTTAAGTTATCCAGAGCTTTAGCAGTCGCGAGATCACGGTACTCGGTCATGAATACAGCGTATTGCACAGCCGACAAAATCATAAGCAACAACAATTTCCAATCATGAGGAGTCATAACATACCCATCCCCAACAGCTGTTAGTAAGTCCATGGTGTATGCTGACTGGAGACCATCACCTTTTACCGATTTCCTCAGTTCTTTAACATGATCCTAACTCAAAGCCTCTCACGCCCCGGGTCGGTTTCCGTGATAAATAACAGGGAACGCCTGCAAAATGTCTGCATCGCCTTTAGCTAAGGCTTCTTCTCGACATTTGTCCCACACACTACGACAATCGCTCGAGGGGGTTAGGTCGTTCCCTGCTACCTCTTTCAATTTATCATCACAAAGAAATAGGTTAGGTTCTTGGTCTGGGTCGGTCGGCCGGGATCGCAGGAGTCTCCCGAGAGACTCTTCTGCCACACAGCTATTGGCCGCGGGTGGCGGCGGGGCGGAAGGACGCGTTGGGCTCTCCTCAAGAGTTTTTTGTGTCCCTTTGTAGAGCTCTACCAGGGCTTCAGAGATCTGCTGCCAAGCTGGTAAATGCTTGGCTGCAACCTTATCTGTCCCTGCAGCAGCGTCCCAAAGCTTTGTGCCAATTTGGTCCCACGTGTCTTTGGCAAAGGTGCTGGTCTTAGGAAAGTCCGGGACATTTTCTCGTACCCAGTCTAGGAGGGTCACCAGAGACAGGGTAGGCACGGATCAATTCTGAACTTTTAAAATATAGTGTAGTACTTCGAGATTCATTTGCTGCTCTTTGGGCAGTGTGTTCCCCATGGTTCCCGATCACCTCTGTCCTGCAGCAGGTGATGAGCCGGCAGCGCAGTCAGTGCAGTCAGTCCTGGAGGCAATCCCTGCTTCCATCGGGCTGCGCCACCGGTAGGGACAGCTTTAGTCTCTTGTTTCGTGCCCCACGTTGGGCGCCATTTGTAGCCTATGAAGGCACGGACCCCGGTCGGCGGTGCAACCAGAATCGTTTATTACAACAAACATGCAGCTTATATAGTACCAAATATCTCCTTTCCCAGACAACACACGCCCCTGCAACCCCCAACTGCCAGAGGGGCGTAATTCCCCTCCATCAGTAGGGTCCTTAGGCGCCGTTTGTGGGTCGTCCCCTGCCAGTGTTCCTGCTGCTTCTGTTCCTTCCTCTGGCCTTGCTTCTTCCACAATCCTGTTCACCCGCAGAGGATAAAACAGAAATGCCAAAATAGGAGCTTTTGGGTGCCACTGGACACCACATACCCTCCAAATGGCAGTATTTCTAGTGCTAGATATTGCCACTAGGGACTCAGCCTCAATAAACATTATCAGCTCGGTCTCTTCATCTCACTTCTTCCATTAAAACTTGCATTTGCTACAGAGGATGCCCTTGAGGTTTGTGGCTGCACAGCAGAGGCATTTTGGACTTCTGGCAGGAATTGCATTTTGTGACTGGAAGCTTAAGATAAATTTGGGGATAAAAAATTCTAATTAAAGCTGTTTTTTTTAAAAAAAAATCTTAATTGAAAATAAATTTTAAAAGCTTCCAGTAACCAAATAACCATCAGAAATGAATATGCTAACAGCAACTATTATCTTTTGCGCGCCAACTGACTACGATTTAGGACAAAGTCCCCTTCCCTCCCACCTCCTGCAAGAGTCGGAAAGAGGAAAAGAGGGAAATCCGGGTGTATAAAACATGCTGGCCAACTTCTGCTTTCATAGAATCATAGAATCATAAAATGGCTAGAGTTGGAAAGGACCTTAAAGATCATCTAGTTCCAACCCCCCTGCCATGGGCAGGGACACCTCCCACCAGACCAGGTTGCTCAAAGCCCCATCCAACCTGGCCTTGAACACTTCCAGGGATGGGGCATCCACAACTTCCCTGGGCAACCTGTTCCAGTGCCTCACCACCCTCACAGGAAAGAATTTCTTTCAGTTGGTTTACCTCTCTGTAAATTCACACCATATTAAAATTAATTTAATTAATTATTTAATTAATAATTAATTAATTTACTTATTAAAATTTAATTCACACCAGTTAAAAGCAGTGGATTCAAACTGCCAGCAGAGTGTTGAAGCACGCTCTTTGCTTCCAAACAAGCGCCATGAATCATTTTCTTCCAGAATATTTCCTGCTGTTCAACAGAACACCTGATTCTGAGTGTTTGCAACCATAAGTCCCCAGTTCAGGTGCAAGCGCAATGAGATGCAGAACTAGTTACTCTGTGAACTCAGGTGACAATCTCTGCCTCCCCAGCGAAGGCACGGTGTGGCTCCATCCTGGCGTCACAGGTGCAACCTGATGTGCATAGGAGATTTGCTGTAGTGTCAGATTATGGGATCAACAAGCTGTTGGTTTTCCTTAACTCTGTCACACAAACGTTCAATCACTGCATTACTGTCCAGCAGTTCCTGGAGAAGTTCCACGGCTTCAACTACAGAAAAAAATTAACTGGGCTGGCCAACTGCTCTCTGGATTTACTAGTAGCTGTCACTGCCCATCGTCTAAGCATGTCAGCGTGGCAAGGACCTCAGCAGAGTCAAAAGGCAGGAGATCCTACAGGTGGAGATGACAGGCCTTCCAGCTTGCTGTGAATCCAGAAAAGCTCCTTGAAAGAGAATTTCACAAATGAAAATAAAAAAAAAAAACCAACCCAACACAACAAAACCCAATAAAACCAGGCAAAAGCAGCACATAGTTTACTTTCCCAGCTGTGGTGTGATTTCTAACAAACACAGAGCTCCTGTTTGAGTGCCGAGAGTAAGGACTGAATTTTGGAGTTCCCCTGGACCTGAGCAAAACAAAGCACACCAGCAAGGTCTCCGTGGAGGTCATAGGAGAGGCCAGAGAAGGAAGATAAAATGAGAAATGGCAAAGCAGAGACCATGCTTTGCCTGGTGGACAGGCCTGGCAGACAGTCTTTGTCTTAGTTTGTGCTTTCCTGCTTTAAAAGAGGATAGGATAAAATTTATTGTCCCATCCCATTATTATACTGGAAATATGTTGGGGAGAAGCTGTGAGAAAGGCTAGTTCTCGCATTGGCACTGGATGCTGATCTGTACATGTCATTTAGCATCTTGGAAGGTGCTGTTGGAAGACAAGATGGAGAGAGTAGGTATCTATTTACACTAGAGTGTTAAAAACAGGGTTGGGAACATTGGAAATAACACACTGCAATCACAAAATCCTGGAAACTCTCAATTAGATTTTGTCCTTACTCTCTGTTCCTTAGCTTTTTTTTTTTTCAATGGCACCTAAAGTAAAATTTTAGATAAACAGACATTCCTGGTTTATATATTTTGCTGAGGATCAAGTATTTGTGTGTGTGTACACATGTGCCTGTTTCTATCAATAGAAAAATTACTTAGAGCAAGTTAATCTAAAGAGTGCCATCTACTGCTCATAAGAGCAAGTCGCATGTGTAAGCACCGCAAATTGGGTGCTGGATGTGGTTTCCTGCATGAAGATAATTTTATGATACGAGGATTTCAGGTATCTCAGACCATTTTAGTTCTCGCTTGGAACTAGCCCAAAGCTAAGAGCCTGGCTGCAGGGACCAGCAGTTCCAGCAGCGCCACAGCTCTCTTCTCAACATTAAAAAGGATTATTATTTTTTTTCCTTTCCAGGTAAATTCCAAGTTTATCTTCTCAAGGCAAGCTTCAACTGGCACTGATGTATCTTGTATGACTGTACACCTACACCATCCAACAGCATGGCCGACTGAAAGCATGGACTTCATGGAAGCATGGACTTCAGGGAGGAGTTCAGCATTGCTGTCTGATGTGCTGCTCAAATAGCGGGCTGTAGTCAAGCAAAAAGACCATAAATTGCCTTCATGCACCCATTGTTCTTCTTTGGCCACCCACAGCTCTGAAGCTTGTCACAGGACCATTATGCCTCTTCTCAAATTCTCTTGGTTACAAAGAAGGCTACTGGGGTTTCCAGGGTGTTTCTCTAAAGCTGGTGCTCCCTGTCTGCAAATAACAATTTGAATCATGTATAAATGCATCTGGCATGATTTCAGTTTATATGTTAAAGCAACGTGGTTTGAGTGACTTTCCATGGGCTGGAATTTTTACAGAACAGTACAAGCTGGGCACTGACTGACTTTTCAGCTGGCCCGAGGATGGCCCTAGGATACCTAACGTAGTTGTTAGACATCTCCTGTGATGGTACAAGACCATGAGCTACACGTGTGACATACTCTATAGCCACATATAAGTAGGGAGTTGCTGTCATAAACCTCCAGTAAAGCGAAGGAAATCTTTATATGCTGCTTGAGGAAAATACCCCAAAAAGGGATCTTAAAATGTTTAATATCCTCCTAAGTGGAAAGCTTGGATCCTTGTGTATTAAATCAGCACGTGTGTTCTCTGTTCAGTGAAATGGCTTCTTCTGCAGTCAAAATAGACTTCTTATAGTCACCCTTAGATTAGCAATTGTTGAAAACTAAACTAAATGCCAGTCATATTGGAAATGTCACATGGTGTTATTAAATCATTATGACTCCAGCTTTATTAACTTATGGAAACACTGATACTCAGATGTTGTCATTCTTTCCATGATTTTGTAGAGCATGAATAACCACTTTATGTACTGTAAGATGGATAGTACATTTATTCATGGCAGATATCTGGTCGGTTCAGGCCTGAACATGTTGTGTATGCAATAGGACTGCTCCATTTTGGAAACATGTCAGCCTCCCTGCTACTCTTACACATACAGAATCATAGAATCGCCTGGGTTACAGGGGACCTTTAAGATCATCCATCCAACCATCATGGATAGTCCAACCATCAACCTAACTCTGATAAAAACCATCACTAAACTGTGTCTCTAAGCACTATGTCAACCCGGCTTTTGAATCCCTCCAGGGATGGTGCCTCAACCACTTCCCTGGGCAGCCCATTCCAAGGCTTAAGAACCCTTTCCATGTAAACATTTTTCCTAATCTCCAACCTGAACCTCCCCTGCCGCAACTTGAGGCCGTTTCCTCTTGTCCCATCGCCTGTTCCTTGGGAGAAGAGACCGACCCCCCCCGGCTACACCCTCCTTTCAGGGAGTTGGAGAGAGCGAGAAGGTCTCCCCTCAGCCTCCTTTTCTCCAGGCTGAACACCCCCAGCTCCCTCAGCCTCTCCTCACAAGGCTTGTTCTCCAGACCCCTCACCAGCTCCGTTGCCCTTCTCTGGACCCGCTCCAGCCCCTCAATGTCTTTTTTGTGGAGAGGGGCCCAAAACTGGACACAGCCCTCGAGGTGGGGCCTCCCCAGTGCCCAGTACAGGGGGACCATCACCTCCCGAGTCCTACTCGCCACGCTGTTCCTGACCCAGGCCAGGATGCTGTTGGCCGCCTTGGCCACCTGGGCACACTGCTGGCTCATGTTCAGCTGACAGTCTGAATCAATCCCTAGAAAACCTAGTGAGCATCCAGATCAAAGTTTATTGACTTGAGCAATAATCAAGACATTGTGTGTGTCCTGAAGCCTCTTGTGTCTGTAGTAATCTTCTCCAAAGCAGCTTTTCTGTGCAAGGAGCATCTGGTTGAGCAGCCAGAAAGAGCATAGGAGGCAGTACCTGAGCGGAGCTATTACCCAGCACTAGCACTCACTAGCGTGATTAGCCAGTAGCTAGAGCCAGCTTGATTTTTTTTCACAGATTCTGAACAAATCAGATGAGATGTGGGAACTGCCCCATCCACCTCAATAGATGTTAATTCAGGAGCTAATAGTATTTCAGATACTGATGCTCACTACATTCCTTATCACAGAATGGCAGAAAAGAAACCTTTTTAGAGTAAGACAGCATTTGGCATTCCAAAAGTTTTCCAAGTAAACAGGCTTCATTCAAAAGAGCATTTCCTTGAGACGTCTCTGTTTCCAGTAAATGTTTTGAGCTTTTGTCACTGAAAATCCCTGAAGAAAAAAGGTAACAAAAGTTCATAGTCATCTGCACAGGAATACAAAACCTCACCAGAGTCAGTGTCACGCTAATGAAAACTCCTCTGGGTGCTCTGCAGGGCAGGTCACTTTGGGCCTGGAACATCGCAGGCTGCCTCTCTGCTGGGAAGTGGAGCTTCTCCAGCCCTAGGGACTCCAGCAGGGCAGTGGGGCAACAGGAGGAAGGCCCTGGAGATGGGCTCAGAGATCACATGGGAAACACAAGCATCTCTGCTGGGTGGCTGGCTCTCCTGGGCTGCTGGAGGAAGGCATAGGAGGAGTGCCAGCAGGTTGAAAGATGCTCCTTCTCCTTTCCTCTTGGTTTCTTGCTTCAGTTCCCAGCACGTATGTTCAGCACCTCACCATGGCAAGGTCACAGGCCATCACCCTGATTAGCTGCTGTACGCCGAGAAGACATGGTGTGTATTTTTTGAACAATGCAATGGGCACCAAGTTGTTTGCTTATTACAGCTGATGGCTGGCTGACCATCCACTGGAGCGTGCATCCTTTGGAGTAAATCAGTAACGGTCCTGTGGGAAAGATAAATAGGAGCAAATGTAAAGTCAGGTAGGAAGGGGCACCCAAGCAGGTCAAGTGGTTGCCATTAACTGAAGTGACATGCCAGCTAAAGAAATAAAAGAGCTTCAGCCCTCTGCAACTAGCCCACCTGCAAAAAGCAGCAGTCAAGCCAGCGGATGATGGGATGTAGATAAGTACAGGAGGAAAGCGCAGCAAGGCTGGAACATTGGCCTAAACAGAAGCTACAGTTTTCCTGCAAAATAAAACAATTCAGCATTTCAAACATTCAAACACAGAGCGAAACACACCAGCAGGAGGCAGCAGCTGGGAGAGGCTGTAGCCTCACCAGAGCAGCGCGTGCCGGGTCGGGCGGGCTAAATAAAATAAAATTAAATTAAAAAATAAAATAAAATAAAATAAAAAAAATAAAACACCACACACACACACACAAAAAACAACAAAAAAAAAAAGTTGGTTGCCCAAAGAGATTGAGCCATGGTTACAACTCGACAGAAGGCTGTTAAGAAACCTGTGGGTACCCAAACGGAGGCCACACACAAACATGCAGGCACCCAGGCAACTGGCTGCAGTGGGTGCTGGAACCTGGCACTTGTAGCAGAGGTTGGCGGAGACAACAGCCGTGTTAGGTGTGAGCAGATCAATGATCTGCTTAACACGGTGGCTCAACTGAAGGAAGAGGTGAAAAGACTAAGCTCTATAAGGGAACGTGAAAGGGAGTCAGACCTGTGGTATCAGGCTCTGCAGACCCCCTTAGCAGAGGGATGTGACCCAAGGAACGGGGGGGAATGGATACAGGTGCCTGTCGGAAGAGGCAAGGGAAACCCCTCCCAGCCCCCCTCACCTCACCATCTGCCCCTGCACAACAAGTATGGGGCGCTGAAGGTTGAGGGCGAGGAGAATGAGAAGGCAGAAGAAACACCCTCTGGGGGGTTGCCTATAGCAAATCAGTCCCCCCCTCACATCAGAACTAGTAGCCTAAAAAAAAAGAGGAGGGTAATAGTTATTGGTGATTCCCTTCTGAAGGGAACAGAGGGCCCCATATGTCAGCCGGATCCTTCCCACAGGGAAGTCTGCTGCCTCCCTGGGGCCCGGGTCAGAGATGGTACCAGAAGGCTGCCTAGTCTGGTATAGCCCTCTGATTACTATCCCTTAGTAATTATGCAGGTGGGAAGCGACGAGGTTGATACAAGAAGTTTAAAAGCAATCAAAATGGACTTCAAGGCCCTTGGGAAGCTCGTTGAGGGAACAGGGGCACAGGTAATTTTTTCATCAATACCCTTAGTTGCAGGTTGGAATACTGAAAGGAATAGGAAGTCAGGCATGATTAACAAGTGGCTCAGAAGCTGGTGCCGCCAACAAAATTTTAGGTTTTTTGATCTTGGGGAACTTTATATGACACCTGGTCTGCTAACTTCAGATGGAGTACATCTGTCTCAGAGGGGTAGAATGATCCTGGCACATGAGTTGGCAGGGCTTATCGAAAGGGCTTTAAACCAGGCTCGAAGGGGGAGGGGGTTAAACACAGGTACACTAGAGATGAGCCTAAGGATAGCCTTCAGCCTGCCATTTCACTTGAGATGGATAACAACGATAATACCAGAAGGGTCTGTGGCAAGTGGCAGGATGACACATCAGGGTTGGAAAGGTGGGGTGAGAACAAGGCCCTCCAACCTCCATACAGTAGCGAAGACATAAGGAGAAGTAATAGGTTGGCAACTATAGAAGGGACTAAACACAGTTGGGTGGGAAATAGGCCAAAGAGTGGCAGGACAAGTAGCTCAGCTGAAGTGCATCTGCACAAACGCACGCAGCATGGGCAACAAACAGGAGGAGCTGGAAGCCACTGTGTGGCATGAAAGCTACGATGTAGTTGCCATCACGGAAACGTGGTGGGATGAATCGAATGACTGGAGTGCTGCAATGGATGGCCACAAGCTCTTCAGAAGGGACAGGCAAGGAAGGAGAGGAGGAGGAGTGGCCCTGTATGTTAGGGAGGATTATGAATGTGTAGAACTAACTGAGGGTAGTGGTAGAGTTGAGTGCCTGTGGGTAAGAATCAGGGGGAGGACCAGCAAGGCTGATATCGTGGTGGGAGTCTGTTACAGACCACCCAACCAGGATGCAGAGGTTGATGAAATGTTCTATAAGCAGCTGGCAGAGGTCTCAAGATCACTTGCCCTTGTCCTGGTGGGAGACTTCAACCTACCAGATATCAGCTGGGCACTCCATACAGCTGAGAGGGAACAGTCTAGGAGATTCCTGGAGTGTGTCAGGGATAACCTCCTGACACAGCTGGGGATGGAGCCAACTAGGGAAGGAGCACTGCTGGATCTGCTGTTTGTAAACAGAGAAGGACTTGTGGGGGATGTGACTTGTGGAGGCCGCCTGGGGTACAGTGATCATGAAATGATAGAGTTTTTGATTCTCAGGGAAGCGAGAAGGGGAGTCAGCAGGACTGCCATCATGGACTTCTGGAGGGCAGACTTTGGTCTTTTCAAGAGTCTCCTTGACAGAGTCCCTTGGGAGGCAGCCCTGAAGGGCAAAGGAGTCCAGGAAGGCTGGATGTTTTTCAAGGAGGAAGTCTTAAAAGCGCAGGAGCAGGCCGTCCCTGTGCACTGTAAAATGAGCTGTCAGAGGAAAAAGCTCGGAAAAAAGGAGAGTTTATGGCCTTTGCAAAAAGTGGCAGGCCACTCAGGAAGATCAAAAAGGTATAGTAAAGTTATGCAGGGAAAAGATTAGAAAAGCCAAAGCCCAACTAGAACTTAACCTGACCCTGGATGTTAAAAACAATAAAAAGAATTTCTATAAATATATTAATAGCAAGAGGAGGACTCGGGAGACCCTCCATTCTCTATTGGATATGGGAGGTAACGTAGTGACAAAGGATGAGGAGAAGGCTGAGGTACTGAATGCCTTCTTTGCCTCAGTCTTTAGTAGTGTCCCCTGAGTACCCAGAGCTAGCAGATAGGGGCAGGGAGCAGAATGAAGCCCCCGTAATCCAAAGGGAGGTGGTGAGGGACCTGCTCCAACACCTGGATACAAACAAGTCTATGGGCCCAGATGGGATCCATCCAAGGGTACTGAGGGAGCTGGTAGAAGTGCTCACTGAGCCACTTTCCATCATTTACCAGCAGTCCTGGCAAACTGGGGAGGTCCCAGGAGACTGGTGTCTAGCAAATGTGACGCCCATCCACAAGAAGGGTCGGAAGGATGATCCTGGGAACTACAGGCCTGTCAGTCTGACCTCAGTGCCTGGGAAGGTCATGGAAGAGATCATCCTGAGTGCCATTATGCGGCACATGAAGAACACCCAGGTGATCAGGCCCAGCCAGCACGGGTTCAGGAGGGGCAGGTCCTGCTTGACAAACCCGATCTCCTTCTATGACAAAGTGACCTGCTTGGTGGATGAGGGAAAGGGTGTGGATGTTATTTATCTGGACTTTAGTAAGGCCTTCCATACAGTGTCCTACAGTATCCTCCTGGAGAAACTGGCTGCCCACGGCTTGGATGGGAGGACTCTCTGCTGGGTTAAAAACTGGCTGGAGGCTGGGCCCAGAGGGTGGTGGTAAATGGAGCTAAATCCAGTTGTTGGCCGGTCACGAGTGGTGTCCCACAGGGCTGGGTATTGGGGCCAGTTCTCTTTAACATCTTTATCAATGATCTGGACGAGGAGATCAAGGGCACCCTCAGTAGGTTCACAGATGACACCAAGTTGGGTGGGAGTGTCGACCTGCTGGAGGGTAGAAAGGTCTTACAGAGGGATCTGGACAGGCTGGATGGATGGGCCAAGGCCAATGGGATGAGGTTCAACAAGGCCAAGTGCCGGGTCCTGCCCTTGGGTCACACCAACCCCCTGCAGCGCTACAGGCTGGGGGCAGAGTGGCTGGAGCTGCCCGGCAGAAAAGGACCTGGGGGTGTTGGTCGACTGTGGGCTGAACATGAGCCAGCAGTGTGCCCAGGTGGCCAAGAAGGCCAACAGCATCCTGGCCTGGGTCAGGAACAGCGTGGCGAGTAGGACTCGGGAGGTGATGGTCCCCCTGTACTGGGCACTGGGGAGGCCCCACCTCGAGGGCTGTGTCCAGTTTTGGGCCCCTTCCCACAAAAAAGACATTGAGGGGCTGGAGCGGGTCCAGAGAAGGGCAACGGAGCTGGTGAGGGGTCTGGAGAAGAAGTCTTGTGAGGAGAGGCTGAGGGAGCTGGGGGTGTTCAGCCTGGAGAAAAGGAGGCTGAGGGGAGACCTTCTCGCTCTCTCCAACTCCCTGAAAGGAGGGTGTAGCCAGGGGGGGTCGGTCTCTTCTCCCAAGTCCCAGGCGATGGGACAAGAGGAAACGGCCTCAAGTTGTGCCAGGGGAGGTTCAGGTTGGAGATTAGGAAAAATTTCTTCACTGAAAGGGTTATCAAGCCTTGGAATGGGCTGCCCAGGGAAGTGGTTGAGGCACCATCCCTGGAGGGATTCAAAAGACGAGTTGACATGATGCTCAGGAATATGGTTTAGTGTGTGTGTGTGTTTTTTGGTTTGTTTGTGGTTTTTTTTTAAGGTTGGACTAGATGACCTTAAAGGTCCCTTCTAACCTAGGCGATTCTGTGATTCTGTGATTTCAGGAACACTAAAAATCCCTCTCTAGCCTGCTTGGTCAAGGGCTAGGTGGCACTGTGTGCCCAAAATATGGGATGTATTGTATTGTATCTTTTTCAGCAATCCAAAAGGCTCTTTTCAATTGTAAAATACTTAAGTTAAATAGTATACACATCAGTTTGAACTTCTTCCATTGGGTAAAACATAAACACAATCCAGTCTGAGCCTCTTTATATAACACTTTCCTGCCAATTGCCACTTTAGATTTTTCTGAGAGACCAGGGAGTTATGTTATGTTTTGCTTTAAGGGGATGAGTTCTGTTGCTCTAGAAAGCTAAGTGAAAAGGAAAGTACATGAAAAGTAAAAATGTCCGAGGCAGTTGATATAAATTAGTGCAAGTGGAATATGGAGACTCAAGGTTCTTTGGGGGCCTTTGGGAAACAAAGCACTCCCAGCAAGCGAGTAGGAGCAAACAGCAACAGCACGGTGGGAAATATTCTCTCCCACCATCAATGAAGATTTCTGAAACCATAAATTCACAAAAAAACACCTTTTCTCAGTTGATTTCTGCTACTTCCAGCCCTCCTCTTCCTACCCTTATCTTTCTTATTCTCCTTTCTTCCCTCAGGACAGGATGTGCAGACATATCTAAACCGGCTCTTAACATAGATGAACTAGTTAGCAGCTGGGCAAAGTCACAGGGCACATCCGCATGACGTTTTACAGGGAGTTATGAAATCACCTGCCCTAAACTCCTGAGCTGTCCCAACAAGAGCCACCCCCAGCCTGGGCAACGTCCCCGGCGTGACACTAAATATTTGCAGTCTGGAGTGTGCTCGTACAAACCACTGATGCCTGTGCCACCGAGTCTTTGTGTTCAAAGCATCAGCCACAGTCAGGTCCAGCATGCCACCAAGCTCTTTTCCGTTGCTTTCCTTTTTCTTTTTTTTTTTTTCTTGTATTCATTCCTACGCCTTCTAAAACACTGCTATGTTAAGAAGTTTCAAAGAAATACTCAAGTTCACCTTATCCTCCGCAGCTGTCACCCTCCCTTGCAGAAGGGAATGATATCAAGTATTTGCAGTGTGGCCTCAGCCCCCACCCCTGCTCCCCCCTCCAGCACAGGGAAGTTTGAGTTTCAAATCCTTCTCACCGAGCAGGTCACCAAACACAAAATATGCTTATTATCTTTCTCTCCAGTAACCACAGAAACTTGAGCAAAATTAGACACGAAGCAAGCACATCCCCAAATACTCTGGTGGCTATGGAAAGGAGAGGTTATGATTTAAGTGCTTGGCTTGCATAGCACTACCAAGCTGCAGGCTTGGTTCAACTTTAAATGAACCTCAGCTCGCCCTAGCAAGATTGCAGAGGGGAGCAGCCACGGTAGGTGAGAGACACGGCAGGCGACTTGTGAGACCGAGCGGAGTATTATTTAACTAAGTGATGTGGAAACGCACCAACAGCTTCCGTATGTAATGGGATTTCTCAAGGGACTGGTTGGACTGGTTGCAATGGCTGCTTTACATAAGCAGAGCCGTGAGAACTGATTATGGTAATGCTGAAAATTTGTCTGAAAGCATGGATTTATCCTGTGTTTGACCATGTAAAATGATTCCCTTTTCAGTAACTGTTCTGCTCCGAGAGCATGTTCAAGCATCTACTGCTTTTAATGGCAAAATTAAGCTAGACAGCAACTTTCTCCTGTGGCTCCTCAGAAAAATTGCAAGCAATTGCCCAAGCACAGGTTCAGCCAGGGTGTGTGCAAACCTGACACAGAGAGCAAAGGCGTTTGGGCATAGCTGAGATCTCATTTTGGTCTGGAGCATGGCTGTTAACAACAAAAAGCACGATAAGAATGCAGTCAGAGTTCAGCGTCCTTGGCTAAGTATACAGGGCTGAGAGTTAATAAAAACACATCCTTACACATAGCAAAGGGTAAATATGCATCAGCCTCCATAAAAGTATGGTAATACTCTAATAACTATGGTAATTTAATAATTTTAGAGTGTACCAAAGCTTTATAGTCATCCCGAACTTACAGGTTGGGTGACAGGTAGCATCACCGCTGGCGAGCTGACCTGGGACTCAGGGGAACACACACAGACTCAAGATTAAACTCAAAGCCCGCGTCTGTACAGATGCCCTTTTCTTTTTAACCTGTAACGTACTCATTCTGCAATACTAAATTTCCAAAGTCTGTAATTTATTTCAAATTATGTAAGTTTAGACTGTATTTGTGCAAAGACTGTGAGACTGTTGCCACCTCATGAACTAAATATTTTGCCGTGCTATGTGAATGCAGTCAAAGAATGAATTATTGGGTGGTTACCATGAATGAATGACCTTTTTGTGATTTACCATACAATAATTTAGAAACTGTAGCTCCTGTTAAATTCAATTATTTCCCTTGCAGCTTTTAACTAAGAATGGTTTTAAAGGTCCTGAACTTCTCTTACATTCAAATTACTTTCCCTCTGCCATGGAAGAATTAAGAGAATGTAGAGGCTGGATGTTAAGTGCTAGTTGGGGTTAAAAAAAAAAAAACTTTAAAAACATAAACAGTAAGCAGCGGAAACTACAAATGAACGGCTAATAAACTGAAGAAGAAATACTTGGTTTAGCTCTCACGTAGGCACCTGATCATTCCTGAGTACTTTTAACTGTCTTGTGGTGGGTTTTCTTTTTCCAGTTATACCACTAATACAGACGTGAGATTAGCATTCAAGTTCAATTAGAAGTATTTTTTAGTTAATAGTGAAAGTACGAGCAACAGAAATTTTCCTGCTCTTGTGCGTTACAAAAACACAGCTGAATTCCTGCTTATTGTTCCAAAAAATCTGAGCAGTCATTACGGAAACTTCAAGGATTGCTAGGAAAACATGGATTTGGACAGTAATGGACACGGACTAAATCAGGACCAATTCTGTAATTTAAAAAATTTTCTACATACATATAATATTATATATAGTATACTATATATTATATTATGTATGCATTATATATAATGATACAATATAATATAAATCATGTTATACAATACATACATCACATTATAGATCATATAATATAAAATATGTGATATTATAATATAATCCATATTTTAGATGTATTATACATTACATATAATCTATTACATATTATATAATATACATATGTGATATATATTATATAATAAATATTTATTTTAGTGTATATATATTCAATATCTCTTATTATTTCCTTAACAGTTATCTATATTAGAAATGTTCATAAATGTATAGGATGCACTCTTTTTCATCATGCTTCCTGCAAAACATCCCTTCTTTTACTGTGCCAGTCTTTCTGAGAATTCAAGTGCTTTTCTGTTTTGGCTAAATTGACTTCAGGAAAGGCATAGGAACTGCACGCCCTGTCACGACAGACACAGTAGGAACCTTCACACAAAGTTTGTCCCCTCAATATTTTAATATAGGAATGGACCGTGAGTGAAAGGAAAACAAAAGAGTTTGAAGACAAGATCTAAAGCACAAAAGTAACTTGCTTTCTGCCTTTCAGGAACTGCAAGGATGTTGTGTCCTGATTGTACCAACTGGCTGGGAGTGCTTTGTTCTGTTCTGTAAAGGTAACTTCCAAGTAAATTGTTCCTTTGGGGCTGAAAATATGGGCTAGTGTAGAAGGAATCAGGCAGTTGTTACTGTTCAAACAAGTTGAAGAAATTTCAGAAAAGGTTGTGACCTATGTGCATCCTTTCTGAAGTCTTTTATTTAAACTCGATGTAGGACGGATGAGAGAACCCCCTGGGCAACTACCATGGTATTTAAGCCACGACCTGATGGCTATTTGTCTAATGTGTGATAGGCTTAATAATTCACATTAGCTGGTGGTTGATGATAAACAGCTACTGAAAGCAAACATGCAGCTGCGCAGTAATTTTGCAGAAGGGTTGCTAGTTTATACAGGATGCACTCACGGCACTTGGACAACTTTGAGCACCTATGCAGCACGCTTAAATTCCATCAACACCCAAGCTGCAACCCACGAGGTTCTCTGATCAGTTTGGCTTCTGCTTCTAAATTTATACTGTAACATCACAGAGTTGCTCGGCAGCATATTTGGGCCAAAATCCCATCAGAAGTCAAAGGGCTGTGTGTGCTGCTTGCAGGACTGGATATGCTAAGCTTGCCTAGACACACCAAATCCTGCCAGCACAGCACAGCTGTGAGAGGCATTGCATAGCATATGTATATTCCCTAGTTAATGTATTAAACTGGGAAGGCAGGTAAGGTGCTCTCTCACTGTCGATGTCCCAGCGACAGGGAGTTGAAGAGGGCAGGGTGTGTAGTGGCTGGAGGTTGCACTAGAGATCTCATAGAAAAACTCACCACAAATTTGACGTGTGACCAAAGCAGAGTATTTCTCTCTGTTTCCATTCTGTAAAATGACTTAAGTATTTTGTGTAAAACTAAAATGGTCTCTCTCTGTAAATGCTTATAGATGTGTATATACTGTGTGCTTGTGTGTGTCCGCATGGATATATAGAACACACACGTGTGTATACGTATGTGAACATCTTTCCATGTGTGCAAATGCATTTATAAAAATACATGTATGCAAAATTTCGACAAAGAATGGACAATTTCAGCCAACTACTTATAAGCAGCTGATCTCCTAACCAAAAGTAATATGCCATCTTCACCAACAATGCAAAAATGACTTTGTGGGACACTGTTCTGGAGACTGCCATATTCCCATTACAGACCATCAAAACCAGTTTTTGCCCTGACAGAAGTTACAATGCAAGCAAGTCATGCCAAGTTTAAAAAGATTACCCATGGACTTTTGGTTTTCTTCGCACAGTTGAGTTTTTCTTTTAAAGTTGTTAGGAATATCTTAAGTAAGTACTCTGCATTAGTGTTATTGCTTCATTTAAACCAGACTACACTTTAAGCTGCTGCTGATCCAATCTGTTTCTCATTATAGGGCCAGCCACACACAGCATGGTCCTGTGCTAAGGTAGTTGTAGGCATTTTTGCTCTGTATGCATCTATAAACAGCAGTTAAGCATAGTGTGGTGTGATGAAGTGGCAATGAGATGCCAACACAAGCAAGAGACACTGGCAAAATGGCTCTGATGTCTCACCCAGCCCTGGGTTCCTCCCAGGGAAGCTTCCCGTGGGTTTGGGAAAGCTGTTTATTTCTTCTAGACTAACCAAATCACATATTTTGCAAACAGGGTATATTGGAAAGCCTCTAGCTCATGTCAGTGAAGCTAGGAAAGGTGTAAGAGGGTTGCAGAATGGCCCATGGGTTGGATTTTCTGCTTGTCCCCTGCAGCACACAATGAGCTGGAAATACCTGGCACTGATGCAGCTTCATTCTGAAGGCAAATACTCGCGGTGCAGAGCACTGGCAGGGGCAACAGAAGTTCTTGCTACCTGTTGCCAGACCAATGCATTAACCAAAGGAGGGGAAAGACTTCATTATTCCTTTTATCACAGAAGAAATTGAATAATGTACTTCCAGGATATCGCTCTGCAATAATAATAATAATAATAATTAAAAAAAAAAATCTCTCATTTTACTCTGTACTTACCTAATGTGGTAAGTACCCAAATACACTGAGAAGATCTGCACAGAGATTATGCTCTGAGGGAATTAAACCACAAAGTCTCCTACTTTCCTCTGTGGAAGTGCATATTGCAAAATACAGATATATTATTTGCATCTGATTGACAGCTTGCTATTAGAAAAAAGAGCTGGAAGTCAGCCCATGTTTGCCTTTCACTGCTGGTTGTCTTCCTATTCTATTTACTTCTATTCATTTGTGACAAAGGGACTGAAAAATGCTTTGAAAAAAATTGTTATGGATAAATACACATGTGCACATCCATGACTCTGTGTGTAAAATACCCTACTCTTGTCCTGCATCTAGAACGAAAAATAATTGTCCTATTTTGTAATGTATTTTTTAAATATTACTGATAATTGGTTTTTACTTTACACAGCAACTTAGGAAGCAGTTCTTGTACCAGGAGTGCTACTGAAAGCTTTATCTCTGGATAATCAGGGGAAAAAGCGCACAGCATTACTAGTTTGCATAAAATCAAAGGCAGGTTTTCCCATAGAGGAAGGAACATGAACCCATGGACAAAAAATCACCCAAAACCTTGTATAGCTGCTTAAAGGTTGTAGGCGACAGGTCTCCAGAGATTCAGGAGGAGATGGTTAACAGATACTGCACAGCTGGTCCTGCTCACAGCCAGCAACTTTCAGAACAGAATTTCCCACCAATGTAGCAGGTATTGTCTTTATCCAGGGGCTGGCTGTACACATACTTGAGCTACTTCCATTTCCTAGTGTTTGCGTTTTAAATTATGACTGAAATAAAATGACAAGCAAACATGAGGTATGGAGACTGGAAATTATTCTTCCCCAAACTGTGCTGCTTTAATGGAGCACTAGCTCATGATTTTTTAACAAGGTACACTTTTTGACAGCATTTTAAGTTTAGTGACTTTGATTCAATCCCTATCTCCATGCCAACAGGAAGACTTTTAGTCTATTATTTTCACTAGAACATTTCCAGTTGGTTCCCTTCCTGCATTGGTGTCTGGAAAGTGAGACAAAGAAAGAAGATCGCTGGTACCCAGTTGCGCATCACAGAGGAGCTCCACCTGGTTTAAGGTGTTGAAGTTAACAGCTAATGATCTTCAGGCTGCATGAATGCATTCTCTTTAAAATAATGATATGGAGGATATCAGGTTTGGGTTTGTTTTAAAAGATGTCAAAATTTTATGTTCCAAAATATTTCACTAACAGTAAAAACAATATATAAAAAGTTTTTGCATAGTTTTTTAATTAATTAAAACTGCAGGCACTCATGTTATATAAATTTAAGTAGTAGTGATTCTGGAACAAATTGATTAAAATTAAAAATTAAAACAAATAGTTCTCTGTTCTCAAATGCAACTAAAATATGCACAAAGCGATTTCTAGAGCACCTGGAAAGAAGGGATTAGAGCTGCAGTCAAATCGCTCTTTCCTGAGCTGGTCCTACTGTCACTTCATGGGAGCTGAGCACCAGGCAGGAGAGTTCAGGTTTGATTTATCCTTTGCCAGCACTGTGTTTGTCACTGCAGTGCGAGGCTGGCAATCACAGCCTGCACCACATTGCCTAGGCACAATAGCATCCCTGGCACCTGCCCTGCTTGGGATACTCAGGTCATTACAAAACACTCCTGCCAGAAAAAACAAGCACCTCGGAACAGGTATCAGGTTTACCTTCATAGCTTAGTCTAATCATTTTTCATTACTAAATCACAGCCAATGCAGCAATCACTAAAAGATAAAACCAGGCCAGTATCTTATAGGTGAATAATTCAGTTTCTTTGAGCATCTTTTTAATATTTTCTAAGCGTTATTGAGTTGATTGAAGGTAATCCCAAGCAGTACATTTGTTCTTCCTGTTATTCTAACCAGTGAGTCTGATTAGAAAGCCAGTTCAAATTAAGAGGGCACTATTCTGATGTGTTACTCTCTATTCACATTCACCTCTTGCAATCTCAATCCTCCAGAACAGTTTAATCAGCTCAGGTTGTACCTGCTTCTGCTGTCTGCTCCACCTCTGCTGCAGCCTAACTTCACCGAGCAGCAAGATTACAACCTTGGAGGTGAACTCCCCTGCCTCTCACCCTCCTCCTCCTCTGGTAGGCTGCACACAGGTCCCCGTGGAACCCTGGAAAGGAGACACCTCTTCTCACCATCAAAGGTAGGTGCATCCTCAACACGCCTTCCCGCTTCCATATCGGTCTCTTTTCTGCTGCCGTCACGCACCCCCGTACAGGCCACCATCCTGCTGACATCAGGCAACACCGCCCAAAGAGGTGCCCAGCAGCAGGAGAGGGAGAAGGTTCAGCACCTGCTTTTGGCTATAGCCTAAGCCAACCATCCCACTTCTCTGAACCTCGCTTCTGCCGTTCATACATAGACATAGTTTTTTCACTGTATTTTTGAGATCTGGGAAGGAATTTGAAGGAGTTATTGGTGCCAGTTATAGGCAATGCCAGAAGAGGTCATTGCATATGCATAGATTTAATTTAGCTTTCAGATGAGGTGATTCTGTCCCTCTACTCTGCTCTCATGAGACCCCACCTGGAGTACTGCACCCAGCTCTGAAGTCCTCAGCACAAAAAGGATGTAGACCTGTCAGAGGGGGTCCAGCGGAGGGCCATGAAGAGGATGAGAGGGCTGGAGCACCTCTCCTATGGGCACAGGCTGAGAGAGTGGGGGTTGTTCAGCCTGGAGAAGAGAAGGCTCCAGGGAGAACTTATAACGGCCTTCCAGTGCCTGAAGGGAGCTACAGGAGAGATGGGGAGGGACTCATTACCAGGGAATGTAGTGATAGGAAGAGGGGTAATGGTTTTAAATTGAAAGACAGGAGATTTAGACGAGATACTAGAAAGAAATTCTTTACTGTGAGGGTGGTGAGAGCCTGGCCCAGGTTGCCCAGAGAAGCTGTGGCTGCCCCATCCCTGGAGGGGTTCAAGACCAGGTTGGACAGGGCTTGGAGCAACCTGGTCTGGTGGGAGGTGTCCCTGCCCAGGGCAGGGGGGTTGGAACTCGATGATCTTTAAGGTCCCTTCCAACTCTAATCATTCTATGATCCTATGATTCTATGACATAGAGCTAAACTGAAAACAAACGCAGCCACATCCTTACTGGCCTCTGCCATGTTACTTTAGCTTCTGTAATGACACCTCTGCAGGAATGCAAGCTGAAACAGAGCTTACAATGGAGACACCCTATGAAAATTTGGGCATGCCACATTCAAAATTATTTGCCTGCTTGTATTTTGTAAAGCTATCCATAGTGCCACGGCACTAAATGATACTAAAAAACCCAAGACTGACCCATCATTAACGAACAGAGTTGAAGGCTGGAAATCCCAGATTTGAATGAGTGGTCTCCCAGGTTTTCTGTGTAAGTTGTAGCAAGCTCTTGCAGAGGGACATTTCAAAACTGATTGCCTAACTACTCTAGTAAGTCGGTCTGTCAGCCAGAGCCACTGAGCCTGGTTGCTGCATATAAACTGTCCAAAGGCTGTGGGGTTCTCTATATCTCTGAAAATCAGCCTGCTATTTTTCTTTTAGGTCACTAAATTGAGAAATCACTGAGTACAATTAGAAATTCGGCTTTGTAAACTTTGTTCTCTGTTTGTTTCAATGAGACTTGCTGTGAGAAATCTTATACAAGCATATAGAGCCCAAATGAATATCAAGTCTAAGTCCAGGAATAGGATTTTTTTCTGTGTGTTTAACTGTAAAATGCAGCTATGGGTATTCAGCTGATTCACCAAAGGCATCAATAAGCACATCCATTACATTTTGTGTAATGCTTATCTTTTGTTTGAAGTTCTCCAAGACCAAAGAATTTTTGATCAACTGAAACTGTCCCCTGAGCCCGTCCTTCACACCAATGATATCTTCTCTTTTTCGTGTTCCAAGGATTGTCTTTCAGTCTTTGAAGTTAACCCAAACATTTTCTGCCATGTTCTGAGTGCTATCATTCATGATTCTCAAAGGTAAAGCTCATGGGATAAAACAGACAGAACAGAGGTAAAGAAAGTTTGGGAGGATAAGAGGCAGTAAAAAGAAAGTCACTGGAAAAAAGAAATATGAGTGAGCAAAAGTGCAAAAGGCTAATACCAAATTCCGTAACAGAGAGAAAATATCAGAGAGGAAATGTTTGGGAATGAAAAATATCCAGAAAATCAAAGAGAAATGTCTGGTAACAATTTTGCTGGTTGTTTTGTTGTGGTTTTTGGTTTTTTGGGGGGTTTGGGGGGTTTTGTTTTGTTTTGTTTTGTTTTGTTTTAATAGGAAATGTTATTTGGCCTTTTAAAAAGTTTAGGGTTAAAAACTGTGAAAAAAGCACAACATTGGAGGACATGAAGAAGAAAGATTACTAAAGAAAGACAAAAGAAAATAGAGAGAAGGGAAAAAGAAAATGTATATAGCAACTTTCATTGCTTTTTAGTGATAGTGATGAAAGGGCTGAGGAAGTTATGAAGAAAGACATCAGCCTTTATTTAAAAAGGGCGTGATTACTACATAACTTATCTGTACAGGCTTTTGGACATCTCACATTTTCACAGCTGAAGTCCTCACTACTCAATACCTATGAAGATTATCATATTAGAAAGTAATTGCAGCAGAATCTGTGATTACTGCATAACAATAATCAAGCAACTTTTTAATGTCTTTTAAATGCAGAAATATAATATTAATATTAATGCAATATTTAGTACATATTTATAATACTCATATTTAACATGATGTTAATGCAGAAACTTAGTATTTTTCTGAGGTAAGTTTATAATTTTTCAACATCTTCTGTTTCAAACAAAATTCCTTCCCTAGGCACAGCTTCACAGGCCAACAGTATCTACCCTGTTCTGCAGAGGAACTGCTCTTCCCATTCCTGACTTTGACCTCATTTCCCAGAGACAGAACGGGGTAAGAGAGCTGCGGGGCTTGAGTGGGGTTTACATCGCTTCATTATAGCAGCATGAAGGGAAGGTGCCTCGTCCAAGCCTCTATACCCCGTCTACATTCAACTTTTGCTGGCAGTTGTTTCTCTTAAACTCCCAGAAATCGGGGTCAGAAAACACGGGCAGCTCACTGCGAACAGAGAACGACCTCCATTCACAAAGGAGCTGAGACCCCCCTCGAAACACATGTCTCCATCTAGCAATCTCTGTGCAGCCTGTGGTGCTTAAGTTCATAAATATTTGCTTTGCATCAACGTTTAAACATAGAGGTAGTGAGCGGATCTTGCTGCTATATGCGATATTAAAAGGCCTGTGATTTTAAATACCAGCTCCCTGCCTACCTCTGGCTGGCTGGGAGAGTGCTACAGTTCAGGTGAGGAGACAATTACGTTACTCCAACATTCTCTGCGCTGCCTCCATCTGCCAGTACACTGCCTGTTAATGAACGTAACACGTTTCTCCTCTGACTCACCATATTTTTCCAAATGGTTTCAGTACTGAAGGCTTCTCTATTATTTTTTTCCCCGCAAGCAGCTCCTGTAGAGCTAGTAAGGAAATGAGCGAGAAGGGAGGGAATCAGCTCATGCAGGCTTTTGAAATTTACCTATTTCAACTTGCAAATCAAAATTTGGGTAGTATTTTTAACAGCTTGTCCATAGCCAACTTCTGTTTAAAGCAAAGAGAGGCTAGGAACCTCCATGCTTTGGGAAATCTCCCTCTGTAATTGCCTTCATCTTTAGATATAAAAAATAGGATACTACATGTTCAGGACCTCTTGCAGTTTTACTTACAAAAATACTACCTCCTTACAACATGGATGCACTGTGAAGAGAATTGCACATAATTATCAGTGAAAGGCTCTTAGATTGTCTCTTGTGAGGGTCTTATAAAATAAGCAGAAGTGTCAACACACCTAGTCAGTGGTGACTGGTGTGGTGTTCCCGCTGTTGGTCTATTTTGGTACGTTGGTGGCTTCGATCTGACCAACTGATCACTTTCTGTTAGACAACATTTTTGTAGAGAATTTTGGTATTTTATACTTTAGAGAAATCAGAGATTGTACCTGCTACAGGCAGTATGCATCTGACTCCTTCATTGATCAACTCTTTGCCACACACCCCTAAGAGAAGTCAAGTCTTTTCAATTCATCATGAGCTGCTGTAGAAATTCGCTTCATAGAAGTTTGGGCTTTCCACTAGCGACACTTGGAGCTGAAAAGGCCACAGCTCTAAGGACCACACTGCAACCAAAGACTATGCTCATCATAAAGCCACAGAAGAATAATCTTCCAAAGCTTCTGTGCTTTTTTTTTTTAAAAAGGATTACATGTTCAAAGTCAGAGCCATAAATATCGGGCACTTCAATGAAGTGCCTTCAGTGCTGAATACTTACAGCATGCACAGAAACTTGTATTTTCTCACCTCTGAAATTCAGTCTACCTGTAATTTGGGTGCACAAATATGGAGCAATAAGCCCAACCCAGCTCTGAAAAGTTGTACTGTGCTATACAATACGTTTCCAGGTTAAAAGCGGGACATTTCCAAACCCTCCAGCTATACTGAAATAGAAGGTATGCTTGTTAAGATATCATTATTGAAAGATTCCTTTCCTCTTCCTCCCCCTCAACCAATCCACTATCTTTGGAAGCACAGATACCACCTGTTCTGGGCACCACTGATGACCAATAGAGCAACATCAGTGCATTAATGACCTCTGATGAAAATATCCTGATAACCAGCTTATGAGAGCAACAGATGGGGAAGAAGCACCCCCAGGCACACGCACATCACTTGGGCACACGTGGGCTATGCTACCTGCTGCAGCCGGAGCTCAGCACCTACTCATCATCTATTCTCGTCCCAGCACCACCACATTTACAGCACAGCTTTTATTTAGCAAGAATTTAATGAGACTCATCACTGGTGCCTGGAACTTTGGAGGGTAGGAATGTCAAGGACAGCAAACAAAACCAGCAGCCACTCATGAAAATAAGTTCACACAAGCCTTCTGACCAGCCTCCCCAGTCTCAAGCAACCAGGGGGCTAGCGTCTCTAACCCAGTTCATTTGTAATTCTTCATAAAAATGGCCGTCCAAACTTAACAGGAGAAAATCTGCAGCGGTATTTAACTCCTACTTTCAATCTTGTTAAAGTCTTAGCAAGAAGGAATGAGGCTAAGATGAGAGAGTTACGATAATAATTGGTTTCACAGAGCTCCTTAAATCCATAAAGACTGAGAGGTCACTACAAAATGGGAATCACTTGACTTTACATGACAATTATAAGGGACGTGAGTATTGATTTGAAAAAAGAATTAAAAACTGATATATGAATCACTCTGTTAGAGGTTAGGGCTTTTTTAGCACTATTTAATCAGAAGTAAACTGAGACCAGATCACAGTTCTGAACTAATGGAGGCTTTAATGATGGCGATTGAGTCAGTTAAATAGCAAATTAAAACTTCTGGCTTGTTAGAGATCAGTTTAACAAATATTAACTTGTAGTTCCTCCTCAGAGTGTTAGTTTCTGACTAAAAAAAGTTTCATTTTGAAACTCAGAGCCATACATAACTGTACATCTGAAAAATAAGGTGCTAGAATGTATGTTCATGACCTAAAAATATCTCTATGTGTACTTTCTTCATTTGGACAACAACAGCTTTTCTGAAAATTTCTGGAGTAGGGTGTACTCTACTGGTAAGCAAAAACCAGTAGTATTCTGCTACTGAAAATAAATCTCAGTTGCAATCCCAGTATTAAATAATGGTACTCAGGATGTTTTAAATCAAATAGGAAGTTTTTCACATTTATGCCAAAAAGCAGCAACATTTAGCATCCCGAATAAGCATGTTTGCACCAGCTGATCAGCTTGAGTGCATAGAACCTCTTTTGTGATGGAGCTTGGCTAGAGTGATGCAGCGGCTATTGTCAGACATTAACCGATGGGGTTGATGTTCAAAACCAAGACTCTCCACACAGAAAACTAAATTGCACTTAGCACTTTATTGGTCACATGTTCTAAAGTGTGGTAAATCTTCCAGTTGAGACAACCCATTGGACACGGGCTTCAACTGCTTTATTTCAAGTACTTTCTTGAACGTGCCAAGGTCAAAAAAAAAGCCTAAGCAGTAAGTCCGGCACACATTGTCTTGGTACATCTTGGTAATCATTAGTCCCGGTTTTATCATGTTATCTTACACAGCATGGAAACAAAAGCAACAACCACCATCATATTTAGTGGTAAGAACAGATGAAAAATAAGATGTCTCCAGTCAAGCACCTGGTAGGTGTTCAGCCTACAACTTTATGGGCTGTGAAATAACCATTCACAGTGTGCACTGTGAGGGTGTACAATGCATCTGAGTGATTTACTGACCTTAATGTCATTAGAATTATTTTCAAATGTTTTCATATGTTGTTGCTTAGGGATTAGTTGCCTTGGGAATTGCTTGTATTATTTAACATTATTTTCGCTACTGGCATAGCATGATCTTGACAGATAGCCTTATATGGTGCAAAGGTGGGGGTAGTGTACTTTTTGACCATCAGTCTGATACTCTGATTTAGCAAAATTGCCATGATATTAAACATAAGTAATCCCTCCCAAGCATAAAGCCAAGCTTGTGTCAAAGGATCAAAGTTCATGATATTTTGTGTCCTACACAGAAAAAATAAAGCTAGCGGGAGCTAAAAACTGATCTGCACGGTGCCGAGGGGTGTGTACAGTGGCATAGCGCTTAACCTGGATGTGGCATCTGGACCCAAATGCTGCATGTAGCTCTTGACAAATCATTCAGTTTTGTTGTCTTGCTGTATTGTATAATGAGTCCATGGGGTTCGTACAGATAGGTGCACTAAGAACAATAAAAGTTAAGTGGAAATACCTTGTTTCCAGAAATCAATATACGAAAACGCATTTGCAGCTTTTGGGGGTATGTTTGTGTATTTATTTCTAAAGAGGGCAGACATGGTTTGGTAATGTCTTTAAGTAGATGGCATTCTCAATTGTCACAGATTTTAATCAAGTTGAGTGCTATGACAATTTCTATGACAAATTTCAAGGAGCACAAGGTTTTTCACATACTAATATTAATATTACTCATTTTATGCAGTCTTTTGTTTAGTGAAGAGATAAAAGTATTTGTTACCGAGCAAAGTAGGCTAATTTTCAATAAAATGTGAGAGACCCACTGGAAATTGCCGAACAAAAAAAGCAAACCATAGTAACAAATAACTAAAAGCATCAGTCACAAAAACCACAATGTACTTGGTCTATTTTAGCAACAGCAATTTTAATTCTTTCATAATTGACTTGTAGATTAGCTTCCTTTTTAAGAAAAAAATGTCCATCATCTATTAGTATCTGGGTTTAGTACTTGGCTATGAAAAAACACCAGAAAATTAGGGTAAAATTGATTACTTGCTCTACTGAGTGTAAGTCTACCAACCCAATGATCGTTGTAGATCCTTCCCTTCCCTTCCCTTCCCTTCCCTTCCCTTCCCTTCCCTTCCCTTCCCTTCCCTTCCCTTCCCTTCCCTTCCCTTCCCTTCCCTTCCCTTCCCTTCCCTTCCCTTCCCTTCCCTTCCCTTCCCTTCCCTTCCCTTCCCTTCCCTTCCCTTCCCTTCCCTTCCCTTCCCTTCCCTTCCCTTCCCTTCCCTTCCCTTCCCTTCCCTTCCCTTCCCTTCCCTTCCCTTCCCTTCCCAGCAGAGGGTGTTTTGGCCAAGGCAGAAGCCCTGGGGAGACGGAGCCAAGGGGAGGGCAGAGCTGGCTCCCGCTCCAAGCTTGCACTGGGCAAGAGAGCCCGAGAGAGGCAGGGCAGGAGCGGTGGCCGGGAGGTGCCAGAGCAGCGGGCAAGAGCCCGGCCCAAAGGGCCCCCAGGAGCCCTGGCCAGGGGCTGTGCTCAGGGCTACAGAGGACAAGAAGCAGCCCCCGGGGGCCACCCTGGGGGCCCGCCTGGCACTCTAGAAAGCTTCCTCCCCCCGACTGCGGGGCACCAGAGGCCACCTTGGTGCAGCAGGAGCAGCGGGCTCCCGGCCAACACGGCCCAAAGGAGCCCTGGCGAGGGGCCCTGCTCACTGCTGCAGAGGAAGGCAAAAAACCCCCGGGGACGCTTGCTGGGCCACCTCGGGGGGAAAAAAGCCTTCCTCCCCCCAGCTGCGCGGCACCAGAGGCCACCTTCGTGGTGCACGAGCAGCAGGCAGGAACCCGGCCAAAGGGGAGAGGAGGAGCCCTGACAAGTGGTCCTGCTCGATGCTGCAGAGGAAGGCAAAAAACCCCCGGGGAGCAGCGCCAATCGGCCCCGGGGGAAAATTCCTTCCTGACCCCAGCGCTGGCGATCGGCTGTTCCCTGAGCATGTGAGCAAGACCTGCCTCCTCGTCCCACAGGCTGGTCCTGCCTCCTCCCAGGAGATGCCCAAGCCCTGTTCTCCCTCACCCTGGAGCCATCTCAGGGGCTTCCGAGAGTGGCCGCGTTCCCCTGGCCTGATCGACCTTGGGGGCAAGAACCCTTTCCATGCCTGGCAACGCACCAGTGGGTGCTCCAAAGCACTGGGACCCCTGGCAACACCTCTGCATCCTATGTCTTACGGCTACTGCCCCTTGCTCCGTGGATCAGGACAGGGAGTTCTCCAGTGCTCCTCCAGAAGGCATTTCCTTGGTCTTGTCACTGCTCTCCAGCTGAAAAGGATTTCCATCCATCCATCCATCCATCCATCCATCCATCCATCCATCCATCGCTCCATCAGGTGGGCTTTGACCATGTCTCCAGCCTTCCTCCCTCAGCCCCTGCCAGGTAATTCCAGTGCTTCCTCAAGGCCTTCCTCTTGGATGTCTTCGGGCTGCCCTCAGTCCAGCTCTGCCAGCGGGACACAGGAGGATGCTCCCTTTTATCCTGGCCGGGGCATTGTGACTGCTGCGTTGCCGGGTGGTGGCACTGTGACGTGGGGGTGACGGGGCCCCCCCTGCACAGCCCCACCCCGCAGCCCTGTGGCCAGCGTCCTTGGGAGGAAGCCTTTGGGGTGCTGGCCCCGAGGCAGTGCCTGTGCCCAGGGGGCTGTCCCTGCACCCCCTTGGTGGCCATGCCCTGGGCACAGCTGCTGGGCGTCCCGCACACCACCTCCTCTGCCGCTCAGCTCCCAAGGACAAACGTGGGGCTGTTCCTCTGCTCTGAGGCCAGGGCAGAAAGCAAGCCTGCAGCCCAGAGACGTGTGTGCTGTAGCCTCTCTGCAGAGCTCCCATCCAGGAGGCTCTCATTGCCTGGTGCCCTGAGTGGCAGGAGTAGGGCTGTGGGAACAGGGACTTTCCCTTTGTGGACGCTGACATTGTAAGGACTCAGCTGTCTCAGCTGAACGTTCATAGCCCCGTGGAGCCTGATGGGATTCCCCCCAGAGCAGTGAAGGGGGTGGCGGAGGTTACTTCAGCACCTTCTCAGCCACCTGCCTTGGGAGGTCTTGGGAGTCTGGAGAGGTCCCCGCTGACTGTAAGGTGGCCAACGTTATCGCAGTCTAGAAGAAGGGCGTGAGGGAAGAGTCAGGAAACCGCAGGCCTGTTGGTCTAAGCTCAGTTCCTGGAAAAACGATGGAGGAGGTCCTACGGGATGCTCCAGAAAGACATGGAAAGAATAATGCACTCATGAGGCAGAGTCAACGTGGGTTCGCAAAGGGCAAGTCCTGTTGAACCGCTTTGATAGCCTGCTACGGTACAGTCGCCCACCTGGTGGGTGACGGGTAGCCAGTGGATGGAGTTCTTCTGGATTTCAGCAAGGTTTTGATACCGTCCCTCACAGCATCCGTCTGGAGAAGTTGTCCAGCTGTGGGATGGGTGGGTTCCCAGAGCAGGGCTCAGAGGGTTGCAGTGAGGGGGGCTCCATCCGGCTGGCGACCAGTCACCAGCGCTGTTCCACAGGGCTCATTTCTAAGGCCATTTCCGTTCAACCCTTTCACCGATGATCTGGATGCAGGAGTTGAACGCACTGTCAGTAAGTTCCCTCATGATACTAAGCTGGGAGGTGCTGTTGACTTTCTCAAGGGACAGGAGGCCTTGCAGAGGGATGACAGAATCACAGAATGGTTAGAGTTGGAAGGGACCTTAAAGATCATCGAGTTCCAACCCCCCTGCCATGGGCAGGGACACCTCCCACCAGACCCGGTTGCTCAAAGCCCCGTCCAGCCTGGTCTTGAACACTTCCAGGGATGGGGCATCCACAGCTTCTCTGGGCAACCTGTTCCAGTGTCTCACCACCCTCACGGGAAAGAACTTTTTCTAGCATCTCATCTAAATCTCCCCTCAATTCAATTTCATACTGTAACTCCTCAACCTGTCTCTACGCTCCCTGATAAAGGGTCCCTCCCCATCTCTCCTGTAGCCCCCTTCAGGTACTGGAAGGCTGCTAGAAGGTCTCCCCGGAGCCTTCTCTTCTCCAGGCTGAACAACCCCGGCTCTTTCTCAGCCTGTCTTCATAGGAGAGGTGCTCCAGCCCTCTGATCATTTTCATGGCCCTCCGCTGGACCCGTTCCACCAGGTCCATGTCCTTCCTGTGGATCTGGCTGGATTAGAGCACTGGGCTCCTGGGGTGCATCAAACACAGCGTGACCCGCTGGTCAAAAGAAGCGATTCTCCTGCTGTATTTAGCGCTGGGGCTTCCCCACCTTGAGTCTTGTGTGCGGTTCTGGGCCCCGCCACTTAAGGTACCTGAACACATTCCACACAACACGTTCAATGGCTGGGACTGGCCTCCCGGGGACCCCCAGCCCCACCGTCTCCTGCCAAGAGCCCAGGGGACGTGTCTCAGCTCAGCCTGGGGCCTTCGGTCCCTGCCAGAGGGATGGTGTAGGTGTGCCTGTCTCTGCCCCTGACTCCTGGATGGGCCTGGGACCTGCCCTGCAGAGAGCGGCTCTCCTGGATGGAGCCCTCAGCCCTAGGTCAGAGCTTGCCATGCACAACCCTGGCCTTAGCGTAGTGCAAGGATTCCCTCTTATTTCCTACACTCATGATGACTCCAAGAAGGAGACCAACGCTTGCCTGGAAGGTCGTGAGTTTTTCACTGAATTTCACTGAATTTTTAGAGTTGGAAGGGACCATAGAGATCATCTAGTCCAACTCCCCTGCCGAAGCAGGATTGCCCAGAGCATGTCAGAGCATGTTACTCAGGACTGCATCCAGGCCGGTCTTGAAAATCTCCAAAGAAGGGGACTCCACACCCTCCCTGGGCAGCCTCTTCCAGGGCTCTGGCACCCTCACCGTGAAGAAATTCTTTCTCATATTTGAGTGGAACCTCCTCTGTTCCAGCTTGTGCCCCTTGCCCCTCGTCCTCTCACTGGCAACCACTGAAAAGAGTCCGGCTCCCTCCTCCTTCAACCCACCCTTCAGATGCTTATAAGCATTGATAAGGTCTCCCCTCAGCCTTCTCTTCTCCAGGCTAAAGAGTCCCAGCTCTCTCAGCCTTTCTTCATAAGGGAGATTCTCCAATCCTTGAATCATCCTCGTTGCCCTTCGCTGGACTCTTTCCAGTAGTTCCCTGTCCCTCTGGAATTGGGGAGCCCAGAACTGGATGCAGTATTCCAGTTGTGGCCTCACCAGTGCAGAGTAGAGGGGGAGAATGACTTCCCTCGACCTACTGGCCACACTCTTCCCTATGCAGCCCAGGATTCCGTTGGCCTTCCTGGCCACAAGAGCACACTGCTTGCTCATGGTCATTTTGCTGTCTACCAGGACCCCCAGGTCTTTCTCTTCAGAACTTGACTCCAGCAGGTCCACACCTAACCTGTATTGGTGCCTGACATTCTTCTTGCCCAGGTGCAGGACCCTACACTTTTCCCTGTTGAACCTCATGAGGTTCTTCCTTGCCCAGCTCTCCAGCCTGTCCAGGTCTCGCTGGATGGCAGCGCGGCCCTCCGGGGTGTCAGCCACCCCTCCCAGTTTGGTATCATCAGCAAACTTGCTGAGGATACGCTCGGTCCCCTCGTCCGGGTCGCCGATGAATATGTTGAACAGGACTGGACCAAGTATTGACCCCTAGGGGACACCACTGGTTACAGGCCTCCAGCTTGAACCTGCTCCATTAATCATTACCCTTTGGGTCCTGTCACACAGCCAGTTCTCAATCCACCTCACTGTCCCCTCATCCAGCCCACACTTCCTTAGTTTCCCAACGAGGATGCTATGGGAGACTGTGTCAAAAGCCTTGCTGAAGTCAAGGTAGATGACATCTGCTGCTCTCCCCTCATCCAACCAACCAGTTATAGCATCGTAGAAAGCTATCAGATTGGTCAAACATGATCTACCCTTGGTAAACCCATGTTGCCCACTTCCAATAACCCCCCGCTCTTCAACTTGTTTGGAGAGGACATCTAGCATGAGTCTCTCCATTACCTTCCCAGGGATGGAGGTGAGACTAACTGGTCCGTAGTTCCCAGGGTCCTCCTTCTTGCCCTTTTTGAAGACTGGAGTGATGTTGGCCTTCCTCCAGTCTTCAGGCACCTCTCCTGTTCTCCATGACCTTTCAAAGATGATAGAGAGTGGCCCAGCAATAACATCTGCCAGCTCTCTCAGCACTCGCGGGTGCATCCCATCAGGGCCCATGGACTTATGAATGTCCAGTTTGGCCAAGTGGTCCCGAACCTGGTCCTCCTCTACTGGAGGAAAAACTTCCTCTCTCCATACCCTCCCCCTCGCCTCCAAGGCCAGAGATTCATGAGGGGCAGCCTTAGCAGTGAAGACTGAAGAAAAGAAGGCATTCAGCAACTCTGCTTTCTCCGTGTCTTCCACCACTAGGGTGCCCATCTCATTCATCAGTGGGCCCACATTATCCCTAATCTTCCTTTTACTGTTTACATCCCGAAAAAAAACCCCTTTTTGTTGTTCTTAACTGTAGTGGCCAGAATGAGCTCAGCTTGAGCCTTGGTCCTTCTAATTTTCCCCCTGCATATCTTCACCGCTTCCTGGTATTTCTCCTTGCTTGCCAGGCCCCTTTCCCAAAGATCATAAACCTTCTTTTTGTTCCTGAGCTCCAGCCAAAGCTCTCTATTTAGCCAGGCTGGTCTTCTTCCCTTCCTGCTTGTTTTTTGGGATTTGGGGATGGCTCTTTCCTGGGCTTTTAAGAGTGCCTCCTTGAAGTACGACCAGCCTTCCTGGGCACCTTTGCCCTTCAGGACTGTCTCCCAAGGGACGCTTTCAACCACGCTCCTGAAGAGGCCAGAGTCTGCCCTTCGGAAGTCCAAGGTGGCGGTTTTGCTGGCCCCCCTCCTTGCTTCAGCAAGAATTGAAAATTGTATCATTTCATGATCACTCTGTCCAAGACGACCTCCAACGTTTACATCCCCCACAAGACCTTCTGAGTTAACTATCAGCAGGTCCAGTAGGGCACTTTCCCTAGTCCGTTCCCTCACCAGCTGCGTTAGGAAGTTGTCTTCCATGCACTCCAAGAATCTCCAGGACTGTTGCCTCTCTGCTATGTTATATTTCCAGCAGATATCTGGGAACTTGAAGTCCCCCATGAGTGCAAGGGAGAGTGATCGTGAGGCCTCCAAAAACACATCACAAAAGGTTACAAGCGGAAACAGGATTTTATTTGCATTTTCCCGAATCCATTTCAGAGCCGATGCTCACAAGCACTAACGCAATGCGCGCGCGTAGCCAGGAGCAGGCGGATGTGCTCTTCTGCGGTTTAGTTTGGAAATACGTCCTTTGCCGTCTGGCAATGGCAAATCACAGATCGGCAGAAAGTAGGAGGAGGAACGGAGGCCAAGCAGCCCCTGTCTCCTGAAGGGTGAGAACCTGAAGAATGAGGATCGGACCCGACCACACACAAAAGAAGAAGAAGAAGAAGACGAAGAGGTGTGTGGTACTATGAGGTATTTTCCAAATAGGACACATAGCAATGACAATCAGAGTTTTTCCTTCCAAAAGTTGCTCCCCTGCTGTTCTCCTTGGCCAGTGATGGATGAAGAGCGCTCTGGTGCCTGCCCTGTGCCTGTACTGCAGGCAGGGAGAGGGGCAAAGCGGCAGTTCCTGGTGGTGCCCCAAGGCCGGAGCCCTTCCCAGCAGAGGGTGTTTTGGCCAAGGCAGAAGCCCTGGGGAGACGGAGCCAAGGGGAGGGCAGAGCTGGCTCCCGCTCCAAGCTTGCACTGGGCAAGAGAGCCCGAGAGAGGCAGGGCAGGAGCGGTGGCCGGGAGGTGCCAGAGCAGCGGGCAAGAGCCCGGCCCAAAGGGCCCCCAGGAGCCCTGGCCAGGGGCTGTGCTCAGGGCTACAGAGGACAAGAAGCAGCCCCCGGGGGCCACCCTGGGGGCCCGCCTGGCACTCTAGAAAGCTTCCTCCCCCCGACTGCGGGGCACCAGAGGCCACCTTGGTGCAGCAGGAGCAGCGGGCTCCTGGCCAACACGGCCCAAAGGAGCCCTGGCGAGGGGCCCTGCTCACTGCTGCAGAGGAAGGCAAAAAACCCCCGGGGACGCTTGCTGGGCCACCTCGGGGGGAAAAAAGCCTTCCTCCCCCCAGCTGCGGGGCACCAGAGGCCACCTTCGTGGTGCACGAGCAGCAGGCAGGAACCCGGCCAAAGGGGAGAGGAGGAGCCCTGACAAGTGGTCCTGCTCGATGCTGCAGAGGAAGGCAAAAAACCCCCGGGGAGCAGTGCCAATCGGCCCCGGGGGAAAATTCCTTCCTGACCCCAGCGCTGGCGATCGGCTGTTCCCTGAGCATGTGAGCAAGACCTGCCTCCTCGTCCCACAGGCTGGTCCTGCCTCCTCCCAGGAGATGCCCAAGCCCTGTTCTCCCTCACCCTGGAGCCATCTCAGGGGCTTCCGAGAGTGGCCGCGTTCCCCTGGCCTGATCGACCTTGGGGGCAAGAACCCTTTCCATGCCTGGCAACGCACCAGTGGGTGCTCCAAAGCACTGGGACCCCTGGCAATGTCTCTGCATCCCATTTCTTACCGCCGCTGCCCCTGGCTCTGCAGGGGATGAGGAGGACAAGCTCTGCAGTGCTACTTCAGAAGGCATTCCCTTGGTTTTGCCACTGCTATCCACCTGAAAATGCCCAATAGCTTCAGGTAGCTCCAGGTGTTGGTGGTTCTTCTCATTCCAGCAGCCTCATCCAGCCTCCCCTGGTCTTCCTCCCTCAGCCCCCCCAAGTAATTCCACCGGCTCCTCAAGGCCTTCCTCTCAGATGTCTTCAGGCTGCCCCCTGGCCATCTCTGGCAGCAGGACACAGGAGGATGCTCCCTTTTATCCTGCCCTGGGGCATTGTGACTGCTGGTTGCCGGGTGGTGGCATTGTGACGTGGGGGTGACGGGGCCCCCCTGTGCAGCCCCTCCACCCAGCATCCTTGGGAGGAAGCCTTTGGGGGCTGGCCCCGAGGCAGTCCCTGTGCCCAGGAGGCCCAGGGGGCTGTCCCTGCCCTTGGTGGCCATGCACTGGGCACAGCTCCTGGGTGTCCCTGTAAATTCATCTGGACATTCAGACTACGTAAAGAAGAGCATTTATACCCAATACATTCATTCGGTTGTGGGGATGCCGGAGGTGAAAGAAAGGCTTTTGGGTTCCCTCTGCATGAACTTCCCAGAGACGTAGAGAGCACGCAGGATTTCCTCACTGTTCCTCACCAATGCACCAAGGGACATTTGCTGCTACCCTGCTTATGGTGAGGTCTTCTTCTTGGAAAGAAGTCACGAATGGTTTTGTGTTCTTGACCATCCTTTTCCTTGCACTTCAAGAACTCTTTTCTTCCTGCAGCCTTGATCCTTGATATCTTTCTTGAAAGTGATGGCAGCCCTCTCAGCCGCTGTCTTGCTCCTGAGAGTTGTCTTTTTCTCCGTGCTCCTAATCAACTGCTCATTTTTTGTTTGCCTTCATCCCAGATAGAATTTAAATTTCTTGAACCTGAGGAATGAGAAAGGTCCCTAGTGGCACAGGCGAGTTCTCACCTTTGCACAATGCTTGCTTCCTATGGAAAGGCTCGTAGCACTTCAGAAATCTCTCGTGTTTGTTACAGAGGTTGTTTAGAAATTTTCTGGTGTTTATTAACATCAGTGTCAAGTTTGGGGGTTTACCTGTTGTATTACTACTATTGATATTGAATGCAACACTTCATGATTGCTGCTTAATTTCATGTTGTTGACAGATCAATAAAGCACTTGGATCCCAATAGAGCACTTGGATCCCAATTTGCTTTAAGTTGCGTGGACTGAGCATGTTTTCCCTGCAACGCTCAGGAAAAACAAGTACCCCCCTCAGTTGTAGAGATCAGTTTAAAAAATCTCAGCTAAATATCACTGAAGGAAAGGGTACTGTACAGAGGGTAGAGATTGAGAGATTGACATCAAATCACCTCAGCAAATTTGTTCACATCCCTGAAATGCAGAAGGACTGCTGGTCTCTCTCCCGCAAGGCTTATTTCTTGAGTGGTCTATCAGGGGAAAAGGGAAAACCCCCGAGTTTGCTATGGGAGATGATGCTGTCGGCTGCAGAAGACAGTCCCAGCTGGGTTCCTATCTGAAACGAGGAAATGTTTGTGTCTGAACTAACTGTTCTTTTAGGCAAAACACTGCTATTCACATTGAAAACAACAGTAGAAAATGCTACTACCTCTGCCCACCCCTGGTACAAAACAAGCATGGCCTGGTTTGAGCGACACAGGATTAATTTCTCTTTCAGTCATTTTACTTTTTGATAAGGTGTCTTCTCATGCTAGGGAAAACTGCATTTTCAGAAGACTCTAGTTTGAAGACTCTGAATTTGTGAAAGTATTTACTCTATAGCCAGCTATGCTATGCGGGTTTCAAGGTCCGGGTGTTTTCAAGCTAGACACGTGCAGGGATGAGGAGGAGCAAGACCCGGGCACTTGACCCAAAATGGCCAACAGGGTTATTTCATACCGTGAATGTCACATTCAATATAAATTAGAAAGTTTGCTGAGGAGTTCTTCCGTCCCTGACGGCTGTGATCCTGAGAACTCCTTGCCCTGGTGCCGGACCCCTGAGCCCTCCCCTTCCTCCCGAAGCCACGGCACTCGCAGGGTTCCACATCGGTTGTCCCTGCTGGGAGTGCACAGCTTCCTGCTGATAGAATGGGCTGAGTATAGTCCTTGTATATTTTATATTGGTATCGGGATCAATACAGGTTCTTTAGTATTGTTAATGTTAACTATTTAGTCTTATCCTAGTAAATCTGTTTATATTTCAACCCTCAGGTTTCCTTGTTTTCTCACGATTCCTCTTCCCGCGTGGGGAGGTGACAGATTAATTGTGTAAACGACAATAAATTGCTGTGGGTTCCTCAAACCATAACGGAGCATAATTCTCTTAGAAAAAAAAAAAAAAAAAAACAAGAAAAAAATAATACAGACACACAAGCACACACATACCTACATCTATATGTATCTCTATAGCAATCTCCCAAGTCAGTGCAAACAAGCCCTCACATGACAGCAGTACTGGTAAGTCCAATGGAGGGCACGTGCTGAGGACACCGGTTAGAACCAGCAGAGCTGCAGCCAGTGCGAAGGGAGACAAGCTGGGGGGAACCCCAACAGCAATGCTCTTGCGCGAGCTGTTGGTAAGCAAAGGCAGGAAACAGGAGAAGCCGTGAAGGGACAGCTTGGTGCTGACTCACGCGATGTCCTGAGTTGGTAGCGAAAGGGAAAGGTGGGCTCTAGAAGTAAAGGATCAATAAGCAGTGACCTCCTTAGCCAGGAGAAGAGCCAGGCTGTGGGGGAAAGGAGGCACTGGATTGAAATCTCTTCTCTGTGTTAAACACATTGTGTGCTCAGTAAAGGACAGTACTGACAAGTTTTGCTCTGCTGGGTGCAGGACTGGTGTCCTTTGGCACAAGCTGGCACATCCATTCATGGGCCCCAATGTCAGCCCCATACCAATGGTCTCTTTTTAAAAAGAGCAGTCTTCACACCATGTAACACCCCAGGAGCAGCTAGTGCTCCTGTCACTGTCATAGTTACCCATAGACTCACACCACAAATACCAAAAGCAGGGACTTGGGAGAGATTTCTGTGGCATAGGCTACATTTCAGAGTTTTTCAGGTATCACCTGCTTTCCTGACCATGCAAACTGCTTCTCATCTTACCATTCCTGCAAATTATCTGTGTTACATCAATGCCATGCACTGATAAATGCAGATAATGCATTAAATTACTACAAATCAGCCCCTTTGTGACTGTTATAATTCACTGATTTTACCTGTCAAGCTGGTGAGAAGTTGGGATACAAATATTTCCTACACATATATTATTCCGCCAAAAAATGCTACAGCAAGACCTAAACCATAAGCTCGAAGAAAAAAACCTCTGAAGTATCATGGCACTGAAGGAAAATCACAAGATCGTCAGCATTTAAATAGATTATGATGAATCTCTTAGGATGATCCCTCTTAGAGACCTCCCTGCTTGGAGGAATTCTGTCTACGGTGGCCAAACAAGATACTGATCACAGAGAAATTAATTCCCCTACAAGAGAATGTATCCTGTGAAGCATCTGAAAGGGATCAAAACAATAAAAGCAAGCCTTGGAAGGTCTGAAGTTTCAGCATGAGTAAGCATGCCCGCATACCCTAAGCATGCCTAACCCTAACCGTAACTGTAACTCTATCCCTAACACCTAAGCCTGTCCCGGTTTGAAGTAAAACCCAACCAATTTTCTGTTCTGTAACTTTCCATCCCAGCCAGGCCTCCTCTAACTCTCTGAAACTAACGGCAGATTGTGGAGAAAACTGCTCGTTCTCAGAGTGATCAGCCCAATGTTTGTGCTCCAGGCCAAGGGATGGTGAGCAGGGAGGCCCTTGCTTATCCTTATTGCTGTAACAACCAAGGGCAGCCCATTTCGTTATTTGCCCCCTTAGAGGGTCGGAAACGGAAAAAACGTAGAGGGGTCACATCGGTGGGGAGGAGGGGACAGGAGAGGTGACCCAAACCTGACCAACTGGGGTATTCCATCCCATCTGCCCCACGCTCAGTATAAAGGCTGAGGGATCAAAGGGTCAGCCCCTTCCTGCGATGGCCGACGTCCAGAGAGGACTCTGTCTGTCCATCTGCCTTTGATCCCGATCCGTGTGTTCCTGACTCCAGAGCTGGAATCCAGTTCCCATCCGTCGCTGAGTCCAGTCTGGGACTTCCCCAGTGCCTGCCGGTGATGTAACTGACATCCTGGGAACTTGATACGGTTTTGTATATACTGTATCTATTTCATTATTTTCTTCTTTATTTTTATTTTAATATTAATTCTTCATTAATATACTTTAGTTCATTCTAAACTTATAAATCTCCTTTATCTCTTTCTCCTCCTCTCTCCTCTTTTTTGGGGGGGAGAAGGGGGGGGAAGGGCCATCTGTCGGTCCGGTTTTGGTAAAGTCGGCCCAAACCGCGACAAAGCCCTAACCCTAACCCAAACCACAACCCTAATGACCCTAAGCCTAACACCTAACTCTAACCGTAACCTTAACCCTAACACTAAAATGAACTCAAATGACCCTAAACCTAAATCTAAATACTCTAACCTAACTGTAATGACCCTACATATTCCTAACACCTAACCCAAACCCGAATAACCCTAATCCCAAACCTAAACCTAATGGCCCTAACCCTGAATGCTAACCCTAACCTAAAGATCCTAATCCTAACCCTTATGACTCTAATCATAATAAACCTAAGACTAAGTCATAACCCTAACCTAACTGTAATGACCATAACCCTAATGAATCTAATCTTAAGCCTAACACTAACCTTAATGACCCTAATGCTAACCTTAACCTCTAACTCCTAAACCTAACTCTAACATAATTACTGTAACCATAAAACTAATCCTAACTCTAATGACCCTAACACTAACCCTAATGACCCTGACCTTAACCCTAACCTAATGACCCTAACCATAACCAGAATGACCCTAACCCTAACCGTAATGATGCTAACCCTAGCCCTATTACCCTAACCATAATGACCCTAACCCTAATGATGCTACCCCTAACCCTAAAGACACTAATCCTAAAACTAAAGATGTTAACCCTAGCACTAATGACCCTAACCCTAACTCTAAATCCTAACCCTAACCCTAATGACCCTATTCCTTAATACTAAACCTAATGACCCTAACTCTAACCCTTAACACCTAACCCTAATGACCCTAACCTTAATGGCCCGAACCCGAACCCTAACCCTGAGGATAAACTCTTGTTTTGAATCTACTGAGTGTGACAAGCTGAGCTGTGACCTGCAGGAGAAGTGTGCTCCTGTGAGACTTCTCTTTCTTGTGTTCCTTCTTTCAGGTAGAAAGATTGTGAGAAACAATTTCACAAGGTAAGCCAAAAAAGCAGTGTTCCAGCATGAAAAACGTTCATGCAAAATACTGATCTGCTTCAATATACATACATCATCACAAAATATCAAACCACCACAGAAAATAATAATAAAAAAAGAAATACAACTTTTACTAAGCATCAATGAAGCTTATAGTTCTGCTTCATTAGGACCAAGTTATCTGGTCCTCAAAATAAAAGTAGCAATAATAAGAAGCATAACCAAGGCTGTCTTTCAGTGTGTAAAAACATCTACAACGAAAGAGCTCTAACAAGTTAAGCCCACCCAGGAGGGAACAATAAGGGCAAAACTATGCCTGCTGCCTCTGGCTAGTTCAAGCAACAGAGGTTCTAGAGCTAGGGAGAAAACTGTGCTTAGCTTAAAGCAGGAACAAAGCCTTAAAATGGGGAACCATCACTTATGAGCTTAGACAAACATTTTTGACCAAAACATTGAGGAAAATGGATTTGCCACAAAAATCAAGAGATATTCAATACAGCCATGCAACCTTTACCAAATACAAGTATTAGTACTGCACTACAGGATCATACAGGAATGGGTAGGCATCACTAGCAGTGATTGTATTGTTTCCTTAAGTCTGTGCTGTCAAAGTGACCAATAATTGCCAGATTTGATGATACTCATTAAGACCAACAAACCAGCACAGAAGTAACCGATACCAGTTAAGCACTTAATCTCAGTTTTGCTTTGTTTTCAGAGTCTCTATCTGACATTAGGCATGGAAATTGAAAGACACAGAGGAGGATATTTTGTAGTTCTGGAGAGGTAATGCATATGAATAATAAAGATTACAGTCAGCGTGTATTCCTTATGTCAGCCTTCGTAACACTGCTTCCTCTTAGCACTCATGGCAATCCTTGTTGGTTTTGGCAAATGTATTATCCGAAAAAAAGGAGAGCAGTAGCTTAGTAATCTCAAACTATTAGCAAATTTGAACCTATGGGCAGGAGGTCCCACCTTCCAGCTGAATAGCATAATAGCTCCCCGCTCTTTTTTAGTTCTGCAAAGCACAGTAAGGCTCATGCTAGTACAACCAAAGCCTAGTACTACATGGGAAGAGCATTCTCCTGCTAAGTGAGGCAGATTTACAGATCCCCTCAGAGAAATAAAAAAAATGAGGACAATGCTCTCACTTTGATACAAAAGAAAACAGAACTCAGTTTCTGCTACTCGTAGATAAACTTTCCTCTCGGGTTAAATGAAATGCCTTGATATCTGCCATGATCTGTAACAATTTCTGAAAATAATTACCTACACAGACGTTCTCCTGAAAAAAAAAAAAAAAAAAAAAGACTAGTAAGAATTTAATCAAAAAGAGGTAATTAAAAGCATTCTGCCTTGAATTGGTTAATGCCAGATTCAAATACAAAACCCTCAGAGGGCCTAGAGGAAATAAGACTTCTAAAACCAGTTTGGTTGGGTAAGGGGCAAAACTTTGTCCCGTTTCACAGGGAACAGAGAAAAGTTTTCATTGGCTTCTAGTGGTAATAGTTTGATGACACCAGATACAAAAGAAAGCTGAGAAATATGTTTTTAAGACAAAACCAGTAGGAAAATGTTTTAAGCTGCTTCCTGGAGGTAGAACAGTATCATTGTGATAATCTAGCTTACAAGAACGTATGAGATGCATAGAAAATCTCTTCTGGTACATGCTCTTGATACACAGAAAGACTGAAAGTTGACCTCTGAATCTCCCAGATACTTGGAAACAGTATCTGTCATTGAGACTCGAAGATGTATGACTGAGTACCCAGTATTCTGGCTATGAAGGAAGATGGAAAAAAACATGCACGAAGGGGTCCTTATCCACTATATAAATGCAGAGTATCCAGAAAACTCTGCGCCTCTTTACCAGCGTGCAAGACAAATTTCAAACATGTTGTTCTGACTTGTAGCAAGAAAAATCTCTACTCAAGCATGCACCTAACATACATCACACAACCTCCCTAGAAGTTTGACTGATTGCCTTTTGCTGAACCTCATTATTTTCACCCAGGCATTCTCACTTACACTTTGGAATAGATTTTCATGTGTGTGAGAGGTGCACAACATACATATGGTCACTTCAGTTTGAATCCATCATATTCATGTACAGCTTGCTTCCCAATAGAAAAAATACCAGAGCTGAGGGCACCTCTCAGCTATAGCCATACCTTGTAAAAATATTACCTGTGAAATTTTGGCTTTCAGGCTTCAAAAAATGGATTTGAGAGTAAGTCTAATAGGATTTGGCTCTCTTAAATTTCTGAGGAGCCTTTATCAGTTCTCAAGAACGAGGGACAGTGAAGAAAGTGTGCTGTGCTCACCATTACTGGCTGGAAACAAGTGCAAAACAGGCTTTCTGGACATCCACTCTCTTCATGGCAGATTCACGTGTGTGAGTCAGAGTTGTTGGTGCTGCCTGCCCCTGTGCAGAATTAAAATTACTTTTTGACTGTGGGAATTCTTTACCTAGGTGTCTGCATATTTCAGTTATACCACTGACAGGGTCTCCCAGTCAGGCAGGTGATAACCTCCTGATGCTCAGGGAGTTCCTTTCCATAAAGAAGGAAAGTATCATAACACGCTGGCATCAAATGTGATGAAAACTTATAGGTTAAAAGCAGATGCTAGCAGGTCCACCTTCACATCATCAAATTCCTAACTCTATCAGGCTGTATCTATCCAGCATGTTGTTGTGGAAAAACAAAACAAACCCTCTAATTGAGTTTAGGAAAGACCCTCAAATCTTTTTGCATATTAACCGGGAGATTAGCAGGCTTGGGAGGAGAAATGCAGTCCCCTACCCAGTAGCACTGCCAAGTGTGATGGGAATGCTCCAGTTGCACATCTCCAACTCACACGCACAGTAAAGTCTGTGCCATCAGCTTAGCACTAAGTCTACTCTTGAATGCTTGCTAAATCCCCTCCTTCTCTTCCCTACCTAGCTTGTATATCCTGATAACTTCTTTCAAATGTAACAGATCCCATTTAACAAATTCATTTTAGTTTCACAGGCCTTCCCTTCAGAGTACCATTTTCCCAGATCTTTCCAAGCACAAGATTATTAGTTAAAGCTGTACATAACCGGTGATTTTCTGTATCTAGATGTATTCTGAAGGCCAAATTATCCATTAATAACTTAGTTCTGCAGCTGTATTACATTATTGCCCAACGCAAATCAGATTAATGTTTTCTTAGTCCCCACAGTATCCAAAGAATTTTCCTGGCAGAAAGTAAAATGGTAATCTTGCTTCATTGCTTTCACTGACATTGCATACATATAAATAAGAAGCATTGGACTGAGTAACCTAGATGAAAATAATACTAGTTAATGTTCTCATACCTTTAAGAAAAGTCAGATGCATAAGTCAGAGTTCTACTTCATATATAAATTCAGAAGTCATTCTCATTTTGTGAGCCCACTGAGCATAACTGGAAGGAGTTCAAAATACTAAGTACCTTACCACTGATTAAAAAGTATGAATACACTTGAGAATCTCTGTAGCATAGTCTTTACACTAACTTTTAGGACAGGTGCAAGTCTAGCAGTGACCTCTCTGCTGTTATCTGTTCTCTCATCGTATATTCTTTGCGAACAATCTCAGCGTCTTGGAGAACTTTGCATCCAGGTTTGCTACTGTCATACAGGAATTTTCTTTATCTAGTTCTTCAAAACTGTTATTTACAGGCTGGAGTCTAATACAATGGTGTGTTTCGTTTTGTTTTCTTCCTTTTGGGTCAGTATCATAATCAAAGAAATATTTGTTTATAGTCAAGCTGGTTGTAGTTTACATAAGACATCATCACGTGGGGCATTTGACAGTGTTCACTACTTTTGCATACCTTAGAGTCAGGAAATTCCAAAAAGCAGATTTGTCATGTTGTCTGGTTAAATATTTTTGCAACATTGCCTCTCTGGGTTTTTTTGTTTGTTTGTTTGTTTGTTCGTTTTGCAAGCCTGAGTCAGTGGTGCACTGGCAGCACACCAGAACTCATACTTGATAAGAATGTGGCAAAAAACCTGGGTATCATCTACCCTTCGCCCACCCTTAGTCCTCCTGGCTGTATTGAGGGGCTGCTAACAATCACTGTTTTCAGACAATCACTGTGGATACAACTAGCAAGGAAAGTATCCCTCCCTCCAGCCTCCTGACAGCAGTAATAAACTAGCAGTCCCTGCACCTCCGTGTCTTTGGATGACTCAGGCTTTTCCTCTTTGCCAACAGAACTTCCTACTCCCATCAACAGCAAACATTGTCATGATAATTTTCTTGCTTGATGTGTGCTGATTCATTGCTGATGCAACAAGTGCGAAACCTGCAAGTTACTTTCAAAACAGGCCCCTCTCAACAGCACTGAAAACTCACCTCAGTAAAAACAGTGGATTTCTCTCACGAAGCCTGCCCTTCGAATTTTGGCTGCCCCAATCTCTCGGGGAAGCATCTCTCCTTTTATGCGAAGTACATCAATTCCATTGGACAATTTAAAGTGCATTAGCCATCCTGCTTTGAGTAATTTGGTAATACTTATTTTGGCATTCAATTCCCTTTTCTCCCTGTGACCACTTATCCCGATACTGGAATCCTTTCAATGGATGTATGAATGAGCCATGTTATGCATCATGTTTAAATCGTCTCGTGAAGATTTTTTCATGGCCTACCTTTTCAGAGTGCCAACTGAGCTACCACCATCACAACTAAAATCAGAGAACTGTGCCTTGCCTCTTTAAAGCGTACACAAATCACAATGCAACCCTGGGAAAAAAAAAAAGAAACAAAGCTTCAACACTCCAAACTGTTAGATCTCAAGCTTGCACTGCAGTTAATAACAAAAGCAGAAAAACCCAGTCCAGTGCAGGATGTGCTAATTCAGACCTACCTTCTCCCCAGATTTTCTTCACTTCCTGTCATTTCTCTTCCACTTTCCTTGCATATCCGTGGCTTCATTGTCCCCTTCTTTTAGGATTCTAAAACAATGATTTACCTCTGTGTAAATACAACTGCTGTAAAATACAGCATTAAAACTTACTTTCTGAGACTGAAAAATTAGTTCTTTTTTTTTTATGATCAGTCTAGCCTTATTTGGATTTGGTTCCTGTCTCCCACAGACTAGTTTGTTTGCCCTCACCCTCCCCAGTCTTTAACACAGCATGCAGACCTGGCGGTGCTGATGCAGCACCCAGCATGACTCACACAAACTCTCCTCTAGTACAACTCACGTATGTTAGCAAGCCAGAAATTTAGTCATGCCTAGGAATGGTATTTGCAAAGTATGTCTACATGGGAAAACCTGATGTAAGCATCGCAATGGCACCCAGCCGACTGAGACGGTGTCCCTGCTACACATTAAACCAGTTCCTCAGACACTGCTGCTTGGGTGTTTAGCCAGCAGTTTCGTTAGAGCTGTGTCAATGACTTTGCTTGTGTCCACTTCAGCAGGCTGTGCCGTAGTAAGGCATTATTATACGGGGAAATAATTCTTAAAGCACTTAGGTGACTAAGGGCCATTAGCTTTGAGAAGGCCAATTTTCAAAAATGGTGTACAGCTGGTGGAACCAGGATGCAAGCAAAGCATTTCGCAAAGAAATCTTGTTTCTTCCTATTGCTTCGCTGTTTCTCTTCCTTTTCCCATGAAGCTACCACATTTTCTGGGTTGAAATCTTTATACTAATGTAAAGGGTAAGAAGTTTTTATGATCTCATTTGAGTTGCTTTAAATGTCTTCTGCTAAAACCTGGATCTGAATTCATCTCAGTAGGGAAAATCAGCATGGTTTGTGCACAGAACCTTGACACAGCACAATACCAAGGATATGCAAACTTTGTTTTCTTCCTTTGCAGCACAGCTCCAGCAATGTAATTCCACAGTCCTCAGGAATAAACAAGACAGGTCTGATGCCAAAGAGTGACTTCTCTGAAACCTGTCTTAATTTTAGTATGATTTTGCATCATCCATTTCATACTGTCACATAGAAAAATTAACTGCCCCAACTTGCAGACTTGCAACCCACATACAAGTGACACAAAAATGCAAGGGAGTTTATAGTTTATCACCATAAAGTTACATAGAGTAGGTACTTTTGCTTAAATTTGTTCACAGATTGCAAAAAGGTTAATGTAACCCTGAATCAGACCAAATGCCTTCGCGTATCTTCCAACTAGCTAACAGCTGAATAATAAATAAAACCGTTTCTTTCAATTCCTACCCTGCTCTTCTCTCTGCAATGTTGTTTCCCAAGTTTTCTTATTAATCTCAAATTCACGATTACAGAAATATCAAACTACGTTCTTATTCCAGGGGCGCTTTAATCACCATCAAAGCTTTCAATGTAACGTTAACCTTGAGGTAACGACTCTCGACGTGAATAATTCAGTCTTGCAGTTTGGTTTAACACTTTCTTGACAAGCTGTTAATGCACAGCTGTACCCCCCCCCGGGCCCCAAGGCTGGGTACGCTGCAGCTCCGTACGGCCAGGACACGCTAGAAGCCCACGTTTCTCATAAACACAAAAGTGTTATGCTTAGTTATGGATGGAGGAAAGTCTTATCACGCCTAACAGTACCATCCTGAAACACATCCGACGACTCCTCTGGCACTCGAGTAACTTGGCGGGGGCTGGGGGGGTGTCGGGGCGATGAACCCCTCGGGCGAGGCGAGGGGCCTGTCAGCCGAGGAGGTGGCGGTCGGCCGGACACCGCCCGCGCCACCGACCTCCCGCCCCTGTCGGGCTCATGCCGGCGGGCCGGCTCCACGAAAGGGCCGAGTCCCCCAGCCCCGCTAACGTCTGCCGGGAACCGGCGAGCCCCAGCGCGGCTGGGCCAGGCCCCGACCTGCCCAGGCTCTTCTCACGGGGGTACGAGGGAAGGAGCTGCCGCCCCGGGCCCCCTCGCTCCGCAGCACCCCTCGCCCGCCTTCAGGTGAGGGGAGGGAGCGGGCGGTTTCCCCCGGCGCGGGCGACCACAGGCCTCAACGCCCCGCGGGCCACGGGGCCTCCCCGCGCCGTCGGCCGGGGCGGGGCGGGCGGCGAGGGGCGGGCCGCGCTCTCCGGGCCGCGCCGGGGGGAGGCGGCGGCAGATCCGGGCCTGGCGGAGGCGGAAGGGGCGGGCGGATGCGGCCTGACTCTGCGGGACGCGCGATGCTGGTGAGTGCGGGGAGGCCGCGGCGTTGTGTCGCAGCGAGGCCGGGCCGGGCCCGGCCCAGGAGGCGGCGGCGGCAGTTCCACTGAGCTGAGGCCACGCAGGCCCGGCGGAGCAGGGCCCGGCACTGAGTCACGCCGCGGGGAGCGGGAGCGGGGGAAGGGGACGCTGGGCCCGGCCTGCCCGCCTTTCTTCTCCCGGGCGCGTACCTGGCTCTGGAGCGAGGGAGGCGGCGGCGGGGGCTGTTCTCCGGCTCGCTCGCAGATCCGGCCCCACGAGCCGCGGGCCGGGTCGGAGCTGGGAGGCCGCTAACTGCGCACTCGAAATCCATCGCCCTCGTTAGGGCGAGACCCTGCCCCGCCGGCTGCCCCGGCCCCGCCAGGTCTGCCCGCTGGCCAGCCTGCCCGCGCCCTCTCTGCCTCCCTCTCCGGGCCGGCCCTCCTTTCCGCCTCCCTGCCCTCCCCCGTGACCGCGGCCCCCGCATGGCCGGGACCGCCACGGTGGCTGCCCCTGCCTTTCTCTCCCGCCCCGCGGGCTCTTAAACCCCGGCCTCTCGGGCCCGTCCTCCCGCGGCCCAGCTCTGCCTCCCCGGCCCCAAGACTGCCCTCCCCAGCCGCCCCAGGCCCTGCTTGTCCCAGGCCTCTACTCTCCCCATGAGCTTTTGTCCGTAACTTCACTGGGCGCTGTTTTCAGGTATTCACCTCCCTTCTGTTCTCCCTGTCCTGTGTGCCACCTCCTTTCACCTTCTTGTATCCCAGGCCTCCCCACAGCCCCAGTGATACTCAGTCTGTCCGGGAGCTGTTTGGTTCTACTTAGAGAAATTCCCCCGTGATCCCAGTACCATCGTGGCTGCTGAGGGATATTCCCCACAGCTCCTTCTTGTCACCTTCTCCAAGTTTCTCTCACTGTCAAGGACTGTGCATCAGGCTTCCCCTTGTTGCCACCTACTGTTGTGGCCTTACCAGAGAAGGTGCCCCCTCTAACCTTTTATCTGTCTGTCTGTTTGTGCATTTATTGCCTGCATCCAGATGACTAGTCCTGCAGTTTTTTTGTCATTGCAAATAATCACCTCGTTTGTTTCCCAGGAACTTTGCCACTGAAAGCTAACTGTGTCCTTACTGGGATCCTTTTCCCATCCTTCTTATTTCCTCTTCAATTTATAGTCCATCACCATAATTATCTCCCTATTACCTTTACCCTTTCAGTTTTCTTCCTCCCAGTAACTGTTTCCTTCACCATGTTTTTTTGCCCTTCTGATCTTATTTTCCTGTCGTTAAAACCTGCCTTGTAATCTCACCTAATACTCTTTCCTTTCCACATGTTCCTTTCCTTTATAGACTCACATGCTGTCTCCCCCACTTTGTATTTAAATCCTCCAGCTGTGCCTTTGAGGAGAAAGGAATTTAACCCTAGGTTATCTGTATACTTGTCAGTCAGCACTAAGAGGACACAGATTACTTCTTTCACCTTTTTGTTTTCATTTGTTTTGTTACTGACTTCCTCAACAACCTTTCCCAGTATATATGTTCATATATAATCATATACCTCCCCCTAATGCACATGCATACCCTGATGCTAGTCTGGGGAAAAAAAAAAAAGTCTGTCTTGGAAATCCTTTTGGCAGGAGTAGGAGGAATAGTCTGGGAGGACCAGAAACGCCTAGTGGCCATGTAGCTTACGTTAGGCTAAATATTGTTCGTAATACCATATTGTGAATTGCTACCTAGTTGATACAGAGTGTGTTTGGAGTTTTTAGAGTAGTAAGATACTTCATAGATACCAAGGTGTGTAGTTTTTACTCCAAAGATACTTCAGAGCACTGCAGGAGTGAACTGCTGCAGTGTTGTGTGTCGGTGGCTGTGTTGCATTGATACTCTGTGTCTCTGCTGGTGATTCTACTAGAAAGAAGTCTTTTTCCCCCCTTTGTGACTTCTCTTGTTTCTCAGTATTTATTACCCAACTTCTTATTTTACGTCTTTCTTAGTTGCTTTGGGTCTTAAGATTGGTTACATTTCCCAATCATTATCATCACCGTGTATTTGAGGTGCCATTGAAACACTGGACGTAGTTGTCCCATAGAGGTGTGGGGAACATTTGATCTTGTGAGTAATTTATACACCTAACTCTAGAATCTGGGGTTGGTGCCTACCGTTAATAGCTTCTTATTTTCTCAGCTGAGTATCTGCAGATCCTAGTAACCTGACAACAGCTCAGAATAACTGAACTAGGCTTCTGGTCTGAATTACTTCTCTGGAGGAAACTTCTTACATTGCTTAGCCAGAGAACATGTAGAAAACAGTTTCTTAGTGTAGACATCTAAATTACACATTCGCACCCCACCCCTCAGCTGACAAAACAGTTGTACTGCTTTAACTAAATGATTTTTCTTCCACCTTAGTCCTTTCTGCACTGGCTTGAACTTGTCTTATAACTTGGGCTTGTTAATTTGGAGCGTCGGCATGAGAAAATTGCATTGCTTTAATTTAAATAATTTAAATTAATTTAAGCTAAATTGATGCACAGTTATTTGGATACTGAATTGGGGGTGGCTTTTTTGAATTTAGCTTATTCTTAGTGTTGGCATAAGGTTTTACATTTTAGCTGTACTGTTATAAGAACAATACTGAGTCCTTTGAGAAAGTTATCTCAGATATTCAGCTTAAAAAATGTTTTCTTACAATTTATATGTTAAGATCTCTGAGTACTGCTTTTCATCTGTTGAGTTTCTCAAGTAGTGCCTAGTTTTCTGTAGTCACAATTACTTCAGTAGGGCCCAGCTTAATGATGAGTCACATCCTGGGTGCCAGTGGTTGCGTGAATTGGGTATACCTGGAGTCTTCTCTCTTGGCATTGAAGTTTGGGGTTTTGTTTGCGGTTTTTTGTCTGTTTGTTTTGTTTTAAATTCCTAGTTGACGAAACAGCTGTAAAGATGCCCCACTTGCATTATACCACTCTCAACATCAAAAATATATATCGTGAATATGAAGTGAGGGGATTGTCCTCATAAGAGGTTGTCAGTGCGTTACAGGTGGATACAGATGTCGTGTGCTACACTCTTCAACCAGGAGGGCAGAATGAGATTGAAGTGTAAGGTGTCTGGATCAGTGCTGCTGCTCAGCAGCGTGGCCGTGCTGTTGTAGTTCCCGGGCTGTCCCAACAGGGTCTGTCTGCCTGCAGCAGGAGGAAAACAGTAGATGTCCCACTTGGATGGGCACGCTGGAAGGATGTCCGTAGGCAGTCCCAGCAGCCTTCAGGTCAATACAATCTTCTTGCTGCATGGAGCTGGGAGGAAGGAAGAGTGTGGAAAAGTTGGTCTTGGAAGTTCTGCATGTGCTTTAGGAAAGCACGAACTTGTTTTAAACTGACTACTTAGGTGCCAACATCTTTTTTTGGCAAGTGTAAACTCAAAAAAAAAATTTAATTACTGTATTTAAGATAATCTTCATGTAAGGAAATGGTTGTTGGAACCAGCGTTTAGAGGCCTAGGTAAAAGTTGTAACCTCTATAGGGTACAAACTTAAACTACAATTTTTTACGGAGACACCATTGAGTTTCCCTTGTTAAAAAAGAAATTCCAGTAAGGAAATAGCAAGAAAATGTAATGGCTGGAAAATTATAGAAAGCTGTTGAGCTTGTCTATGTAAGTTACTTGCTGTTTTATTATAAGAGTTGTAGGTTTATCAGTGGAAGAATGACTACGGATTGACTGCTGATGGTTCTACAGTAATACAGTTCAGACCCATTACTGACATGACTAAATGACTTCCTAATGAAATTGTCCTGAGCTGATGTGCCCTGCTGTGGTGCCTTTACCATAACTACAGAGGTGGAATATTCTCATATTTAAACATCTGTTGCATTATCCAGCATGAGCAGTTACATGAGGTCTAATCAGGGAATGGTTGCCATACAGCTGCTGGGAAAAGCACTGTTTTAGCAAATAGTGCATGTCCCAGTGGGTAATTTGCTGACAGTTTTCTTTTTACCCACAGGACCTCTGATGCCACAGCAGTGAACTGCTTTGTGTTGCCACCTCACCTCTGCTTATAAGTGATGCAGGTCAAAATCAAATATATTTTTTTAAATAAGCCAAACACTTACTGTATTCCACTTTATTTGATGTCACATTTTTCAAATTCCTCTTCATCTGTGAACCCTGAAAAAACGAATGAAGTCTACTGTGAAAATAGGAGAATATTAATTCCATTTTGCACTTCAGGAAACTGGTATAGAGTCATATGTAAATTTTTGCCAGAGTCGGGTTCTCTTTTACTTTATCCTCAAGATTGTCCTACCTTCTTTACCAATTGGATCATGGACTTGTAAAAAGAAGCATGACCAGCAGGCCGAGGGAGGTGATTCTCACCTTCTGTTCTGCTTTCGTGAGACCCCACCTGGAGCACTGCACCCACCTGTGGTGACCCTAGCACAAGACAGAAATGGACCTTATAGAGAGGGACCAGAGGAGGGCAAAAAAAATGGTCAAGGGGCTGGAACACCTCTGCTATGAAGAAAGGCTGATAGAGTTGGGCTTGTTCAGCCTAGAGAAGAGAAGGCTTCAGGGAGACCTTACGGAGGCCTTGCAATATAAGAAAGATGGAGAGAGACTTTTCACTAAGGCCTGTAGTGACAGAACAGGGGGCAACGGTTTTAAACTGAATGAGGGTGGATTTAGATTGGACATAACGAAGACATTCTTTATTATAAAGGTGGTTAGACACTGGGCCAGGTTACCCAGAGAAGTTGTGGATGGCTCATTATTGGAAGTGTTCAAGGCCAGGTTGGATGGAGCTTTTAGCAACCTGGTCTGGTGAAAGATGTCCTTGCCTGTGGCAGGAGGGTTGTACTAGATAGTCTTTAAAAGTTCCATCCAGCCCAAATTGTTCTATGGTTCTGTGATTTTTGAATAAACAGTATAACTTTGATGTGATGGTTTTCCAAGAACTCAAGAAAAATTAATGTCATCTCCTTTCCTTCCCCTTTTGATTATTCTGGTTTTGGACTTGGAAGGTTTCACTGCTGTAGCTTGGTCTAGCAGGTATGAAACGTTACTTGACAAGAGTGCTAAGAATAAATGATCAAATACATTTTCTCTGAGGACTTTGTAGTTAATGCAGTAGATTCAGGTGTCAGTTTAATACTCTTGACTTCTGTTTTTCTTTAAATTCGAAGTACCTAAAGGTGATATAAGATGCTCCTTGTCTTTGGTTTTCATTAGATTTGCTCTAGTTAATGTTGTTGTATGTGTCGATCTTGGTGCTACTGTGAAGGAGTAAAGGAAACTTTTTATTCACACGTAGGATGGTGAGGGTCGTGATGATTGGAAAGTTTTGCCATGTGGACAGCTGCTCACTCTGCTCTGGTAATGTACTGATCTTTTGAAGGCATGGACATGCTTCTCATCTCCCATTCTCATGGAGATATTGTTGGTTTTGCTACTGGGACCCAGATGAATACAATGTAGACAAAAGCTAATTTTTTTATCTTAAAGCAGGGAACTACAAGAACTTGGGTTATTAGCAACGCGGTCAGCCGTAGCTGAACTCGGGAACTTCTTGTTTGCATTTTTAATTTGCATCTGAGGTAACTTGGCTTTTTGTTGTTCTGTGTGTTGAAGGTTGGACAATATCTTAATGTGGATTAGAGTTCAGAAGTAAGGCTGCTGTTGTGACCTTAGTTCACCCTCTTTTGCTCTGTAATTTCATATTGTAAACTTAATTTCATATGTAAATTTGCAAGCTCTTCTCATCTCAGAGCAGTGGAGACTCATCTGGAAGTTTTATCTAAAGTTTGGAGGAAAAAAGAGGGTTATAGGAAACAGTTCTGGTTTTGTTAGCTGTTAGTCTTTCCATCTTGCTTTTCATGGTAGTAATGTCATGGGGAATTGCCCTTGCAGGATCATTAAGGTCTCTAAACTGGCCCAAGGTATTTTGGAGTTTCCAGGGTCTTCTGTGTGTGTTCTTGCTAAACTGCATTTGATATGACTCCTGCTGCCACCTTCTTTTATTTCTTTTTTTTTTTTTTTTCTGTATGCTAAGAAAGCAAGGTGTATTTTTCTGTCTTCTGCTTGGCGTGTTAGGAATCTAGCATTGTATTTTCATGGCTGTCCTCCCTCATTTTCGTTTTTGGCAACTTCCTGGCTGATTCAATAAATCATAGAGTTGGAAGGGACCTTAAAGATCATCGAGTCCCAACCCCCCTGCCCTGGGCAGGGACACCTCCCACCAGACCAGGTTGCTCAAAGCCCCGTCCAACCTGGTCTTGAACCCCTCCAGGGATGGGGCAGCCACAGCTTCTCTGGGCAACCTGGGCCAGGCTCTCACCACCCTCACAGCAAAGAATTTCTTTCTAGTATCTAATCTAAATCTCCCCTCTTCCAATTTAAAACCATTACCCCTCGTCCGATCACTACATTCCCTGATAACGAGTCCCTCCCCATCTCTCCTGTAGCTCCCTTCAGGTACTGGAAGGCTGCTATAAGGTCTCCCTGGAGCCTTCTCTTCTCCAGGCTGAACAACCCCAGCTCCCTCAGCCTGTCTTCATAGGAGAGGTGCTCCAGCCCTCTGATCATTTTCATGGCCCTCCGCTGGACCCGTTCCAACAGGTCCGTGTCCTTCCTGTGTTGAGGACACAAAGGTGGACACAGTGCTCCAGGTGGGGTCTCACGAGTGCAGAGTAGAGGGGCAGAATCACCTGCCGCGACCTGCTGGCCACACTTCTTTTGATGCAGCCCAGGATGCGGTTGGCCTTCTGGGCTGCCAGTGCGCACTGCCGGCTCGTTGAGCTTCTCACCTGCGAGCACTCCCAAGTCCTTCTCCGCAGGGCTGCTCTCCAGCCATTCTCCGCCCAACCTGTATTTGTGCCTGGGGTTGCTGTGTCCCAGGTGCAGGACCGTGCACTTGGCTTGGTTGAACTTCATGAGGTTTGCACAGACCCACCTCTCCAGCCTGTCCAGGTCCCTCTGGGACCTGGCATCCCTTCCCTCCAGCGCCACCCAGCTTGGTGTCTTTGGCAAACTTGCTGAGGGTGCACTCCATCCCACTGTCCATGTCTCTGACAAAGATGTTGAACAGCACTGGTCCCAGTACTGACCCCTGAGGAACACCACTCGTCACTGGCTTCCACTTGGACATTGAGCCACCGACTGCAACCCTTTGAGTGCGACCAGCCAGCCAGTTCCTTATCCCCCGAGTGGTCCATCGGTCAAATCCATGACTTTCCAATTTAGAGACCAGGATGTTGTGCGGGACAGTGTTGAACGCTTTCCATAAGCCCAGGCAGACGACGTCCACATCTTCATGCATGTTGTCCTTCAAGGCTTATGTGTATTTGGGTTTTGTTGTTGTTGTGTGGGGTTTTTTTGTTTTTCTTTTTAATGCAGGTTGTATCTATATATGATTTAAGCCAGAGAGAGAGAATTCTCAAGGCCCTTTGTCTTGTGTAGACCTTTCTTCTTCCTCTTCAGTGTGCTCATATCTTGACTTGATTCTCTCTGCACACAGTATTGTTCTTTTCCTAGTCTGCAGCCTTTCTTTTTCCAGGGTGTAGGAGCTGAGCATAATCAGTGTTTTAAGAAGTTACGAAGCTTATTACTGCAGCTCAGTTAAAAAATACTGTAGTATCTGCATCCTGTCTGTAGAACAGGAAAGCCTGAGACCTCAGGTTAGAAAGGATATTTCAGTTTAGGAGCAGTCTGCAAACTTTGTTCATAAGGATTATTTGGAAGGCAAAAAAGTGAACTCATAGAAGCATAGAATAGTTTGGGCTGGAAGGGACTTATAAAGGTCATCTTCAACTAGATCAGGTTGCTCAGAGTCCTGTCCAGCCTGACCTGCAATTTTTCCAGGGGTGGGGCATCTACCACGTCTCTGGGCAATCTGTTCCAGTGTTTCACCACCCTCATCGTAAAAAAAATTCTTCCTTCCTGTCTAGTCTAACTCTACCCTCTTGCAGTTTAAAACCATTGCCCCTTGTTCTATTGCAACAGGCCCTGTTTTTCCCATCTTTCTTATAAGCCCCCTTTAAGTACTGAAGGGCTGCAGTAAGGTGTCCCCAGAGCCTTCTGTTCTCCAGGCTGAACCAACCCAGCTCTCTCAGGCTGTCCTCATAGGAGAGGTGCTCCAGCCCCCTGATAATTTTTGTGGCCCTCCTCTGGGCCTCTCCAACAGGACCATGTCTTTCCTGTACTGAGGGCCCCAGAGCTGGACCCCCCAGGTGGGGTTTCACAAGAGCAGAGTAGAGGGACAGAATCCCCTCCCTTGACCTGCTGGCCACGCTTCTTTTTGGTGCAGCCCAGGAGAACTCCTTTAAAGACAAGGGTAAAGCTGAAATCAAGAAGTAAAGGAAGAATGTTAAAGAACTAAGAAAAGAATAGGCAAGGAGAAGTGAAAAAGCACGCTCAAACTTGCTTGGTGCTCTTCTGAGGAACGGTGATTTGTGTTTTGGACAAATCCTTGTAATCAGGCATCCAGATTAAAACCATGTTGGTTAAAAAGGCTTTTAGTGAACATGATTGTGCGTAATTTAAGTAAATAAGAAAGGTGTAAAAATTGCAATTCCAGGTTACTGGAATTCTGTTTAAATTTTAAAATAAAGGGCAATTCAAGTATCTTTCTAGCTGTGAAGAACACATCCAGGCTTTTGGTGTTTGGTTTTTTTTTTTCAGCTGGCAGCTGTTTCATTGGCACATGAAGTAATACAGGGGTGTGTTCTTACAGCGCTATAGATAGTATTGGTCAGATCTGTAACACGTACAGGAGGGGTTGGGAATAACATTGAAGCCTTGAATAAAGGCATTTTCAGGGAGGTAAAGTAGCAACTACTCAAACACTTTACACCAAATTTACACAACTTGGTATTAAACTACTGGCAAACGAAGCATACTTGCTTCTACTCTAAACTAGGTGGGGGTTTTTTTGGTGGTGTGTGTTTGTTTGTTTTTAAAATGCTACGCAGGATGCTTTTACCACCCAAAGACAACTTTTGGAAGGGAGTAGTGTATGCATGTATACATCTGCCTTTTTCTCATAATGAGATGAACTGAATTTAACTCTCTTGAAAATAAGATGAGCTAAAGCTTTTCACGCTACATGTAACTCAGTATTTTGTAGTAATACAGAGGAACTGAACATTGTAATTTGCATAATTTGTCTCTTAAATATCTTTTGATACTGAAATGGGGAAAAAAGATTCTCATATTTCTCTTCTGGTACTGATACGATTTCTGGAATAACCATTTTTTACAATAGTTGTGGTTTCATTTTGCTGGAACACAGTACTGGAGAGAGATTCTCCAAACGTTGATTAATTACGCATTTGTAGCATGTAAAGTGCTAAGGACATTACGCTTGCTCCTAGTCTTGCTTTAAGGATTGAGTCACTTGACATGCATGAGCTGTCTGCCTAGTTTATAGTCTGGGTATTTAGTGACCTAAAATACTTCTGGACAGAAATGTCCATGCTGTAAAACGTTGTGTGCAGGACCATAGCTCAAATAAGCTATGTTACGTTATAGTTTTGAGCTCATAATGGTAACCTCAACTGAAGTCAAGTAAACACAAAATAATTAATTTGCAGGTACCTGGATATAAAAAGTGTCTTTGCTATCATAAATTGTGAGTGCAAGTGATTATAGAGACAAAATAGAATTATTTCTCTTGTCTCTTTCCACTCCAAACACAAATGTGTGCTAGAATGGAGGTTGCGTCCTTTAGGTTCAAGAGATGTATTTAACCTGGAAAAATTTTTTCCGAGAAATGGCTTATAAATTGTAAAGGCAAAAAAGTAAAAGGTGAAAGCAAAGGGAAATTTTAAATGTCTCCCCACCCTTCCCCAGCGCTTATACTGGATGAATCTTGGAGATTGTATCTTACAGGCTAACTAGCAGTGGGGGGAGGTATATTGTTCTCAGCTCTGTACTTTGCATTTACATGTCTTTTCAAAAGGTGCGTGTTTGCATGACTTCAAGAGGAATCTTAAGCCTGGTTTGTGGGATGGATGATTTGCAGTGTCGTATCTGTGAAACTGTCCGTGTTTGCTAAGAGAGGGTATATGAATAATAAATTGACTTCTTTGGCTATGAGAGGGGCTTGGTTTATTTTTTGGTAAGTTTTGTATCAAGCCTAACAATGAAAACTATAGATATGCCTTTGGATGCTTACTGTAAGGCAAAAACTTGCCAAATACTTTGATATGGTAATACTTCAGGGTCACTTCAACCATAGCAATTTTGAAATTTATGTGAGCTAGAGTATAAACCAGCATCCAATATCTGAAGTTGTTTTAAAAATAGTGTAAGAAAAGCAAACAGCTTGTGTTACAACAAAGGTGGTGTTTCATGTGCTTCTGGTTTAGTTTTTTTTTTTGTGTGCTTGTGTTGTATGGTGTTGGTTCAATCAGTATTGCATATCTTGGGTAAATAACCTTAATAGTTGGCTTGGCTTGGTGTGGAGGGAGCAGAGACTTTGAGGGAGTAAAACTGGTTGGGAACCTTATTGAGTGTTGCTGTTTGCTAAATACAAGAGCGTCTGTGGAATTTCTGGATCAGAGTTGCTGAAATACAGGAGCAGGAGAGCCGGATAAGGTAAGTTAGAGGACTAAAGCTGGAAAAACGGAGAGGAAAGACTTTGGCAAGAGAAATTTCATCTTGCGTTCTTAAGTGTGTGGCTGCATTAAACTTATTCCTTTTTTCTTGTCTTTTGAAGCCAAAGATTAAGTGTATATTGTGCTTCATCATTTCAGCACAGAGGGCTGGTCTTTAGCTTGCAGAGGCCATTTAAATGAACATCGTGACTGTACCAATTTTTATAAAAGTTGTCAAACTGCAGCCAGTGTCCAAATGAACTTGTACTGTATTTCTGTTACTGGGAAACTTGCATTCAGTTTTAGAAAATGGATTTGAGGCAGTGTACAGAGGTGAAATTCTGATTATTTTTATTTTTTTTTAAATACATACTTGTAAACTTTAGGAACTTCATAACAAGGTTATTTTTAATGGTATTCATTCCACCGTAGGTTACGAGTGAAACTTGCTTCTCTTCCCTAATGTGTTTGTTTTCAGGATGATTGAATCTGGTCGCTTTAGCTCAAGCTATTAGGCCTGACAAGAATGCTCTCCACGTGTTTGAATTTAGACAAGGGAAATTGATTTGGAAATGACTGAGACTAGGTCCTGTGCCTCCCGACCCTGTCTTTAAAAAATGCTGTCTGGGCTCTTGGGTCAGTTGGAAAACCTTGCTCTGGACCTGTAAGTTCTTACTGGGCCAAGAAGCTGACAACTTCAAATTCTGTCTGTAATTATTGAAATAAGCTCTCTTGAAATTTGTAGGTGAGAAATAAGTCATTGTGGGAGGACAACAGGTGATGCATAGGCCTTGGAGCTGTGAAGCTGAAAGTTATGTTGTATTAGGACATAAAAACGAAGTAGTCGCTCCAGCAGATGGCTTGAGATGCTGTAAATCTGGTGGGTTTTATTAACGTTTTTTAGATAAAAGTAAGATTAACTGTCGGATTTTCTTATAGGCCTTATTTGTCATACACATCGTTTTCCTCAGATGGGATATCTAAAAGAAATACCCTTTATTAGACAATCAGCAGAAACAAAACCAGTTTTCCAATGCGATGTGTTTCCTTGCATGTGAGGTGTGTCATGCCGTGTCCCCCCCACCCCAGTAATGAAGAGCGTATCCCTCTGTCCTGCAAGGCTGTTGTTCTAAAGTTTTTAGAAATATTACCTCTTTTTGACAACTGACACGGGCAGAAACGACAGTTTTGTTTGGCAGAAATATTACCTCTTTTTGACAGTTGGCGTGGGCGGAAATGACAGATTTGTTTGGTGGTGTTTTAATTGCAGTGCTTGAATGCAGGGGTGAAAGGTAGGATGGCGTTGAATGCTCTCATACTGCTGTATCAAATTGGGTATTTATCAGCTGGAAACTGCAGGAGCAATTTTTTTTTTTTTTTTTCGTGTAAATATAGCTGGTCCTGGTGATAACAATGAAGTCTGGGTTCTCTGGTCCAGAGCTACAGAGCAGATGTTGCGACTCGGGCAGGTGGTCCTGTCCATGCAGCAGGTCAGCAGCAGGTTCCATCTGTTGGGGCGAGAAAGCAGGGTGACAGTCAGTTCAGGACTGACTTACGCATAGTCCTGCCAGCAGCAGCACTTCCAAAGGCAAGAGATCTCACTGATGTAAAGGTTATGACTTCATGTTGAGGTTTTAATTCATCCGTAGCAATTCATGGTTCTGGGGAGGGCAGTTGCACGCAGCCCGAGCACAGAGAAATGGTAGACTTCTAAACTCTCTTTTCTCCCTCGTTATAAGTTTAGCAATCGGGACATTGGGTAAAGAGATGCAGTGTAACGACTGTGGGCCAGATTTCACCTTCCAGAATTGTTTGCCTAGAAGAGGTTTTCTGTGCGTGGATCACAAAAATAATTTTGAAAGCTACACTTAACGCTTTTCACATGAAATAGAATTTCATATTCTCACCGTGTGTGTATAGTGACAGCTGTGCTGAGTAACAAAGCCTTGTTTTATCCCTCCTCTCTCTATACATGTAATACCATAGCTTAGTTTAACTACTTAATACTTTAACTACAAAATCATATTTATGAAAGCAACTCTTACGTAGTGAAACTTTACCCATCTTAAGGTAATATATTAATAATTACTTTTCTATTTTTCTGCACATGAATAAATCCGATAAAAATGAGTAGTAGTTTATAGCATTATTAATCTATTGCTCCATTTTCCAACTGTGTTAACCAGTAACTAACCGGGAAAAGTAAATTATTTGAGTCTAGGAAATTAGCGACATGATGCTATCATTCTGTATTCATGTCTTTAATTGCAAAATTTAAATTGGAAGCCCGCCAAGAGATAGTGAGGCAATGTTGTCAAATGTGGTGGAATTTATTCCTTATAAAGAATATTTCTATGTAGTGGACTGCATGAGAAAACAAAAATCAAAATTAAATTCTTTCTCATGTCATTGTTTTTATTGGCTACATCCTGAGTTATATATTGAGGGTTACTTTAGGGGGAAGGGAGGGAAAATTAGTACATTGTGCTAGAGCAACACCTTGAGTTTAAAAGATTCTGGGAAAAGGTAGTATTTGTAGATGCACCAGGGTACCTAAAAACTAGGAGATGCTTAATTAGAGAAGAAAATTAAAAATTTCCATTGTCATACAGGGAGAAACTCCACATCCATGGGCAGCCAGTGACCACAGGCTTGCAATGGAAGGGTGGTTGCCTCTTCCTGGCACCTGGAGAGATGTCTGAGTAAGAGCCCTGGCTGTCACTCCCCACTGCAGCCTTCCTGGGAAGGGACCTTAGCCTGGTTGTGAACTGTTATAATGGTATGCTTTCTGCTAGTTAGCAAGGGGTTGGCCTTTTGTTAGGAACTTCTATACAACAGTGAAGTATTCTGTATTAGTGGCACCAAAATATTTTTACTAAAATGCACTGTAATTCTAGGCTGCTTGCTTTTTGCAGAATAATGGTCAGTTACTTTCTACATCTACTGCAGTCGTAGTAGAGTTGTAGATTTAGAATCATAGAATCATAGAATGGTTGGAGTTGGAAGGGACCTTAAAGATCATCGAGTTCCAACCCCCCTGCCCTGGGCAGGGACACCTCCCACCAGACCAGGTTGCTCCAAGCCCCATCCAACCTGGTCTTGAACCCCTCCAGGGATGGGGCAGCCACAGCTTCTCTGGGCAACCTGGGCCAGGCTCTCACCAACCTCACAGCAAAGAATTTCTTTCTAGTATCTCGTCTAAGTCTCCCCTCTTCCAATTTAAAACCATTACCCCTCATCCTATCACTACATTCCCTGATAACGAGTCCCTCCCCATCTCTCCTGTAGGCTCCCTTCAGGTACTGGAAGGCTGCTATAAGGTCTCCCTGGAGCCTTCTCTTCTCCAGGCTGAACAACCCCAGCTCCCTCAGCCTGTCTTCATAGGAGAGGTGCTCCGGCCCTCTGATCATTTTCATGGCCCTCCGCTGGACCCGTTCCAACAGGTCCATGTCCTTCCTGTGTTGAGGACACAAAGGTGGACACAGTGTTCCAGGTGGGGTCTCACGAGTGCAGAGTAGAGGGGCAGAATCACCTCCCGCGACCTGCTGGCCACACTTCTCTTGATGCAGCCCAGGATGCGGTTGGCTTTCTGAGCTGCCACCGCGCACTGCCTGCTCATGTTGAGCTTCTCACCCGTGAGCACTCCCAAGTCCTTCTCCTCAGGGCTGCTCTCCAGCCATTCTCCGCCCAACCTGTATTTGTGCCTGGGATTGCTGTGTCCCAGGTGCAGGACCGTGCACTTGGCTTGGTTGAACTTCATGAGGTTTGCACAGGCCCACCTCTCCAGCCTGTCCAGGTCCCTCTGGGACCTGGCATCCCTTCCCTCCAGCGCCACCCAGCTTGGTGTCGGCGGCAAACTTGCTGAGGGTGCACTCCATCCCACTGTCCATGTCTCTGACAAAGATGTTGAACAGCACTGGTCCCAGTACTGACCCCTGAGGAACACCACTCGTCATTGGCTTCCACTCGGACATTGAGCCACCGACCGCAACCCTTTGAGTGCGACCAGCCAGCCAGTTCCTTATCCCCCGAGTGGTCCATCGGTCAAATCCATGACTTTCCAATTTAGAGACCAGGATGTTGTGCGGGACAGTGTTGAACGCTTTCCATAAGTCCAGGTGGATGACGTCTGTTACTCTGCCTTCGTCTACCAATGTTGTGGTAATATCCTAAAAGGCCACCAAGTTTGCCAGGCATGACTTGCCCTTGGTGAAGCCATGTTGGCTGTCACCAATCACCTCCTTATTTTCCAGTTGCCTTAGCAGAGATTCCAGGAGGATCTGCTCCATGATCTTGCCGCCACAGAGGTGACACTGACCGGCCTGTAGTTCCCCAGGTCTTTTTTTCCCATTTTGAAATTGGGGTTATGTTTCCCCTTTCCCACTCAGCAGTTTGTAACCATGTCTTCTCTTGCATCTGTGGAGAGTTCAAATAGTACCTGATTTAAGGGATCAGAAAGCTTCTTCTTTCCTGGATTGTAGACATCGAATTAATTGTCTTGCTTTTTATTGCAATGCTGACTTAAGATCATAGTCCAAGATTGTGGGTGTGTAGCGTGCACAGAGTGTTTCCCCGCAGTCCAGGCAAATGGCTACTTTTGGACCTTTGTTCTTTCTGGCTTTGATTGCTCAGTCGTGAAAATCCGTCATTGTTAGTACTGCAGCAGGTTCCCTTTCTAGGAATTAAAGAAGTTAAATACAAATAAGGTATGGTCTGTATTACACTTCACCATGATGATGCGTTATTCCCATGTGTCTTTAGTAACCAGTTTGCTGTAATTATAGAAACAGAATGGCAAGGTTGAATTTTTAGTGTATGTTTTATAAGATATATATTGATTGAATTCTTGTTTTTCCATCTAATCTTGTAAGTAATTGTTGCTCATGTAAAAAGAAAAATTAGCTCCAGGAGCAGTTTATGTCTGTTTGAAATGAGGCAGTACTTGTTGCTCAGATTGACATAATGAAAATACTTCTCCGTGTTTTTTACTTAGAGCTTGAGATTTAAATGCTTGATAGCATTTAAATGATAGATAGATGGTAAAGGACCGTGAGGAGTGGTAACTTACGTGTTACTGCAGTAAGACAGTCATTGACTAAAAAAACCTGAAGAAATGTCTCGATCTTAGCTGGTCTTTTTAGGGTCAAGGAGAAAAGGCAGAAGAGATGTCCTATAAATAATTGGGTGGGGGTCAGAGAGGGTATAATAGAATACTTAATCTTTAAAACAGTGTGAAACCTGGAGTAGAACATGCAATAGCCTAGAAGCGGCTATTACAAAGCACCTATGACATACTGTAGATCCTAAAGGACTGTCTTTATTTTCTGCTGCTTGAAGATCAAAACCAAATAATAGGGTTTATCAGGTCTCGGCCTATAGTATCCTTGAAATTATGGAAAGTTCTTGCGAGTGTTTGCTGGCAGGCTCTACAGGAGAGATTTATCATAAAGCTTTATTCTTGTCTATAGAAGGATGGCAAAAAGTCATCATGTTTCACTGTGTTTTGAATATTTCAGTGAATGGGCTGTAGGGTACAGAATCATGGAATGGTTTGGGCTGGAAAGCACCTTTAAAGATCATCTAGTCCAACCTCCCTGCCTTGGTACCTACAGGCATTGGGCAGATCTGTGCGCTAAGTCAACTTTTGTAGTGGATTGCTGAATTGTGGAATTATGTTCCTTGGTTCTGGTATTGGAGATCTCATCACCGATTTCTCATCTGTATAAATGAAAACGTTTCAATGGAATCATTAATTTTGTATCTTTTTCCTCTAGTGTGAATGAATTTGGGCTGTCATATAACGTGTATAATTTCTTTTCCTTTTGCAGATTGTCTTCCTGGGAAACATCACTCTTTATATGTAAAGACTATCTTGCTGAGTTGCTGCAACTGAGTTTAGAATGTTACTTGACTTGTGATTCTGATGGAGGAATAACCAAATCTCAGGCTGCTGCATTGGAAGACTTTACAGGAAATACAAAATGTCATCGAATAGGAGTCAGAACCCGCATGGACTTAAACAGATCGGTCTTGACCAGATATGGGATGACCTAAGAGCTGGAATTCAACAGGTTTACACCAGACAAAGTATGGCAAAATCTAGATACATGGAACTCTACACGTATCCTAATGCCTAAGCCAGTTAGTACTTTCACTGTTAGTAGATTAGAGGTAGCTTTTTACTTCTCTAAACTAAGATTTTTTTCATAACTGTTTGACTTAATAGCTTTTAAGAATTAATTTTATTTTGAAGATTAGCCTTTTCTGTTTAATCTTAATGGCAAATAAGCAGGAAGGTGCTGTTGTCTGGAAAACTGTCTCCGTAATTATGGCTAGCTCTGAATTTCAGGTTTGATTACTATTATCTTTGACAGAGAAGATGTTTAAAGTGATTTTATTAATAGATGTAATTTTGAGTCCACAATACACCAAAAGAAAACAGAAATTCTTTTTCCTTTATATGTTAGTCTCCGGCATTAAGCTGCAGGTTTTGTTGGTAATAATGTGTGCTTACCTGGATTTTTTTTTTTTTTCTTGTCATCCTCAGAGTAGTACTTTACTCTTGAGTTGGTTTTATAATTTTCCGGCTGGAGTGAGAATGCGCCCAGTGGATTTCTCTTGAATTCCTAGCTTGCATCAGAGAGCTATTGAAATTTTCCAGCATCTCCCGGTTCTAGGAGTTGTTATATAAGATGCTGAAAGGGGATTGTGTTCATCCTTGTATGTGTGTGCTGAAGTACTACTTGGAAAAGTGTAGGAAACTTGTTTCTGTCAGTTAGTGCGTAAGGATCTTTTATAACTTCTTTGAAGTAGGGATGTGCCTCTTGCTGTATTATAGATTCGGTGTTTGACTTCACTTTTTTAGAAAGTGAGAAATCCTTCCTTTATGTTCCACGTATAGAGTGGCGTGTAAATGGATTTGGTGAGGAGCCACCTCTGTTTTGCATCTGTTGTTCTGTGTTCGCTCTCGTAACCGTGTATTGCTCAGTAGAGTAAGCGCTGCTTAGGAAGGTGGTGGTACAGCAGAGTGTGTAGGTATACCAGAAGAGAAATGGTGACTGAATATGTTTCCTGTCTGTCTTTAAGTAGTTCTACTATTTTTCTTTATCAATTTTAAGGGGTTTTTTTAATAAATGTTTTGATACATAAATTAACTTCTAAAGCTGTTGTTGGCAATGATTTGGAATTACATGTGAAATTTTAGTCTGAGGTTATTTTGAAAGGACAGAGCTTTTATAAAAGAAAGAGGAGCTTGAAGTGTATAAAGTCATTAATTCTGTATTTCTCTGAACTTCCTAAGGAGATGGAGAAGTTTTGTTTTCTGACATGTAATCTCAGAGTCAATGTTTGACTTTTATCTGTGCCTGCAGAATCCATGTTCCTTGGGTGGGTAGGAGAAGCCCTGCGCAGGCTGCTGAGTGTTTCTAGGGTACTACTTTAATAGTGATGGGAAGATGAAATAGCATTTGATTTAGGGTCAGAACATTTCTTAAGGACTTAAAATGACTGTTCAGCATTGTTCTTGACTGAATGAAACAAGTCTGCAAAAGTTGAATGTCTGATAGAAGTCTGACGTGTAGTAGAACCTCTGAGAGAGATGTTTCTTCTGAGTGCCTCTAATATACTCCTGTTTGTGAGGTCAATCAAGCAGGGCAGCTGAAGACTAAGTATTTATTATAGTGGTAATGTTAAAACACTTGCTTTTTTTTCCCTCTCCTTCTGATGTTCTCAAATATTCTTGTTTGTTACTTTTGTAAGTGAATTAATCTAGTGGATTATTTTGATGATTGGCTTTAATTGCGGATTAATTTAATAGTCTGATAACTCAGAATACTTGACAGCAGTTAAGGCTTTTTAATCTACTATGAAGATAACAAAGCACTTCGCATTCTATACCAAGCGCATATGTTCAAAAGTTGTGCTTAAAACATTACTCCCCTCTCGGATGCGGTATCTGTAATGTACGTGCTCAGTCTTTGCGTGCAGCAAGTCAAATAGATTGATGGACTTTTATTTCGACAAGCTCTGCTGGTCAGACAGCTCGGTCTGGAAAGCAGAACGGATGGAGGTGAATTTCAGCTGCAGCTGTAATTGGTCTGAACATCAGCCCTACTTAGAAGGATGCTGGATGTGACAGCAGTTTGGAAATCTTATGCAGTGGACAGTTTAGCCATGTCCTCATCCTCTTTTGTCCTTTTCTTTTCTTCCTTTTTTATTTTGGTTGTCAGGAATCCTGAAGTGGATTCCATTTCGTCCCTCTAATTTGTAAGAGGCAGAGAACCGTGCATACAAGCATCACTGCGTTTAGTCCTGTATCTGGTATCGAATTTTCAGTCAAAATTGATCAGATGTGGAAGTTTTTGTTGTGCTTTGTTCGGGAAAACAATCCTTGGGAAGAATTGGGAGAGTTACGCAATTCAGGCCATCTGGACCCCCATCCTACCTCCACTCATTTGTTCAGATTGTCTCTTTTTGTGAGACACTAGAATCAGTCTCTTGAGTACAGGCCAGAGCTTGCGCATAAGGTGTTGGGTTTTTTTCCTTCATTCCAGTAGGAGAAGAAAGAGGTTGATTATTCCAGGGGTTTCCTAGATCAGAATACCGAAGAGATGAACCAAGAAATCTTGCTTCTGGGTGGTGGTTGTCAAGATCCTCATCCCTCCTTTTTCTAGTTTAGATTCATTTGTGCTCCTGGTTGCAGGGTGTATTCTTTGTCAGATCGGATGATTACCAGATGTTTTTCAGTAGTGCATACACTTTTGTGATGCGTTTTGCTGTCCCAGCTATCCCAAAGCACCTAACCAGAACAGCAGTCCATTATGGAGGCTGTGGTATTTTTATTTACCGCTCCTTACATGGTTGTGGAGATCAATGTACTAAGGTAATTACTTTCTGAGGTATGTTCTTTGTGTTTCCTATTCCATATAGAAACAGAATTCCTTTAGACTGTCGCTTCCCATGGAAGATGAGACTGGGTTGGTTTTTTTTTTGTTGGACGTTTCTTGCTTTGGTTTTTCCTATGTTGTTGGTTTTTTCCCTTGATTCTTGAAAATAAAATCCTTTATCTGGATGCTTTTCTGTCCCTTACCAGCTATTAATTAATTTCTAGTACCGAAGAGCCTGGTAGCTCCTGCACTAGTACCGAGCATCTTCTGGCAGGCTGTATCACTAGCTAGCAGAGGATTACGTGCCAAGCATTGGCTTCATGCAGAAAAGCAAAATAGTAAGATTAACTAGATTTCTAGGAGCGGTAGACCTAACAGCATTGCTAATGTTGTGAGGGAAGGGCATTTTAACCCTATTTTTTCGTTGGTGGCAATTAGTTTGGAGGCTGTTAGTCACAGGCCTAGGTTGTAAAAGTCAATGCCCGAGCAGTGATAAAGTCCCTGAGGAGTCGGTCACTCCTGGGACTCAGGAGGCCAAGCAACAAAACTGTAGTATCAACGTATACTGAATATCTGTGTGTGTTCAGTGTATTTGGAGGAAACTGCCAGTGAGTCTGTCCGAGAGAGAGCTGTGCTTGCCTGTAGCAAGTTCTAAGCTTCTGTTTTGAATTGTTGGTGGAAGACCTATTGCTTTGTTTACTTAGAATTATTCTAACTCAACTCGTATTGCTATAAGTCACTTCTCCTTATGGCCACCTCTTCTTAATCTCCATTTGTGCTAGTTTTCCTTTCTTTTTTTTTTTTTTTTTTTTTTTTTGGCAGAAAGTGATGCCCGTTTCCCAAACTTATCATATAGTGAGTCTGCAATTTATTTTCCTCAGGCCTCATGGTCCGAGAGGCTGAATTGGGATTTACATACATTTGGATTTAAACACGTTAGTGGAGAGAATGAAGGGATTTTGTTGCTCTCCTTGTTTTATGTATCTTAAGCAAATTCTCAGACCAGATACCAGACTATCAGAAAACTTTCCTGCCCTGTATTAAACTAGCATAATTTTTTTTTATAGCTGAATAGCTTTCTGAAAGCTATTTTCCATATTTTTTCCATATTTTCTTCCTCCAAGCAGACATCAATTTCTCAATTTCTAGATACGATTGCTGAATGGAAAGCTTAGTGGTGGTTTATTTCGTATGTGTGTGGTTTTTATTTGAAATGTCAAAATGACTTTTTTTCTGGCATAAACTCATGCTTTCACTGTCTAGATTTACAAAACAATCTGAGAAGCATTTAAAAGGAATATTTTAGACAGTGTAGTTAATTTGTGGAACAGAGGAACCTTTTTGTCCAGTTTTAATATTTAATGAAAATTCAATTGGGGAAAAATAAGACTGCTTAAGGATTCCAAGTACCGTTAATTTATAACAAATAAGGTTTTTATTTACATGAAGATATCTTAAAACCTTTTAATTGATAAGAAGAAGAGTATACGGTGCTATGGTAGGTGTGGTTGTTTTACTGAAAAGTGCATCTTCAATGTCCGAATTGACTTTCAAAGTCTTTCTGATGTTGTGTACATCAAAATCATACTGTTGATTTCAACAGTTCTTAGAATACATTTGAGTAGTTGTGTATGGCATAATTATCATATAGCTCTTATGTGAAACTTTGAAGTAAAATGGCTGAATTTACTATGACTACAATTTGCTCAAGCCTTACACCTGCATATTGAATTTTACAGATGTATTTCTTATATTGTTCTGTTATTAGTCACAGTAATTCTTTTCAAAAGTAATTGCTTTAAGTATTTTAAAGTAAGATTAGGTAAAGGTTAGGTTGTTCTGTCACATTTCATTATTTTATGAAAAATCTTTTCCTTGTTTCTGAATTTGCTCATTGTGATTCAATTTTATTAACTTATTTTAACAAAGTAGTAGTTACCGATTATCCATTATACCAAATGTAGGTAACTGTACATCACAAAAGGTTTCTGTAATCAGTTTTATAAGATGGGATTTTTTTTCCTCAGATATTAGCAAGTAGTAAAGGTTAAGCATTATTATGTTAAACATTAAATAATTAAGTGTAGTATGCTTACATTTTAAAAATACCAGATGACTCAGGATAATCTCTCTCTTTATGAAGTAGAATGTGTAAGTGCATTTAACTCTTTTTTTTTTTTAACCTGTGGATAGGTTCGGCACCAGTAGTACATGTTGCCCAAGCAAAACACTGAAGCCCTCTCTCGGCATCCATTTGCCAAGGTCTTTCGTTGTTGCATCTATTGCAATCCTTGTCCTAGTGGCTTTTGCTGGAATTCCTGTATTTTAGTAGGATTTTGGATCAGCAGATATAAATTAAACTATGAGAATCTTTTATTTTCTGATCACGTGAATCTATTGTTACCAGGCAGCATCGTATGTTGTTGATTTATTTTTTTTCTGAACAGATCATTATGCTTTTTCTGTACAGAAAAGATACGGGGGTGTTAGGGCAGGCACTTTTTAAACCTCAAACTGTTCCGCTTTCTCTTGAGATTCTCTCATTCGAAGCCATCCATTCCCTTGTATGTCAAATTGTTTAAGGTCACTCTGGACACATCAAAGCAGCCTCTGCCCTGTGCTAGTATTAGTCCTGCTTATATCCAACATGGTATTTCATAGTGTTTCTCATGTGCCAGTTAGTGCTTGTGTGTGTTGGTTTACGTGTTCAAAGGGTACACAATAGACTTCTCCTTGTGTGGAAAAGTAGGTAAAGTTGTGTGGTTTTGTGTATATTTATAAAACTTGCTGCTTCAGTTTGAAAGAAGTGTAGAATATGTTTATATTAGTGTGATCGCTTCCTTTTTTTTATGTTCTTCACGATGATCACTTGATGTTCTACTTGCTTTTTATAATAGCCAAGAATATTCTGTACAAAAGCAACTTCTGTCAATGCAAAGAACTTTAAACTTAAAAGCGACCTTAGTTATGGTGGTTCTTGCACTTCCTGGCATAAAGACTGTATGCTTTGTATATAGATTTGGCTTTGAAAATATGTGCTTTCCTTGGAACTCAGTGCTTCTCTGTGATTCTTTCGAGTTTACGCCATGAAGAGGAAAACAAGAAGTTATCTATTAGTCTTCAGATGGCTTTTGCTGGAAGTTTCTCCGGTCTCAGACTTGTAGAAACACGTCTGAGCTCAGTTATGCCTGGATTTTCATAGCAGCTGCATGGCCGATGCTGTAATATCTCCTTCAGTCTCTGCCCCAGTCCCCTGACTCACAATTGCACTGTTAAATCATCCCCACTTATCTAATCTAAAGACTTAAATATGTAATTGATTTTTAGGATAAAGTGTATTGAAACACAACTGGAGAATGTGTGTGGGCAGGGTCTTTGTTTGTTTGTTTGTTTGTTTTCTTTGAACTGCTTTGTAGGGGTAACCCTTCCGTACGGGATGATGAACTGAACACACTTAAAATAGGCTCTTACTGGTACCTCCCTGAAAAGAATGAAGATTTCTCCGTTTTTTGTTTTACTGCTCCTCTCCACAAAGCTAAAGTGGGCTTTTAAAGTACCTGTTCTGAAAAGTGATTGCTTTTTGGCCGCCTCATCGTTTCAAAAACTTGTGCAAAATTCCTTTATCTGGTTGGCTTATGAAATGTTAAAGCCGCGCAGGCACGGCTGCTTCTCTGAGCGGCTTTGCTTTTGCAGGAGGTGGCTCTGTGAGGTTCGCACAGGCTGATCTTCCGGACACACAGGAGGAGAAACAGCTTTAATCATTTTGAAGGAAATACGTGAAGCTGTTCTCTAGTAAATGCAGTAAGCTGTATTGTTTGTAATAGAAGTGGTTTTACAAGAATACAAAACTTACGTGATATTTCCTAGCAACTCTCCAATTGGTGTTTTCAGCAACTTTCCCGTTGTTGTTCTGGCATGCCTTGGGTGTAAGCTAGAAAAATGCAAGTTTTTTACAGAAGTGGAACTAATCTCAACTTGTTTCTGTAGGCTAGCTGTTGAGGTGTCAGAGCACTCGGCACACAGTTAATTACTGCTTACGATCTGTGAAACAGCAAATTCATGCCTAAAACTGATCTTTATAATAAAGACAGTAGAAGTAATGAGAGAGAAATTCGGGTTAGAGGGTTGTTCAGCTTTTTCTCCTTGGTGTTGCGTGCTTCCTCCTTTTCAAAAGCTTTGTTGCCTTTTCTCTGTGCCCTGTACTTTTGTGCTACACTGTAGTAATTCTGCTTCCCTTTCAGTTCCTTTTAATTTTATATATCTGTTCCTCAAGCAGACTTATCCCAGTTACGTTAATTTTTCATAGCCAAATGGAAGAACTGTGGGCACCCAGCTGTGCTGCTGGAAGGGGAATCAGTTATTACCTCAGCAGAACTGTTTTCCTTAGAAAAAAAATTAAGATTAGAGACTCGTGAAACTGGGTAATTTGTACCCATCAGTGTAAAATGTGTTTTCCTGTTGTGTATTGAATTACAAAACTGATACTTGTCTCACATGATTTCTGTTTGCGGTTGCGCCTGGACTAAAAAACCTGCTGTATGGAGTATTTTGGTACTTTTCTGGGGTGGAGGGCAGGTTACAGGTGACTGTGGCGTGCTTAAGCTTGTGTTTTGATGGCGTAGTTGCTCAAAAAGTATATACAGTACTACTGAAAGAGCCCGTTTCACTTCTGCTGTGTGGACACAGAAGTTCAGATCTGCTCCACAAAGGATCTGGGAACGGAGACAGTGGTCGGTTATAGTGGCAGTCACCTCCCCGGTCCACATCACTGGTTGCCTGCATAGAACTTCCATGCTACTGGAAAAGCAGGTGGAAAGTAAGCCCTCCAAGTGGGTTGTGTGTCAGGATCATTTCCTTCAGTGGAAATGATCTCCTACAAGGCCGTAAATTCATTTTAGCATGGCAACATGGGAATTTTTTTCTTCCTTTGCACTGTCCAGCTTTAGAAACTGAGTCAAGGTTGTCAAAAGCAGTGTAAATTTTATTGAAGGCAAAGGTGGTAAAATTAATTTATCTTTGGCTGCTTCTTGCATTCCATTTTGAAGAGTTTCCAAGAAGAACAAGGTTCTGAAAAACATTTTTCATATTGATTCAGCACAGTGCTGAATCAATTTATAAACTTCTTTGCGGTCTTCTACTTCAAATTTGAATTTGGATAAGTAAATGTAATTTCTCCTTCCCTGTAAAGACAGTGTAGAAGTTAAGAGACTGATCTCAAGCTGTTCCTCCTGCAGGTGCTCTGCCTCTTCACTTGGCCAGATCTGAAGTTGAGCAGCCAGAAGGTTGGGGAGCCGTGCAAACTATTGTGTTGATGAATTCACTTCTCTGCTTGTTGTAGTATGCGAATTGCTATGCAGAATTGGGCAAACACCCACAGAAATGTTTCCTAATATCTGTTTGGATATGTATATGGCTTCCAGCATACGAAGCAGTCGGGATTAGTTTGCCTTCTGCAACCAAGAATTCTTTTCATAGCGTTCCCCTTGTGGTTCTCAGATGAACTGCCATGTACTTTGTAGTAAGCAGTGCAACTCTGATTTTGGTTTGAATATGTCAGTCTTTCTGTCAGTCACTGCCTTTAGCAGATGGGAACACATTGTAAACAAAGCGTGAGAGAAGGTTCTTTTATGTATAATATGTCAAAGTGTTATTTACACTTGCAAACTGCCTCCTGCACAGGCAAACTAACTTCAGTGTGACTCGCGTAGAACAACTAAAGTAGGGGTTTTCAAAAGTGCTATCTTGGACACTTTGACTAGCAAGATTCAAGACAGAATAACAAGTAAAGATGGGCACTACTGGTGTATTTTTATTCCAGCCCTGAGTTGATCAGTCAGGCATGGACAGAAGGTCTCCGTATCTCTCAGTGTTTACTTTACAAGGAACCCTGGTTTTAATAGTAAAATGTATGGTGTTAGAAAAAACGCTTGTGTCATCTGAACTTGGTCTTTTCTTTTTCTGAAGGCTTTTGTGATTATTCTTGGAGAAGAACAGAAGGAATATTTTCATCAGGCAGTATTCATAAAGCCTGTGAGAATTATCTGACATCTGGACAATCCTTGTATTTTTAGGCTTGCCCAAAGCCACTTGGAATAGGAGAGTTAGGGGAAAAACGAGACAAGGCTGCCAGCTGGGTATTTATGCATCAGCCCTGAAGCCCTGAATTCTTTGTATCGTGACGCGAGATTTTTCCATAGACAATTCAGAGGACCTTATATTAACTGTTTTAAAGTTAAACTGTGAGGTAAGCCCTGCTTTTCCTGTTTGTGAAGTGAAAGATTTATATCCAGAGAAAAATTGTTACGCTGTGCGGCATGCTGTGTCACTCGAACAGGGACTTCTGAAATGGAAGCATAGATGGTAAATGGTGCCAGGAAAGTTGAACAAATGTCTAGGAGCTGGAAGAAATCATTAATGTCCAGGAAATAAATGCCTGATAGAGATAAGAGGCTGATAAAAGTTCAGTTGCCAAGCACAAGTGAAGGTTTTATGTTACTGGTTTGTATTGTGGGAAGTCTAATTATTTGGCACCTGGATGAGGTAAGGTAAGAAATGTATGTTTTTTCAAAAAGGGTTAATCTCAGGCAAAGAGCGTCGCTCTTTTGAACAGGATGTGATGACTTTTTGAACGAGTACATGAGTATAGACTGTGAGCAGGCTTTCCTGTGCTTCACACAGACCGTGGGCCTTGTTTCTGGTGGCATGCAGCATACTCTGATTCTTAAACCCGGTTTAAGGGTATGATTTGTCTGTGAAGCTTTTTTCTTTTTTAAGTAATCACAAGGGAGTTAACTGGTTATTTTAAGAGATTTTTCTGCTATAATGCATCATATATTTGCATATAATGCATCATATATTTGGAATTTAGAATTCCCTTGGTATTTAACTGTGCTGATGTCTTCCATTATATTGTGCCGGTCTTTCTGAAGGGAAAGATAAAAGGCAAATTTCAGCAATGTATTAATTTCCTAATACGTGGCGTACTGTGGAGGAAGCCTGTCCAGTGGCTAAAGCTTGGCCCATTAGTTAAAACAAAAGTTAAAACTAAATTAGACCTTCTGGATTGCTTAATAGGATGTTCTCTAACAAGGAACGTGACTCGGAAGCCTGCCCTCGGACTCTGGGTAGATGCGTGAGTGCTCCTGCTCAGTACCTTCGTTCCTGTTGGGTAATCATTTGCCCGGTGTGTCATTAGGGCAATTCTTGGCGTCAGATCTGAGTCCTCCCCGAGTTGAATTTGAGTGCTACCAAGCTCGTTTGTTTTCCTTGTTTGTGGAGTGTTTCGAGCAATGTGACTTCTACTCGTTACTTTGGAAGAACTCTGAATATTTGAGTGTTCTAGATCAGAAAACAATGTTTAGTTAACAAATACAGCAAGTCTTCTAGGCTGTATCAGTATGAGAGGAAAAAGAATTGCTACCAGATACTTAAATGTTGGGATTATACTTGTAGCCTACAACTGGTGAATCTCATTTCATGGTGTGCGTTTGAGTATGTGTGTCTCACCGTTACTGCTTTCTAGGTTTGTCCCCTGTCTGCCCGTGGCCAAATGGCCAAAGATTTGTTTGTGCTCAGTTTGTTGGCTTGGAATTGTACAAACGGCTAAAGGATTGTGTTTGAAGGAATGCAAAAATATTATCCTCTCTGTTTTCAACTACTGAATGTTGCTTGAGGCTAGTGTTGAAATTTCTTCCTGTTCAAATAAAAGCTTATGTATTTGTAGAAGGCCAATATAATACATCAAATAAGATTATTTTCAAGGTTTAAATGGAGTTTATCAGCAAATTCAGCTGCTTTGTTTTCTTGGTGGTCTTGTTAAGTAAGCATTAGGTGTATTTAATTTTGTCGTTGCAGTGTACTTGGCAGTCTGACACATTTCTGCTGCAGATAATTCTCCTGACAATCACTTTATATTTTCTTAGCTTTGGTTTGATTTTTTAAGTGGGCTAATGCATCTTGTAACGTATTATGGTTAAGTCATTTACAGTCATAAAAATAGCTTATTGAAATTAACATATTGTGTTTCATTGTATTTTTAATGTGTCATGCTGGCACATACGTATTCCTTAACTTTCCTGTCAGTCACGTTTATAACTACTGTACGAGCGTACACCAGTCTAATCAAGCACGGGGAGCTGGAGTACCTCCTTCTAAATCGAAAAAGGGCCAGACACCTGGAGGTGCTCAGTTTGTTGGCTTGGAATTGTACAAACGGCTAAAAGAATTTCTGAAGAACTACTTGACAAATCTCCTTAAGGTAAGATGGGACATTAGATCAATCTGCGTTTGTAGGAGCAATATAGGCTGGGTTGAGAAAAGCTTGTATCAACAAACCTAGAGATGTATGCAACCACTGGAAGTAAATTGAACCGTCTTGAAATTTGCTTTTGTCTCCATTAGCCACTAGAATGTTTTCTAGGCTTTACCTGAGGCACGGGTCAGTCGCTAGGTGTGCCTGTGGGCTGCTTGTCCTCTTCAAGCCAAAACAGCATTTCTGTGTTTAATAGAAGTTATGTCATGTGCCATCTTAAGCTGTCCTCTGTTTTGAACAGGAACAGGTAGACTTTCTAACCAATTAACCAGCATATTAGTAATGCCGAAAAAACAGTTGCCTGTAATGATGAAAATGCCTGATGGTAGCCATTAATTTCCTTCAATAAATAAACTACTAATAAAGCTGGATGTTGGGCTGCTTTGTAAGAGAATGGTTCCTAGTTATTTTTGGAAAGGAACCGTACTTTTAACTTTCGGGATTTTAACTTTGAGCAATAATGAAGATTCTTAGTGTTCTGTCAAGTCTACTGTGTAATTAATTTATAAAGCTGCATGAAGGTCTCTGAGGCCTTATCCAGAATGCACTCCTGGTTTTATTCCCTTGTCCGTTCAAGCTTTGGAAAGATACTTGAACTCCCATGTGTTACAACTTTCTTCTTTTTTTTTTCCTGCAACAAGAACAAATACGATACCAGACCTGTTTCCGAGAGTACAGGATTCCATTTACTGCCTGGCAGGGTGCCCCAGAAGACCCCATCCACTCTCACTTGTTTCAGCTCCCCCGGCGGCGGCAGTGGGAGCGGGTGGTATATTATGGGATTGGCATGTTGAAGGCATTACCGTGGCACTGGCGTGTTTCACCTGGCACACTCATCAGTGGCACTGTTCCTGATGCGATGCCCTCTGGCTCTCTCCCACAGGAGGCACAGGAGTGTCACCTAGATTTTTGTCTATGCTGTGCATTTTTTTTACCAGTATTTTAATTTCTAAATCCCATGCTGGCCTTGTACTTTACTAATGTGCAAGTAAATGTATTAGCACTTTGTTTCCTGTAAATTCATTGCGTGGTGTAGACCTATTACACAGTTAATTTGTACACCATTATATACCTTGGTTGTACCTTAAAATTACCCAACAGTACTGGCAAACTGTTATTTTAGGATGGTGAAGATTTGATGGATGAAAGCGTGCTGAAATTCTACACTCAACAGTGGGAAGATTATAGGTTTTCAAGCAAAGTATTGAATGGGATATGTGCCTACCTCAATCGACATTGGGTTCGTCGTGAGTGTGATGAAGGTCGTAAAGGAATATATGAAATTTATTCAGTAAGTAGCTTTTTGAAGTGAGTGATTTATCCATTCCATCTGTCATGTTTGCATTATTGTCCTACAGATCGCTCCTTGAAACTTGTAGGAAGTTCATAGGAGTTTTGAAGAAGTGGGCAAAATGGAAATCTGCCCCCTTTTCATACTCCTACCCCAGCATAGCTGTTAAAATTCCATGGGGCTAAACCTGTGAGATGTTCAATCTAACTTGTACGTATTGGGACTACCAGTGTGCGACTGTCCATGGGTGTCTGTTCTGAATATTTGCACTTATACTGTCAGATGTGTGCATCAGTGTGGCCTTCTTATTCCACTTAGAATTCAGTCAAGTGTTTCAAATACAGAATGGAGAAGTAATTTTTTTTTCTGCATTCTTTTTTTCTGTTGACTTCAATATATCTCTACAAATTTTTTAGCATCCAAGCTGCTAAGATTCAGTCAACATTTGGTTTGTAATACAAGTTATTTTGGTACAGTTCTGAAAGATTGATAGGTGATCTTGATATTTTTTTGTAATGTAAAGTAATATAAGTAAAGGAAGAACGTAGCAGAAGTTCTGTTTCTCAGATAACTAAAAGTACTTTATTATTTATTTTTTTTTTTTAACAAAGGATAATTATTGTCCTTGCTGGTGAAGCATTAGGAAAGTGATGTATTATTTTACCACTTCACTAAAATAACTTTGCATATGGTAAGAGAACAGTTGGTATTCTTACTTCCCTCCCTCTTAACTTCACTAGCCTAACGCTAAGGGACTGCGTCAGCCTGATGAAAATCACCAACAAAAAAGGCTGTATGTTGTCAAAGTAACTTGCAGGGCTTGTTAGTATTCAGAGTTGTCAGTGGATCATTGTCAGAGAAGGGGACATCTTAGGTGGAGTTAGTAATCAAGCAAATGGTAATTTTATTGTGAAAGAGTCTTGTTGCATAAGAAATGTGTGTGCCAAAATATAATCTGATTATTTAGTGTACTATATCAGCTTTCCTTAAGGAGCTCTCCTGCGTGTGTATGTATATACATAAATATTTTCTTTATTCCTGCTTTCACCTCTCTTCCTTTGCTTCTAGCTTGCCTTGGTGACCTGGAGAGATTGCTTGTTCAGGCCATTAAATAAGCAGGTATTTATATGGTTAATTTTACATATTGTTAGTAACTGTTCCAAGGAGATTTTGGAGGATGAAGGGCAGGGGGCAGACCCAGAAAATAAAAAGGAGCCTTCTGCTTTTCCTTTGTGGTGTTAAAAAGGGAGGAGTGGACCTTTTCTCTGTGTGCGTGGTTGAACCTTGATAATAAGACTGTTCTGTTATTTCTTTGCTGAGAGGGGATCATCTTAAATGAAGTAACAGCTTTGGCTGTTTCCGAGCCAGGCAGCAGCACAGGCTGACAGTCATGTCTTAAGGTTTGAGAGTCAAGATTGTGTAAGAACAGATAGTGACAGGCCTGGATTTTGGCCTCTCCTTAGCGTTACTGTGAATCTTTAAATTTACACCGAGAACTGGGAGATTCAGGTCAACCAAATATTTTTGATTGGTGAATCAGCACAGTATGAAACAAGACGTTTCATCGCGACAAATTGTTATTTTTTTGTATGTTGATTTTACTCTTATTTACCAGTACTTCATGATGAAAAGACTGTATTATATTATGAAAATTTCAGTTTGGAGGAACAGTAGTTGCAACTACATTGCATAAGTCTATAGCTTGCTTTGTCATAAGTACAGGCAGTTCAGCTCTTACTGCAAAGCTGTCTTATATTTCAGGTATAAAACAAAAATGAGCTTGGAAGGTGCTTTTTGCAATTTAAAAGGAAAAAAAAAAAAAAAAGAAACAAAAACCCAAAAGCCCCAACCAAACAAAAAACCCATGCAAGCACTTTCATACCCTTCTATAGCTCACCACTAATGGGACTGTAATTACATTGTAGAACTTTAAGGTGTAGCATACTCTGTGATGTCTGTAAGAAATTTGTATGTTCGGGTGTCCTTACATTTTGTTCTCAAGGGGCTTGACTTTTCTTGATATAGGAATACACTCCTGATTAAATACTGTGCTTGACCTACCAGCTGCTTTCTCTGAGCTTGATTTACTTTTAATCCCTGTTTTTCTAAGGTAACAAATGCTGTGTTGAAATTGATTGAAAAGGAAAGAAATGGTGAAACTATCAATACAAGGCTGATCAGTGGAGTTGTACAATCTTATGGTAAGTGAGATTTCTTTAAGGTTTTATTACTCTCTTAAAAACAAATAAATACATATCCTCTATCAGCACCCAGAAGTAGCATCCCACCTCCTTGGATGTCCAGTAAAGACTTATACAGTAAAATAAACGTAGTTACATACTGTTTAACTTCAAGTTTATGGAGACGCTTGGAACAATTACAGTTGATTGTGCCTTATTTGTAAAGCTTGGAAGTGAACTAATAGACAAGAGTGTTCATTGTTTATGAATTATTTACTTAGGAGCTAAATCTGGAAGGCATGAACCGTAGTAGTTTACAAAGTGGAGCAAAAAAGTTTTATTCCATTTGTATGACATTTGGAGTCCTGCCATGCAGATTAATGACTAATTTCATTAATAAAAAAACATATGCATATAATCTGGAACTTTACGAGGAAGAAACGGGAGGGGAATTTGAGCTAGCTTTTCAGATAGTGAAGTTTTCCAAATCCTCTTTAGTAATGAATCAAAAAGTGCAACTTACATGAGTAATGTCTTGTGCTGCTTATTTTTTAAATGCAAAATAAAAGTATACTTTTAAAAGTTGTAAAAAGCGGTGCTGATACTGTCCTGGTTGATTACCTTGACGTAAATTAGAAGAAGGGTACATGTTTATTTGCAAGAGACCACTTTGTAAAAGACAATTTTGTCATTACTTGCTTTTTTGTTTTTTGTAGTGGAGCTGGGGCTGAATGAAGATGATGCATTTGCAAAAGGACCTACACTAACTGTCTATAAAGAATCCTTTGAATCTCAGTTTCTCGCTGACACAGAGAGATTTTATACACGAGAAAGCACTGAATTCTTGCAACAGAATCCAGTCACAGAGTACATGAAGAAGGTAAGTCATTTAATATGCTTTGTGATTATTTTCTGGATACAGGTACTGTTTAGAGGTAAATCACAGAATATTTTTGGCTGGATGGGACCTTTGAGATCATCGAGTCCAACCAACAAAAAAAAAAAAAAAAAAAAAAATCCCAGAACACCAAAACCAAACCAAAACAAACGCCCACAACCACTCACCACCCCACAAACAGACAGAAACCAACAATCTCGGGCACTAGAGCATGCCCTGAAGGGCCACATCTACACGTTTCTTAAATACCTCCAGGGGTGGTGACTCCACCACCTCCCTGGGCAGGCTGTTCCAGTGCCTGACCGCTCTCTCGGTAAAGCAGTGCTTCCTAATATCTAATCTAAACCTCCCCTGCCCCAACTTCAGACCTTTAAGTAATGGAAGTAAAGATACATAAAGTATCTTTACATTACTTACATATTACATATTACATAAAGTAATAGAAGTTCTTGGCTTTTATTATCGTTTTCTTAAAATGCTGATTATTTTACAGAAACAATTAGCTCTTTTTCCTTTAGTGATTTGCTTCTGTGTTATCTTGTCTGAAGTTTGTCTCCTTAGTTTATTTCAGTAAGTACAATGAAAGTTTGAAACTTCCTTAATAGGCAAACCAGGAGAAAATGTTAAAATCAGATTTTGTTAGACTTCAAGACACCAAAGTAGTCATTCTGGTTTAGACCTACAAGTTTACTGTTTCTATGCAAGGAACTGTGTGTTGGCACATTTACTGAAATCTCTTCCTGAGAAAGCTGGCCAAGGAAGTAAATAATTAATTAGCTTTAATTCTCTCAGAATATTTTAATATAATGAACCTTACACAATACTTCCGATCAACAGAGGCCAGATTTAAATTCTTAGTCTCTGGTTTGGGAGATCCCAGAAAGGGCAATTAAGAGCAACCGGGATAAACGTTAACTATTTCTAGCCTGGTTATTGGGTCAGCCTTACTGAATGTGAAATAGATGAGTTATCTTCCATCTTGGACAAGTGCTGCCTTATATATTTTCCTCAGCTCATTTCCTTACTTTCTGAATTGCTGCTTGTTTGTTTTTTGTTTGTTTTTTTTTTTCCCTTTCAGTTTAATTTAAAAAAAGAGAGCTTTTTGAGTATGTAATATACAGATACACATCCCTCTCTCTGCAGTATCTTTGTGTTTCTTTTGTGTAACTCTTTTTGCACAGAATACATCCTGCCTGAGTCTTGACATTAAAGTCAATGATTTATAAAAAAAATAAAGGGGGCTGTGTGGGGGGAGTCCTAGAAATAACACAATAAAATGAATCCTGCTTTTAAAGCATTGGGATAATTGCTCAGTAGCTCCCAGACCTACCTGTGTTTACTTTTCTGTTGTTGAATTAATGATTTTTGCTACTTCCCCTTCAATTTCTTGTCTTTAATTTCGTCCTAAAATTTTACTCCTGTAAAAACAGAGTAAGGGAGTTTCAGTCATTCATAACCTGAATGACTGGCTCACCTAGGCTTCCTTGGTACGGGACAGTAAAATCTGTCTGAAGGTCATAGCTATTTCAAGAACTAGAGATTAGTGGCAAGTAGAAAGAACTTACTAGTTCCCCAAACAATCTTCGAAACTTCAAAAATCCACAAAAGAGCAACTCGCTTCGCTTGAAGCTGATCTTGAAGCTGAAAACGCATATAAAGCTAGCAGAATGCAGGGGGAATCTTTAGCAAGAAAGTGTGTAGTCTTAAGTCTCTGCTCGAATTCATATACTAGAGCTGTATATAAGCAATGTGAGCTGTCTTGGCATCTCCTTGCAGGAGCTATGCATACGTTGAAATCAAACTGAACAGGAAACTGTTTTCATTACTCATTTTCTGGGATTTAGCTGATGAAACCGAAAAAGATGTGTTTTAGACTCTACAATAAATATGGTCAGAGCTTGCAAGATGATACAAACTAAGGGATGTGACCTAACGGAAAGGGGAAACGTATGACTTGAAGCTGAAAGCTAGTTGACTGGAACAAATTGTCTGCTCTCTCTAGTCTGCATGCGCTGCGGGAGAGATCAAGAGGTCGTGCGAGTTTTCAGAACTATTAATTTGAAATTCAGATAGATAAAACTGAAGACCTTACTTCATTGTGCATAAGGAATTCTTAACATTTTTTGCTTAAACATGACAAGGCAGTGTTGTAAACTTCTTAGTATTTTTTTTCCAGTTTGGGTATTGTTATCTTGCATGCCGCCTGGAACAGAGTAGTACTCCCCGCAATTATTACTCGGGTATTGCTAGAATTAGGGTTCTTTTCTATTAAGAAACACCTTCAATGACTGATGTGAAAAGCTGCAAGTTGCCCAGCAGTCACATGGCATGCTAAGAAGTAGTCAATGAAATCTGAATTAGAGTTAGGCTACGTGTATGTAGTTACAAAGGCGGACTTGCTGAGTTTAGAAGGATTGTGGATTTTTGTTCTCAGGCCAGACTCACGAGTAAAGCTGTCATGGCCTGATGTGCTGTAGGGAAAAAGGTCAGGACTTCTTAAGGCTGCCCCTTGAAATAAAGTCTCAAACTGAACTTTAGGTCTTTATAGTTAAAAGAGTCAAAGATACTGTTGTGTGAACTAATTATTTTTCTTGTTTTAAAAGGAAAATAGAATTATAAGAACAGAAAAAGTGAGAGAGTACTGAGAATTTGAAGTATTGAGAATTTGAAGTCAGAGTGAATGTTTGTCTTTGTAAAGGAACTCTTAAGTGAGAGTTGACTTAACATTGAAAGTGAAGATCTAAGGATATTTTAAGAAGCAGCATTAGAAGTGGCAGAATTTCCTGAACTAAAGAAACACGTAATTAAAGATAAGATGTTTAACCTAGTTCTACTAGTCTGATTCCAGTTTTCAGCATTCATCAGAAAGATTTGCTGTCATTAAAGAAGTTTATTGTTATTTGTTACTGGTAAAAAAACTGGCAAGTACTCTGAAGCAGGAGCTTATATCCCTTCCCAAACTGTTGATTTTTTTCCCATGTTTTGATCTGTACTGCTTTAAGTCCAGGAGACAGTAATCCAGGACCATTTCACAAGAGCAAAGTGCAAAATTATTACCGAAATGAGTGAAGCTCACAGTGGCAGAGATTATTTAAAGCTGTCTGTGTATGATGCAGTGTACTTGCAGTGAAACTCTTCTGTTGTCAATAATACGATCTTTCATTCTTAGTTAATACTCCAAAATACTAGGAAAATTCATGACTTTAACTTCCTTCTTTTGGTGACATTATTAATTTAAATAATTTGGACTTTATCCTTAATAATGCGCTGCAATTAGAGAGGGCTTGTAAAGTGAACCTTTAACACTTTTGCAAACAAAATAGAGGTAATTGTTATATAAACAACTTCAGTTTTACATTTTGGCATAAGTACTGTTCCTTGAGTGACATGTAGAATTTTGGTTTGCTGCGAAGATAATGCATATGTAGCATTTCATATGCCAAATTAAATGCTAGCGTAATTTAAATGATTGTAGATTATTGGGAAGCTTTTCTGTGTAAGAATTTAGATGAGGATATTCAAATAAATTTGTCATGGGCATACTGTTAAATTGTATTTTTCTGCCTTTTAGTTTTGTGGAGGCATGAAATATATTCATGTTTGTCTTAAAACTACCTCTGCAGCTGGAGAGCTTGCTAATGCTAAAACTGCCAGCGTCTCCCGTCTGCAGCTTTCTCTTTCTGACAGCAGATTTCCACCTGTAAATTTCTCACTCAGAAGCAACAGGAAAACAATCTTGCTGTGATTCTCCACCCCCATTTAAACAGTATATAATATTATCATCAGCGTAAACATTGATTCCATATGTATGTGGGGGGCTCACATTATGATTCCCAGAAAAATAACTGCTTAAGTAGGTGGACTATAACACTGCATTTAGTGAGAGGTTTGATTTCTGTTGTTGTTTCCTAGATGAATATACTGGTCATCTGTTTTCTGCTGTTGGATTTGTGTTCTGCTTTCCATACAGGTTTCATGTTTTATCTCTCTGTTCTGTAGGCTGAAGCTCGCCTTCTTGAGGAACAGCGTAGAGTTCAGGTCTATCTCCATGAGAGCACACAAGATGAGTTAGCACGAAAATGTGAGCAAGTACTTATTGAAAAACACCTGGAGATATTTCATACAGAGTTTCAGAATTTGTTGGATGCTGACAAGAATGAAGGTAAGGAGATTCAAACATTGGGTTTACGCTTAGAACTCCCTCCTGATGATTTGTGAACAGTGTAAATTCTGGTGATGGCTAAATGTGATTTGTTCAGGTATTAAGAGAGAAGATAGACATTAAACTGATTGACAAGCAGCTTTTGATTAAATTGGGATGGCTGAGGTGGTTGCCTCGAGAAGCTTATTCCGATCTCAAATATTAAAGCAAAACAGCACTGATCTTGATTTCTCTTAATATGGCTGGAAGAGCTTCAAGAGCGCTTGAGCTCTTCAGGTTCTTGAGCAGAACCTGAAGCTTGCCTATGAGAGATGCAAGATGAAAACCAGACCAGTAGTCTTACCAGCTGTTTCAGTTTAATGCATGGGTCTTTCTGAGTCAGCAGTGAGGATTCTAAAATCCAAGTTGTCTAGAAGTACTTCTAGGAAATGTTAAAAGAGGAATAGAAGCAAATAAGGAGCTTCTAAAATACAGTACGTAAAATACATAAAGCTTCATTTAGGAAAGGGTGAAAATTATTACATGATGAGATAATTTTAGTTGTGAAAATGAGTCTGAAGTGCCACTAATGGGTTGAGTTTATACCTTCATAGAGAAAACATAGAATTAAGATTTCTTCAGTGGTTCCTCTAAAATAAGTAAAGATTAACAGAGTTTAGGTATCTTTAAGGAGTCGTCAATTTTATTGACTTTCTTGAGTTTGTTCAGGAGCTAATGCTTAGCACAAACAGTCAAAACTAGGGACAAATAATTCCTGTCCATCATGCAAATAAAGGTGAATGGTATTTCTGTTTTTTCCAGCTGGGGAATTAATTAAATCTATATAGGAAGTCAAGATAAGGCTCAATAGTTGAAATATTACTTTTAAGAAAGTGGCAGAGTTTAAGAGATGCTATGATTAAGTTACTGTTGATACTATTCATATGTGAGTTGTGAATTGCAACTATGACTCTATCTCTTTATATATCAACCTTAAAAGACTAACTATGAATAATTGCTGTAATCGTCATGTTGATAACTAAGAGATGCTTCAAAATAGAAAAGGGCAATTCACTGTGATTAGTAGGTCAGAGGTTACCTGTTTCAAATATAAATAGAAGATTTTTATTCTGTACTAGTATTTAAGAGTCAGATGTTGTTTGTGGTTGTAAATAAATGTATTTACTCTGTAATTGGAAGAGACTTTTCTTTGCAGGTAGGTGTTAAGTAGTAAAATGACTTTATAAATGTCTTCTGACAACAAAAATAGTAGTAGCACGAACAAGAAAAGCCTTTCCAGGCTTTTCTTCCCCCCCCCCCCTTACTTGATTGAGCTCATGGGTTATAAGAGCCTTTAATCCGGTCACTTACCATAGTGATGCAACTCCATAAGTTTGTCAGGGTAAAAAAAGGAAAAGAAGTATCTTGTGTCTTGGCACCGTCTTGTTCTATGGCTCTGGTTTTACTTTCATTTGGGGTATTTTTAAGATTAATTAGGCATTTTAATGTCTGGTTATTGTTTTTCTTCTTTTTCAAAATATTTCCTTTTATCAGGCTTCACTTCACTGCAAATTACAGGAGTTCCATGGCCCTTTTTAAGTTTCATGAAATCTCAAGATTAGAAACATTTATTTTGAAAGATTCTTTGAGAATTCATTCTTTAATCACTATACTCTCAAATTTGTAATATACTAAAATAACCTATTGTAGACTATCCTAAAATTATAATAAAATCTTGCTCTCAGTTAAAATTTGTATTTCTTTGCTCTTGAAAGTACACTGGTTTTGAGGTCCTCCCGTGTGAAGCCTGTTAAGCATATGGTATCACAGGCCACTCCTGTTGGGGTTCTGCAACTTTCTAATTGCATTGTGCAACTAGTTTGAAAGGTTATGGGGTGCATTTGTCATGTGTTACCTATTCACATCGGTAGTGACACCTGTAGGAAGTAATTACATTTATTGGGAGCAGGCTGTAATGATTTAGGTGAAGTTACCACGTAAATCTTCCTTGAGGCTTTGTAGCACCTCTTTCATATTTCACCAAATACAGATGTCCTGATAGACCAACCTGTGAATCCCTATTTGTGGGTAGGTCTAGCAGCAGCTTCTTACGTCTACGTATGGCATTATTTGCCTACTTTTTTACCTACAGAATTTTAGAAAAAGAACAGCATTCTTACATTGTTATGAAAGTTTAACATCAGATTGCAAATGTGGTTTTCAGAGAGAAAAGACAGTTGCTTTTCAAATCCAAAAGTTTAAGCTTGCCAAAGTTCCAAGGAAAGGAAAGCTTGATACAGAAATGGGTCTGAATCAAGGTGTCATCACTTCAGTATTAAAGGCATCGAGTTCTGTGTGTTGTATTCGAGTTAAGTAGCTTGATTGATTGCTCTGTTTTATTTAATCCAGTAATCCTCAGGTGGTAATAAATTGCTCATAAGACCTTCAGAGATGTCCTTATACTTTTAGAAGTGCTAGATGCGGCTTCAACAAGGTGAAATATCCTCATTAGTTGCCAGTAACTAATTGGGTTGTTTATTGTTTCACGTGAGTGGAGGTTCAGAGAGGGCAAGATTACAAGAGGTAACTACCGTGTTTGTGTACCTGGTTTATGGCCATATTAAAGTTTGCTTTTTTTAAAATAGAGTTCTGCACTCTAAGTACAAAGCATCTGCCCTGTTGAAAACAAATAATAAAAACAAAACCTTATTTAATATTAGACTTTCCAAAATTGCTAATTGATTTTGGGAAGTATTGGCTGAAAATGGTGAGATTTTAATATGAGGCTTTAACATATGTGAAATGATGTCTAATTTATTTTTACCTTTGTTAGTTTTGTTCCATGGTAATGCTTTTCAGAACCTTCTCTTTCCTTGAGATGCAGTTATTTCTACTGGCAGCCAGTTACTTAGGAAAACATTTAACAGATTGCTTTTGATAGTGCTTTCTTGGAGGAAGTAATGTTTTTATAATGTTTCGGTTTGTCTGCTAAGGTCATATCAATACGTAACATTTTGCCTTAAATTTCCAACTGCTACCACTGCTGCTGCCCCACGTAGAAGTGTTATTTATACAAAAGGCTACAGGTGGTGTTAGATCTCTGAGAACTTTCCTGTTCAGAGCAAGATTTAAAGGACAATGGTCAAGTGGGGAATGCTATGCTCTTAGCACGGCCAGCAGTAGCTCTAATGACAGTCCTAATTCATGGTAACACTTCAAAACTTCATCTAAATTAGAGGGTATAAACCATTTTTAAATCATTGCACGTCTTTAAAAAGTAATTTTTTTTTCTTCTTGAGATTTATGTAGTGTTGTGAAAGTAAAACATCTTAATATTTAACAGGTTGTTTTCTCTTTCACTAGTCTTAGCTTTCTAGGTTAGTGCAAGGATTTGCTGTATAATTTTCTGCTGTATAATTTTTTGCGGCTTTTTATAGGAGCAATTGCAGGTATGTTTTGGTGGTGATGGGTATTTAACTCCTATTGGCAACTTGTAAATGGGAAATTGGAGTCATAGCTAGTACAAATGGGAGATGTTGGCTTTTTTTTTTTTTTTTTCCAGACTTGGGACGCATGTATAACCTTGTATCTCGAATCCAGGATGGCCTTGGAGAGCTGAAAAAACTTCTGGAAACCCACATTCATAATCAGGGTCTAGCCGCAATCGAGAAATGCGGAGAAGCTGCTCTAAATGCAAGTATCCCATCAAAAGTCTGTATGTGGTTGCTGCCAATTTCACATTAGAGGAGGGTGAATGCTTCCTGATATAATTTCCAGTTTATTTATGTTTTCCCTCTCACTGATTTAATTTGTGAGGACTAGGCAATTCTCAAATGTTGATAGCAGGCTTAAAAAAACCCAGTCACGTCACTGCGTTACTACTCTTTGAGCTTTGGGTTGGTTGGTTGGGGTTTTTTTGTTTTGGGGGTTTTTTCCTTCTGAGTTTTTGCTCTCTGTCAGAGTGTCATGCTGCTTAAAAAGCTGGTTGTGCAAATACAACACTACACTTAGAAATATACCTGAGAGTCTACTGTTCCAAGAAGCACTGTCTCCAGTGGAATGTATTTTTATTTTGTCATCTTATAGACTTCGGACTTGGATGGGCAGAAAGTTTCTGTTGGTTTCAGGTTTTTGGTGAATGGCTTTATTCTGCTTGGAAAAGCATGAGAAATGTAAGAGGAAAAGATAACTGAAATGGTTGGAGAGGGCACAATAGAATGAGCAGCTCAGGTCTTCTGCAGCATTGTGGTCATTTAGACATATAATTGGCTTTCTTAATTTTATCCCATAACTGTAATTTCAGACTTCATTTTTATTGATTAGGGTTGAATCTTGGCAACATGAAATTGTTTAAACCCTTTGCTAATCTTTTTGTCTATACACAATATGACATTTTCTAGCAGTGTCCTGGTGTGAGGTAGAGCAAAAACTGATTTTCTTTTCAGTAATTTTACTTTTCAGTGAAGTCTCTCCTAGCTGACTGCACTGTCAATCTGTCCAATTAATCTGTTGCGGTTGAGGCAGGACTGGCCACTAAATGAATGACAAAAAAACCAAACAAACCAAAAAAAAAAAAAAAAAGCCATTGCACAAAGGAAAATTAGGGTAGAATATAGATTCTGGTAAACTTAATTTAAAACAAGGTTTAACTTTTATTTTTGACAGAGTTCATTTTAACCAGGTATTGGCCTCAGATATTCTTGAAATAGCTTCATACTAGTAATCATTAAAGCAGTAATCTGCAATGACTGCATGGAGAACGGTAAAAACTTCAGGTTTTAGCACAGATAAAAATGTCTTACATGTGTTTAGTGTCTGTTGTTCTCTCCTATGGTTTTCAGTGTGTGGTTTTTTAGCAATGAATCATTTAGCTTTTATAAATCATGAAGGAAGTTCAGCTTCATTTGTAGATGTCGCCTCTCATTTTGAAATCGGGTGCGCTCTGTGATTGACACATTCCCCTAGTGGTCATCACTCTGAATTTCTTTGTACTTGAGCCTTGAAGAATTTACCAGAGAAATTAAAGCTTTTTTTTTTTTTTTTCTCCAGGAATTAGCTCATCTTTGAGAGAGAAGCCTGTGATTTGTACATATTAGTTCTTTTGACTCCAGCCACTTGTAAAACTCTTCCTGACCATGAGGCTTCTTGTTTCTTCACCTATCTTTTTTTGTTCCTTTTCTTTTTCCACACGTTGTTCTTCATTTTCTTAACAGTATCTCTGGCTGTCTCCCTTGGGAACCATCTTACCTCTTCTTCCAATATCCTTCACTCCACTGTATCGCTATTCATCATTGCCTTTTTAGCCCTCCATCACACTTGGGTAGGATTGATTCTCCCTACCTTAATTTATCTGTACTGTGTCTAAACAGATAGTCAGCTGGGAAAATGCTTCTCAGTTTCTCTGTAGTCAGTAGAGAGCAATATTCATACCAGCTTGACTCATCTGACCTATTTTAGATTTTACTGCAGAATGAGTTGTGCTCTAGACTCCATTAACTACATTAACGAGACTGCTCTTCAGTCAGAAGATTACTGCTTTTAGTGCCTTTGGTTGGGTTTTTTTGGAGTCCTTGTAATCAGTAGACGCCTTTCTGAACGTCCTTGAAGTCCGCTTGAGTATCTTGTCTGGGAGGTTCTCAATAAACTCAGCTCTTTATCTCAAGCATGGCATTAGGTTGATATCCCTATAGTTTATGTCTGTGTTCAGTGACAACAGGAAAAGTTTTCCAGGATCCTGGTAAAGCCCTGCCCATCTTTTGCCATTAGTTGCCATCATCCAGCACTCTTAAGACAGGAATGTTACAGGAGTACCTCCACACCCAGTCCTTTTAGCTTTTACTTACGGACTTGTTGTCTTTGAGTTTGTCTAATTCATTCTTGAACCTGCTGATGTTATCTGCTTCCAACAACCTCCTGTGGGCAGCAAGTTCCAGAAGTCCACTACCTTGTATGTAAAGATGTTCTTTACTTTCTCTGTCTTAAGCTTGTTTCCTGTCACTTTCAAGTGCCCCATAGTTATTAGGTGTGACTTTTAGTGATCGTTTGTCTTTTTGGTCATCTTCCTGGTTTTGTTAACCTTGGTTATATGCCCTTTCAAACTTCTCATCTCCAAATTGAAGACTTCTAGCCTTTTTAGCCCGTTGTGAAGTAGCTGCCAGCTGCCCTGGTGTTTTAGTTGCTCTTCACTGTTCCTACTCTGACTCCACTCCATCTTTATTGAGATGCAGAGATCAGTAATTGCATAAAAGACTCAGCCTGTGAGTGTCATAAACTTGATTATTGGCATTTGGCTGCCACTGGATGTTGAGCGAATAATTTTTATTAGAGGTACTAAGTTGTACCTATTGAGGATACACGTGTTACCTTCTTACTAGAGAGATTTGTTTCAAGGCTTTCTTCTATAGCAACTGCCATTTTATGATTGTCCAGCTCTCTCAGGTCTGATTCAAATTAAGCTTAGGTCTTTGAAAACGTCCTTCCTGGAAATGTTTGCAGTGGTTGAGTAGGTGGTTTTGTCTTCTTTTGTACTATATAATGTACTACACTCTGTGCTCCGGTTGCTGTAAATGAAAGCTTGTGCTCTAAGTCGGTTGTGGACATAGAACATAAACTAGTCTGTGTACTATTTTAGCTTTAAAATACTTCTAATGCTTTGTATACTTTCCCCATAAAAATTGGCATAGGCGGTGAGTAGCTCCATTTTGGAGGAAGTAGAAAGCAGAAAGTCAATGGGTTGCAAAAACCAATCTATTTTTATTGCAGGATCCAAAAATGTATGTACAGACAGTGTTGGATGTCCATAAGAAATATAATGCTTTAGTCATGTCTGCATTCAACAATGATGCTGGCTTTGTGGCTGCACTAGACAAAGTAAGTATATGTAGTGGCATATGGGGAACATTTCTTTTCTATTCAGTGTTTCGTCTCCCACAATTTCACTGTCTTTTGTGATTTATAGGCTTGTGGTCGATTTATAAATAATAATGCCGTGACAAAAATGGCTCAATCATCCAGTAAATCCCCAGAGCTACTGGCACGATACTGTGACTCTTTACTAAAGAAAAGGTACGTCTTCAAAGACAAATTACTATTTCAGGTTGGCTTTTGTTTTAAAAGGTTTTAGCGTATGAAGTTTTATATTGTGTCTTCAGAAACAGAACTTAGTGTTTCAAGAAAAATTAATTATACAAAATTCTGAATAAAAAAAAAAAAACACCAATAGGACCATTCCTAAAGATTATATGCAGTGTACTTTTCTTTTTTAAAGAAGAGAGGGGAGATAATAAAATATCCAAGGCCTTTCTGTCCTTATCAAAACTGAGTTTTATTTTTTTAATAAAACAAAAGGAATTTTTTAGTTTGTTCCTTCCCCCCCCTCCAAACTTGAGTTGTTTTACATGTTGTAAAGAAGAGACACACTTTCCCTTTTTCCATTAAAACTCTTGCTTTCTTCCTGTTGTTTTCTCTGTACCTTCTTCCATTTTCTTCCTGTTGTTTTCTCTGTACCATCTTCCATTTGGGCAGAAATAGAAGAGGACAAAACCTGCTTTCTAACCCCTCGTGGTTCATAATTTAATTAAGGTATTTGGCTTCAAATGATTCAGCAGCTCATACGCTGAGTTGGTATCAGTTCAGTTCATACTGGATTGGTGTCAGTTTTGTCACTGGCAGCTTTTCTAACTGTTTTGGGGGAGGAAAAAAAGTACCAACAAAGAACCCAGAACCAGAACAAATTGCTCAGTTTTCCCTTCCCCATCCCCTCCTTCCTTCAGCAAAGGATTTCTTTTGCCCTTTATAAATACTAGCTTTCGGCAGGGTAGATCTGGGGTGTGCCTGGTGGACAAGCATGATGTGGAGGAAAACAGTGTGGTGCCACCTGAGCTCTCAGCCAGTCAAGACCCAGCTCTCTGAGCTGTTCTCTTTCCACTGTACCAGCTAAGGTAGGAAAGAAAGGTAGCATTTAGCAGCAGAAAAAAAGGCAGGAAGAGAGACATCTGTGTTTAAGCCCATAAATCCTGAGAAGTATCATCAGGCTAGTTGAAGTCCAGGACTTCAACCTACTGTTTAAAAATCTTCAGAATTATTTACGTGTGTAATAGTGAAGAGAAGCGTTCATTTCATTACGAGCGTGCCTCTCTAAAAAGGTCTTTCATCCCAAGCGTATGCAATCTGTGTTCCTTAGCTATGAAATTTCCATATATGCCTATATGTTGTTTTATTTAGCAGTTTTGGGACTCATTAAAAATGCACTTCTTTAATTGCAGTTCAAAGAATCCAGAAGAAGCGGAATTGGAAGATACACTCAATCAAGTGGTAAGATGTCTAGAAATACAATTCTTTTCTGTGTAAGCTTTCCAAAGTTAGTAATATTCGATTGTCACATAAGTCAGATGAGAGAAAACCTTTTATTTTGTATGCTTGATTTCATTACTTAAGTAATAATCTTCATCTCTTTGTGGCTTGTTGGTTGTGGGTTTTTTTATTAAAAAAAAAAAGCCCTTTATGGCAGATTTAAAGTGGCTAAATGGAATTTATGCTTTTACTTCATTTTTCATACACATACTATATATATATTTCTATGATATATTTTTATATAATTGCACATACACACTATGTATTTATTCATATATAAGGCTGTAAGTATAAAATATACGGTTAATGTGTTTAAAATAGTATCCACATTTAAAACAAACACGCACCACCACACTTTCCCTGCCCTGCCAAAACCCCAAACAAGACCCTCCTGCCCCTAAAAACTTAAGTGCAAACGAAGGAGCTACTGCTTTTTCAAGTAGATTTTTCAAGACAAGTGCTTAAATTTTTTTAATTTTTTCTTACAAATTATCTTGGCTTTTCCAGATGGTTGTCTTCAAGTACATTGAGGATAAAGATGTGTTTCAAAAATTCTATGCTAAAATGCTGGCAAAAAGACTTGTACATCAGAACAGTGCTAGTGACGATGCTGAGGCGAGCATGATCTCTAAACTAAAAGTGAGTATTCTGTGACGGTCCCATGATCTCCTCTATTGCAAGTCTTCAGGCTGCCTTGGAAAGTACGTCCTTTCATGTCATTGTTTTATGTACAATAGAAAAATATACAACCTAGGTTGTTTGTTTTTTTGTTTTGTTTTTTTTTTTTTTTTAATAAGCTCCTGAAGAGCGTGTAGTGCCTGTCTGTCAGATGGGGTTCAGATGGAGTTAAGCTGAATTATTCTTATCCAAATGAATGACATGGATATAATTATCCAAGGGAATGACTGCTGAAAAGTTGCTTAGTGTCATTAACCCTTGTTCATTCAAGATCAAGCGAAATATGATCTAATATCTTTTAGTAGTCTGTTTCATTGTGTGTTTTGCTTCATTTTTAAACAAAATTTTCTTCAGTTTTTGGTGGCAGCTAAAGAGCATGTCTAGCTGGCATCAGGGCTTTGAGTAAGTGAAATACCTATCTTTGTGCATCTTTTATTAAGAAAATAGGCTCCGATACTTTGTTCTTCTCATTCTGCAATGTCAAAAATGTGTCTTGCTGACATATCTGTGCTTTTAAAATACAGCAAGCTTGTGGTTTTGAGTATACCTCCAAGCTGCAACGGATGTTCCAAGATATTGGTGTAAGCAAGGACTTGAATGAGCAATTTAAAAAGCACCTGACCAATTCAGAACCGTTAGATTGTAAGTAATACATTTATCTGAGTTACTGTTGAGTAGTTTAGCTTCCTCTTATTTCTACAGTGCTAACTGTTTGAGGGAAATAATTTGATTTAGACATCAAACCCCCGAATATAGACTTAGTATTATTTTGACCAAGACATCTAGGATTTTTAAATTAGTCTTTTAGGTCTGTACGTTGTCTTCTAATAGCACTTTATATCTTCTGTTATGGGTAGCCTCCTCCTGATTTTGCAGCTCATGTTTAGGTATGTCATTAAGTTGAAAAATTAAGTTGAATCCTGTCTCTTTCTTTCTTTTTTTTTTTTTATGGAAAGATTTTCTGTAAACAGCTTTGGTTTTGAGCACAACGTGGCTTAAGATCATACTTGTGTAAAAGTATTAAAGGAAAAAGGATGTTGGGTTTTCGGTTGTTAGACAGGCCTATCACTTTTTTTATAAAGAATTTTTTTTTCATTGAAGAACGTTGAAACAAATTCTCTAAAGAATTTATAATTATTTGTTGGATTACATTTAGAGTTGTGTATTCTCAGGCTTAAATTTTTACTTATTTTTTGCGTTATTCTTACTGACTTGCCCAAAACGCCTTACAGGTATAAATGTGAAATGTTTATGCTTGCAGTGGTGTACTGTGGAGTGATGAGCTTGAGTTACACGTAAAAATGAACGCTTAAAACTTTTACATTTGCATCTTTAAAGAGAAATCTGCTGTGGAAGCAGGGTAACAACTTACACAAATGAGAGAGATCTGAGTGACCGTCACAGCAAATCTAAAGCTCTCGAACTGCAGGGACATCTTACATGAATTCCTTTGTCTTATGGTTAGAATTAAAAAACAAAAAAAAATACGGCTTAATGATTTTTCGCCATGTTAGTTTGAGCAAGGCAGAATAACTTCTCGTTTGTGTAAGAGGGGGTTGGGAGCGAGGGGGATAATCCAGCCCGGCCTCTTCCCCTCTCTTGCAGTGGATTTCAGCATCCAGGTGCTGAGTTCGGGATCGTGGCCGTTCCAGCAGTCCTGCACCTTTGCTCTGCCCTCTGAGGTGAGGCGCTTGTCCTGCGAGACATTTCTTTTACGTGGCTGGTTGTCTTCTCCTGGTTTGTTGTGTGTCAGAGAGGACTGGAAGTGCCTCTGTGGGATTTGTCTGGAGGATATTTGGGACAAGATAAGTGATTAAGGTTGTGGGAGGGAGCTGTGTGAAATACGTTTCTCTCCCGTGGAATAGAGCCTGGTTAATTAATCTGTCTTCAAATTGTTCAGCAGTAATTGAAGCGAATCTTTGTTAATAGTGTATTTGTATACTTTTATTTAAGAAACTCTTTCTCACCATTGCTTCAGCTCTGTCCAGTAAGATCTTTAGATACTATAATCACTGGTTTTCTGTTGAGTGCTCAGCCAGAATAGACAAGACCTGAACACTTACCATGAGAATAAGTTCAGCTGCTGATACCTGGAGGATCGAGGCAGTTAAAAGAAATCGCCTTTCTAGCCTTGCGTAATGTATCATAACAGGAAGAATGGAACTTACATGCTTGTTTAGGTTTTTATTGTTTTTAAAGGGGAAACTCGTAACAAAGGGAAATTTTCATCCAGTCTGAAATATTTGAATACTTGAGATTTCCGTTTGTCTTAGTTGGACAATATGGCAGTTGAGAGTGATCAGATTTGATTCTCTTTTGTTGGTTCCAGAGCACGTTCTAGTAATGGTAAATGAAGGTAAATAATATTATTTCTTTATTGTTGTTTCTATACAGTTAGAACGGAGCTATCAGAGATTTACTGCATTTTATGCCAGTCGTCACAGCGGAAGAAAATTAACATGGTTGTATCAGCTGTCCAAAGGGGAATTGGTTACCAACTGTTTCAAAAACAGGTACACGTTACAGGTGAGGACAACATCATGCCAACAGAAACACAGGGTGGGGAGAGAATGCCTTCAGAGGACTGGATGCAGCTGATCATTTCAAAGGCAGGTGTTCACGCTCTGCTCCACTGCTCTTACCTTAATGTGGATGAGCTGCTCAGCCTCTTTACTCCTCATTTGGAGATAATTGCTTTTCCTTATTTTAAAGGACCATTGTGCAGATAAATGTGTTTAAAATGGTGAAGTGTGTAGATGCTGAAGTAGAGGAGTTCATGTGAATACCTGTGCCCGCACACAAACTGATTTTAATAGATAAAACAGGGAATTGAATTGTATTTTATTTGTATGTCAAAATATTCATTAACAGTATGTAATGATGTATCACAATCAAGTATTTTAAGTCATTCCGTTCCTTAATTGGAGGGGTTGGGTGTACGTTCATATGTATACATGCAGATATATATTTAGCTACTATTTACGATGCTCACGTGCATTCATTAGCTTTATTCCTGTGAATAACGCTACTGCCTCTAAATAAAGCAAAGCACAGATGCAAGACTTGATGGCTACAGATCTGTGTGTTGCTGAAGTGAACATAAATGTTAGCCTTCCCCAAATGGTTGTTGGTGTTATGATTAATAGAACCTTTATTATATGTTCGATTTATTTACTGTAATGATACTTAAGATCTACGTTTAAAAGAAATTTGATTTAGAAAAGGGAGTACATCACTTCTGGTTTAAACTGGTTGGTGTTGAACTGCTTTATGTGAGACAACTGCAACCTCTCTGCGTAAGTTCTCAGGCTTCTTATACTGCTTAGGTCTGCTTTCTCTCAAAAAGTAGACAGAGGAGAGGAGTTCACAACAGTGAGAAGAAACAAGATAATCTCAGACTTTGAACTTGTCATCAGCGTGTGTTTACCCTGTGGTGATAGATGTGAATAAGCCACTGATGGCTGCTTTGTTTATAAATCTGGTTTCGTTATTCTGTTGGGGTGGGGCGGGTGAATTCCGTAGCCTGGGTAGGTTTTAATGAAGATTAAATGGGTAAGTGTCAGGGTGTGACAGAGGGCAATAATTTAGAATTACATTAGCAAGTAGAAAGATAAGGCTTTGACCACCATAGTAAAAAATTTGATGAAGTGTCTGCAGTTAGGTAAATGATCATGATCTTAGGGTTTACATTTAGATAATGCTGGAAGGTAGAGTTCTGGTTGTATAAGTAACGTCAGATGTTTCTGTATTTGGTAAAGATTGGCACTAGTTGGCAATTCTCTGTTATCCAGATACTCCAGTACATGTGTTTAACTGGTGAATTTCAGACTGTTCAAAATCAGAAAGTATGTTTGTTCGTTCTCATGTTCTGATTTTCCCCCCTCTCCCTACATTCTCTTTTTTCGGATCTGTTAGGCGTCCACGTTCCAGATGGCGATTTTACTGCAGTACAACACAGAAGATGCCTACACCGTGCAGCAGCTGACAGACAGTACTCAAATAAAAATGGTAGTGACTTTGCACATTTTACCACACTCTTGTGAACAAGACTTCTGGTTGTCAGGGCTCTTCAGCTGTCGTAAGAGACTGGGATTAGACATGCTTGAAAGCAGTCTGTTTCTGTCCTGAAGGAGACAGATGTGCTCTCTTCTCGGTCAACTTATTCGCCTGGTTTACTTTCCTGTAATCGTAACTGCCTAGTCCTCTGATTAATCTGAGTGTGTGTCTTCATGACTAGTGAATTGGCCAGCTTCCTGCTGAGCTGTGGCAGGAAGTTTTCAGTGTTTCACTACATACGTTTTAATATTAAAAGACAACATTCTAGGAAAAACATCATTTTTTCCTAAATGATTGATCTGTGCATCCATTCTTCTTTACATCTCAAGGCTTATTTATATAATTTATATACATGAACATTGTAAAATCTGCAGTTTCAGTGGCTCACTCTCTTTTGTGGGAAAAGATTCTCTCCTTTTCTTTCCCAGCAGACTTTATGGCCCACAGTTTATTTAGCATCTGTGTCCTTTACTAGTAAGTTAGAATCAAGCCTGCCGAGACTTCTGGAAAAGTAGGCAATTCCTAGTCAGTGAGATCTTTACTTATAGAAATGGACATCTAGAAAGCTACTGGTGATGATGGTTTACAGCAAGACAAAGTCTTATGGGGTTGCCATTTATTATAGATGCTTATTTGCAGCTAAATATATATATTTACGTAAAATAAATATTTGGCCCAAATTACTGTGGGACCAGAATTAAACTCTTTATACAGCTAAAAGCGAACTGCGTGAAGCCCAGCAGATTTCCAGTGTGGTAAAATGGGAGCTTTGGGGGCCTGCACAGAACAGTGACAGCAGCGCAGCCACCTGGGTGACCAACCAGCGACAGTAACCGCAGCAGTTCCCTGGTGAAAGCAAGAAGAGAAAAAAACGTGTTGATCAGAAAGGAGAGGGTGCTTGCTTTATGAGGTTTAAGGTTGCCGTGGTATTGGAAAAATTATTTCTTACACTTAAAAATCTGCTTGCAAAATAGCTCCTAGAACAGCAACTGGAAAGATCCGTCGTTTGGAATTAGTGTCTAAAGAATTTGATGGCATTTGACGAACCGCAAGGGGAGTATGTCCCAACACCCAAAAAGGGGCTTATTACATTTTATTTCTGTGAACTATATTTTTACTGCCCTTTTTTCCCCACTTACTTTGCAATGTTTTGCAAAATGTGTTGAAATACGTGTATTTGTGTTGAAGTATTTCAAGTTAGGGAAAGGTGCTGTCTGTCTGCGCTGATAGTATTTTCTGTAATTTTGTAGGACATCTTGGCACAAGTTCTACAGATACTGTTGAAATCAAAATTGCTTGTAAGTACTCTTGCTTTTTAATGACCTGCTTCACGTTCAGAAAAATATATTTATGAATATTTATTTGTTTATTTTATTTATTGCAGGTTTTGGAAGATGAAAATGCGAATGTGGATGAGGTGGAGTTAAAACCAGATACCTTAATAAAACTGTACCTTGGTTATAAAAAGTAAGGCAAAACTTCAGCAGCACACATCACTGGTGTATAATGGGTAGCATCCTCCTCCTCTGTTTTCAAAATTTTGGTAAAACCTAAAGCTTCAGGGTTCAAGTGCCAATTCAAATACAGATCCAACGTGTAGCGGCTTCAGAGGAGGGGGATGGGTAGTGGGGGGATGGGTAAGCTTTCAGCTCTCTGACTTTGGCATAAAGTCTATCAAGGCATGGACGTATTTTCTTGTGTCCATTTTGTTTCTTGGTTCTTGTCTAATTCTTATATAATTTATTTCTGGTAAGAAATTGTGCTGCTTTTCCCTGAGGTGGCAGTGCACGGCTTGCACACACTCGGCAAAATAACAGTCTGTTTTATAAGGTTACAGCAGCGTGTAGTGACCAGCAAAGGTCAGAGAGGCTTTAATGTTCATCTGCTAGAGATAACATGAGAAGATCAGGCTCGCTTTAGAACTGTAGAGTGTACAGTGATTTGAAAACTTAATAAACACGATTTTCAGTAGTTTTTATTACCTACTTTAACCAGTGTTGCTTTCAACATTTGTATATTTTAAGCTGTTCACAAGTACTGTGGTGGCTTTTTATCACGCTTACCAGAGGACAGATGTAAACACTCATCAATTCAGTGAGGAGTTCATCACTGCCTGAAGATCTCAAGTGAAAGAAAGATTTAAAAACCTTTCCTTGTACCTTGCTCATTATCTGCTTTCTTCCCTCCTTGACCAATAATTCAAGGTTTGAGAATTTGTGGTCAGTTATGTCAACAGATGGAGACAGCTCAGCGTTGCTGCACTGTGTGGCTTAGTGGTTCCCAATTTATGACGCATGAGACTTTGCTAAACAAATAAGATTTATTCTCTCTCCGCTGCCGCGTTCCCCAGTGCAGCCGACGGGCTGAGCACCCCCTGGTGCTGAGGCTCCTTCCCCGCTTGTGGCACCGCACCTTGTTTTGAGAGGGGTTGGTTGGGGTGGTGGTGGGCTCGGCCCAGCACGGGCACCGGGGAGCCTGTGAGACAAAGGTGGAATTCAGTTTTAGGGAACAAATGGATTTCTCTGCCTTATGATCAGAATCCAGTCTGTCAGTCAGAAAGGTGATTCTGTTTCCCCTGACTTTCTTTGTCCCATTCACTGACTGGAGGCTTCTAACTAAACATAAATGTTTCAAATGGAGTTTAATTGTAGAGCACTAATTCGACCTAGCAGATCACTAGGTTGGATCCAGTAAGTCATGAAATACACAAACAAACCCATCGAAAAGGTATTTTGGTTTTTTGTTTGGTTGCAGTTTTGGGGTTTTACTTTTTTAAAACTTGAGTAAGATTGTCTATAATTTTCAGAAGTGCCACCGAAGTTCCCTTTTGTTGCAAAATAATTGTGGTGGTGTGGCTTCTATTTTAGAGTTGGGTTTTGTTCGGCGTTTTGGGGGGTTTTTTGGATTTGTTTTTAAACAGGCTAATGGTTTTATTAACTTCTTTTTTTTCTTTACAGCAAAAAATTAAGGGTAAACATCAATGTGCCAATGAAGACTGAACAGAAGCAGGAGCAAGAAACTACACACAAAAACATAGAGGAAGACAGGAAACTACTGATTCAGGTGACTTGCACTGCAGAATTCTGCCATGCGACGAGCTTAGAATTGCATTTTGGCAATCCTTTAATAAAGCTTACTGTAGGTTTTCCTTAATTTTCATTAAAAGACAACATGCCATTGCAGTGTGTTGTGCCGGAGCTAAAAATGTATTTACAATACTCTAAAAGGCGACTGAAGTCTGTCAAGGAAAATAACAGACGCCGCTCTGCACGGTTGTTCCGGCGTCGCGCTGATGAGTGTTTGGGTTCCACCGATGCGCGCGCTCACCAGGCGTGTCCTGGGTGAAGACAAGTAATACCCAGGCGGTGTGAACTTAGCCGTGTTTTGCTATCAGAAAGCCGAGTTCTTAAAGTCTGTACGAGTCCCCGGTGTCGGTAGGCATTGCTTCTCCCCACCGGGTACTCCGAGTTTGCTGTGTTGATGCTTCTGCACGAGCAGCCGTGGGGTCCGCTGGGGAAGTGGCTTTATGCAGAAGGACAAGTAGCTTGCTCCTGAGCACACCTTTCTGACTTTGCTGTGCAGGCTGCTATCGTGAGAATCATGAAAATGAGGAAGGTTCTAAAACACCAGCAACTGCTTGGAGAAGTGCTAACGCAGCTGTCCTCAAGGTTCAAGCCACGAGTTCCAGTAATTAAGGTATGTGAGAACCACATCTCTGAACCTGTGTTTCTGGAGGTGAGGGGGATACAGACAGACAAAAATACATGCTTCTGCATTGCAAAGGGAAGCTAAGGAGATTGGATGGGTAAGGACAGATTTTTGGAGTTGTAAATAAGTAGGAAATACTTTCACCAGAAATACTCTATTTCTCGCAGTAATGTTTCATATTGTTGGCAGTGGCAAAATAATAGCTTGATTGTATCTTTCCACATCAGCCCAGCCGACAGCAGCCTCTGCTCCAGGCTTCCCTCCTCTTCCTGCTCTCCCAGCTGTGGGAGAACCACTTCTTGTGGGCCAGCTCAGTAGAACAGTTTCCTCACCTCTTCTAGAGTAACAGTGTTGGGGAGGAGGACGTTGTAGATAATTATGGTTTCCTCATCAGTTTGTTTAATCATCCCGCCAATGGTTTTTACATCCACAACCCAGGGGATAGCTGGGGTAAAAAACAGGCAGTGGAGAGCAGTTGCATAAACTGGTCCCAGTGCCGAAGGAGATGCACCCAGTCACCTCGTGAAGCACTTACTGGATCTGCTGTCTTTAGTAACGTTACAGTGAGAGCTCTGCTGCTTCACTGCCTGACGCTGAAGCTGCTCAGCAGCCTGATCATCGGTTGGTCTCCCAGTCACTACCCTGGAGTGGCATCAAGTGAGCGTAACTCAGTTCAGTGGGTTAGTGGGGTCCTCTGCTTGGATGCGGTCAGAGAAGGGAGAGCCAACTGCCGTGGTTTGTGCTCTTTGCCCCCGCCCATCCTCTTGCCTGGCATGAAATTCAGTGGCCAAAATCATTCCAAGTTTGTAGCAGCCCCAGAAGAGGGCTTTTCTGCCCTTGTCCCACCACTTGTGTTCCTTTTGCCCACAGAAATGCATCGACATTCTGATTGAGAAGGAGTACTTGGAACGTGTGGATGGCGAGAAGGACACCTACAGTTACTTGGCTTAACATTTTTATTAGCAATTACTTGACTGTGTGACACTCGGCAAATAGGTATGTGATGGAAAGAATGAAAGCAACGGAACTTCATAGCGGCCGCCCTGCTGCCATTTGGACCTCCCTTTTTAATAACTGAGACCAGGACTCCCATCAGCCAGTCTCAGACTGACATCAGAACTGCTCAGGATTGATACATTTCAAATATGTAAATATGGACACCGATGCCATTTAACCTAATTTAAGAACAGAAAGGAATCAAACCCTTCTCCTTTAAGGGTTGCATGCTACTGCATTTAAATCAATACATTGGCTATATGATAAACAGCTGCCATCGCAGGCAGCACTTCTAAATGTTGGCAGCACTTTGAGAGCGAGTCTGAATGGACCCATGTGTAATCTGCTATGAAAACCCATTTGTATAGTGTGTTTCATTTTTTAATGTGTGATAAATAAAAAAAAAATTAAAAGATTTCTGTACAAGTTGCATTTGGTTTTATTGTTTTAAGTTTCACGACTTATCTTTCTAAATGTAAATAAAAGGTATAATGGTTATGAAAGCTATAGAAATTTGTTTTGCTTTTCTGCCTTTTCCCTGTTTTCTGATGATTTAAAGCACGTTTTGTTCTCTGAAGAAATTAAGCGTCGCCATCAAATGTGCACAGGGCTTCTTTTTAAAGAGGTGTCCCGGTTTGAAGTAAAACCCAACCAATTTTCTGTTCTGTAACTTTCCATCCCAGCCAGGCCTCCTCTAACTCTCTGAAATTAACGGCACATTGTGGAGAAAACTGCTCGTTCTCAGAGTGATCAGCCCAATGTTTGTGCTCCGTGCCAAGGGATGGTGAGCAGGGAGGCCCTTGCTTATCCTTATTGCTGTAACAACCAAGGGCAGCCCATTTCGTTATTTGCCCCCTTAGAGGCTCGGAAACGGAAAAAACGTAGAAGGGTCACATCGGTGGGGAGGAGGGGACAGGAGAGGTGACCCAAACCTGACCAACTGGGGTATTCCATCCCATCTGCCCCACGCTCAGTATAAAGGCTGAGGGATCAAAGGGTCAGCCCCTTCCTGCGATGGCCGACGTCCAGAGAGGACTCTGTCTGTTCATCTGCCTTTGATCCCGATCCGTGTGTTCCTGACTCCAGAGCTGGAATCCAGTTCCCATCCGTCGCTGAGTCCGGTCTGGGACTTCCCCAGTGCCTGCCGGTGACGTGACTGTCATCCTGGGAGCTTGATACGGTTTTGTATATACTGTATCTATTTCATTATTTTCTTCTTTATTTTTATTTTAATTCTTCATTAGTTTAGTTCATTCTAAACTTATAAATCTCCTTTATCTCTTTCTCCTCCTCTCTCCTCTTTTGGGGGGGGGGGGAGTAAGGGGCGGGGGGAAAGGGCCATCTGTCAGTCCGGTTTTGGTAAATTCAGCCAAAACCACGACAAGAGGAAATGTCTCTGAAAAGGAAAGGAAGTTGTGATGATTTCACAAGATCTGCAGAACAGAAAACACTTAGCATATACGTGGTGATACTTGGTCATCTTAAAGCGGAGCTGCTGTTAATACGGTTCCCTTTGCTGTAAAATGCATCACACTTGCCTAAATGCTGCCCTCAATGAATAAGGTTGAGGCTGCCCGTTTCTTTGACTAGAACAGAAAAGGGAGCGTGTTCCTAAAGATTAATAATTCCCATTAAATGCAACCTGTGATGGGAATTAAATATTAGTGAGTGTTGCTGCTCACACACGGACGGGCTGGGCTTCAGCCCGCTCTTCTCAGTGTTGCGTTCATGATACACGTGTGACTGGAGAATCGGCAGCAAAACGCTGCCATCGCCACAGCTCTCAGTTTGGGTAATTTTCATTTTCCTCTCTGTGAAAAGAACGTAACTTCTGCAGCCAAACCCTTTTTTTCCCCCATAGAAATTGTGATTTGGGGTTCAGTGTGTGTTTTGGCATGAAGAAAAGGGAGCCGGGTTTTGTATTGATACTGGGTTTGGTTTTTTTTGTTTTTTTTTTTCTCTGAGGGAAACTAATTTTTCATGGTTACAATTGAGCTCTGACCCACAAAAATGGCTGGTTTAAAAAAAAAAAAAATATTATGGAGCGGTATTAGATGTGATCCAAACTGGTTTGGAAAAGGCGGGGAGGGGAGTCTCATCCCCACTTGAGATGTTGCCTGCTTGCTGTTCCTCTTCTGGAAGAACTTTAATGACCGCTCGGGTGGGCGATAGGAGCATCTTGCTGTTCAGTTTTCAAATGGCTTTTTGCGATGCGGCAGCCGGTGACGCTGCCTGTGCTCTCTGCTGCCTTTCTTTTAGATGCTGTTTTGGGCTTTCTTTGTGTAACCCCCCCCCCCTTCTTGCAGAAAGGTTGCTGCTGGGCAGGTTTGTGCGGGAGGCTGGAGGAGTGGGGACAGGGCCGGGTATGGAGGAGCGGGGACAGGGCCGGGGGCTGGAGGAGCGGGGACAGGGCCGGGGGCTGGAGGACAGGCACGTGCAGAAGGACAGGAAAAAAAAAAACCTGCTTGGAGCTGCCTCTGGGAGCCCAGCCTGAACCCAGGGCTGGTTAAAGACACCTTGCTCCGTGTACACTGTGCTGGCTCTCACTGAGCTCTGGATTTAAAACCCATCTGCTGCCCATCCAGCTTCAGAGAAGCAGGAGAGAAAATAAGTTTTGACTTTTGGACTTGTTTTTTGTCGTGAGGAAGATGAGGGGTGTGAATTTTTAAGTTCTTACTTCAGCCCCCGCAGAGCGCGGTACCCGAGAGCGGGGGCAGGAGGGGGCTGCTTTGGCTCTTGCCGAGAGGGACCACGGAGTCACAGCCTCCTCAGTACAGAAGGTACGTGCTCACGAGCGCCAGGATTTCTATGAAACCAGTTTTGCAGTTGCGTGTCCGGCGCCTGCCCTCCTCACCCGGCTGTTCTGACAAGAGCGGCGGGTGCAGAGTCAGCCAGCAAATCAGAAATCAACCCTGTACAAGACCCAAGGCAACCAGCTGCGATCTAAACACTTCTGGATAAAACATATATAAAAAAAAAATGTGTAGTAAGGGACAGAAACTGCGATAGCATTTGCTTACGCACAAACAGGAGCCGCAGAAGGTGTAATTACTGTTGCATTCATTACTCTGTTGCTTCAGAGAAGGTGCAGTTGAGGATTGCAGGTGATGGGACCGTCGCTGCTGGGTCCCGTAGCAAGCGACGCAAACGCCTGCTGGTGTTTCCCCGCTGAGCAAAGAGATTCACGGTACCTGGGTTGCCATTAAGTTAACAGGCAAACCTCGCACCTCAAATTTGTCTTGAAAGTAGGGTTTAGTCCCAAAATTCACAGCTATTCTTAGGGGGCGGGGGGTGGGGGGGTGGTGAGGGGGAACCCTTTTCCCCTTCCATTAAATTCATCTCCTGCTAATGGCCAGAGCCCTCGTTAGCGCTATGAGTGAGGAGACGTAGCAAAAAACATAGAAAAGCTTTTAAATGATGAAGTGCAGTTGATCCTGGGCCAAGAGGTTAGGTGTGGGAACAACTGCAGGAGTGTCCGAACAGCACCCATCGCTTCAGGGAACACGCCTGGAGTTTCACGCTGAGGGTGTGTGACAACTGCAAGACTGATCATTTTGCTGAGGTGCTACACGCTGGGGTTTCACCATCAGCCTGACTGACATCTGCTACGCCGGTTACAGCTTCAGTCATCTTAAGCGTGACCTGAAGTAACAGAGAAGCGGACAAATACGGAGTTGTCGGAAGTTGAAAGTATTCCCATTGTTCCCTCAGCTGCCCGACACAAAATTCCAACTCAGTTCCACTAAAAATGAAGAAGTTCAAGTATCCTTTATTCAAGGTTGAAAAATGTACCACACCATGTTATTGCAAAAGTTCATAGGTACAAAACACTTTGCAGCTGGTGAGAAGGCAATAAGAAGTTGTTTTTTTTTTTAAATTTGTTACTATAAATTATTGTTACAGTACTTTGCAAATACAGAATTTCAAATTGCATCATTTTTATTTTACTAAAATTGCCCACAGTACTAGAGATTCCTGAAGATAAGGCAGCTGTTTGTTTAAAAGAAGAGGTAGCTGGTGTCAAGGGATTTCCATTTCTCTTTCAATGCCCACATACTTGAGGGCATCAGCTTGGCTGTATCTGAAATTAAAAAAAAATAAAACCAAAAATAAAACCCAGTAACACCGACCATTCCAGCTTCATCCCTGTGAAAGTGAACACCGCCACAGCCTGACATACTCCCGTACTTCACTTCCCCATAGTTCTCTCACCAGCTGTGGCCTTTGTTCCCCGGGTGAGTTTGCAGGTGCAGAACAATGCTGACCGCTCAAGAAACTGCTTTTAGGGGAAATCTGACCAAGAGGAAACAAAATGCTAAACTTTTTCACCTTGAATCTCACAATACTAAAGGTCATTTTAACTACCGGAAAGCAACTGCATTTCTCAAGGTGGCCTTACACGGTACTGCCACTGGACACTTACCTTCATCTACAATTATCTCACTTGAAGAAAACTATGAACACAATCTTGGCAAGTTCTTCTCTGTAATAACACAAGAAAACATCTTGCCCATTTCTCAATGACAGGAGAGACAACCCGTATGGGTCCTAGGGACCCCCCCGCCCCCATCAGGGTGCATGGGGGCTGGCTGGAAAACCTGTGTGGGTCTGTCCCCATTTGTCACTAAACTTTTCTCTATACAAGCTGCTGTTCCAAGTTTGCAAAGCTGTTAACCAGCTGCTTTGCTAAAATCAGTCTCGCTTGTACATAAGAAGTTCCACCTAAACATAAGGAACTTCCTTCCTGTGAGGGTGGCAGAGCCCTGGCAGAGGCTGCCCAGAGAGGTGGTGGAGTCTCCTTCTCTGGAGACATTCAAACCCCACCTGGACACGTTCCTGTGCAACCTGCTCTGGGTGGACCTGCTCTGGCAGGGGGTTGGAGGAGATGATCTCCAGAGGTCCCTCCCAACCCCATAGCATTCTGTGATTGTGTGATCTGGCTTAAAAAAAAAAATGCAAGGGACTCTGCTGCTCAGGTGCCAAGACCTGAGGTCGTAAGGAGGCAGGCACAGCAATTAAATACTGACAGCTAATCCAGTCTATGACAGGAAGCAGTTACAAAATCCATCCACCAACCTGTAGTCAAAGAACAGTTCTTCACCAGTCTGAATGGCTCTTTTAGCAAATATTCCTATTCTGTGATCACCATTAACCATCATAACTGTTTAAAAGAAATTTAAACTCACGTTAACACAAATACTGCTAAAACGCGTATTCTAAATATGTATTCCACAACATTTCCATACATTGCTAAAAGCAAGTAAATGTAAAACTTACCTTTTGCATAGCAGTTGGGATTTACTGAATGGTTTGCAAATCTAATTTTGTTGCCCTTACGTGTTGCGTCAACCACAAAATCTAGGGGGGGAAAAAACAAAACCCACAAATGATGGACGGGTCGCCTACAAACAAATTTTTGTGTTTAATATCTAGCGTGTTCAGGTCTTAGCAGCTGGAAGAGATAACTGCCCAACATCCCACATGGAAGAGCTGACACATCACCCTACGATAGCTTTACTGCTCTACGAGGCTCAAAATATTCCTGCTGCCCCACACTGTGCATTCCATTTATCTCCTGCCACAGCAGCACTGCCTCAGTTCCTCCACCTTTCAATCCACAAGGACAAGCTCCATAAATACAGTAAGTCAACAGGGACATAAAGCAGCTTTTTCTCCTCCCTTCAAATAGTTTCTAATATTTCACACTTGACACAGTGCAGTCTGTATTTTTCATGTAGTCACACGCCATCTGCCTGTGTGTGGCTTTTTTTTCCCCAACACAAAATTACCATCGTAACTTACAGCTAATTTAAGTAACAGTAAAATGATTTCAGACAATACCTAGCAAGCCTTCTAAATTCTTTAGGCTACTTTACTTAATGCTTGCACGTAATTTTACTCCATGGAACTCTACTCAACTCATCTTGTATATTTGGCTTGTGTAATAGGCTCTATCATTACTTACTAGGTGACTAGCATTTAGGGGAAAAAAAAGCCCTAGCTATCAGTATCAGTAATTGACACACTGCTAGGAAAAGATGGGCAGAAGGCAACATTTCTCAGTGCTACCTACTGCCTGCAAAAGAACAGGGCTCAACAAAACGGTGAGAGTACATATGACTAGTACATACCATTATTCAAGTTAAAGAGAAAGCTGCACATGTATTTGTCGTATACTTTTCCTCTTCTGTCTGCCTCATCCTGAGAAATAATCTGGAAGAAACAGTACTTGTAAAAGAGACCACCCTCTTCCCTTTTGTAACCATAGCAGCTTAAGGTCAAAAGTCCCAGACATCCTGAAATAACACTGGTGTTTTTTATTCTCTGGGACTGAAAATATTCCCAAACATAAAGTACCGTTCTCAGCAAGCATTCTGTGCTTATCAGCCATGGTTTGCTCTTAGCAGAACTAAGTTCTTTCAGAGCAGAAGAAAAGCAAGCCTTGCTTCTCATCTCAAAATCAAGACTGCGTACCCGATTCAGGGTTTTATTATCATCCAATATGATTTAGTGAAAGCGCCTACTGAATTTTCATACTATACTAAATGATTTTGCACAAAATTCCAGGCACTGAATTGAGATTACATCGAAGACGAAAATGACATTCCAGCATCTTGTTCTCACAAGAACCTATGTCCAATTTTTTGTGACGCTTCAACTGTCTAGCTCCTGGGTTTGGAGTCTGACAGCAGCTGTGACTCAATCACATCTCTCTGTCTAAACACGATACCAAGTCAGAGACAATCTCCCGGTCACTGGCCAACACACACCTTCCCCACTGAAGCTCATGCATAACCCGCGTTCTCCAGCCTTACCTCACCACAGTATTCAGAGATGAATTCATTCTTCTGAACAGGATCTTTGATGAAAATTCCCCAGCCTGCCACATCTGAAGGTGCCAATAGCAAGTGCTGTGGGAGAGAAAAAACCCAAAAGTTTAGACATGCCTGGCTTGGACTCGTTTTTTGTTTCGGGGTTTGGTTTGGTTTCTATTGTATCACTTAATGAAATATATGCTGGGACTCCAGGAGAGAAGACAAATGTGGATTCTTCTAATTACCAAATGCACACTGAAATTACAGCTTGTGGATCAGAAATTGTATGTGAAAGAAAAAACACGTGAAGCATTTAAAAACCAATAAAGTTTAGTTTAGCCTTGAGATGAGGGTGTTACATAAAAACATATACACTAAGGACTTCAAACTAGGAAGGTCTGCAAACAGGAGCCCACTATTGGTCAGCTCAGTATTCGACTGAACTAGCCTGTGAGAAGATGTTCCAAAGCAGAAATAAACCTTGGTTTATTTCTTCATTTATAAATAAACAACAGTAATAATTAATAATACAAAATTTATAAATAAATAAACCTTGGTTTACTTCTTCATTTATTTAAGAGAGCTGAACAGGCTTTTAAGATATCTTTGGCAGACTGTTTACAAGTTTGTACGTTAGAACCAAGAACAGAGAAATAGCCAGCATCTATGTCTGAGCCAAACTTCCTTTCTGCTGATCTAGGGAAAGGCTGAGGAGCTACCACTTTAGAACAGCAGCCTATTTGCAAAGCACAAGTTAAGCCTAAATGGGGAAGAGGAGATATTCTGCTGCAGTGTTACACAGAAAACAGTAACTATTTGGTACCTGATGAAATACAGTAGCACATATGCAAGCTAATTTAAGTGGCAGCTACCTCACATTTTGGGGTTTGGGTTGTTTGGCTTTGTTCTGTTTCTTTTTTTTTTTCTCCTCTTCCTGTTTGACAGCAAGAAGAGAAAGAAATTCCATTCTCTATCATGAAAATATAAAAACATCAAAACCGAGGCAAAAGGCATGTAGTTGTATCACTGTCCACATACTTTTTTGGATCCTCTCTGAATGCTGCAGTTCTTGCAAGAAACATTTTTGCTGTCCCAGTGGTCGGCTGCTCCACATGTTAAACAGAGGTCAGGGTCACATTCGCGTACAGCTAGGTAACAGGGGCACTGCTTAGTGTTGCATTGTGCTTTACAACGACATCCAGGAAACCTGTTTTGGCCTACAAAGGGATATATGGAAAACAAAAAGAGCAAGTATGAAAAAAGTACACTGTAAAATTAAGACAGTGCAGATGACAGCATATCAGAATATTAAAAACAACCCCATAGCTATTGATATCTGTATAGGACATTCAGAAATACTGTCAATTCTTCCCTTCCCTGATTTTACTTTAGTCTTCCTCAATTTTAAGTGTGAAGACTATTTCTGACTTCATTCAATGGCTAATTAAGAGGGCCAAAATAAAGTGAACGCGTGGTCCCTTCTCACACCATTTGACGCAATTTGCTGCTTCTGCAAACGCTGCAGTACAGAGACACTGCTGGGACAGAGTTAGATGTTGGGACAGGAAAAAAAAAAATTATAGATAGCTTTTAAATGTTTTACTTACATTCTGAGCTGCACTGACAAAACTTCTCACAGAAGTTTTGAGCAATTACACATGGGCATGAGCTATCACAAGGCTGACGTGGATGATCACACGGCTGATAGTTGTAAACATGATTCGATGACCCATCTGAATAAAAATAGCAATGTTTTGTAAATTTGAAAGATGCAAACAAACAATACGCACTCTTTAAAGTAGAAATTCACTTTTATTCATTTAACTAAGAAAACCCCAAAAATGGACAAAAACCTCTCAAATCTATGATGAGCAGGCTGAAAAACCCCCAGACACCAAACCCGAACTGTAACCTTAGCGAGGTGTTTGGCACCATTAGCTCCCTGCTTCCTAGTGCACTTCAGTCTTCCCATTACTTAGCTGCTTCCAGTATTCAGAGCTGCAAACTATTTCCTGGGCAAAACTGAAAAACAAAACTACAATGGTATAATTTCCTGTATGAAAGTGTTCTAGAATAACACTGATATTATTCAGCAAAGTAAGTTTGCTCAAGTACCCAAAGTCATTTTTGGCTCTGGAGCAACAGTCAACTTTCAAAGACATAGACTGGCAAAATAACACCTGGTCATCGCAACACAGTGCTCTCCCCAGGCAATTCTCCAGTGCAGAGAACACTAACACCCTACGGGCAAGGAGGAACCACTGAGGACAACACTAGAGCTTTACCTGTAGAGCAGCTAGGAGAATTTGGTGCTATAAATTATATTTGCTGTTAATATTCCTGGGCTTGTGCTGGGTTTGCACATATTCGTAAAAATGCTCAAGTTTGCAATCAGCGACCAAAAAGGTAAGAGACAAACGGATCTATTATTTACTTTGCTAAAAGTCCCAACCACTCTAGAAATTTTCAGATAACTATTCCTAAAATAAGCTAGTTTTTTAACAAAAACCAACAACAAATGCTGCTTTTTACCACAGCTCCTATCGTTAATAGTATTTTTTTCTGTACTTCAACGAGGCCGTACTGAAAAGACTGTAAATTCAGCCTCCTTCCCTTTTTATTGAATTACACAGAGCTCTTCCAGTTACATAAAGCAAACCGTACCTTTTGTCCCTACAGTATCTGTAATGAGAGTTCACATTTTTCTTTTTACTCCCCTTTAATCTCTAGCTCCCCACGGAATGTATACAATGGCCTAACATTAAAAAAACCACACCCAAACCCCAAAAAGCAAAACCAAAAAAACCACAATAATAGGATCTTAAAAGTTCAGGACATAAATTGAATGGAAAGATGCTAACCCTTTTTCAGCTGTATCTTTCTGCAATGAGCAGCCCACAACCTGCAAAAACACAAAACAGACACAAGAATGTTGACAGGAAGGGCTGCTGCAGCGCGCTGGGGAAGGTACCTGCATCTCGCACCCGCGCTCCGCTTCACACGGGGACGTTTCTGGCATCCCCAACGCCTGTCAACCGCGCACAAGTCAGCGGAACCATCCTGTCCCCGTCTCCGGGAGCTGACAAGCCCAAGGCTGTGCGGGCTGCTCCCTCCCCACGCCATCCTCAGCCCCAGCGCCGCGCAGACGAGCGGCCCTCACCCGGCCCAGGCTACAGAGACGCCCAGACGGCCTTGAAGGAAAATCCGCAAAGAGGAGGCTGCTGGAGCTGCTCCCAGGAGGCAGAAGCAGCAGCAGAAGGAAGGACACGGAATTGCAGATATGGAGAGACGTGTCTAAATAGGGGCAGGAAGGTCTGCCAGCCCCGTGCTTCCCAGGTGTGGCCCCAGCGCCGCGCTGGCAGTCTCCCACAGACCACAGCCAGGCACGGCCCTTCGGCCGCCGAGCTCCAAGCCTGCCGCGGCAGGAGATCACAGCTCTCTGGCACAGCCGCACTGATGCCACCTCGGTATTTCTTCTGGTCAGACAGATTTCTCCCCGGTTTGTTCAGACAGGTGGTGCTGTGTTAAGCCTTTTCCCTTCTACGTCAATCTCCACATGCCTCTCTCTTACATCCTTACAGTTTTCCTTCAGCGTCCTCTGGTATCTTAGCCAAGCGTTCCCTTTGCGACAAGTGGTTTTGTTGTGTGGTGGTTTCTTGTTTGCCTTTTTTTTTTTTATATTTATATATCATGCTTCTTGCTATCATAACATAACTCACTATGCAGTTCTTGCAAGTTACGGTTAGGCTATTTATTTTGTATCCATTTCAGATTGCAAGCTCTTTGGGTGTGAAATGTCTACTGTCCCATCAATAGCTGCGTCAGACACATTCGAGCAAAAAAACCCGTCTGGACCTTAGGCACCAAAAGAAAAAAACAGACTTAAATTTCAGTAGCCTAAAAATTAAAGGAGTAATCAATGTTTTTAGGTTTTCTTTAAATTCTACTGCTTGGACTTTCTTAGTGTGCCATATAGCAACATGAAGAGACTACGGGGGGAGCCTCATTCCCCAGTCAAAAGCACCCTGCCAGCTGCACCGAGCTACCTCACTGTCCGTCCAGATTTACTGAGGAGTCCAAAATACTTGTGAACACATCTACTCAAAAATCCCCGGCACAAAACACTTAGAAAGCTATTCTGCCTTTCAGTAAATGGAACACTCACAAGTTTCCACTCTGGAAAAGCATCTTCTGGACTTTTCAGCTGCTACTTCTCTCACAAAAGCATGGTATCAATTTCTACTTTATTTAACCAAACGGTTTGCTGCTCCCCCCCCCAGCTGCTTTGGGTAAAGAAGATTCTCTACGCAAATCGCCCTTTCAAAGCTTTACCGTTAGACTTCACCTGAAGTGCTCAGCAGCCAACTCTCTTACAAGCATTTGAAGGTACCCATACAAGATAGAAATGCACCGAGGCACACTGCCCAAGTAACTGAGCTTGAGGGGAGGGAACAAACGCAAAGACTATCAGTGTTACAGAGCACTGTAATAGACAGGTGACGCTCCTATTAAGAATGGCTCACTCTAGGAAAAAAGGCTACCAACGTGTATTTATGAATTACGAGATGTTGACTCCATGTAAGAAGGCAGTTGCCTTATAATTGAAAGGAGAAGGGCAATTTTGACTTAAATTACTCTAATGCACGTCAAACTACTTTTCTTTTTGTCTGGCTGGTATTTGGCAAAGGTAAGATATGCTATATTTTTGAACAATTCTTTCACAGAAGCTTGTCTCTGAACCCAAGGTAATAAGGCCCTGGTAGCATACCAAACCCTTAAAAGCTTTCTGTGGAAAGACTTGTTAAAACACCATTTCGTTACCAATTAGTATGAAACTTTTTTGGCAAGCACTAATGTCCAAACCACAACTATCCTAATACTTTAAAAGTAAAATGCCACTTGCTGACTAGTTACCACCTGAGACTTTTTGGATTCTATGGGAAAGTAGAGACCGTATGGACATGGTCACCTGAATATGACAAAGATTACCATCATCAACATAGCATTAATACTAACAACTCAAAATGGATAGAAAATTAAGTATGGCAGCCACAGTGTCAAAGGCATCAGCTTAGCCACTCTTTTATAAGAGACCGGTGTCACAGGAGGAAGAGAACCTAGCATGAAAGGAGCTGGAGACACACAGTGTGAGCACAAATTGTGGGGAATGACAGAAGACAACATGAAGTTAGCTGCCAACACCAACCAATTCCACAGGAGGTTTGATTAACACAATCAAGTAGTACATTCATTGGATTGTAACTTTCAAAAACTGCCAGGAAGCACTGCATGTTCCCCTGATTAGGGCACAAAGCTGAAGCCTGAACGAATACCATACTAAAAGTGAACTAATTTATCTATCTGCCCTACAATCTGCTATCTCAGCCAGAAACAAAAGGCAAGATCTGGTCCCATGCACCAGGAAGCAAAGGCAAAGGAAAGACAGGAAGTTGAAAAAGCCACTCAAGCTTCATAATGGCAAATTTCCAAGCAAGCAGGTGGATTCGTACATCTGGTAACTGACATTTGCAGGATAGCCAGCTTAGAAAACAAGTGTTTCCAGAAGCATTATGGCAGAAGCTGTCAAAAATATTCTGTTCTCTAATAACAACCTACTAGATTTTGCCCCTGGTTTTGGGAGGCACTGGTATCAGCTAATCAGGCAGTAGAAACACATTCTTTGGAAGAAGCTTCACTAGCATTTCTTTCTTTGCGCAGGGATAGTCTGCCACCCGAAATAGCACTGAAAATTCAAAATATGTGCCAATTATGTCAATATATGTAGTTAGGTTTTTGCAGTGTTTGATTTTCTGGCATCACTCTGTGACTTCTTTTCAGTATCCTAAATCGTATCTTATCCACAGCCTCCCTGCCGCTCTAAGACTCAGTCTTCCAACCTGGTGGCATGTAAGAATATCTGTGCCAATGCCTCAGCTGCTCCTTTTGCCTGATAACAGTGAGACTTTAAATCCCTATAAAAAGGCACCTTGAACTCTAGGCAGAGACACATAAGCTATTCAAACATATGCAGTGAACATCAGTCCAGCAGAAGGTAGGGACAGGAGGAGGAAAATGAGAAAGAAAATACTTTCAAATAAATTTTATTAAGTAAACTCACATCCGAATAGGGGATGAGTAAGGGGAGGAAAATTAAAATAGTCAAGAAGCAGCATGACATGGCCCTGCAATCCATAGTAGATCCTTATACAAATCCAGAGGAAGGAGCGCTGATTAGTTAAAGCAAATACAATTCATCTCCCAGCAATCGAAGGAAAACATGTACCTAAGAGAATGAACAGTACTGAAGTACTCTACCTCCAGCATACACTCATGCTTTTCCGAATTCTTTCTTGGTTCAGATTTTCTATTGGCTTCTATGCAAAGTACTCATTCCTCCAGCAAAGCAGAGTTTTCGCAGATTGACAGGTTAATCTCCAATACATAGGACAGGCTCTCACACTTACTGACTCTCCAAAAAACAACTATATAAATAAAGTCTTATCCTCTTATTGATCAGCCTTTTTATCACCATGTAACAAAAACAACACTGGAAGGAGGGAGATATTATCGTTTACTATCCGAGAGGGGTGTAGTCTTGCCAGCTAGTTGCTCAGTATGCCTATACAGGCACCAAGATATAGGGGGAAATAGGCAAAGTCTTGTAAGGAAATCTGCTATCAAATCAGCTACAAGAGGCCATTAAAAGCAGCATTCTGCTGCTGCTTTTCTCTCCGGTGAATGCTGCTTCTGCCTAAAGGCTGTCTACCACATGTCCACGTGGAAAACCTGTTGACCAGCAACAGAAAAGCACGAACAGGACTAGGGGCTCTAGGACTGAATTTACTCTAGCAGCGAGTAAACTCAATTCAAAGAAATGTAAGAAACAGAGAAAGACTTCCAGATGGTTTTCCCAATTGCCAGTTGTGCAACATCTTTAGAGAGTGCTCAGATTACAGTAGTACGTAGGCAGGTTGAAAGGTTTTCCTTTTTCAAAAGACTACTGCACATAGAAGAATGGAGACAGCTTGATTGCCACCTATTCTGTGACATCAAACAAACAAAAAAAAATCTCCTTCCTTCAATGAGAGTTAAAAGAGTTCAAAGGCCCTTCAAAACTAGATAGCTACCGGAGAAGTTTCTATATTGGCAACTAACAAGAACAAAATAACATCAAGAAATCCCACGTAGTGGTATGTGCTTTTATATATTTGAAAAAAAAAAAAAAAACCAACCCAAACCAAAAAAAGTCTGAAAATTCCTCCAAAACAATGTCAACCCAGTAACCATACAATCCATTTCAGCTTCAAAATACATTTGAGCCTCTGAGTTGCTCTTTTCAAATAGATGTAGTGGCACCATTTTTATAGCAGTCTGCATGAATCTGAAAGCAAGCTAATTCCCGACTGCATATTCCAAATTCGCACCATGGCTAATAACTCCAGACTTAAACAGCCAAATGCCCAAAAACCTGAAAACTGTGCCAAGAGCATTAAATCAATAGTTTTTGCTGAGAAGAGACTCTTCTGGATGCTCACTGAATCTTTTCCTAGCTCACTTCAGCTGCCTCTATGCTACAGAGCAGAAGCATTCTACTCCACATTAACAGTATCTTCAGACCAGTATCAGGAATTTCACTAAGCCTGGACAGAATAAATTTCCTAGACAAGCTAAGACAGAAGCAAGAAGAACTGACAGGAGAAGAACTGGAAGAACAAACCAGGGGGTAAATAAGGAAAGTTAAAAGGGAAAAATAGGAAACTTTATGGAAAAAGGCATACTTATTGCTTGCAGAAAGAAATGTTCTTGCTAATTTCCAGTTGGCTTTTTATCTCCTCTGTTCTTACCCCTGGGAATAAAAATAATCAACGCAGAATCGCATTTTCAGACCTCAGGATTCTCAAAGAAAAATTCATTTCACTAACAGACAGTAGCCACCAAGTTTACAATTTAAACAGAAATTGTTTCAGATGGTCTTTATGGCTCCACTAAAAAGCTTGATTTTGTTCTTCATTGCAGCTTCACTTCAAATAATAACTCGTTAACCTGGTTCTTCAGTTGAAGTTCTAGTTGCTAATGAAACTGGGGTGCTTAAAGGAATAGTCTTTCAAAGAGAAAAAAGGCAGTCATACTAGTTCACTACAACGTTTTTGCTTACTGATCATCTGAGTCTTAATGGAATACACTTCACCATAAAAAAAACTATGAGTTTTAATTTAAAGAATACCATATAATCATTATTGAATCCCATTATAACACTTGTAAATTTAATATTTATTGCTGCAAACAAGACTTTACCACAATATCTTGAATGTTATAACAAACTGTGTAGAGTATTTCTAGTCTAAACTAGCTTGACTACTTGCAGCTACACACGTACAAGAATCTGGCTGTTGTAGAGGTTAAAAAGAAGGGAGAGGGGAAGAGAAGTGGAAGGTTATATTTGCCAATGCGGTAAGACTTTTGTCTGAAACCAAAACACCATTTTGTTTTATTTCTGCAAACTTTGTTTTTGGAAGCAAAAGGATACGAGTTGCACGACTTTTCCTCCAAAATATTTTCTGTTCAGATCCCCTGTATCTCCAATTTATTGTTATGCTAAGGTTATTTAGTAACAGATTTACCTGTGTTTCCTTTTCTTCTTTCTGGGAGGAGTATCAACATCTTCAGCAGGGACTGGAGCAATAATACTAGATTCCTTTACTCTAAACTCATACACCTAACAAGAGATACCATAATACATCCACGATAAATCTCTCACTAGTAGAAAGTTGCTCATTTTCTAAGTTAGTATGATTTCCTCCAACCAACAACTTACAGATTATATCTAGTCATAATCTCTTTTCAATACATTTAAAGTTGATTATTTTTGTCATATAAGAACAGATAGTCTAGTTTAAACCTTCTCTGAATTTAATTTAAAAACAGTTTTAAAACTAACTATGTATTTGTGGCATGAATTCTGGATCATAGCATTCTTGGGAAAACCAAGAAAGTGAATTAATTTTCTCTTTCAGTAATCAATGCTAGTACTTCTATACTTCAGATTTAAAAGTAAAACGCTATCATCCTTAGTAAGTAGCTTCCCTTCTTACCTGCCTGCACGTTTTGGTCCCAATCAGTCTGGCAATTGCACAGAAGTTGTCATAGTAGGTGCCAATAAGAACTCTAAACATCGAGGCTTCTGCGCCACTCCATTCCACATTCTCTGGAGGCTCGATATTTGGCTTCATCTTTATCGGTGTTTGACACCTAGAATTTGCTTCTGTAACAAATAATCAAGAGTATGGGTGAATGGAAGGCTACGTTTCCAAAATTTTTTTACACAGCCCTTAAAGATGTCAAATTATTAAATGTAGCTAAAAATACCCCAGGTTTTGTTGTTTCCTAATCTAAGTGCCACAACAAAACAGCACTTTTCACATACCTCTTAAAGAAGCCAAAAATTAGGCAACAGTAGCTATTGAAATTACACAATCTCACCGCTGTACAATCTAGAACTTTTCTTACAGGGTTCTATTTATTATTACTCTGTCTTTTCACTCGGTTCCACACATTCCTAACACATGGTTTCTAGGATTGTGTGGCTCAACTTGTTGGGTTTGTTTTATTGTTTTGGGTTTTTTTTAATCCTTTCAAGCAGTGTAGCTAATTGACTAAAGAAGCACCAACTAGCCTTACCAGAGGAACTAGATGTTTCATCTTTCTTTTCCTCTTCTTCTTTATCGTTGTTTTCTCCTCCAGTTTCAGTTCCAGCTTCCCTATCACTATCTGTGTCTTTTGATTCCAATACATTTATTGTCGGCGTGCTGGGTCTGCTGGTGTTGTTTGGAAGTCTTCCCCTTCGGCGGCCACCTGGGCGCTTTGGTGGTGTCTTTATACGCTCAGCAGTCAAGGCAGCTGCAAACTCCTTTGCGCCTTCCTAAAAACAAAATACTAGAATTTCAGTAAAAGAATTAAAAGTGTTTTCACCTGTTGGGGAAGAACACGTCCTACTTGCATACTGTATAACTCTGCAATATTCTACAAATTAATCACGTACATACAAATCCAGTTAATTGCCCTCTAACCATGAACATGAATACTTTCGATACTATCAGGAAAAAATAAAATCTACATTTACAAAATACTTATGTCGATATTTCAGTTCCACTTTCGTTTTGGCTGCCAAGTGAAATATAATTCAGAAGTAAATTTCTATTTTCCCAGACAGAAAAAAACGAGAATTTTGCACGAAGAATACTCTTCAAAATACAAGAACTCTTCTTGCACATGGCACTTAAACAATATGCATTCTGCATTTTTCAAAATGCAATCATTGCTAATTTGTTTTCTAGTGGAAAGGGGTAAGACAATGTGTAGCAAGTTTTTAGATTGGAAAATTATGTGGTTTCTCATACTAAAAAATTCAGAGGAAGCATGAGAGAGATTTGAAATTCTATTACTCAGGATTTTGCTTTATTAATTTCCATCCTGTTGTTTCTTAAGAGCACAAATACTGGATGGAATCTACCTTCAGCAAACTAAAAAAACCTTTGTAGTTTTTAGTTGTCATATAACTTCCAAGAGAGCTAAGTTTGTAAGACCCAGTTAACTAGAGTGGCAGCAACACATTATTAGGAGGTAATAATCTTTCTTCCATACAAATATCTCGGGCTACACCTAATAGAGCTACAAATTATTGCTAGTTAGACTTTCAACTGATGATTGGAAGTTAACTCTTTTCTTCCACACAAACTGACTTGACTGCAGGTGGCCCACGAGTATATGCACTATCCTAGATCCAGCACGTCCTTACACTACAGGCAGCTTGCCATACCGCAGCTAGCACTAGCACTTGCTCAATTCTAACATAGAAAATTATCTTACCAAGTGTTGATAACAGTGCGGTCCGCAAGGCTTATTATCTAATGCTGTTTCTGTATTCTTTCGTTTGTAAGTGTTAGGAGTTGCGTGGAATGCTGTTGAAGCAAAACACCACATTTGTAAGTTTTAATTTAAAAAAAATACATTAACCCCAAATAGTATCCAAAACACACGGTTTACCAAGACTTTACTAATAACAGAATAAAAATTATAACAAATGGAAGAAGACAAAATAAGCCCCATCCGGTGACATTTGACTTACCACGTAAATACAGAGACAGCACATGGGTAAGTTTTGCATCCGCCCATTTACATCAGTGAAGACAATCATCAATCATCACATCGCTCCGTGTATCAAGGAAGACTTGCTATACCTCCCTTCCCAACAAACACAACAGACTTTACTTCCGTTACCACGTTAAACAGAATTGTTCAGGACTTCTCCTATTAATGCATGATCATCTATCAATCCAGAAGATTCAGGTGTTTCTATCTTGTCAAAAAATCCAACCCCACACACTTTGGAAAGGTAATGGACTCACTTTTCATTTTTTTTTTTAGTGAGAAGGACACACATGCATTTTTACTCTATTACTTTATCAGAACTCCAACTAAACTGACACGTGTAAGAGTTCAGTTCCTATATCCCAGCTGCAGGGTAAAAATAAGTTCACATCACACAATCACTACGGATCAGAACAACCACAGTTAAGTCTGCCAGTTGCAGAGAAGCATCTGCTCATGTATCTGAGGGACTCTGTATAGCTATGTGGGGGTTGCAGAGTGGAGCACAGCTGGGTACACTCCAGATGCAACACAAGCACCTTTAGAACAGGGTTGCAGAGTTTCCTACCCATTCCCTTTGCCAGAGCTCATCTCTACCAGCTCTCCCCCCCGTGCAGGCCCTGCCTCCCAGCAGGATGTTTTCAGAGAGACGGACTTTCCTCATTTTATTGGAAGTCTTGGGAACGCTCCCGCATCTCATACTTAACTGAAGCCTGGAAAACCTGCAGCTAGACTTTCACCGGAACTCATATACTTATGTTCCCAAATTATATTAAGAGCTTTCTGAAATATCATCCTTAGTTTTCTGCAATTCTCTTTTTAAAAAAAAAAAATCCTCCACACTCAAGGAACGAATTCTTTCGTTTTAGAAAATATAGTTAGATATCAATAAATACTTTTTTCCCTAAATGTGCTAACAGTGGCATACACTACTGCAATGAACAAAACTGGAGAATGCACTTGAGAGTTTCTGGGGTTTGTTTGATTGTTTTGGTTTTTTTCAAAAAAGACTACTCAGTGCTAGTTGTCTGTTTCCTGAGACTCTGAAGAATGAACATGTTTCCTGAGACTCACGAAGACCTACAAAAGACCCATCTGAAAACACATGATTCCCAAGCACTGTAAAAGCACTTACGCAGCAGTTTTACCACAGTTGAAGTTAGGCAGCTGTAACTTACAGTTAAGTTTTTCAACACTCAGTGAATAAAAAGTGCTAATTTTCAAACTGAAGGAAGAAATCCCTCCCCTCTTACTCATATTAATCCATAAGGGCTGTTCCATACCAACACCACACACATTCTTCTCCTTCAATAAGCCGCCACCATAGGCTTTTCTACTCATCTTATTTCTAGATTGTGCACAAGGCTTCTCTTTATAATAGTCCACTACACTTTCAAGACTGACTTTAATGCAGTTCCTTCCCTTTTAAAGAATTTGGTCAGAGCTCACATATGTTTTCACAGACAAAGGTTTTAAAAGCAAATCTCATTTCAGTGATGTGGTTTGCAGCACAGCTCCACAAGCACTTCTTTTGGCACCAGTGGGGAGGGTGAGCAGTGGTGGTGAGCACTTAAGAGAGCTTCTCTGATGAAACCACTCCATCTTGGAACCATCGCTACATGCTCCCCTCCCTTAAGGGAAGGTGCGCCAGAAAGCAAATCATAAATTCTATAACGTTATGTCTGCATTAGTGACAGCAACACACGGGAACCTCAGGGAGGCAATGTATTCTCTTCCAAGGCCTTCTTTAAAAGGTATATACGATATAGAAGTATAATCAGTTAAATATTGCATCACTTTAGAGAAATATATTACATTTTATAAATCTGGAAACAAAAAAAAGCACTTCATTTTTCCACATACAGATATATAGATATGTAAAAATTACTTATAAGCAAGTATAGGAATGTAATTTATGCATATTGTTGCATTCCTCCTTCCCCCACATTCCAGTTAAAAGCTTTTATGCAGTATTTCACTTCTCATAAGTTTCACATATCCTTGAAGTGTTCATACATTCTGTAGGTAAAATAAGTTAAATAACAAAGAAACCTTGTAATTTAATGCCAATAATGCCAAGTTATTCCTACTTTATTCCAACGCTAGAAAAAAGCTTTTAAGAAACAATGAGATGATGGGAGCCCTGCATCCAAAAGCAGAGGAAAGAAACCCCACATTTTCCAATGCTGCATCTGTAAATTTGCACAGTATACAATTTCATTAATTCAGGGTTTGAGGTTTTTGTTTTATTTTGTTTTTTTTCCACATAACTGCTTTACCGTCTCTTCATACTACAAGGAAAATAATTTTGCAATAATGCAAAAGAACAGTAAAACATTTGCAAGTCACAATCCATATCAGACTGCTGCAATGTGCAGAAATCAAAACTATTCTTTTTACACGTCACTTCGCAGATGCAAGCGTTTCTCTCACAAGTTCATTTGGTCCTAAAACAAGTGTTTATTTTTTTAAAAATTGTTTTCCTTTAGACAACAAAGAAATATTTAGTTTGTAATGCAGTGAAACAAATCAATGTTTGAATTTTTAAACCAGCGAAACATCAAAAATCCACTATATCTGATGCTTACTATTAGAATCATATCTTGTATTCCACTATTTCAAAAACACTCAACACACTGTAGCGCTGACAACTACAGTTAGAACCTACCACCGCTGTTGCGAGGTATTTTTTGTGGGAGGCTTGTTACAAAGAAATCACCGAGTACAAGAACAAAACTGTTTGTATAGCTGTATTATGAGTCTTACAAATATCAGTAATATTTTTTTTTCAAAAAAAAAAAAAAATAATCAGACGACTTTGTAGAATTTCCTAAATAACTAAACTATGTATTTCTTCAATAATTTCCTTAAGAAAGTAATTCCAAAACTGCTTCACTGAGCACGTTTTCTGTCTTTGAGATGTATTACCTGTCTCATCCCCAATGGGCTCAATTCTCATATTTTGCATAATGTGAAAGTACACAGGCAACAGCTTAGCCTGAAATGTACATTGGCTTCACAGTCAAGCTATTTGGGAAATTCTCCCTACCTGATATTTTTCCTTCTTCTAAATTCTTTGTTAGTCCAGACATTTAGGCATAATTCCTTGCTGTCAGCAAATGAAGTCGGTACACAAGTTTTTTCAGTAATGTCATCACCTGCATATAAAGGGATTGCCAGGTCGTCAAGGGGACTTGACACGTTAAAAATCTAATGATAACTTTTCCAGTGTTTAACCCAGATGTTCTACAACAAAGACTTGAAATTCCATTACGTAAGGCTAATCTTAACAAAAATGGAATCTGAGAGGGGAAATTACAAAAATCAAAACCAGATCTAATAGAATTCCTGTATTTTTTTAATTCTCTATGCCTTCTCCACATATTTGCGCCTTTCAAAGTACAAAACTGATCACTGTAGCCCACCACGTTACCAAAGTTATTCATCAAAAACGTCATCTGCAGAAGCCAGGACATCATCCTGCAGTGCTCGGCAATTGGATGAAGTTGAACGTAAGGGCAACTGATTAGGGTGCAATGTTATCAACTTTTTAAAAAAAAGTTAAATTGTTACAGATACACTGCTACTGCACAGCCCTCCAATAACCAGAGTAGACTGCTTTTGATGAGTTACTTATTCCCAGCAATCAATGTGGTGGATTTTTACCAAGAGTCTTAAAATTTCACGGAAAGCAAAGAGGTCATACAACTGACTCAGTTTTTCCAGATAAATTCCTAGCTCTAGACAGACACGCAGACAGACAAACACACAGACAGAAAACAATCCTCTTTCTTTGGTGTTACTGCAGACAAAAGCAGAAGGAAGCAATACATCCAAGCAGTGACCAGTCACTTGTAGAAGTGGGGTTTGGGTATTTCTTCAGGGAATGGTAACTGAAGTATCCGTTTACTACATTCAGCATTTAGTGTGGAGGCTACATAGCGGATGTGTAAATCAAGCTTCAACAGATCTGTGCAACAATGAAGTATCAAATGTATTTTTACCAGTAACAATGCATGTGCTGCATAAGCTGTCATGAAGAATGTTATCATAACTGGTAATTTCACACTTCGTCTTGACACAAAGGTACATCTTGAATGCCTACACAGTGGAAGCGCTACTCTTCCTTCTTTCTACTACGGCCCTGAAAACCTGAAGAGATGACTTAAAGTTTGGGCCTTTTTATCTATGAGGTATGGTTTAAAATGAAGCCTTGGACATACACCATTTTGGAAAGAATACTAACTTGTTCAAGGGTCTTATCAAAAGTCACCAGCAACAAGAACGTAGGCAATTGTTTGGCATAAACACTTTGTCTCCCATCCAAAGGTGAGGAACACAGAGATAGGGGGCACAACGCTTTCAGCTTAAACGATGTTGCTAGTGTGAGAATTGAGGTCCTTCAGCTGATCAGTGACATGACTTTGTCATTGTCTGAATCTGGCACTAAAGAACATGTCAAAACAAACAACACTATGAACCTGTCCTTTTCTTTTAGTGCTGTGAAGAAGCCTCACAGAGTTGGTGCCTCAAAACTGGGGACCGGTAATACCAGGCTCCCCAGAGTAGTAGGCACCAAAATGGGGTCTGTGGACCCTTTCAGTTCTACTTCTAACAACCTGCAAAAGTGACTATGAAAGGCAAATCTATATAAACGATGTAAGTAATCAAATACATGTTTATTTTAGAGGAGAGCCTATACCTTTCACTGGAAAACTTCTACAAGTTTATAAAATTAGTGAGAAAAGTGGCCTAAAACCACTGCTGAAGTAGTACCTAAAATCTTCTGGGATGCTGCTGGAAAAAGTTTGTACTCGCCATGTCTGAAAAATGCTTTCTTGTTGACTTAAAAACCAAACTTCTTTTGAAGAAGTCAAACTAGACTGGCACTCAGTCTCCCTGCTAGACTATTGAGAGTGTCAAGAACTCATAAGACCACTGCCAGATGAAAGGATTTGCCAAAAGGTAGCACACAGCTTCACTTCCCTGTCCTACAGACTAAGACTGCACATAGCACTTCTTAGAATGAGTCATCCAGGCAACTAAGATACTTCTCAACAAAACCTACAGCTTCACAGAACACGACACGTTGAAGCTGGCTGGACAAAGCAGCAGCTGTACCTCCAGAAACTTACAGTTCTTAAACATTATTCAGAAGTAAGAGCTTCTTTCGTAGCATTTTCAAGCAAGGCCTGCCAACAGAACGCAAGGAGAAAGTGAAACTAACAGACCTACCTCCAAAAGCCATAAATTCTAAAGAAACTAGGAACAGGAAAACCTTTCTCCCAACCCCACCCCCTGCCATCTGAGAACAACTCCAGTTCCTCCTCAAGCTGAAAGGCAGCTAAGGGATACTAAAAAGCAGCAGCACTGTGTAAAGCCTTCGGTGTGAAGTACAAATACAGGCAGATCGCATGTGTGCTGGATGAGGAGCTGCTGACAAAAGCACAAAGATTTCCAAATGAACATGCATGCACACTCACAGTGAAACATGCAAATGAACAGTTAAGTCAAAAGAGAAAATTAATTTGAAAGAGGGCATCATAATGTTCAACTACAAGTCGAAGCCACTTCGTATTTGACTGTTAGTTTCCCCTTTATATTTGACTCCTTTCTCAGAGAAAGAATTGTCTCAAGTAGCACTTCAGAATCTCTCATTCTTTACACTTTGCAAATGGAAACATCGTTGTTCAATCCTTCCCCTGAAAGAATGTGACAACGTGAAAGCAATTCAGTGGAAAGGATATCACAATTTCTAAAACTCAACTGTCTGAAACAATTCTTCTTCAAATCATCAGGTACAACTAAAGTGTCTAGAAAGTAACCTGAGAGAATAAAGGATAAAAACTGTTCATGGATATTCATGCACCCTGCTGGAAGATGAAGCAAGTCTGATGAATAACCAGGCATTTTTAGGGAGAAATATATTTCATTCTCCATGCACAAACTGAGAAATTGTAACACAGAAACAGTAGTAGAAGACAATGTAGTTTTCTTGAAGACTATATAAAGAGAAGTAACGTTATAGGTTGATCCAAGCCAGGAATTCTATACAAACTCCTAAATGCAAAAAGGAAAACAAACTACCCCAAACAGGTGCATTCAGTTTTCTGAGGTATAGTTTTCACTGCAAAATGATGTCAACATGGACAAGTTGTTTTTGCAAACTTTAGTGATATTACTGCTTTTATTTTTTCTTCTCTTTCCTTCCTTCTGTATTGCATCTTATAGTACTTTGTTTCCTGAATTGTAAAAATTAAGAGATATACAAGCACACCACAATTGTACTTACGATGTAAGAAGCAATCATATTTAAAACAGCGTCTACAGAAGAGCGTGTGAAAAGAGTGCAGGCTTTGCTCCCTCTGAACAGATTTAGCATTTGGTCCATCTATGTTTGGTGTGCATTCAGGAGGAAGAGCTCCAGGAAGCTGCTGCTCAGTGAGTTCTTTGTATCTTAAATGAAAGAAATAGAAGTTATTTATTCAGTAAAATAAAAAAAAAAGTAATTTTTGATTCCAGTACCGCTCTGCATTTTCAGTGACAAATTAAATTAAGAAATATGTGCCATCAAGAAAGGTCAGTCAGTGACACAATAAGCTGTTAATTCCATACTCATTAATATAAATATAAAATTGGCTAGGAAAGAATGCATTTGTTTTCTGGACCATCATCTCTCCATATATATTTCTCACTAACTCCAAAAAGGAGACTTTTTTAAACAAATTTTTATTTTACCACCTCAAAAAAATAACAGATTATTAAACACATGCAAACACTCATTTTTCAATAGTTTGAAAGGAAGACTAATAAACACCTGTATTGTTTGACTCAGTGGGAACAGCCAATTCCCTTCAAGTATCACTTGCAGAAGTTATACGGCTGCCACAGAACCTAGCTGTAAGGGGAATCATTCCTAATCAACAAATATTTAACAAAGTCAAGGAATCTTTGTTTCATAAAGCAACACAGCAATATATCCTAAGAAAATCTTACTTCTCTTTCAATTCTTCTGCTGTACCCTTGTCTGGAAACATTGAGGAAATGGCTTCAAATATCTTGTCAGAAGGAAATCTCCGAGGGGGGTGGCTTTCTTTCTCTGTCAAGGAAGCAAAAGATTTGGGAAACAAAAAAAAAAAAAAAAAAAAAAATATATATTTCTGCTCCTTTGCTGCCTCAATGAGGTGTTCAGAGAAAGGGGTACTTCACCAAAAATACCAATAAAAAAAAAAAGAAGCAAAGGGTTTTATTTCTAAATTACAGAAAACTCAAACTGCACTAAGTGATCTTTCCTGACACTATAACTCTACTAGTCAAATTTGGAGAAACCATTACTTCACCAGCAGATGGAGATGGCAATTCAGAACTCTGATTAGTTTAGAATATTTCATTTTCTGAGGATTACCAAAGCATTTATTAGACAGATACCTGACTGACTTTTTGGTGCATGTGACTGTTTCAGTAAGCAGATAAACAAAAAATGGCAAAACCACCTTTTGTAGTACTCTCTGTACAACTCTTGAACTAAACAGCAAAGGAAATGATGAAAAAATGATGCTACTTCAGACCTGAAATCTATCAAGTAGAAGGGTTTGAACAAATTTATTGAGTGATCAAAGAAAAGGGGAGTTTTGTTTTAATTTTTAAAGCCTACAGACAGACATACCCATCCTGTTACCTTCCCGATCTTTTTGCTTGTCATCTCTTTCATCAGGATTGTCATCTCCATCATCATCATCTTCATCATCGCTATATTGACCAAGTGCATTGACCAGCTCAACAAATATTTCATCATTGATAAATCCACATTCTGAAATTCAGCAAAAAAGGGAGTGAACAGAAAAGAATAAGGTGTATATGAAGTATTTTTAATCCTCCCTACACTTAAATTATAGGAAATGCTGCAATTTATGAAAAACAATTTTGTATTTTTCCCTCTTAGTTTCAATGTATGAACTGAGTTAAAAATACTCAGTATTTATTTCTTAGACTGACAACTGTGAAGGGGAGAAGGAAGCTTGTTGAAATTTTTCTTTTCCTGACTCTGTGCTTCATACCAGTAGACATAAATAAACCTCTGTTCCTTGGAAGATAAAAAAAATTACTTACTAGCTAGACTATTTAAGAGATTTTATGCCAGAATCCCAAATCCAACATGGTTGGGTTAAGCCAGCCTAGAAATGCATGCAAACAATTTCCGAAGCTATCGTTGGACAGCTAGGAAATCTCCAGAGAGATTTCTGGTTGGCAGTTCCATAGCATCCACTTCCTCACTACAGACCCCCCTGGCAAAGTGACAAAAAACCAATATGGCTATATACAAAAAATTCAAGAGAAAACTGCATATATCTGCTTATTAGCTTATATTCCGCTGTGAAATTCAGAGGGCAGCAAACAGAGAGGCATTCTTCAGAGAGGAAAATCGTAGTGCGTGTTGACAGAGACTGCTGTTATATTTCAAAAAATAACCGTGAACTGTGTAAGAACCGTAGTGCTTATCACCCTCCTTTGGAACCTGGACTGAGGTGGGATGTCAAACTATAACTTGAAGGAAACTAATAGTTTTATTCCTGTGTAGACAATGAAGCAGGCAGGTACTTCATCTGGATGTTTTAAGCAGAACTCTTCATATACTAACCTGTGTGTGTATGAATTTCTCTCCCAGAAGTGCAACTACAGAGATAGTATTACAATTCCGACTCCTACGTGGGAATGCCTCTGGACTATGGATTACCACCGCATTTACACTTATAGTCACACAAGAATACTAGTTACTGGGAGACTGAAAAAACCCTCTTTCTACTGTTATTGGTAGACTAAAAAAAACATCTATTTTCAATATATAGTTTTGAAGGACCCATAATAACAGTAATTGCCATCATAAACCTGGGACTCAAGACTGTGAAACAAGATTAATTTTAAAGCTAGACTCATTTAATAACAGATTAAATCACTAATAGAAGACATTTACTAGCAACGTCACCATTTTAAGATAACCAATTCTCTGAGAAGGATGTCAGCAATCAGTAAATCTGTAAAAATATCCAAAGGCAAAAACCCATGAAATATTTCATGTTCCTCATGAAATATAAAGGCACCAGCTATCCTGAAGCCATTAACAAGACCGACTTAAGACCGAGTAGCATTTATTATTGAATCTCAGGCTTAACCTTCATAAGTGGCACATAATGTACTCAAAAATGTAGTTCTCTCAGTCACACCAGCACTAACAGGAATACAATCCATTTTAAGAAACGATTCCCGATTTGGGGGGGGGGGGTGTGTGTGTGACGTGTGAAGGTTTCTGTGAAGGAAGAAGCAGAGTAGTCAGAGAAACCTTTACAACTGTAAAGTTCAGGCTTGTACAAGCCAGTTCTGAGTGAGCACATAGAGCAATTGAAAGGTTGCGCTGCACTGAGACTTCAGCAAACTAAGAGACAGGTGACATCACATGCAGTCCAGCTCCCACACAGACTAAGAGGTAAACTACACCTAAGAATACATATATATAGTTTGCCAACAGAAGGCTACAGCTTTGCTCTATAAGCTGACTTAGAGATAGGAGGTTTTTTTAATAGCTAATAATTTCCTTAAAGGAAGAAACCCAAAACCCACAAGAGGTTACTCTATCGAATCACGTTCACAAGTGCTGTCATTATCAGAGTTTTGCATACTTCTCCTAACATTTTCTGCCAGGCAGGGGACATGACACTATTATATTCCAAAGCTCTGAGCATAAAATTGTCCAAGTTGCACCTAGGCATTATGACGAATCACTGTATGGTCAAGGGAAAAAAGTTAATGTGTTTAACCTCCCCATACTACTACTTTAACACTTTGCAGCCTTATGAAAATTCATAGATTCATAGATTGGTCCAGGCCGGAAGGGACCTCCAAAGGTCATCTAGTCCGACCTCCCCACAGTCAGCAGGGACACCCCCAACTAGACCAGGTTGCCCAGGGCCTCGTCGAGCTTCACCTTGAATATCTCAAGGGAAGGGGCCTCAACCACCTCCCTGGGCAACCTGTTCCAGTGTTCCACTGAACACTGTTCACATATTCCACTATATATGCAAAGCAATATATTTAAATAAGGAAGTCTGTTATACCTAATGTTTATACAATGTAGGGTTCTAGAGATACTGCTGTAACAATCAAGCATCAGGCCTTAAATAACTGTTGTCAGTGTTACTTATTATGTAGGAAGAAGTGATTAGTATACCTGAGTGTTTGGGCTCACCTCTGTCTCCATGCACTTTCCCATCATAGTTCTTGATCAGTTCTTCAATAAAGGTACCATCTTGGTCAAGCACTTCATCTCCCATGTACGGAATGTTATGTAAAACAGTTTCATCCTCCACCTAATATCAACAGTTACAATCAGTTTTAAATTGAGTTTTCAATTGACCATTCCTGCATTGCTGTTTTCACAACCCGCAAATGCCTAGCTACCAGTTCACTGACTGACTTCACTGCTTCAGCACGCTTACCATTACATAGATAAAACTAACCCCTCATCTTTGTTTAACAATTTTTTGCACTGATGGTGACTGCCTCCAGATACTGACACTAGCTTCTAATATTAAGGTTAGCAGGGTGCTTCCACAAAGCTTCTACTATTGAAACACGGTAAACTACCTCGCTTTGGGAAGCTTGCATTTGGTAAGTTCATTCTCCCCTCCTTGGTTCTCTTCCACAGTAATGTGCAATGGAAACCACCCCTTCATTGCTTTGCCAGAGATAAGAAAATATAATACAAAAAGACTCAAAATTCAAGTTGTCTAAGCAGTAAGCACAGAAACATGCCTCACAATTTAATCTGAAGTCCACTCTATTTTTTTTTTGTCTGCATATAGACTAAATGCATTAATACTCCCAGTAGGATTTATGGACGCCGATACTCAGTTTGTATCTTCCAATACTATAGAAGAACCTTCTATTGTTAAGAAAATAAATGTAAACTTTCCTGCTGATCATGATTTTGCAGCAGTGCAAATATGCAAACATTGATGAATTGAAAGCAAGTAGAAAAATGCGTGGAAGAGCTCTGTACATACACTAATAAAACTGGTTATTTAAATCACTTTGCTACAATTACTATCGTGATAACAAATCAGCAAAGGTGATCATATACAAAATGATGTGACAAAGATTTGTAATAAGCTAAGCTTTTCAAATAAGTTGAATACCTACATCAGAAATCTCACATTACGGCTCCCGCATGCAGTGAAGCTAATCAGAAGAAAAGGCTATACTCAGTTGTTAGGTAAGAATGACCATTATGCGGGAAGCCTATTTAAGGATTAAGTTTTCTTTATTCCATAAGAATTACTATTCTGCTACACAAAGATGTTCATATACCTCATTTCTTATTACAATAATTACATGCTTTCAAATAAATCTATAGTTGCTACATGCCATACAAGACAATTGGTCACCTGAATTAAATAAATTTAGGGTCTCTTTACAGCAAGGTTTTAGAGATACTTTGATTCACTGAGGACAGAGGTTTAGTATGCAATCAAAAATTTTAATTAATTTTATTTGGGGGAGCCTATTTCTCATTATTACTGCCTTACTACCAATACCAAAAAGATAGGGAGGGTAACGGACAACAGATTTTTGCTGGTTTATTTCTAAAATTAATCACTCCTTTTTCTCCGTACATTTATCCTCCCAGCACTTTTTTAAACTTACCATAAAATTCTGTTGAAGGGGAGACCAAGAATACATTATAGGCACAGAAGCAACAGCATTGAGAGTCTTCAGTGGGATGACTTGTTTTGGAAAATCTATGTCACTGGTAACAGAGCACTGAAATGAGAAGTTGAAGTTATACTTACATAGCAACATCAGTAACAAAAAGAAAAAACAATAATCAAAGAACACTCTGCAATGTACAAAATTCAAAGCGTTTGTCAAAATTAGCCACATCAGCCTTTGAAAAATGCACCAGATTTTTAGGGCATAATAGTATGAATATGTTTAGCAGGAAAAAAAAAAGACGCAAGAATTATTTCTATGTCAATACCTTTGCTAATAGATCATGATGGTTTTTTCCACTCAGTATTAAGCAGCTGTGATAGTATTTTACTCAGACTATTCAGCCTAAACACAAATTACGTTTGGTATCTCAAAACAGATTTAGTAGCTGTTGCTGCTACGCTGATGTTAGAGCTTTTACTCAAGCGATCAGAGAGGCAACTGAATTTCCCTGACTTCAGATCAATACACTGCAGAAATCACGTATTATTTATGTTTAAAAAAAAAAATAAAATTTTACTTTAATGCCAGCAACTTATCTTATGGAAATAAATCCTCCACATGTCTTGTTAATTCCTGCTCTGTTTTCCCATTATTGTCTGTTTATCTTTATCCTATCCCCAAGCCTTTGATTATGCTCACTGCTTGCAACGGAAAAATGAAAATTAATTCTTAATATTCAACTCTGGACAGGTCAGTGAGTTTTTCAGCTACAGACTTTCTTTTTTGAGATTCAGAGGTTTATGTAGCCTCTGAAAGATAAACATGCCATAGAAATACAACTTCTAGGTTATTCTTGCATCTATTCAACAGTTAACAGACAGATCAACTTTTCTCAAATACTTGGACAGCAGTATGAATAACTCTGGAAAAAAGTTACAAACAAAAGCAGACAAGAACATACAAAGCTAGGGAAAGTACAACAAAGAGGATTTGGAGGGAGGTAAAACAAAGTTTAGAACAGCTATCATAGCTACCTGAAAGGAAAAAAGGAAGTGGAGACAAAAGATCTTTCTCCTTTCCAGAAGGGAAAGATGAACAGAGCTTCACATTTCTAAAGAAATACACAAAGTAATGTAACAAACAGTATACAGAGACAGTACCCCGGTAGAATGACACAAGCCAGATTTATTTATTCTCTTTTTAATCTGCAGCAAATGAAATTAGATTTCTGCTGTGTATATCAATACTCAAAACAGTGTCCTATGCTAGTGCTTTATTCCCATTTCAGGTTAACATTTAGTTTTCTACCTAGCAGTCATCTAGCATATATTTCATGTATTTTTAAAGAAAAATACAAAAGTAAAAAAAAGTATTTACTTTTATCTTTGGAACTGACAGGCTGACAAATAATCTATTTCAAAATGACTCAAAGTGTTTGGTACTAAGCCTCAGTTTGGTTGCCCCATTGTTTTGGTACGAACTCAGCTGAGCGTTCGTGAGGCTAGCACAGGACACGGTATGGTCTCTGGTTGACGCTGACTGGACTAGCTGTTGGAGAAAACCTGTATCACCAGCGATGCCCTGCAGTCTTCACAAGACACACGAAGGCTCTCGCAAAACCTTTCCATCACGTCACTAAATTTCTAGGCACTGTCCCCTGCAACTCTGAAGAAATTCACCATATTCAGAAAAAATATTTTAAAGTAATCTTCTAAATTCCCCATCATTACTTTGTCTCACTTCTCTCACTATAAATTATGGCAATCTTAAATCAAGCATTAAAGTTCTGATTCATGAGACAGAGACTGGATTTGAATGCAGTAATTAGTGTGCTCTATCAATTCAGGCAGGAAATCAATTCAGGCAAGAAATTAACATAAAAGCATAGTGAATCAAGCTGAAAAAAAAGAAAAAAGAGGAATGGCGAGGAATGATCTTTTACTAAAAAAAAAAAGTGGAAATTGGATGTGTACCTATGTCAATTATTATCAGAAGTTCGGATCCTACAGTGCCTTATAATAGGTATAGAGTGTACACGAGTAATTGCATATTCAGTCATGTTAAAAAGAAAACATTCAGGCAGAGATCCTTGCCTGTTTGAACACGCATGCACACAACTGCACCTCTGCGACACGCGCGCCCCCAGCTCCCCACTAAAATTCTAGGAAAAGGAAAATCTGACGAATTTTCTTGAAGAGAAAGTGGGGGAGGTTGAGGGGGTTTTTTTGACCTATTCACAGTAAAGTCTTTACATTTTCGTCCTACTGAGACGAGTTAGCTTTTCAGATTATTACACATGAAACATCTTCAAACTGGCTTAGTTTGGAGAAGTGCCTAAAAAGCAACTGAGAAAGAAGAGAAATTAATGTGGGCTGAATACAGAAAGCTGGAGTAGGCTTAAACCAACATGAAAACCAGTTTAGGTGCTCAAATTGCATCACAATCATGGAAGTGTTTTTGACAAATTAGTCTGTCTGTGAAACACAAGGGTGCATCAACTTAACTAACTCCTTTTTTTAGAACCTCTCTGGTTAAATGACTTTAATCAATATAATCAATAAAAAGAAGACTGTGTCAAGGAGGTATGTTCACAGCTTTCATGTACTTTAACTCAGTAAGAACCAAAGTAACTACTCATTTATACCACTGGGGTCAACTCCAATAGGAGCAAGATTAAACTCCCAATATCGGTGAGACAAAACGGTTTGATTAAAGGATGCTGAGGTATGATCCAAGTATTATCAGAAATAAAGAAGTTTCCTTTTTCTGTGTCATTCAAAGCTAGGTAGCCTGCTGCATATTTATTGCTTTCCAGAAGTCATATGATCAAAGTAAATAATAAATAAATTCTTTACGAGACTCATATGAAGAGTATTTAGCTGACAAGTCATGTCATGCTGGAAAAAAAATAATAAAAGAATAGCCAACTTTCCAGTAATAAAGCAAAAACGTGCTAACAACCTTGTAAGTGGAATTACCACAACACATGTTAACCAACCTCCCTGGTCCCGCGCAATGAGCTCACAGAAGTCATGATGTGAACAGGCTGTATCCTACGTTGCTTCCATTCTTGATTTAGGATTTCAGTTCTTTCCAGTATCTTCTGACGATTAGAATTAAACATACTCTAAAAATTAATCACAATTGTAAACATTACAAATAAATTAAAGACTCTAAATTCACCTACCAGCATCTTAAGGCATTATAACATTTACTAAAAAAAATTAACAAAACCAGGCAGGGTACGAAAGGAAAAAAAAAGCCAAAACCTCAACTTTCCAAATTTGCTTAAACATCAGCGAGGCTCAATATAGTTTGTTGTCCCTGTCTTTGACTCAAACCATGTTCTCGTGACTATAGACTCAGAGGTTTAGCATGGAATTAAATTCTAAATGGAATCAGAAAGAGTACGTGGCTAAAGAAGTTGCCATACTTGCTCTCCATAGTCTCTTCTGATACTTAGCATGGCATGCCTGATTCAGTCACATAGAAATGTATCATACCTGTTCATAAGATCACAGAGTTAAGACAAGTTTTCAGTATGTTAAAAAGTTATTTAATGAAACTTATTGCAGGTGTTAACTGCAGGATAATTCATACTTCAGAATAGAATCAATTTTTTATAATTTTGTATAATTTTTTAAGCAAGAGAACCAAAAGATGACATACCTTTACTTCATCTGCACGTCGGAACCTCTTGAGCTGCCTCAGTCTCATATATTCCGATTTCACACGTTTTCGCCAACAAATTGGTCCCTTCTCAGATTTTTTTCCGGTTTGACCCATGATTATCCTACGAGAGACAGTGTCATGTTAATATTATCAAATCTGATGGACGCTGCTGCTTACAGAGGAACTTAAGAGTGAAGTTAGGTAGGATAGAGACATTCCTTTAATACCTTTCATATCTAATTCCTTTAATTCCTTTCAATCAGACACTTGCAATATCATCCCAATCCAACCAGAAAAAAAATGAACCCAAACCAACATACTTAAGTGACACAGACACAGGAAAATAGTAATTTTAATTACAAATCAGTGGGACCATTCACAATTGCTTTAAGCACTTCTAATGCCTCTATACAGAAAGATACCTAATGGATTTAAAGGGGTGAAGTGGAATAAATCAAGACTCCTACTGCAAAGATACAAACTGGAATCCTGGCAAGCATCTTGCAAATTAACTTCTGGACAGCTATGTTCATGGCAGACAAACCTTTCCCTCCTTGCAGGAGATGTCCTCTTGTAAGATACCAACTCTTAGAATAGCTTCTGGAGTTGATTTCAAGCGCAGAGAGGTACCCCAAAACCAGTCCTCCTACCCAGCCACTCAAGTGTCAAAAAGTTCTAGAAATTCAGACAAAGAGTTTTGAAACAGCCTGAATCAGAGACCTTGCTCTTTTCTCAAGCATTCTACAAAAACTCAACGTCCAGCTGACTGCAAACAGGAAACTGATTCCACTTTTACTGATCACCCTCCTTGTACCAAGTGCTTCATTTTCACGTTACAGGGCTGTTGGCAATGAAGTTGTATTTTTACATTATAAACCAAATGCGTTGGTAGAATATGCCAATCTGTTTAACATTATTCAAAATCAAGGACTGTATGCTGCGACTATGCTGGCAGCAGCTATTTTGACAGCATCCTGAAACAAAACCTCTACGTCGAAGACTGGCTTCCTCTCAACAGTTGCACTGCAACAACCTACAGTATTTCACCAAATAGCTCAAAACAGCATTCACAAGAGCCATTGTGTACTGGAAGGCTGAAATGTCCAATTACCCAAGGTTCATACATTCTCAAACAAGCATAATCAATTTGAGCAGAAACAATTCCAGCCCTTCTAATTATCAAGGTAGGTAAACATGAACAGAGGTGTCTTCTTCAGGCTGGAGCTGAATGCCCAGTGCTACCTCCCCTGTGACTGTCAGGGAAGTTGTGGTGCAGGACAAGTACAGCTTTATCCAAGTTACTGAAAGCTGTTTGCTGCTGTGGGCAGAGCTCTGTTTTGAGCAGCTTTGTACAGATTGGATTTGAGTTCTATCAGATTTTATGACGATTGTGGGAGAATCGATACAGAACCTGTTTATTCTTGATACTACACCTTTATTTACACTGAATGCATTTACATTGAACAAAAGAGAAAAGTCTCCGAGAGCCTGACACCCACTTTTATGCAAGACATTAAATCATATTCTGTAAGAAAAATTGATGGGTTTTTAGATTTAGAACGAAAATGAATCAACAAACCAATGGCAGAATTGCCAACACAAATAATGGGAAGTATCCTTTGAAGAAAATAGGCAAAGCATATACAGAAGTTTCACATAATGCCCCAAGCACCTGACTAAACCAAGGGGACGGGGGAGAACCAGCACTGGGAGGTACATCTAGAGCAAAGTGTCAGACACAGTTGCTCTGGTTCCATGCCTCAAGACAACAAGCAGAGTCCACCTGTATCTCATATGCCACAACATCAGTGGTTACAAAAGAGAAAAAAATAAAAGAATAATTTTAAAACTGTCTGGACCATTCATGTTAGAGCACAGAAAAGACAGACTGTGAATTGAAGTGCACTATGATATTGATTTCAGAACAGCATAAAAGCATTATGAAGTACAGAAAATGCATTGTATTATATGCTAAACTAAGCAAAGCAAAAATATGGAAAAACATCCCACTAACTGGAAATAAATTAGACATAGAATAAGTATCATTAAATAACAGAAAGACAGAATCTCAATTTGTAAGTAATACAGAACATTAAAATCACTTCAGTTATGGTTCAGCCAAAAGACATGGAAAAAAGTAGCAATGAATTCAAAAGATAAAGGAAAGCAGCTTCAGCAGCTACTTCAGCTGACAATACTGAAGTAGCATATCCCAGAAAAACACAACACAGATTATGTTTACTTACTTTAATACTGCATCAACCACAGCCCTTCTTATTCTATTTTCCTGAAGAATAACAAATGACTCAGGCTTAAGAAAAGCTTTCTTAACTAACATTAAATTGCCAGATAAGCCCTGCTCATCAAAAGCAGGTCTATATGGAAATCATATATAATTAGATCGAAAGCAACAACAAAACAAACAAAAACCAGCAGAATTCCCTTCTTTCTTTCATATGAATGAAATATAGCCCCCAGAAGACCCCCCAATCAAGGATTTAAGACCTGAGAGAAACACATCCCCATCGAATAAACAAATCCAATCCATTCAATTTTTCAGTAATGAATGTCATTGCTACCTATTGTATTAAAGTGGTAAGAAAAATTAGATAAGCTAAGAAGATAAATACTTCCTCTTAAAACAGCATAACTTATGCACACTCAGGTCATTCATCTGAAAACAAATGGGACTTACAAGAACACTCTGGCACTAGTTTCAAGCCGCTATCTGGGGCACAACATAGACAACAATTTAATGTTCAAGGCACCAAATAACAACTCATAGAAAATGAAGAAATGCAATTGCTTATGTCAAGTAATAGCAAGAAAAAGTTCTTCTAGATAAAGTAATAATGTTAACATGCAACAGTCAGTGGGACACACATAGTGTATTAAGTAAAATATATATAAACAAATTAGAAACAGCCTCTTAAATGGCAAGTCCGTATTAAGAGAAAAAGCATCGAGTGGAAAGGCAGCACATGCAAGTACAGGTTACAGAAAAATTATAGCTAAGAAAAAAAGCAAAGTGTCCTGGATGCATGTTTGTAAAATATTAATTTTGAAAATCCCTGAAAATTAATAAATTAATTCTGACTTTGATCAGCAGTTTTTCCAACTAAGTAAGCCATATTTGTATGTTTCTGGGCAGTTGAACATCACCAAAGTAGAATTACAGTGTTGTTAATGCATGTGCTGTGGCAAGAGGTAATTGCTTTTCTGTCCCTTATCTCAGAAGAAAGTATGGGGATGAAAAATACCAAACCAAGGCGGGGGAGCAGGGAGAGAAGAGTGTATTCATAGCAGACAAGAGTTAATTCTCACAGTGCAATTGATCCATCGTCTTCACATACGACTATATCTAGCCAAATGCCACTGACAATTTCTAATGTCAATTCAAAGGTTGCCCCAAAAACTATACATTTAAGAAACTAAACCTGAGAAAGTGAATAACGAGTTTCACAGACAAGGACAGCCCACGTTGGGTCGGGGCTGGGGGAGTAAAAACTGAGACAGAAAGATGAACTCTTGCAAAAGGCTGCTGGACACTACCTCCATCCCTGAAAGGAAAAGTAATTTAGAGAATTAAAAGACTCAGGGAAACATCAACATAAAGTCAATCTCTGGGGCAAATTCAGGATTGTAGACGCTGTTTCAAGCCTACTATCGGTCCACTTCCAGTAGTACCTACATGTAAGAAAAACCTTTCCCCAATCACTTTCTTCCACCATTTCTGCTTTTCACATTGGTAAGTACTCTGAGCTGTGACAAACTACAGTTTTCACTTTGCTAAACAAGAAAAAAAAAAAGCCTATACGTTTTCATTACGTTCTGTTGTATGAGATTTACAGCTAGGATAGCCGAGCAGAAAAGCTGGCAGATTTTAAGATCTATTTGTCAGAACCAGTCAGTATTTCAGATACAGTTTTGAATATTCCCCACAGTAGCACAAGTGGCACAAGCTAAACCCCATCTGTCTAAGAATACTTAAGCCTGTCTTCAGAAGATAGCATAACGTCAAGTTTCCCTTTAATAAATAAAAACATGATACTGGATTGTCCTAGTGCAGTGGTCTGATTCCCAGAGCCCACAGGCCACGTCCCTCTTCTCTGTCCCCATTTCCCCTTCCGAGTCCTGCTAGCTGTTTCTATTGTTTTAAAATCTTTTTCTTTCCCATTTTTTCACCCTCTTCATACAAAGGGCCTACAGAAACCATCTAACTGCTGAAGATCCTAGTCCTTCGAACTTTTATCCAAAAGAAAGAGACTATGTAGCAGTTAACTTAGTGATTTATGGACAGATTTTCTCATCTCCAAAATAGATACAAGAAAGCAAGCATAACTGTACAGCAGTTACACCGTTTCCAGAGAAAGCTCATCTCCCAAAGCACAAAATTACTTCCATGTAGAACCTGAGGTAACCTTGCCAAACCCTACCTGGCATCACACTAAGGAGGGAAACCTTGCTCTAACTCCCTGCGCCCTTTTTGCAGAAGAGGGAACGCTGGGAAGCGTGGCGAGACATCCCAAGAGATTCTAGTGTCAACCTGGTACAGCCACAGGCAGACGGACTGGCTCATTCCAGACTGGGCAATTAGCCCGATGCCACCAAGCAAGGAGATGCACGTGCCACACTTGGATGCAAAGGCATTTGGACCTTGGGCGCAACGCTGACTTAACCCCACCAGCCCTCCCGGAGCACAGCACTGCAGAGCTGCAGGGACCCCGTGCCGCCTGTTCCACAGGCACAGCTGAGCGCTGCTACACCCTGCTTGCCAGCTCTCAACGCCATCCATATTTTTCCATTACTTGTAATATTACAGCTACCTAATCCCCTGAGCTATAGAATATACCCATGCATAGTATAGCAAATGCATGGGCAGAACTGGACATTAGATAATTATACTAACGAGAGGACCGATGTAATTCTAAACAGACCACCATAAAATACAAGAAAAGTAACAAAACTAACACCTCTTCGACCAATGAGGAGTTTGAACTGTAGTATTCAGAATGAGACATACTGAACCCACCTAAATACTGATTTTTAAAACACCCTAAAAGAAAATAAAAAGAAACACATAGCTATTATTTTCAGTTTCTACTCATGCTTGCATAGCTGGAAATGAAAAAAAAAAATAAATGGCAGTGTCCTAGAGCATATACGTTTGTGTTTTAAATAAACTTTGCTGCGCATTTCATAATGAAGTTATGTACAAGATCCACATTCTTTTACAAGTTTTAAAGAAACTTCATGCCTATAAGCTTAAATCAACCAATACTTAATTTCAGCAGCCAAAGCATGTACAATACATATAGCATTCACAATGAGAGACAGAAGTAGTGTAGAAAAGTTTCAGCTCAAATTGCTCCTGTTTTGCCTATGGAACATAGAAATAGCCTTAAAGACAACATCCTATTTTTCTTCAATCTCTTTGGCAATATCCATCAGTGACAGACAAGCACACATATAACTCCCTAAATCAGGCAGTTTATTCAAGCAGTCACACTGCTGTCAAAGACTGTATTTAAGCTCCTCTGGCTACCGTGTCAAATTTCAGGAAAAAAAAAAATTAATGAAAATTTTCAAACTGGAAAGGCACGGGAGAAAAAATGACGGGGTTAAAAAAATAGCATTCTTTTGAAAGAATGCTATTAGTTTGTAATTGTGCTTAATATTACACAATATTTTAAACTGTAACAATATTATTTTACCTTCCCTCTACTCAGGATTTCTGTTTGAAGATAGTTATGAACTAAAACATGCTGTGTACAGTACAACTTCTCAGTTCTTTTTTGTGAATTAATCTACACTCCAAAGGTTGTTCATATACTTTAAATATATGCATACACTGATTCAGTATTGCACTTCAGAGCGCTCTTAACCAACAGTTTCAATGCAGGACAGGGGGAGAGTGTGGGAAGGGTGAGGATGGAGGAGAGTATAAAACCCAACAGAAAAACTGCATACGCAACCTGACGCAAACTGAACAATAAAATAAGTCATCACGGCTTTTGTTGCCTAGAGTAACGAAAGAGTAATGAGGCAATAAAAGAATTCGGGCCGGGGAGGGACAGGTGGTGGGGAAGTGCTACTACTACCTCCCATAAAGCCAAATGCAAATGCTTTCACATTTGCTTCTCAGAACTTGGAGCTCCACAGGAGTGTACGTAACTGCATGGCTCTGCTCAGTGAGCTACACCACGCTGCTGCTCAAACCTCTTCAACCTTACCCTCAGCATCCCCACAGCACCCTGAACAGTGGTGCCCTTCCTCCAAGTTCTCTGGACTGGATGCGCCGGTAAGCTCGAAGCACACATCTGAGCTGGCTTCGTGATATTCCACTTCAGATACCATAAACATATTAAACTAGATTCAACGCTATATAGTGAAGGTATTCATCTAAGAAATTACTTCAGCAGCAATAGCATCTTACAGTCAACCCACCCATTCAAACTGGGTTTGTTAGAAATTCAGACCAAGGCTAAGTAAAAACTAGCACAGGCAATTACACCACAAACAGGCAGTGGTGTTTCCCATCGGTTCACCCTGGAGCAGGAGGCGTGCTTTTTAACTATAAGCTGTTACGAGATCCAGACAGCACACAGGTCTCTCAGCCTGAACATATGCAACCTTACTAGTGCAGAAATTATTATATCTTAAACCCTATCTGAAGTCATCATTGAACTTCTTCAAGCATCTACAAAGTTTGGGCTTTAGTAAAAACAAAACCAAGACAAGAACCCCACCCCACCCTTCTATGCTTTTCCTCAGACTAAAAAAAATTTTTTTGCTACGGCACTAGAATTTAGAACAACTCAAAAAGGAGAATTTTAACAGCAGAAGGGATTAACAAGATTTTTCCATAAACCTGCAAAAAACTAAATACTTGCTAGAAAAAAAAAAAAAACAAAAAGGTAATACATTTCAAGTATATATATAAAAAAAAAATAATCAATGCATTAAGCTTAGACCTGAAGTTAACTTTCCAAAGCTACCTCAAAAAACCTCAAATGATCTCTTTATGTTACAGGATTTTTCACAGCACAATACAATTAAATGATTGTTCAACTGCAGCAAAGTATTTTTAGCTATGTTAAACTAAATTTTATTAATTAGAAATTCTTAGAAATTTACTTTTAGTATTTTACTTCATGCACCCTAAATGCAAAATAAGACAATACTCCCTATGAACCTACCATATACCTTTCCAAAGTAAGCCGTTTCCAGTAGATTCGATTTACAATTATCTAGCACCTCAAAATAAACTATCAATAACACACATACATATTGCCAGACTTCAAAACAAACACCAAACCTGATCTGAAAGTTAATTATAAATGAATCCTGTAATCTGCCACATCTGTCTCCTTAATTTATAGCAAACTTTTATTAACAGCACAGAGATTCATGAAAAAAATATTGTCAAGAAACAATATTATTCTCTTGGGCTAAGTAAGAAAAACTGTTCACTGCTGTGATTTCAGAGCTGCTAACTATTTCCACATTAAGTTATGCCAGCTGCAGGGATGGGGGGGAAGAATTACCCTCCTAGTACCTCAAATGGCTTTTTACCTGTGCTATCAGCACACACAAAAAAACATGTGCCTAGAAGTTTTTTAGTTGCTTGTTACTCTACTTTCTGGATTTTCTAAAGTAAATTAAAACATGGCTTTCCTTCAAACTTATCTATGTAAAATAACATATTCTGATTTCCATGGGAAGAAAAATATTCCCAAGGCTGCTGTCAGCTTGGGTATTTCAGATACCAAACCAGACTAACAAAAATCCCTAGCTCTGAAATACAACAACAGAGGAAAGATTAACATAGTTTATTAATTCACTACAAAGTTTATTAATTTCACTAGAACAACAACTACAGCACATTTACTCTTTTATAGCATTAGTCACAGAGAAATAGATAGAAGTAAACTGTACTGTGTTTTTTACTATTCTGTATTACAGAAATATGGTATTTTAAGTTTACAGTGCAGTTCAACCTATTTTTTAATCAAGAAATACCTAAAAATAGTTATCTATGCTTTAAAATTTACATCAGGTTGTTATTCCACACGCTGAAGTTCTGTATCATTAAAAGGTGTTTAAATTTAGAAAGAGAACTTACATCAAATGCTACCATCAGTTCAACTACCTTCCTCAAATGCTATTTGGTATAGTTTTACCTAGAAAAGGCATCATCCGCCCGCTGTATCAGTGCTCCCTGGTCACTCATTTCCACCTCTACTCAGCCTTTTCTACTGTGAGAGCTTAAGTGCTTATGATTCTGTTAATCAAACTAGGTCAGGAAAAAAAAAAAAAAAAAAAAACAACAAACCAAAAAACAACCTGTCTGAACAGCCCAGAAAATAAACACACTTAGTTTTTAAATACAATTTTTCAATAAAATCAGCTCCACAAGCTGGTTTGTTCAGCAGCCACATGAATTCTCGAATCAACACAAGTGAAGGGGGGGGCAACACTGGGGCAGGAACAAGAGGCAAAGGACTGAAATTGGAGAGGGCAGCAGTTCAGGCTTCAACAGAAGTGTTTGTCAAGCCATGTCATGTCTCTGCCACTCAGTTTTACCAGCACAGAAAAATGACTCTTAACAGCTAGAAACAGGAAACATTGACTAAGCCATCCATGCCAGCTGTGCAACTCTTTAAGCAGATAAACGCCAACAGGCTCATATTGCCCTACCAAGGCTTCACCTCTGTTGGGTTCTGTTTGGTGGTATCTAAAAGCAATTGCTCAGTTCATGAGCTGATCTAAGCAGGTAACTCCCAACAGCTCGCCTGTCCCTCCTCACCTGACAGGCTTCAGTGGCTGTGGATGATGTAGGTTAATAAAACACTCATGATCAACTCTAACGAGATTTCATGTTCTGCAAGAACGTTGTTGGTTACTCAAGAGATGGAAACTGTTATAGAAGCTATTGTCAAAGACAAAAGTACTAATTTTAATGTACTAGTTTTAACCAAACTTGATGTAAGGAGGAAAACCGTCAACAGGCTTAGATGTACCAATGCCATAACCTCAAATTGAGGAGTAATGTCCGTGTGTGAAAGCAAATGTCCAAATCTCAGATACTTCCTCTTTCTCCCCCTCAAGTTAGCAGAAAAATGCTGGCAAGTAGAATTAAAACCCCGTTTCAATTGCAATGCAGGTAACAACCACATCCATGACATTTTGCCATCCGCCCTAGCACCAATACAGACTGATGATGGCTGTAGGCTTTCCAGGTGAGATGGCAGCACCAAAAGCAGAAAGTCTGCTGCTATAAATAGGCATGGCTTTGTTATGAGCAGTCTCATCACAATTAAGCTCCTATTATCATGATACAGTGAGTTACTTGCAATTACCACTTGCAACACTAAAATACATTTCAGTTAGTGGAATCCCTTCAAAACTGCATTGTAGTCTGTCACTACAATATTGTGGGGGCGTTTTATGTATCAACAACTTAGAATTTTTGCCTCCACTGAAACAGAGTTGTCAAATTCAAGGCCAATACACTCTCTCCACCCTGACATAAGCAACGCTCACTAGCATGCTAACAGTTACCTAACAGAATTTAACTCTGAAGAACATTTCAACTTAACCAAAACTAAGCAGCACGTTCACCTATCTATTTGCTTTTGGAAGCTGATGACAAATATATCCTAATGTACTTCTCAACTAGGACAGGGAAAGGAAGTGCGGTCTTAAAATGGCATACGTTTCCTCACTTCACTGTCTATCCACACTATTCAGCATCTCAGATAGAATTTACATGGCAAATATGATAAATTTGGTTGAGGTGATCAGTTAGATCAAATCCAATCTTTTCTGCTCTCAAAAGAAGGAGTGTTTCCCAACTGGACCAAAATTGCTCATGCTGGCCTGAGAAGCAGCCAAGCTGGCAGGGAAGAGGAGGAACCATGCCACCAGGGCTGGGGGAAAGGAGCAAAGCCTCTCCCTGTCCATGTCATCAGAGCAGATCATCCACTTGCCTCATACCACAACACTTACCTTCCGTACCATGTGAAACATACTATTCACAGTGTGTAGTTTTTCCTCTTTACAAGACTTCGCACAATCAAAGCAGTTAACATGGCAAACTACTTCTGCACAAGCGGCCTTTAAGAACCGCGTTTCCTGCTATCTCTAGATCGACTAAAGATTGCTCTGAAAAGATGTACTCAGTGGCAAACAGCAGCAGCAACCATTAGTAACTTGTCTACAATAGTTACAAGTGCAAGAAAATATAAGATGTCTTTAACAAACGAAAAGCTAGTGTAGGTTTGTTCAATTCAGCTCTGCTTTATACATCCCACTGCAGCCATTCACAACCACATATATTCAAATCGATGGTTAACAACGGTTATTTTCCACTTCATATTATTAGTATGAGTCTAAGGCTTCAAGGCTTGTTGTATTTATTCTTAACAAAATTATTTAAGAGTACTACATGTAGGCTCACGAACTCCTAAACAGACTCTTCAAAACACGTGTGATGTTTTTGCCTGTTTCTGGGCCTTATCAAAATTGGACTAGTCACTTCAAGAATTTCAACCAATACATAAAAGAATTAATTCCCTGAACAGCATGCTGTCTTACACAAATCAGAGCTAAACCCGGACGATCACAGAAGTTGAGCACTATTCTAGCCCTTCTACTGAGACATGCTAATCTATGCTAAATGAAAGTACAAGAGGCAACAGACAAGACTCAGCAAGGGATTTCATTCCAATATAGGGAGAAAATTCTCCACTGTGGGTAAAGTCCAGTATAGGAATGCATTAAGTAGGGAGGTGCTAGAATCTCCATTTTTGAAAACCTTTTAAAAGTCATCTTGTAATTCAGCGTTGGCCTTGCAAGACTGGATCAGATGACCTCTAGATGTACCTGCCAACCTAAACTATTCTACAAGTCAATACAACTCTGAAACGGGCCCGTCATCTCAAAACCAAGGACCACGCTATTTTTAATGCTGATGCTACGGAGTTTGCTTGCCTTTTAAATTCCAGTTTATTATTTCAGAAGATGAAAACAATCACGACTGCATTCTAAAATTCTTGGTATTTCCATCAGCTACAGGTACAATTTGGAAAACAACACTACTATTAAGGGAACAATAATTTGTGAATTAAAATGCTTATGAGTTTAATCAGACTGAACTCGTCAGTTTGGTGTGCAATCACTGATTGTTCTAATCAGTAGAAACATTTGTTATGTTACAGTCTCCTTTAACAATTCCATCAACTAGTTATTTCACACACTCCTTCCCGCTACTATTCCACGTGTTTGTTCATTTGAAAGAGGCCTTCTCTGCTTAACAGTACAGTTGGAGCCTTCAGTTCTACCTCTTAGCAATCATAATTAAAAAAGACAGATCAGAAAGCTCTTCACTAATTAAGAATGTAGTCTAACTAGAGTGGTACATACTCTCCATAAACTTACCATTATGTTTAAAATAAAAAGCCACATAAGGGCTGTTTTTCCAAATTAATTGTCTTCTTACCCTAATAGGGTTCTGCTTCTCTTTTAGCCCAACCTTTCTGCCTTTGAGGTGTCACTCTTTTCAGACCTTTTACTTTCTGTCATTTAAGTGACTACAGCCTTGCACTTGATGTACTTAAGATCAGGACCCTGATCTCTACCCTAGACATTAAATGGTTGCTTGTTTTTGATTTTAGGGTTTGAAGGTTTCAGGCCTTCAATTTCACTTTTTTTTTTTACATTTTTAAATGAATTTAAACACATTCTAGAAGATATCAATAAGCAAGTCAAGTGGGACACATGTTGACAATAAGCAACTACTCCATGATCTGCTTCCTCACAACTCGAAAGATGTACCTCCTCAATTATTTCTTCCCAAGCACAATGTTTTTCGGGCCTTGTTACTATCCCAGCATCTCTTTAAGTTAATAGCTCCCAATTGATACTTCAGGATATTCAAGATTACTGAGACACTTCTCTCTATCTTTTGAGTGAGAATTTCAGCTTCTTTCAAAAAAGGCTTAAAAAACCCCCAAACAACCAAACCCCACCATTTTGCAGCAAATTCACACTTGGTCATCACATGCTACCTTGATCACAATGTCTATCATAAAATAACTGTACACACTCTTTTCCCTTACAGCTGCATGAACAACTATCAGTGAACTAACAGTTTCATGACATACTTAATCCAATCAAACTACTTATTTGTAGTAATACTACTACCAAACTAACTTGTTAACTGTAATGACTGTATTTTTATTTATAGTCTTATTCCCCAAACTAAAACTAGTTGGAGTGGTCACCAAGTTATTATAACGTAGGTAATACCTTCTATCTGAGCTAACCAATGTAATCAGATTTTCCTCTAAATGGCTGATTCTTAGCTTTCCTATGATAACAAGGCTGATGCATCCTTCTGAACACATACTCTACAGTAACTTCTGACGCAAATGGCAAACATATCAAATGTAACATGGCTTATAGATCACTAAGTTACGTATGTTTTCTGGAACAGATTCACAAAGGACTGCAAGTGCTCTGGCATTATAGAAAGCGGTGGTGTGAACTCACGTTTTATTAAAAAAAAAAAATATCAGGGAAGTCATGAAAAACAAACCCAATTATTAGGGAGAAACACCACTTACGGCCGCAGACACTGATGTATCAACAGATAGCAGCAGATCCCTACCCAAGCGATGCCACAATTCAGAAGACTCCCCGCCATACCTGCTCTCTGCTCCAGTATGTAACATAATTACACACGCTACTTTATCATAGCTACAATCCTGCATTGTACCCCTAGATGTTGCTAAGGAGTGCTCCTATCTTAGATATTAGGAATTGTAACCCTCAGCCCTATTTCCAGATTTGGCAGGAGTCCCAGTTTTCCCTTCCCATATTTACTCCTGACTTCTGCTTGCCTTGATCACAAAATCTACCTTCCTTCATCAATTATTGTTACTAGTCTGTTTTTAACTGTTAAGTTAATCTTTTCAAACAGTTTCCCATTACTGCCCAAACACACCAGACAAAAAACTCTATGGAGGACCTGAGGGCTTTGACTTCCAAGTGTCACCCATACTTTATGCTCGCATTGCTACAAAAAGAACCATTTTTACTTGCCATTTGTTCCTGCACCTTTGCTACCTTTTCCCTCCTGACAGCATGAGTATTTTTGTGGCCAGACACTGACAGAAGCAAGGAAGTTCTCTGCCTGAAAATACCTTGTTACTTTTGACTGAAGAAAAGTGAGGATCCAGCCATACTGTCCCCACCTAAAGACAGTGTGAACTATGGCTTTAGACATTCAATTTTCAGCTCCTTGTGAGAGTACTAAATGCCTAAGCCAGCAGATCAATTTCTGGATGTGCTCAATTCATGCTGAAACTCATATCACTTGTTATTTGAAATGCCCAGCTCACATAGTAAATCAGAGCAGTTCAGTTACTGACACACAAGACAGGAGGGAAACAAGTCAACTCCAGGGCTCACAGAACTCACATTTTCTTCAATCATGCTCCCTATCTGATTTTAAAAATATAAATAAATTAATTTGCCTCCCATGATATTTTATTTCTTGCTTTCTCCCCTAACAGTTCACACACATTGACAGTTTAACACTTTGTTGCTTGAACAGTCTTTTCAGGAGTTTCCTCCACCATTATAAATTGACCAGGCAGATATTAGAAACTCCAACTGTTTACCAAGGACAAGGAAAAAAAGGGAATAATGAGGAGTAAAGCAGCTCTTGGATATTAAAGAGAAGGAAGTGTTCCTTCAGTCTCTTTTCCTTCCTGGAAAAACATGAGGAATCTTAATTTATCTTCTTGCTGTTTTCACATCAGAATTTTTTTATTTTTCTGGGTTAGAAAAGCAAAGCAACTACCAGGTATTCAACATCCCTTACCATATCTGCCAGCACGTTAAAAACTTTGCAACTCAGAGTTTATAAATAAGTCAGGCCTTCCAGAAGTACTTCAGAAATTATAGCCAAAGTTGTCTGTGGTTCTCAATATCTAAAATGATTTTAATCGATCTGCTTCAAAAAATTAAATAATAAAAAAAAAAAAACAAAAAAAAAGGCAAGAACTCACCTGGTTTTGGCAAAATCCCCCAATCATTTTAAAAATTTTGGGCACTAATTATAGGTTGATTAAACATGAAGTATCTGAGTAAGATCCAACAATAGAACTGTTCTAGAAAACAAGCTTATTTTGGATTTTCTACCAGCCATAAAGAAGAAGGATCAGTTAAGTATAAGTTAAGTTATAACTTATATTAACTCATCTGATAAGTAATCAGTTTGATTACTTCTTTTTTCCTAATAGCACACTGCCTTTGGATTTATTTGGACATTATCTCATTTTGTGGGAGTCCATTTAGAACATTTATTCATCAAGAAACAATGGTACTTCTCAGAGTTTCATTCTCTTCAGTAGAGAAAAATAAAACTGTTATTTCTGCAGTAACAAAATAAGATTTCGATATAAATAATAAGGTTTCCAATACATTTCCTTAAATACAAGAGTAGAACAAAAAATGTAGTGTACTATAATTTGTTTTCAGGCAAATCCTTACTAGAATGTTCAATCAGTCTGTATATGCAAGCCTGCAACTTTCAAAGGTATTTTTCCCTTCAGAGTTCCTTCTCTGTATCCCTACAGCTTCAGAATTTAGAGAAACAAAATCAGACATGAAATAATTACTCAATACCATGTAAGGAGTAAGAGTAACCATTTCAAAGAAAAAAAATTCTAAAACCCCTATATTATTGCTTGCTTTCAGAACATTTCAACATTTGATACTTTTAGAAAAATACTGGTTTGGAAATAAAAATAAGGAGTTCAAGTACTCATCCACTTGGGTGCAGGAAGGGGGAAAGAGAGAATGGAGAGATTATAACCAAGTATTTCATATATATATACACAGATCATATATATATACACACATGCATATATGTATATATATCATATATATACACAGATCAAACAAAAAATGGGCAGTAACTGAAATCAACTGACATCTCACTTCAGTTTGGGCAACATCAGCAAAATAATGCACAGCAGGTAATGCAACTATTTACTTTTTACTTGGATAACTGCATGTATAAATACTTTTAACTATATTTGCGTGCATGAGTAAGACTATTTGGATCAAAAACAAATTAAAACATTTTAAAACTCTAAAGAGCAACAAAAAGTTTCAAGCCCAATTTTGATCGTGCTTTTTACAAGTTCACCATTAAAACCATGCCATATTTCTTACATAAGACCAAGCCCAGCTATTTGTCAAGAGAAGGTAAAGTTTTATGTATAAAAATTGAACTTCACCTCTGAATTTCTCCCTCCACTCTCATTCACAGATGCCCAGAGGGGTTAGATGACTCCCACACACATTCTAAATAACCTTTGTTGCCCAACACCTCAATCTCTTAAAATTTAGCTTTTTGATATCCTGGATAAATCTGGCAAAAAAAGTAACACTTGCTGGGAACACCTAAGGCAGGTCTCTACAGGCAAAATCATTTAGGGTGTGAATTTGAAGCGCACTGACTATTCCACCTGAACTTGTTTTATGGACACACCTTTTTTACTCTAAAATAGCCACAAGCTCTTCCACTCAGCCCACACACACAAGAGCAACCCACACTCCATAGTGGTTCAATAGCTATTCCATACTTCTTTCTCTGCATAGACAAATAGCCTAAACCTCGAAAGACATTATGCTTCCATGAACACAGAATTTATTGTAGAAGAGTCTGACAAATTTTGGCGCTGAACTGATATTTGCCAATTGTCTGAGAAATTACAAAATGAGTTTCAAACGATGAAAGCAACCGTAAGAGTTATTTACACAACTCTCATTTTAAAGTCCTCAAAATAACTGAGTCTAATGTATGGCATCCCTATTCTATATGGTGTATAGGGACTAATCCATTAGCACATTAGATTAAATGTTGCTTATAAAGGGAAAAAACAGGGAGACTACTTTTCCAGAAGCTTCATTTAATGGAGAAAATTAATGAGAAATAGTTTATCTTAAAAACAAAATAAAACACCAAGCCAAAACAAAACAAACAAAAAACCAAACAAACCCAAAAAACTCCATCAGCATCCTGTGGAAAAAAAAAAAAAAAAAAAAAAAAAATCAGCTCCCTTAGGCTGTGGAAGAAAATTACAATAGTAAGGCTTTGGGACCAATTATGTCTCCTGGTTTCAAAGCAATGATGGACACCAGTAATGGTTAAACTATTTTAAGAATAAAACAACATATGTCAATCTCTTCTTCCAATAGTTAAACAGTGGATTTAATTTTTCACTAAATGCTTTGGTTATAAATACTCACTAGGAACCTGGCACAAACTAGTGGACATATAGCTGGAAGAACTTACCACAAAGGACAGATTTTATGCTGTCCCTGGTTATAAACTGTATCATTAAAAAAGAAACAATAATAACTTAATGACTTTAATTCATTTGTCATGGTATAGTTTCACAGGTAAATCAAGTATCTGTAACACTCATCTGCCTGATTTCTGAAAGAAGCAGCAAACTGAATTTCATCTCTAGAATTTTTTTATCTTCCTAGTAGAAAATGAAATCAGACAACTACACACCAAAACTATAAAGCTTGCCAGATCCACTCACGCTGAGAAAGATGGAAAGGAAATCAGCTCACATTAAAAAAAAAAAAATATATATATAAAAATTATATTGTAAGGCTGGAGTTTCCTTCCTTTCAAATACTTTGTTTCTTTAAATTACATCTGATGGCTTTGGGATTTAAACTAAACATGCAGGCTGTGAGAAAGAGAATGCATGGCAGAAAAAACTGAACCAACCACGTAAAAGGCAGAATGGGAAGCAGCCAGATACAACAAAAACTGACAAGGCAAACAGGCCTAGTTCTAGATTAAAAAATAATTTGAAAGTATAAAGAAATCATACTCTCCTGTAAAGATTTATTTTCAGTTCACATTTTAGAAAGCCCAGAACGTGGACTGCAATTTGTATTACTTTGCTTGCATTATTACACATACAACGTCATTTAAGCAGGCACCATGTGCATATATAAAAAAAAAAAAGAAAACCTACAGCAAATTCTGAAGTTCTTCTGCCATTGTGTATCAAGGAAGTCTTTATTTGCACACAGTAAGGTGTCAGGTCTACCTCATTTGTTAATGAAGTCATATATATCCAAATCAGAAGCTTTGGAAGTACTACATTATATTTCCAAGCAAGTGACAATACTGCACTGATCCACTCACGTTGTGACATTGTTATTTTTACCCACAGCATTCAGAACACGCTCAATATCTATCTAGATTTCCAAATGGCCCTCTCACCTTAAAAGTACTACTGGTTTTACCAGTAGAAAGGAAGCATAGGATGCATAATAAATCGTTCCAAGACAACAGCATTTTTCACAAATTGTGCAGAGGCACAATTACTGAAAAAACCTATATGCAGACTTCAGCCAGGTAGTCAAAAGATTCCTAAAATAAGGGCATGACCTACATTAATTGGGGTGGGGAGGGGTGCGTTTGTTTACAGTTTTTTCTGGACACAGCAGGGACATTAACAGACATCCTCTTCTTTCCCATTTTTTTTTTAAATTACAACGAATTTACAAGTCTGTGGTCAAAAACTTAGTTATATATTTAAGAATTCTTTTCTTTTTTACTATTTTTAAAAGAAGCATAATTTGTCAATGCTATACATAAACTATACTTTTCACTCTTCTTAAGAGTTGCCTCCACCCAATTTTACTGGTGTTGCTTTATCTTTTTAATTAATAATATGTATTCTGACTGGAATATATATAACACTGGAAGTAGTTTTCTCACTTTTGCTAAGGATCCAGACCTCAAATCGACAGGCTGACACATCTGAGTGCAAATCTAGGCATACAACTAGAAAAAGCCTGTAACAATCAAACTACCTACTATTATCAGTTACAGAAAGCAGCACTGTCACTACCCTGTTTTAGAAAACTTCACTGTTTCTTGCTTGGAGCTCAAAAGAACCTATTCCCTCCTCCAACAAATTTCACTCTTCAGTTTCACCTCATCCATAAATAGACATACACAGCATCCCAAAGCCTTTAATTGATCTCTGTGAGAACAGACAGAATAATTCTGTACATTGTTTTCCTTTTAATCTTTAGCTCAACAAAACTCTTGGGCATATACTCAGAGCTAAAGAACAAACCCAAGCACCCTGCTAACTTGTAACAAATATTTTCATCATTCCCCTGTGAAAACCCTCTCCCCGTTTTGCATCCATTTTACACAAGGTTTTTCTTTGTCTCACCATTCTTCCTCCCAGACACAGCCACCTAACTGAAGTTGCTGCTTAAACTACTGGAGTAACTCATCCATTTAAAGATTGACTTCGCCATTCTGGAGCAGCTGTAAAAGTCATATACGTATAGATGGTAAACATAGATACAGACAGATAGTAGAGATGCTGTTTTCAATCAGACACCTTTTCAATGAGCCCAGCGCTGCTCTCCATGGACTTTGCTGACAGTAGGGAGAGAAGGTTTGCAGCAGCTTTAACATTAAATTAAACCTCCCGTTACTGTCCTACAGCTTCAGTTAACAGGCGTCTTGTTTCCTAATGTAAGTATTATTCAAACACCTCATAAAATCATTAAGAATTGTATTTACAGTACATAATCCATTTCCCTCACTTTTAAAAATACCTGGTAAACTGAATTTTGCTTGGATAGGTAATTGTGTAAAGATGACCAACTTGACTCACTAAACTTCCTTGCATAGCAAACACCAAGTGCTGTTTCTGAGATTTTCAGCATCCCTGCTGGGGAAAACTATTCCTCCTTAAGTTTCACAGATACTTCTCCTCAAGTCAGCTAAGATGCATCTCTAAGCACTAACTGTAGACTTACAGAACTTTCAGATTACAGCCAACACTGAAGCTTCCCACAGCATTTTTGCTCAGATACAACGTAAAGCAAACATTTATTAAATATATCTTCTGTCAGTATTGCAGCCATTTAAAAAAATAATCCTCACTGTTCAATCACACGAACATAGTACTGTCATCTAAAATTGTTGTTCGATTTTAACACTCTTGCTGTGAACTTATTAAAACATACAAATCATATATACAGCAAAAGAAGCTGGATCTTCTCGTGAATGGTGACAAGAAGAGATATTTTTGACTAATTTTAAGAGGGATTTTAGAGTACACCAACTTTTCTGGGAACATTGTTGGAGTGCACTAGATGCAGCTTATTCTGACATAAACTACTTTATAGAAATGGGCAATTAGCTTGCACTCGCTCTATATATAATAGAGTTAGTGCATTCGATAACCAAATACAAAGTTTCCCTTCTTGCTAAGACAAAGTTGCTTTGCAGGTAAGCAGAAGTGCAGGAGATATTTACATTTCGCCTATGAATGTTGCAATGTTACAGAACAAACCAACGAAAATCCATTTGAATGAATATCTTCAACGAAATCACCTTATTTCAGCTTGTTGGCAATTCTAGCAAGACAGGAAAAAAATGCAGCAAGGAAAAAAAAACAACCGAGCCTGAATTTCAAGTCACTGGCCTAAGTTTACACACTACCACTTTAGCTCATTTTAAACTGAGCAAAGACATTTATGACCTTTTGACGATGCAGATTTTAAGTGTCTGTCACTTTTCAGGGTGAAATTCAATATTTTAAAAAAAACTCTGAAATTATTTTTTTCCCCAATTTTTGTCCTAAATTTAATTATGGAATTCTTCCACCGTCCCGGATGAAAATTGCTATTGGCATCTCATGGAACATTTTTCTCCACTGATTTCTCCAAACTTCAATTGTTACTCTCATTCCTACGAAGGAAGGGGGGGGAAGGAAAAAAAAAAAAAAAAAAATATTTTTCATCTGGGTTTTCTCTTTTGATAAGGGAAACTCCACAAGAAGAAATGTAACATTTCTGATATAACAATCTTAAAGCCAGTACTTTACCAAGTACTAGCTCTTGAAGTTAAAAACACTTGATGTGTTGTACAAAACTTCTGAGTTGTATCTCCTAAAATGCTGGAAACATGCTTTCTGAAAGACTCTCTAGATCTTCGGTATTCACATTTTAATAATCTAAAGTGAGAGTAGTTATAGCACACTACGTACAAGAAATACTCACCCTTCTGAAGATGCTTTATTGTTACCACAAATAAACATTCCCCAGACTCTCAATTTGATATAGACGCTGGTGACAAAGAATGACCTTTTAATTTTTGTAAATCACGTAAATAATCGGAATGTGCCGACTCCTAAAAAAAGACAAACCTATCTATGAGGAAATCCCAGTTAAGAAGTGAGGACTACACTAAAAGTGCTTGTAATACTCTTCACTCAAATCTGTATTACTAAGAACCAAACTCATAATAGTGAAACTACAGTTGCTATAATTCAACAGACGAAGCTATCCTGCAACAATTAAACAACCTTGTTCAAACTGTTACATGCCTCTTATTAGAGAGACCAAGAATCTGAGCTTCCAGCTCCATAATTAAAAATCCAAAACTTTTCTCTAGCTTCAATAAAATAAGGATAGTGCTTTGTAAGTTAGAAATAAGTATCTTGAGTAATGTACAAGTTTATTATCCCATTCCTGCTGCATCTATGCACAAAGTGCTTTCCTTTTGTCTGCTTCTAACAATTTCTGACTCACCGTGAATACCTGTTAACGTCAAATACATACAGGATGCCACAACATACATCTGTTACTCTGGGACAGCTCTGCCCGGTACCCTCCTTCACACCTCCCCAGACGAGGTATTTTTGGGAGCACTCCGCGCCCAGAATTTCCAGCTCCCTCGGAACTTTCTCGCGGCGCTCCGGACGGTTGGGATCGCAGGGTGTCCTTACCGATCTGCAAGTTCGCCGGAGCCGCCGCCAGACTGATTTACCCCCTCGCCCTCTCCCTCCCCGAACCAGGAACCCTCCGAGGCCACGAACGGGAGCCCGAGGGGCGACGAGCCCCCAAACCCGAACCGGTTTCCAGGGCAGAGGGCTGCGGGCGAGGGGCCCGGGGCGCGCTCAGCCTCCCCGCCCGGCTCGCCCAGCTTCCGGGAGGCTGCGAGCACCCGAGCCCGCCGCCGACCGGTGCGAGCCCCGCGGGAGCCTGCCTGGGCGGGCGAGGGCTTTGTACTGCCCTCCCCACCGCGGGTACAGGGGTTTCTCCGCCGGGCGCCCCCAGACCTCGCCCGGCGTACGCTCGGCACGCACACACCCCCTCTGCCCCTTCAATCGCTCTGTGCCTGAAGCTGCCGCCGCCGCCCGCAGCCGGCAGGAACGGGGAGGAGGGAAAGGAAACCGCCGGGTCTCCCCCGTTCTCCCTCTCCCCCGCCCCCCAGCCTCGGCGGTTGGGGGGGGGTGGGGGGGTGGGGGGGAGAGGCGGACGGACGAGAAGCTAGCCCCCGGCCCGGGGCCGCGCTGCGCCGGGCGGGGGTCGGAACGGGAACCGCCGGCGGGGCTGGACGGAGCCAACTTAGACAAAGGGCACTTCAGACTCCATGTCTGCCCCCTCCAGCTGTCACCGGCCGGGAGCGCGTGTCGCGCCGCCGGGCGGGCGCCCGCCCCCCACGTCCCCCGCCGCACCGGCGGGAAGGGGACGGGGGGCGGCTGCTCCTCGGGAGCCGTCGCCCTTCCCCCCTCCCCCCGCGTCCTTTTCTGCCCCCCCCCCCTCATTACAAAGAGCGCCGGTTATAAATAGCCGCTCCCGCCGCCGGCGCCTAAAGCCCGCGAGGTGTCGCTCGCTCCCTCGCTCACTCACCCGCCCCGGCCTGGCGCCACTGCCGCCCCGCCGCTGCCGCCGCCGCCGCCGCCAGCCCCGCGCCGGCCGCCCGCCCGCGCTCCCTCCCCTCAGCCTCCGGCTGCCGGATTCACCCTCCCGGACCGAGCGCCAAACGCGGCGGCCCAATCGGCATCGCCTTCATTGGCGAGCGCCGAGCGCCGCCTCGATTGGATGGACGCGGACGGGGGCCCCGCGCCAATCAGGCACGGCGGTGGGCGGGGCGAGGGGCGGGAGCTCGCGCCCCACGTGCGGGCGGGGGGGGGGGGGGGGAGAGGGAGGGGTAGGGCAGCTCTTTGTTCTCGCGCTACCGGCGGGGGGACCGGGGGGCTCGCGCTTTCCGCTCCCGCACCCCCCCGGCACCGCGCCCGCCGGCTCCCCCCTCGCTGGAGCGGGGCCAGGTCGCGCCGGGCCGGGCCGGGCCGGGATGGCTTGGCTTGGGACTCTCCGCCACCTTCACGTGGAGGGAACAGAGAGGGAGGGAGGGAGAGAGAGAGGAAGGAGGGAGGCGGGCGGGCGGGCGGATTGGCGGGCAGCGGGAGGGGCCGTGCGGCTCGGCGCTGCCGAGTTTGAATCAGTTCGAAAGTGGGAGCGGTAACGGTTTTTAACAGTCCCGCCGCTGCGCGCGCGGGAGGGGGCAGCCCTGTGGGAGAGGCGCGGGAGGGAGCAGAGGCCCAGCGGGGGCGGCCGGCGCCGGGCAGACGCTCCCCGCGGCCGCTCCTCGCCTGTCGCTTCCCCGGCGGGCAGGGCGGCTCTCATCGCCGGTGCGCCCTCCGCCCGCCTCTGACGGCGCCACATCGAGAGCGCCGCGGCCGGTTCCGGGCCTGCAACAGCCTTCCCCACCCCCCGCCGGGCGCCCTCGCCGCTCCCCGGGCCCCAGCCCCCCGCGCCCGGCGGATGTCGGCTGCCCGAGTCGCTCTCTAGAGCCGCACGGTGCGCCCCGCTGTCGAGTCGTTTGACCTTTCCTTGCCCAAACTTTGCCGGCATCGGACTTTTTTTTTTTTTTTTTTTTTTTTTGTGGTGTGTGTCTTTGACTTTTCCGTGCACAGGCCGTCCCGCTTGGCTTCCTCTGCCTCGCCGCTCGGCACCCAGAGCGGTTTCTTCGCTGTCAAAGCCCTGCGCTACCCTGTAATAAATCACGGCAGCAGCAAGGTGTCCGCTGCGCATCAGGCTTGGACCGTGTGGCTTCTTACACGCTGTCTCCAGCTTCTGAGGCTGCTGTCGTTTCCCCTCGTTTCTGATCTGTGAGACGTGCTCTTGAGTCTTGTTGCCAAAGTTGTGTTTAAACCTTGAGGATTCATGCTCCTTTAGTCTGCTGTCATCTTGCTCTTCGGTTGCTCCAGCCTTTCTTCATCTTCAGCAGTGAAAAATAAAATTGCAAAGATAAGTTTCCGAAGGCAGTGCTTTGGCCTTTCCTTGTGACCACATCCGTTTCCTGTTGCATCCTGCATCAAGTGCCCTTTCCGAGGTGCGCTGGAACATGACCCGCGTCCCCGCTTCCACAGTCTCTTCCCACCATCCTGCCTTACCAAATACCAGCTCCCCTCTCCCTTGGGAATGCCTTGGTACATCTTGAGAGTTGAAGCTCCAAAAACAAGCAGTGAACGCTGTAATGAGGTCCTGAGTAATAAAAGTATCTTGGGGGGGGGAATAAACCACAAGTACAACCTCATTCCCAAATCACGCAGTTGGCTTCCATGTCAGACGAGGCTCAGTGTTCTACTTGAAGGTGGTGTGCTCATTATAGTCTCTTTCTAATGTGTAAGTACTTCAAATTTCCAAACTTCATCGCATGTTAAACCTGCAATGAGATCTCAAGAGTGGCCATTCCTACACCGTGTTCTTTATTTAGCTCGTGGCCTTGAAAAGAAGTTTCTACCGATAGCTTATTTTTAAATCTTTGGTGTTTTGTAAGTTAAGAGCGAAAAATGTGCAGCAGAAATTATTTCCTTTTACCGTTACATGTCATACTGTGGTAGGTTGCCATACCCTTTCTCTAATTCTAGTGGAGTAGCTGACAATTGGTAAGATTATCTTAAAATTATCACATTCGCAAAATATTAGTCATCTCTGGAAAGTCATCTGTTTGAAGCTATTCTGCCCCAAGATGGCTGCCACTACCAAAATGGCTACCAGTCCCCTCACAACTTAGAATTTGTAATTTATTTTGATTGTTAGAGTTGTAGTTCATGGGATCTGGTTTCAGTCAGCAAGTATAAATAATCATCGCTAAATAAGCAGAAGGTAACTTAATATTAAGTGGCACAATCAGCCACCACAAGGTGGAAAAGTCTGCGTTGTAGAACCCATGCTGTGAACTAGACCTCAGCACAGATCACTTTGTTTTCCTGTCTTGCACAGCAGATTATTCATCCGTTATACCTGAAACTAGAAAATTAAACACTTTTTGAACGGGGTTACTCTTTCTCCTTTGCATTGTAGCAAAACAACCTTTCCACCAAGGCTCCATTGTAGCCTCTAAAAGCAACGGACTCCTCAGCGAGGAACTCCGTTAGGCACCGGTTATTATGATCAGTCGCTCAGGCTGTCTCAAACAACCAGGAGAACACTAGCAGCTGTTTTTTTTCTGCAGGTGGGTGTTTAATACTGCAGCCAGCCCCGCACTGACCTTCTGTCTTCACACTGCCCAAGAGTAAACCGCCCAAATGGTTTTGTTCCTGCTCTATTTTCGTGATTAAAGAACACCTATTTGAACAAAGATCTGCTTTATGCAGAGACATTCAGACCAGATCTTGAGGCAAAAACAGTACAAAAATTTTTGAAATAATTATGAAATCTGGTATTTTGAGCGAGTCATTCTGAAAGGAGTGAATTCTGATGGCAGCATGGAACAGTGCTTTTGAGAACACCTGTATTACATCACAATGAAAATAAAATCAGACTCCGGAAAAAAGTATCAGATTTAGTTTGGACCCTTTTGGAACTGTTGAAAGCTTTTGCCTTTTTTTTTTATAGCTAACATGTTGTAGAAGAGCTTTTTCCATGTTCCTAACACGTGAATGAAACATACATGTTCCTAATGTGTGTATGACTAAAGTAGTAGAATAAGGATCATCAGTGCTAGATCACTAACATCAGCTAGACATAAAAATAATTGTTAAACAGCATCACAGGATATTCCTAATTATGATTGCTTACATTGGGATGTCATGACATGTATGACATGACATGTCATGACATGACATTGTAGTCATGTGACTCTTTTCTCCCTTTAAAAAAGTGGCATTTGGATAAAAAAAAAAAAGGCGGTGCGGCGCTACAAAGCAAAATTAATAGTGGAGTGGTTTCTTTTAAAGATCTTGACATCTCAAATACGGTGTTATTTCCCAAGTATAGATTATTCTTTGTGCATTATTATCCTAATGCATTTCCTTGCCGTCAGAATCAAGTGGCGTTCCTTCCACCTGACTGGGGGAACCAAGCAAAGACCAATCACAGCCTGGTCTTGCTGCCTCAGCCTGAAATAGCCACAAATGCCAGCCAGTTTGCCCCTTGTCTGCCCAGCTTCGTTAAGGAGAAGCACAGCTGGGCCACCTGGCCATTAGCAGCCCCGAGCAGGCACGCCGGTGGCGGCATCTGTAATTCTCATAGATAAGCTTGCGACTTGCTGATCACGGAGTCGCTTTCCTTTGTGCTTCAAGGTCTCGCTGCCGTAACAAAGCTGTGTGCAGCTTTTGGGGGGGTCTCCTCTCCGGCGGGGTCTGGTGGACTTCACGGATTAGTCACACCGCCCCGAGAGGTTCAGCCTGGTGTCTTTTGGGCTCGGTCACTGGGTGGCGGGGAGAGAAGGAGGATGCACACCCTCTCCTTGTTATACCTACCGCTACAAGTAAAGCCTGTAGCACTGCAGATAATACTGAATTCAGCAGGCTGTTTAGGAGCACAGTCTTTGTTTCTTTGTTTGGGTTTGTTGGTTTTTTTCATTTTTTTTTTTTTAAATGCGTTCTATGTATGTTTTGGCAGACGTGACTTCCACACACTACTCGCTCGATTACTGACGCTAATCTGTACTGGTCCTGATACCGTGGCTTGTTGTGTGGCTTAAATTCTAAATTTTAGTCCATGTGAATTTGGTAAAATTTTACAAAATGTTTACATACATGGAAATGTATTTACAGCCTAAAACAGTAAATCTGTACTAGGATTAAATTTACACACTGTAATGATTACACAGAATCAGCACATGCCCTTTTTAAAGTGTTGGCCTCTTGTAACATTATTATAAAAAAGCAGTTCTTTTGTGTTAAGTTTTTTAAAACAGTTAATGACCATGTTTTGTAACCAGCCATTTTGAGATAAACTATGTTTTTAAATGTTTTTTCCATTAATATCTTATTGGTACTTATGGGCCAATTTCCTTGAAAGGAACCTTATGTCCTGTGTCGTAAACCCGTTCTGACCTTTTTTTTTTTCTTTTTTTTTTTTTTTTTTTTTTTCCATTTGCTATATGCTTCTCTGAATTTAATAATCAGATAATCAGCCAACGTAACTTTGGACACGGTGGCCAGTAGGCTAGATTAAGAGAACAAGGAGCCAAGTCGCTGCAAGGTGTAACACCTCGGCATTGTTTTTCAGACCTGCCGAGTCTCGCCTGCCGTGCCCCAGACCCCCGCTCTGCCCTCCCCTGCTTCTCCCACCTCCGGGGGGCAGCACCCTGGCCTTGGCTGCTCCGGCGCCTCGCACGCCGAAGGGGTAGGGGCCGGGGGCTGGAAAGAAGCAGCAGCACGAACCCACGGCAGGGGAAGGCATGCCTCCAGAAGAAGCATCGTGCTCAAAGGGTCTCTGCTGGTAGAAGTGACTCCCGCTGTGAACTCTTTCCCCGTCGTGCAACCAGATGTGCGGTCGCCGTTTGACTTGAGGCACTTGTTAGGAAACGGAATACGGGGGAACTCGCGTAACCAAAAGAAGGTTGGGAGGTCTGTGCCATCAGGGTGCAAAGCGTCTACAGTGGGAGGTGTAAGTGTAGTTATCAGCTCAAAGTACTTACCCCAGAGCACCATGACAATTAAATAGACTGCATGCATGGAAACCGGTACAGCAGTAAGCGCATTGCTAGACGTGACCAAGAGTTGGAAAACAAATCATATGAAGAGCGGTTGAAGGAGCTGGGACTGTTTAGTATGAGGAAGAGGAGGCTGAGGGGAGACCTCATCACTCTCTACAACTGCTTGAAAGGACACTGTAGAGAGGTTGGTGCTGGTCTCTTCGCACAGGTAACTAATGACAGAACGAGAGGGAATGGCTTCAAGCTCCAGCAGGGTAGGTTTAGACTGAACATTAGGAAAGAATTTTTCACAGAAAGAGTGGTCGGGCATTGGAACAGGCTGCCCAGGGAGGGGGTTGAGTCACCATCCCTGGGTGTGCTTAAGAGACGTTTAGATGTGGTGTTGGGGGATATGATGTAGGGAAGAACTTTGTAGTGTAGGGTAGATGGTTGGACTCGATGATCCCAAGGGTCTCTTCCAACCTGGATGATTCTATGATTCTATGAGTTCATGAGGTGTTCTTACAGGAAAACGTGCCGATTCTGTGCCATTTAGGGGCTCTCTGCGTCTGGTGCTGCAACGGTAACACAGGCAGCTGGTTCTTAGCTCTGCAAAAGCGTTGGTCGTCTCCCTCCCACCCAGTAACAGAAAACTACCTGACCTTTCACTGAATGTGTGCCTCATGTATCATGATAAAAGTACGTAATATATTTTATACTAAGTATAAGCCCTTTCAATACGCTGGGCCACCTCAGCTCTATCGCATGGAGTTCAATGAGATTTTTTGGAGGGCCGGGGATGCAAGACAAATAAAGGTAGAAACGAGAGTGACACAAACAACTGAAACGATGGCTCTGTATCAAATACAGGACAGTATTGTTTTGGCTAAGGAGAAATGTTGCCAGAAGCAAAAACTCCAGCGTTTATACAACAACTATAGCAACGTAAGTGATTTTCTATTAACTTTTTTTAACACACAGAGATAAAGCTTATTGCATGTGGTCATCCATTTCAATTTGTGAAAGAGATTAATTGACTTCCCCTGGCTTCAATTATAAAATAATTTTGCTTTAAAAACTACCTGTAGGTAATGATTTGACTTTAAAGAATCTACTTTTGTTTATTTTGTGGTCACAGAAGCTGCTGAAATTGTGTAAGAAAAATACTTCCCCATCCTTGTCTGCTTGTTTTTCCCTTTTCTTTTTATTCTTTACCTGACCTACATTTGCTGTTAAATTCGAACCACTTAAAGGTCTAAATGGTCTCATGTAACAAAATTGCCATGAAAGCATGTGCTTGAGAAGTTAAATTCCAGAGCCCCATCCCCGTTTCCAGGTGCACGTGGCAGTGCAGCTGTACGATGCTGCTGGGTGTGCCACTCACAGCGGAGGATTTTGCTCAGACAGAAAAAGCTGCAAATTTAAAGGCGCAAGTGGGTGTTCAATGAGTGTTGATGGGTGATCTTCCATCGGTCCAAATCCAAGTTTAAAAGCCTAAACTCTATTTGAATATTCTGTTTCTGAGGTGTCAAAATTCTTCCATGGCCGTGGCTAAATTACCTTCTCAGATGGACAGAGTTCACTGACTAGAATCAAATCTTCTTGTTTGGCTGCAGAAGCTACTTCTTCAGACAGCGGAGCACAATATATGCCTAGTGATAAGTCAGACTGTTTGCAGAAGTTTGGAGTTGTGAAATCTCTTTCTTTCTGTTCATTTCACTGCTCTGAAGTATTACCTCCAAATGCAGCCACCCTTCCATCTGTGTGTCAATTTGCCTGCGTAGGCCTCCGTTTTTAGCATCACTTGCCCCTCCTCATTTTCTCTTTCATATTTATGGCATGTCTACTTTCAGCTCTTCTTTTGTAAAGGTGCAGTCCTGTCCTCTCCTAGAATTACCTAATCTTGACATCTAAAATAGTAGGAGGTATTTGCAGTTGCACTGAGCCTACTTACCTTTTTAAAAAAGTTAATAGTGCGTATTATTTATGTGTATATACACGATCTGACATACTCAAGGTTAGTAAATTCTTTAACGTAAAAAGTGAAAATATTGTTTAGCAACATAAATGTGATTAAACTGAAAAAAAAAATCCTAGTCTTCTCACTTTTATGGGAGAAGACGGGGAATACCTACACTTTGAAAGTGAATTTGATAATCTGTTAAATCTTGCCAGAACTAGCAAATTATATTGTCAAAAAAGTCAGTCTAGGGAGATGTGTGGTAAAGACTTTACAAGGAAAGTAAAAAGATAATTATTCACACGTTAAATAAACTCCATCTAATGCAAGCGATAAAAATAAGATGTTCTTCAGAAAGGTTTATGGAGATGTACAAAGTGTATATCCTATTTGAATATGCTTCTGGATTGCGTTAGCATTTCTCATAATTCAGGAGCCTTTTCACATGATGGTTTATTCCAAAATTCATCCCTTGGGCATGGGTTGCAGAAAGCTTCTGTCAAGTTCAGGACCATATCAAGTTGCCACCTGGTTCCTCTTCCTTGTTTGCATATTTGTGAAGAGCCTGTAGTGAGTTGAGATGCTGGTCCCTTCCAACAGAAGGCAAAGCCTTCCAGTACCCCTGGCTTTTTGTTTTCCAGTCTTAGCCCTCGATGAAAACATACACAAATAAATGCAAGTTTAAAAAAAAGGGTTATGCTCGTCCATTCACTGCTATGACATCGTTTCAATGAGTTTGCTTCCTAGCTGTAAGGATTTCTAGTTATTTGGCAGTCTTTTGCCAAATATGTGGTTCTTTATTATATACGTATCTCTGAAGATCAAACTGGTAAAACCAAAAGTCACTCTACTGCTGATATGAGAAAGTTATTGCTGAAAAAATAATGTTCTGCTTCTAAAATCAGAGGATGGTAAGAGTTTTTTGTGCTTTATGACATAAAGGATTCCTGTTGCAGTGATTTATGTGGATGTACAAATACAGACTGACCTGTACATTGACGTCTGTCAGGCAGTGATGCAGGATTTGGTAACGAGGTGGGCAGACAGCATTACATTTTAGGTGTCAGCTGAATGTGCTGGTCAGATACACAATGGAAAGAATCACCAATTTGAATCTGTATCAAATTCGTATCATTGTATAAAAAAGGTTGTTGTTTTAACAATTTTAAAATGTTAGATATCACTTTCCTCTCTGAAGCTTTCATGCTGGGTATGAAACACAGAATTAAGAGAAATTAAGGGTACTGAACTTTAGCCAAGAAAATTTTTTAATAAATGAGTGTCTACACAGACTGATGCTGAGAAATGCTTTATGAAGGATAGATTACTGACAACTACATAAGTGTTAAAACCTTGTCTATAATTTATATGCAAAAGGCCTCATTTTGCTCTCAATAATGCTTACTTAAATAAATAGTACCAAGGGCAGAATCACATCTTTTGCTTTCAAAACCAGCGAGGTAAAAAGGAGAGAAAGAGAAGGCTGGGCAAGGCCCATGCAGTACTATATTTCTAATTAAGACCTTAAAATACTTGCAATTCACATTAAGAGATTGCTTCATGAAGTTTAGTATCTGTCGGACTGAGGGTGTAATTCTGATTTTCTCAATCCATGTCGGTCCTAAGTGAATTTTAATTGGCACTACTCACTGGGAAAGTGAGATTCTAAGGCTCAAAGTATGAAGGACTGAGTCCACCGAGTGAGTGAAACAGTGACTAACTAATTAAGTGAATGAGTGAGCACGGCATTGTTTGCTTTTGTGATCATTTCTATGCATGAGTGAATGGCAGGGCTATTACATGCGTGTGAATGAGTGGGGTCAGGGTTGCTGAACAGTCCGTGCATTTGTGTGGTCCTTCCGTTGTTTGATTAGACTAATGAACCAAGTGTTTGGAATATTAATACATGTAGACTAGAGCTAAACTTGTCATGTAGTTTGGAGACAAATTTAAAAAAAAAATTATCCTATGGCTGATAAACTGCTGTAGTCTGTTTTCAGTTGCTCTGTGAGGCTGCGGGCTGGGCAACCAGCGGGGCTGGGGCAGGTTGCCTTCAGCCCATTGGTGCCCGGGAGCGGAAAGGTACACTAGTCCTTCTTCTAGGTTTAGTGTTATAAGTGACACTACCAAATCTGTTTGTAGTTGATTGCAAATCTAATTGTGTAATATAAACTGAAGCATTCTCTGACAATGAAATTATTTTCTGTCCTATTACACTTTCATAAAGGAACAGACTTGCCTATCCTTATGTCAACTATTTTGCTTCCAAAGTAGTTAACAAGGCTAGCAATAATTTTGGCACCCTAAAAGCTTATTCCTTCAAATAGCAAAACCAGAAGCAGAATAAAACCTTGTTCTATTATGTCTATATAAATCATGTTCTGTTGTCACGTTGTATTTCATAGCTGCATGCAATTAAGAGGAGTCAGCACTATGCTGCTAAAATCCAATCAAATCATAGGTGTGATGTGTGCATATAAAGAAATGAGCTAGACTCTTGTAAAACTTAGGTTTTTCCTCCCTATGTATTTTTTTTTTCTGAAGACTCACTGGCCTTCATTACCTTGCCCTTTCTCTCAAATAAATAAATATGTAACTTCCAGTAGCAGGAAAGGTTGAAGAAAATATATCAAGCACTAGTAGTTACCAGCATTTCAACAACTCTGATGTCTTGATCTGAGCTTGGGAAAGCTTTTAATTATTGTAAATTATTCTGAATATGAAAATTGAGGTTATGGGAAACGCGTATATTACATAATTAATCCTACACTTTTTCAGGCTATTTCTTGCATGTCAGCTGATTGTTCCAGTAGAAGATATTTTCTGATTCTAAGCCAAAATCTGCCCTCTCATCTGCACTGCACTGTCTCAGAATGTTTCAGTAAAGTGAGCGGCTGGCAGTATTTTTTTCATACATCTTATGATCTGACAACATTTTGCCATTCTTTAAAAAACAGGAATCCTTTGCTTTTTACATCCTCCAGGTTTGGGATGGCAGTCCTCCAGAGAAGGACATGATTTGGCAAACAAACTGTGATTTAGCAAAATGCTGATATTACGCATATGCTGCCATCTTTCCAAGTGTATTTGATCTTGATTTGGATGCCTTAAACTATGTGACTCTCTTTAAAGAGAGTAACAATTTGGGGATTTTTGTGGGTTTACCTAGCCAAAAGAGCTATCTGATTTTATGAGCAAAATTAGTCACTGATGTATGGGCAAGCCCAATGCCAAAGGTAAAAAAAAGTTGTGACTTCTGCTCTGATGGAAGTCACGTAGGTATGTTCTAGTTATCCATGCAGTGATAAAACCAGGGTGGAATTCCATTCAGGTCTCGTGACAAAAATGATCAAACCTGGAGATAAACAAAGGCAAAAGTTCTTGAAAAAGTTTTAAATGGCAAAAATTTGTTTTATAGAAAACTGAGAATTATCAGTCTATGTTTTAAGCTGGTAAACAGTGGAAATCTTCTAATCGATCTCTTAAATCAAAACACACGTGTTCCTATCTAAGGCTACTGTTAGCAGACGTTTTATAAAGAGCTGAAAATTGGCCGATGTTCTTTTGAGACACTGAGAGTCTCCAACTACCAGTTCCAAATAGTGCTACTGAACAGAGAAGGCTAAACAACATTTTTGTGAGATGGACTGTGTTTCAAAGAAGATGATTTGGGGGTTATTTCAGTCTAGTTCTTTAGTTTAGGATTAATTGCTGGTAACTTGAGATGGTACAGGATAAGGGAACAGAAGTGATCTACTCTTCCTTTGATTTCCTTTGTGATTTTTGGCAACTGCACTTCCATGTGCCTAATTCTCCCATTTTCAAAATGAGGATAGGATTAAGGAATGTTTATAGTGTTTTTGATGCCTAAAGAAAAGGAGGCCTTAGCATCTCAGGATGTCATTAACAGAGTGGAAACTTATCACAGTAAGTTGTCACTGGTACTCATATTCGTGTCATTTTAAAATTATTTTCAAAGTACATTATGTACTAGAAGATGCGAATGCAGTAACAGAAGATAAGTAGGAGTTAAATCATGTCATATTTGTTTTGGGTGGCCAAATATGTGGAGAGAGAAACCTTGCCCACAGCTGGATCAGCATTTCAGATAAGAACGGGCAACGTGCCCCGTTTGTTACACCACACAGCAAGCAAATCCTTCTCTGCGTGTAGTTCTTGCAGATCTTCAAAAGGTCACGGTCTGGCTGCGGCTTGACGCCTACCGTGGTCCGTGGAGCTTAGCTGTAGAGCATCGGCCGCATGCAGCCGTCAGATTGCACTCTGTTTCTTAAACTAGACTAATAGACAAAACTAAATCAAAATCTGAATGGTTCATTTCATATGTGATCTTTGGCCTTACGGCACTGCCTGCACAAAAGCAGAACCTCATCAATACTTTTGTGTACAGGCTGTTAAGGATAACGGACTACACTCTGGAAGTGCTGCACTTTCCCACCCTCTTAGTCCGCACTTTGTGTAGCACATTCAGAGCTCTCCTTGTGCTTCCCCAGAGCGTGGAAGTCAAACGCATCGGCTTTGCACATCGCACGCTCTTCCATAGCGCCTCTTTCGCAAAGTGTCTCTTGCAGGTAGAGAAGTTCGCATTAGTGTGAAGAGAGAGAGGATCAATAATAAAGACCTGCTACCCTTTGACAGCTGCTCATTGACACATTATAAGTATCCAAATTTATTTCACCAGCTTTTGCTGCCGTCCTCTGTGTATAGGCTCAAGGGACCAGAAAACTGCTACAAAAGCGGCGTCTTTAAAACTGCTTTGTACAATGCTGCAGGAATGTCCAGCAAGGACAGCTTCAGGTTCAGTCTTGGAGTAAAGTTTACACATTCTCAGAGCTGTAGCTCAATTATTTGTAGTATGTACAGTCTTTTCCTGCGAAATTGTGTGAAGGCAGGTAAAAAGAAACTCCATTAATCCTGAGATTCAAGCTGAATCCAAAGGACACTGGCAGCTCAGAGGGCTCTTCTAAACTGCACAGTTGAGAAACATTTATCCCTGTGTGCCTTATCCAGCGTACAGAGAACACCGCATCAAAAGCTCCAAATCAGCTTCGTTAGGCTGCATAAAGAGAAGGCCTTGTGTTTTTATTCACTCCCCCTCTTTTTAAAATTACACCAAACTTCGGAAATTAAATGCAAAAATAAATACCTGAAACCCTACATTCGTACACACATACAGTTACCCTGTTAAAATATAAGAAGTCAGGAAATGCAAAAGTTAATGTTCTTATGCCAGCTCTGCCACACTGGATGGGGGCAGTCCTTATTGGCCGGTTTTCCTTGGTGCATTTATTCAGGTTTATGGTCCCTCTCTCAAACTGCAGAAGCTTCATAGTTTTTTGAGAATGAGATATTAACAGCTGGAACAAGCCAACTAAACTGCCCACACGTGTTTAAAGAAATATAATTAGACCCTTGCTTAATAAGAAAATAAAACTCAGTAATAAATTTAACTGTATACATTGATTGCTATACTTTTGCTGTTTAGTGTGTACTAAATAAATAAAGCAGGTGTACATTGTGACCAAATTAATATTGCTGTAGAAGCTTAATATTTGCATTTTGTGGTTGCTGACATCCTGCGTTAGTGAATTAGAGAACAATTCTATGCTGTTTTATTATTTTTTTTTAAATTATCTTCTATGTGTAGCCCGAAGTGAGCAACACCCAAAAGTTACTAACCAAGAGAGGTTTCCCAGCACCTCTCTGCTGAAGGAGCTTTGACATTTATACCCTTCTAATGACTGCTGAGAGATCTGTATTAATTAGCATGTTCTTCATAACTGTGTGATATTTGGCAATCTATTACCTGAATAAATTTCACACACAATAATACATAAATAAAAGTTTGGGACCCGAGTTAAGTGGTTAGCAATCTTTCTAAAGCATTTGTATGGTATCATTGGTCACTAATATTTTATACTCTGCTGAATATACAAAGAATTTGACTTGAAATGGTTTTATCTATTGTATATTCATAAAAAGATCTTTTGTGGGGTTTCCTTATTTTGTTGATTTTTTTTTTTTAAGGAAGGAAACATCTGAACCTTTGCTACGTTCTATTATTCTGAATTTAATACTAGATATTAAATTTGACTGAAAGGACGAATAGAAAATCTCCAATTGTATTAGAAGGATAAACACCATGCTGCTGCCCCCAAAGGCTACTCGTGTCTTCTAGTTGGAGCCACGTGCGCCAAGAAACACATAATTTGGATCTGTTTAGTAGAAACAGTCTTATATGTTAGAGCTGGATTTGCACCCTAACTTGCAAATAAGCATGCCTTGAAAATGGGAGTGTTTCAAATAAACAGCTACTCCCAAACTACTCGTGTAAGTCTGCAGTGGGTGCTGAGTAAAGGGAAAGGCAGCTTGCAGGAGCAGGTGGAGCCTGGAGTGGCTGTTATTTGGTCACTCAGTGTTCATTGTCCACAACCAACGGCAGTAAAAACATTTATGAACCCTGACCGTTTCCCATGAGATCAGCAGTATAAGAATTGGTACAACAGTACTTTTATTTCCATCTATGCAACATACTATAGTTTCTAAAGTTGTAATCATCTATATGTTTCAAAACATGATGTGTGTGTAAAGGAGTCAATTCTTTTTTGCAATGCATGTAGACTATGGAATATACCAATTTACCAACTACTATAAAATTTATTCTGTTTCATTTCAGAAATCTGACCCTTTATTAATCTTGTCTTCCCTGAGGAAAAACATCTAGAACTTACAACAACATTTACTTAAAGAAAAAACCACCAAGGCTTATGCGCATGCCATCCATAGAATAAGAAAAGAGAGGATCAGAGGAGGATTTAGTCCCATTTGTTGAATAACTGAGATTTTGACACTGATCTCGTCATCAGCAGAGGCTGCTTTGGAACTAGGTTTGAAAAATTCTCAGACTTAGCCCCAGGACCATACAAATTGAATAATATATATACAATAATAAATATTAGTGTAAAAGTGGATAGTTAGGTATAATTGAAAAATTGTAGAGGGCCCTGTTGTGGCTTCTTTATGAATATCTGCACTGCTGCCTTAGATGTGCGGTGTAAATATACCGTAGGCCTGGAGAAAGAAGTTTGCAGTCTTACAGATTTTTTTTTCCCCATTTTTCTTTTACATTAAAATTCTGTTTGTCATAACGAGTGAAAGCTGGGGAGAGCAGATAAACATCTGTTCTGCAAAATTTCTCTCAAGACAAATTGTGTTTGGTTGGCCTTATCTTTTTCCCCTCTACATGTAAAATAAGTATATACATATATGTTTCCCCCCCACCCGGTGCTGCAATCTTTCAACAGGGGCTGCACGAAGACTCGCTAACATTTAAGACAGCAATCTTATCTTCAGAAACACAGCTGCGGAGCTGACTATTTCTCATGAAGCAGCGGTTCCTCAGCCATCACGGTGGCATCGGGGCGCAGCCAGATCCCCACCAGTGCGTGTTCAGGCCAGATCACATTGCTGTTGCCTCATTTTGAGCATGCGCTTATTCGGCCGGTGTTTTTTCCATGCAGGCTTTGCATCAGCCACGGTAAAACGGAGAGTCCATAAGGCGTCTCAAGGTCAGAGTAGCTCAGAGAGAGAGAGGAGCTGCTCTGGCACTAAAGGCTGCCCCTGCAAAGTTCTTCATCCGAGGTCGTAAACATATTTGAACCAGCTGGGAGAGTTTATATTGGGTCAGTGTTTCAAATTACGTGTTCATTGTGGGTTTTATCCAGTGCTGGTGTAAGTGTTAAATTCAACTTTATGGTATCGTGCCATCACAGCCTGACTTTAAACTCATTTAGCATTGCATGTGGCAGTGAGATGTGATCATACCTCATAAGCTGCCAGCGTCCTAATTTAGGAAATAATGTCTGCCAGAGATCTAAAATGGATTAGTCCAAAATGTTAACACTGCAAAGAACCACAAATAATGCATGCTTTCTTTCCTTAACGTCAATAACATTTTCTGTAAGAATACATATCTTGTATTTTACCACTAATGGAAATAATTTTCAGCAATAAATGAAAGGGCCAGCTCCCTCTAATAAGAGGACTTTTATTAAAAAAAAGTGAAAGCACTACATTTGTAAGCCAAAGATACCGAGACTAACTCTGGAAAGGACCATGCACCTGCCTTATTACTGGAAAGCAGTAATAGATGCAGCAGTTCAGTTCAGCACCTTTCAAAATTTAAAACACTATCGGTGTCTATTTTGCTTCAATAAAACTTTAGTGTTGTGTAAATAGAACGATCCAAATAATTTTCTGGATCGTTTCCAAATTATTTCTTTTTTGAAGGACATCAGGCAGCTGAAATGTCAAAATTTGGAAGCTAACAAACATACCATATCCATTGTAAAACATTTGTCTTCCTTGATACTTCATAGGAATTTTTATATCGTAAGAATATGACACTTCGTTTCATCCAAGTGCTTCAGGGGTGTATTAGCCAAGTGGTTTGTACAAATACTTACACCTCTTCTGTAAGTATAAACTCATTGAAGATTCTTGACTGGCACACAATAATGTCGTCCAAGTTATGAAAAAAATTATATTTAGTAACATTTACGATTTGACAATTTCACTTTATATACTAATAATTTCAAGTGCTTTTGGACTCTGAGACCCATTTCCTGACAGACTTATCACATCTGTGCAAATCCCACACACGCTGTTTTGTACTAAGGGAAAAGCAGAGAGGAACAGCATTAAAAAGAAGTAAATTTACAATTACCAGTTTGGTCTAAAACTTTGAAAGCTATGATTTTGTCAGATTACACAATGCTCTCACAGAGTACTTCATTCTACAATTTAATGCGGCTGACAGATACAGTTTTAGAACTACTGACACTTTTCACTAAATTCTTATTGGATTATAATCCTTTCTAATCATTGGTTTTCAGCTACTTGTCCCTGATTTTGTTTTCTGTTGTACTTTACTTAAGCATCTTACTCATGCATAGATGAATCCACACGTTATCCTTTCTCAGCACATCTTGACTGAGCATTCTTGCAGTCGGCTCTCGAGAACGGCAGCTCAGGCCCCACAAGTAAATGAGGTGCTTGAAGACTACAATTGTGTGATTACATTATGGTCTGAAACAGCCAAGGAGGAACCAATACCTATTACCTTGTTACCACATATGGTATACACGTTCCAAATACACGATGAAATGTGTCATAGACCAGAAAGGGTGGAAGATGTTTGGAGTACAGCTGGTCAACCCTTCTGGTATTTTACAAAGTGTATATACCGTAAAGAAAAATTACAGCAACGTTTGCTGTGCAGCTGCTTTAAAACAATTATAGAATGTCGAATTTTGTTGAAAGATGAAAGAGGTATTTTACCCTTTCGATTTGCTTTTTAAGTTATGGTATCGTTTGTTTGTCTTCACCTCTTTTATTGAAAGAGCCAGCCAGCAGCTTCGCACATGCCCAGACTTTGGGTCCACATACTGAGATCTGCTGCAAATCTCTGCTAGTTCCGAATCGATCAGGAGAGGAGAGGAAAGATGCGTATGTGTAAGGGATCAGGGAACAATATTAAAACTTGGCTTTTAATATTTTAAAATTAAAAAAGAGAGGTGGGTTTTTTTTTTTTTATAACAGAAGTTGTCATCTTGTATACCTGTATGTATCAATGAAGGTATATACAAAGCACAAATTATGATGTCTTAAGGTTATAGGTCCCTACTCAGCAAAGTCTATTAAGTGTAGGCTTAAGTGCTTTGCTAAATGGGTGTCACGTTTGTTACAACATTCAAGTTTCCTATGGATTGCAGCTGTCTGAAATAGCTCAATTGCTGAAGTGACACCTTTAAGAGGGATGTGTGGCATATATGCCTTAACCTGCAGGTAGGATTGTTCTACCAAAATGTAATTTTAAACCTTTTCAGGTATTTCAGTAGAAAGTACCAAGATTTTTCAAAACAATATGAAAAATTACAAGGCAAAGGCTATTTCTAATGTTCTTTTCCTTCAGTTATGTGGATAGAAAAGGACATTTATAGTAAGCCCTTATGTGTGTGTTGTCAACCTCAGCCTACTGAATGGCCCCAAACTTTGGCAAAATCAGTGTCACCTAACTAGACCCAAAGCAAGAATTTTATGGAAAGGGAAACATACAGGGGAAAGTTTACAGCTGGGAAATGTATTGTCATAGGCAAAAACCAGAAGAAAGCATGTTCATATGTGTCCATGGCTTCTGGAGTTTTGCTGCTCATATCAGGATGTACAGCCTGGCATGGCTGAATTATCTGATCAAGAGTCGACCTGCTACGTACTTCTCTGCTGGAGAAGTCTGTGTCTCCAAGTAAGTTACTGAAAATCTTCTTTACCCATAGACATGTACTAAGACATAAAGTCATCCACAACATGTTATGAAAATGGCCAGAAAGAGACAAAGCATGAATAAGTGGAACTCAAGGTACTGTAGACACAGCTAAGTATTATTTAATACTTCTCTAGAATAAAAGATGTATTTATGCTTTTGTACAGATGCAAGACTGGTGATAATGTATTGTTTAACTGATGACTGAAGCAGGTCAACTATATGTAAAATTATTAAAACAGTGGCACAAATACACATATATGTTTTATTTTTATAGTTAATAAATACACTAGCAGTCCAGTTTCTAATTTAGTATGAATGCGAATACATTTTAAATAAAGTATTTCATTCCATCTTTAATTGATGGAATAAAATTCTACTTACGTATATTAACAGTAAATTCATTAATTTAATAAATCATAAGACTCTTTTCTGAGTCCTTCCCTAGTCTAGAAAACCCACAGATAGCCAAAACATCACTTCAGCTATGAGGTGCAAATGGAGGGACACCTGAGGTAACTTTTGTCTAGTATAAATAGACATTTAAGAAATAATTAGGTAGCTGGGGATTTCCAGGGTTTCATTTTGTTGGAGCATTTTTAAATGACTCTGGTGTTCCACAAATACATTGAAGGGTTAAATGTTCTGCCTAGGGCAGGGCTTTCCCTGAAATGGAGAAGCCCCGATCCAACCATAAGGACTAAGAGGAGAGCAGTAGTAGGGAGGGATTTCTCTGCATCCCTGTTCCTCAGACAGGAAGTCAAGTGTGGAAAAGAAGAAGGAAATACTAACGTTTTAGTGTAAATGAGTGAAAATCAGAGAAAAGGGGTGGGGTGGGGTGGTGGTGTGCAGAACGGGGAGGGGAAAGCATTGAGTTGTTGAGTAGGTTGTAAACAGGTGAAAGGAGAAAGAGTTATGGACCCAGCTAGGGTTGTAGCATAAATTACGGGAACTAGTGCTTGTGATAACCAGAGTGTTAGACTCGATGAGCTAGAAGATAACCTTTAAGACTTCTGCCCTAAATATAGTACCTTAGTAGCACTTCAGTCTTTGGGGGATTACTTTGTGGGGTGTAACGCTGATTTCATTTTCTCTCTTTGCTTTTGTTCTCATTTTCTGTAGTTGTTACCACGTCTGTGTATTCCAAACACCGTCTGCAAGGTGCTGATGGGCTTGGTGAAGAACACCAGCTCATCTACTAACCATAAAGAAAATAAGTACCAGCGCTCTCTCACTACTACCTCCTATTGGAATCCACTGGAGGAAATGTAAAGCCTACATACCCTTTTTGTCTCTCACTGATGCTGTGATTCGTTGGTGACACAACAGAGGAGAGGGATACGAGTCAGGAGGCTTTGGGTTTGTTTTTTGCTCTCCCAGCTGGATTGTGGCGTTTGGAGCAATTCACACTTTTATGTGTGAATCAGAGAATACTGATGATGCAGGTTTTTGTAAAACATTTCATAAACCTTGGATGGCAGAATATCAGAGAGCTAATCATTATTAGCTAAAAGTTATTTTAATTTTCCCACATGATTTTTTAATACCAAATATTCCCTATAAACATTAAGGAAATAGAAATAATAATAATAATAATAACAACAACAATAATAATAATGAAGAAGGACAGCTCACTGCACTTAAAATTTTTTCCTGCTTTTTACTGTTGTTCAATTTAAATCATTGTTCCTTATCGAAGTAAAATTTAATTAGCTGTCAGAGTATAAATTCTCAGATTGGCTTCATCTAAGTGTTTATTTACTGCTTTATGCAGGAAAATCAAATAGTGTATTATAATATATTCCGTCTGGATTAAGTAGTATTTTTAACATATACAATAAATTACCGCAGGTTATACGCTGGTAATAATGACAATGGATTAAATTAATAATTATGTTATTTTCCATTTTGAGTTTTGTTAGTACAGGGAAAAGTGCAATGTGAAAATATTGATTTAGAAGCAGGTTTCTAGTTAGAAAAATAATACTTCTACAAAAAGCTGCAATTAAAATGTTTGCATTCATAATTAAGGTATTATTTTTAGAACACTACATTTATGACATTGATATTTAGACAATATAAAGGATTTTAAGTCTTTGTTTTCAACATTTTAAAAAATGTTATTTTACTACATGCTGTCTTCTCTCCCCGACTTTTACACGCTTGCATTGCAGACTAAACTAGACCCTTCACTACCGTTAGCACTGCAGAGCTGCACAGCTGATGGGGAGTCAGCTGGGGTTTATTGAGACCTGTGAATCCCTAATGAAATTATCATTTAAATTCTAATTCCCTTCCTAGCAGCAGCAGTATACGAAGCAGAGGGAGCACTCAGATCACTGTCAGACGGCAGTGAACGACGCCATGTGATGACAGGGACAGAGAGAACGCGAGACTCTGTTTGGGCACTCACCCTATGCTCTTCTTGGGGGGCAACCAGCAGAACACCAGTTAAACGTGTGGCTCGAACACCGCTTGGCACAGACACAGCTGCTCTCAGTGGAGGATTTGTAAAAAGGCCATCCAGCATCCTGGGGTCAAGGAGATCCTCGCCAGCTTCTTTTTTGACTGAAAAAAACCTAGCCATTGTCTTGGAAGAGATTAAGAAAATCTGCTTGCTGTGGGTTCAGGAGAACTGGGAGCCGAGAGGATCCGTGTTTAGCCTAATGTATTGCTTGAGTAAATGCAATCATATAAAATCCAAACACCTTCATACTCAGAACTATAGATTTTTCTACAGTTCTTTGGGTACTTTGCAATTAATATCTACTTATACATTCAAATGCTAATTATAAATGTCCACTGAGACTACTCACTTAAGATCTTGATTTATATTCAGACTTAACCGTCATTTCTAATTAATATTCTGTTTAAGCCTGTATAAATAGTATTTGCGATGATTTAAAGTAAAACAGAACAGTAATAAAATAAGCAGATAAAATTTCCACATGATGCATACCTTTTACACCCAGAAAACAAACTCCTGTAATCCAGTATGTTTCCCATTTTTTATTATCTTTTCCTGCTTCCTACAGAGCAGGATTAGGTAGTTCTACATGCAAAAATATGTCACTTTAGGATCATAATTTATTTTTACTTATTTTACTTTTGACATCTGTTGTTTCATTGTTTGGGGTGTTTTTTCATTGTGTTTTTGGTATTTTTCTATTTTTAAGAGAGTATATTCTCCCTATTTGACTTACTATTTCTTGTAATTTTCCTTTCCAATGTCTCTGCATTCATCTGCAGAGGAAATCGAGCACTCCCTTATTTCTTACACACAGAATGACCCGAAGAACTGACTCTGCAGTATGGCTTGTCGCTGTCAGATCATTTCTGTTTTACCATATTAAAAGGAAACCCAAAATTTAGAATTGTTTTTCAAAAATTTGAGAGTATTTAGATTATGAATTCGACTCAGATACCTCTCAATATAATTGGTTTGGGGGGTTGAGAAAACATTGTGTAATATTCCTCATAAAAAATAGGCCATGAGAAGACACTAAAGGAAAGTGACAGGCATAGCTTGAAACTAAGTTCCACAACACACAGGAAGAACATTTTCTCTTAACACAGGTGCACCTGAGCAGGTCGTACTCTATACGCCTTGTTGGCTGGGAAAAACGGGAAGATTAAATTTTAGGTTAAGGACATATCCAAGATAATTGAGGTTATGCTCGTAATCTTCATATCTTCTCTGTATTTGATACATGTAACATCTTCCTTTTAAAGGCTAAAGAGCTGCTGTTGTAGTTACTGTGAAACCTGTAGGTGAGTTTCCATAAATGCTTAGATATTCGTGCTGAATACAGTTCAGAACAAGACAGGTTTTTACATGATTTGAATTAATTTATTTTACAGCCTGTAGTATTCCTTTACATCCATCACAATACTGATAAAAAATAGTTTTGCTTTCTCTCTAAGTGGGACTAACATCACAGTATACCTTTTAAGCAAATAACCCCCTAAGAATAAAAGGTGTCATATAGGGAGGGACTCTTGGTCAGGGAGTGGAGCCACAGAGATGAGATGAGATCTGGGGAAGAAATTCTTTGCTGTGAGGGTGGTGAGAGCCTGGCCCAGGTTGCCCAGAGAAGCTGTGGCTGCCCCATCCCTGGAAGTGTTTAAGTCCAGGTTGGATGGGGCTTGGAGCAACCTGGTCTGGTGGGAGGTGTCCCTGCCCAGGGCAGGGGGGTTGGAGCTCGATGATCTTTAAGGTCCCTTCCAACTCCAACCATTCTATGATTCTATGAAGTAATTAGATGGGATGCCAACAGGCTGTCCTCCAAGTTATTGTTAAAGCACTGAAATAATTCATTCCCTTTTCATTGACTAGGTTTCTTCCAGAATATGTTTTTTGTGAGGGGAAACACCATGTATGTAAATATTTGACAAGTACGAATCATTTGAAGAACACCATCTTTTCATTATGAAAACAAAGTGTCACACAGTGACCTGAAATGTCGGTGATCTGAGCTGATGCCAGCCAGACAGAAAAGATATCAGGTTTTCTGTGTTCAAGTTTCTGGTTTGAAACAGTCATGATAGACTTTGATTCCCTCCTGAAAGGCAATGGTTACAGACTGGTGGCATGAATTCTACAAGACCCTTGCTAGATCATCTTCTCTTTATCAAAATATTTTTGCTTAGACTTGATCCTAAGTATTTCACCCACTAGCACGGCTGATCTAATGAAAATGGGCTCTAGATTTGTAAGTTTTATCTGCAGTGTAGTTTCTATTAGCATATCTTAGTCACCACTGGCTTTCAGTACATTTTTTGCAATGGGATTGGCTGTGGCAGTGATTTTGGGGAAAAAAAAAAAGTATATATTTAATTTTAAAAAAAGAAAGAGAACATTTTTCCTGTTAAAAAAGTGATGATTAGGCTATTAATTTACTTTCCTGGTCACTGATAAAGGAGAAGGAAGCATTACTGCTCCTTTAAAAAGATACTGCTCAAGACAGTATCCAATATTGTCTTCAGTTCGATGTCTTAAAGAGCTTTACCCAAACACGGATCACTCATGGCATTCCCAAGAGAGAGGAAAGTGTAAGCAAACTTTGCAGTTGGGCTGGAGGAGTGTTGAAGAGAGGCAAGGAGAAAAACTGAACTCCTTGTGTGCATTTTTTAATGAGAACTGAGAGGAACAATGAATCTCATCTACCTTTTCTTTTAAAGCATGTTTCTTGCCCTCATGGTTAAAATCAAGGGCAGATTTATTGGAGAGAAACAAGGGAACTTCAATGCCCTCCATTAGCTGCTGCCTGGGCTTTGCCAACTCACAACAGTTTGTTTCCATCCTTAACGTACGTAAAGTCACAGGGCCAAAGAGATCAGAAAACCAAAGTATGTACAATTGACCTGCCTCCTTCCTAAATCCTGATCTCAAAGCCACGCTCACAATTTTTTTGGAGACCAGTGATGATGGCTGCATTCTTGGGACTGGCCACAGGCACGTCTCTACAGGGGATTTCAGCCACCGCTGCAGCTGAAAGCATGTGCCTCAGTGTCCATTGAGATCACAATAGCAGCGTGCGGTTTGTGGGAGTGTAAATCATGTGCGCCCTGAAAGGCAGCTACAGGGGGGCTGAAATCTGAGGATACATAAACCCATAAGCATATCTCAGTCACCACTAGCTTTCAGTACGTTTTTTCCAATGGGGTTGGCTGACCCAGTACGTGATTTATGACAACTCATGTCCGAGCCACCTTGCGGCTCATCAACTCTGGCAATGTTGCCTCTTGCCACCCCATAGCCAAATCACCGGGCGGCCACAACCCCCTGTCACAGGTCGCAGACCAACGTATTAACGTAACACAAAGCATCGCTGATCTTGGGTTTGATACGTATTTCAGCAGTGGCTGCAAATGAGGTGCAGCACCTTTCAGCTAATTCTGCCAAATCTGTCTATAATGTAAAGCTGGGTCTTGCACTGCCCCAGTGCAAACCCCCCCGGCTGTGAGTTGGAGCCCAGAGTTATTAATCTGACAGAAAAGAGAACGAGCACGGGCACCATGGCAGCCGGGAGGGGGAAGGACTCGGGAGACCTCCCTCCTAAAGCTCTTCTGAGCAGCATCAAACAGATGCTTTTTTTCCCCCGTCATTTTTAGTCAAATGTTCTTGGGGTGCTAAAAATTATATCGTTATGTCTTGAAAGATGTCAATAATATATAATGTTTCTCAGTAAGATGTGCCCTCTTTTAGCAGAAAGTTTTTACACATTTTGCAGGAAATATGTGGTGAAATTCAGTAACCGATAGCATTCAGGAGAGTTGTACTGCTCTATCTTTTTCAAATAGGCATAAATCTGTGAAATACTGCTTTCGAAAAGCCATTAAATTGGATTTATCTCATTTACCCTTTTAATTGCTGGCACAGCCGCTTTAAAAATATGGCTAAAATGAAGTCAAGATGACATTCTTATTCCGAGTAGGTGTGTCTTAATATTAGCAGCTATTTCTTTTCTGATTATTTATTTACGCCGACAGCATCTCAGTGGTGTTCTTTTGAATTTGTACAAGCATTCAGCTTTGAATCTTCCTGGCCTGGTTTGTGATTTAAGGCACTGGCTGACAAAAGTACTAAAGCGAGGTGAAATCCAGGCAAGCGAAATGGAGACATTCTGCGTCTCCGGGCCAGCCAGCGGCTGTGAGGCAGGGTGAAGTCCCTGTGCTCAGGGTAATCCTCAGATAAGCAAAGGATGGTGTTTCGTTTGTACATTACCGCCATCTGCTGCATTTTATCAACAGGCTTGTGGAGTGGGTTTTTTTTTTTTTTTTTTTTGCTAAATTATAGTCGGAAGAGCTCAGAAAGTAGAACGAGCCCCGCAGAATCCGTCTCTCTGCACCGGTTTCAAAGCGCCCAATACTATTTTTAGGTCGGTAACTAAACACAGTCACTCAACTCAAACACAGCACAGAACGAAGGGACGCGTAGCACGGCAGGGTTTACAACTCATTCATTTGCTTATATTTCCCATCATGCAAATTTTTTTGCAGAGCAAGAACTAGTTCTGCTGCCTGAGCTGCCACAGCGATGCGGCGAGGGGACAGAAAGATCGGTCACTGGCGCTCAGGGTACAAAGCGCGTACTGTACATTAATCATCTTCTTTGCTCGCGTTTAGTTTACGTCAATCATCCTAACTTGAGTGGAACAGTGGTTTGAGAGAGTTATATAAAAGCTAAACTACTAAACAAGTTGGCTGGTCCGATGGTAGTGGGTTACCAGAAATTATTACAGTTAGTTAAACTAACCTTTCTATATTCCATCCCACTGCTTAACCTTGACTGGTCTTTTTTATGCCTTTTTGGTACTTGTTTTTCTAACGGGTTGAGAGCTGCTGACCACATCTGTTACTCCGTAGTTGAAGCGACCCTGTATCTCCTCAGACAGACTCTTTGTGCTCTGCCTGTCAGTTCTCATTACCTAGTGTAACTTTCGCTGGTTACAGCTCAGTATGTGGTCCATTTGCCTCTGAAACAAAAGCAAATAATTGTTCTACATATGATGTAAGGAGCACTGAATTTCTAAATTTCAGGGGTTTTTTTTGGGCAGAAGTAATAAAGCCATGATTCTAGGTACTCAGGTGACTGGGAACTCTAGGTGTTAAGAGTTAACAAAAGAGACCTACCTAAAAATAGAGATGATAAATCTGGCTATGTGATCAAATGAAAATCCTAGTGATTAACCCTAATTGTCTCACTCACACAATTTCCCCACACTTTTCAAAAGGTTCTTAAGTGATTGTACAGTGCTGCTATCTGCGGCTGCGCCACTGCCGTGTGTCCCTGCAGAAGGGGGTTATTGGAAGTGGGCAACATGGGTTTACCAAGGGTAAATCATGTTTGACCAATCTGATCGCTTTCTACGATGCTATAACTGGTTGGTTGGATGAGGGGAGGGCAGCAGATGTCATCTACCTTGACTTCAGCAAGGCTTTTGACACTGTCTCCCATAGCATCCTCGTTGGGAAACTAAGGAAGTGTGGGCCGGATGAGGGGACAGCGAGGTGGATTGAGAACTGGCTGTGTGACAGGACCCAAAGGGTAATGATTAATGGAGCAGGTTCAAGCTGGAGGCCTGTAACCAGTGGTGTCCCCCAGGGGTCAGTACTTGGTCCAGTCCTGTTCAACATATTCATCAGCGACCCGGACGAGGGGACCGAGGGTATCCTCAGCAAGTTTGCCGATGATACCAAACTGGGAGGGGTGGCTGACACCCCGGAGGGCCGCGCTGCCATCCAGCGAGACCTGGACAGGCTGGAGAGCTGGGCAAGGAAGAACCTCATGAGGTTCAACAGGGAAAAGTGTAGGGTCCTGCACGTGGGCAAGAAGAATGTCAGGCACCAATACAGGTTAGGTGTGGACCTGCTGGAGTCAAGTTCTGAAGAGAAAGACCTGGGGGTCCTGGTAGACAGCAAAATGACAATGAGCAAGCAGTGTGCTCTTGTGGCCAGGAAGGCCAACGGAATCCTGGGCTGCATAGGGAAGAGTGTGGCCAGTAGGTCGAGGGAAGTCATTCTCCCCCTCTACTCTGCACTGGTGAGGCCACAACTGGAATAATGCATCCAGCTCTGGGCTCCCCAATTCAAGAGGGACAGGGAACTACTGGAAAGAGTCCAGCGAAGGGCAACGAGGATGATTCAAGGATTGGAGCATCTCCCTTATGAGGAAAGGCTGAGAGAGCTGGGACTCTTTAGCCTGGAGAAGAGAAGGCTGAGGGGAGACCTTATCAATGCTTATAAGTATCTGAAGGGTGGGTTGAAGGAGGAGGGAGCCAGACTCTTTTCAGTGGTTCCCAGTGACAGGACGAGGGGCAAGGGGCACAAGTTGGAACATAAGAGGTTCCACTCGAATATGAGAAAGAATTCCTTCCCGGTGAGGGTGCCAGAGCCCTGGAACAGGCTGCCCAGGGAGGGTGTGGAGTCCCCTTCTTTGGAGATTTTCAAGACCCGCCTGGATGCAGTCCTGAGTAGCATTCTCTAAGCAATCCTGCTTCGGCAGGGGAGTTGGACTAGATGATCTATACGGTCCCTTCCAACTCTAAAAAAAATTCAGTGAAATTCAGTGAAATTCAGTGAAGCTCTGCGCTACAGTGGCAGGGGAAGTAAGACGTCTCTCATTGACAGGTCTGGACCTATGAAGCTGACTGCATCCTTCACCTGCGTGCACAGAGGAATCCCACTGAAGTCAATGAATGACAGTGTTTTCTGTAAGTGGGTAATACAGTATAATACCCTGCAAAGACTTGCTTTCTTACCATCCTCTGCCATTTGTTCCAGGTAATGACTTTTCTTTTCCCCTAAAGCTTAGATTTTTATTAAGATTAGTTGATAACTTCCTCGTAAATTTTTACTCACTTTATGATCTCCTTTGAAGTACAACTTTTATGTTTCTCTGTTCTGAATATAAAACGGTACTCATGGTGGCTTTAGATAAAGGCAGCAGGAAAAAATAGTACATACACCTGAGTAAGATTTAGGCGGTCAGTAAGTGTTACCTAACCTGCAGAGAATAAAATAGAACGAGGGAAACAAAGACCCTTACTTTTAAGAAGCCAAGGAGAATTGGAAAGAAAATACTGCTGAAAAAAAAAAAGGCAGGTTACACCCAGGTGGGAGATGGTGAAAAATGGGAAAGGGCATAGAACTTGCAGAAGTGTTGCTCTCTTAAGTAAGACTTACTAGCATTCAAGAAGGATATTTTGTAGGGGAGGCCACACCTTTATATGTGCTTTACAGATGAATTTCCCAAGACTGCAGACTGATTTCTTTATCTTTGCAAGGTGTCTAGAAAAATAAAAAAGTACAACAGTTGATTTTAACGAGAAAAAATAATAAATTATTGTCACTTGAAGCTGAATGGCAATTTAAACCATAGTCTTGAAGTGAACAGAATCCAGAAAAGAAAGATGTACTGCAGAAATCCAAGCTGACCTATTTAACCTTTATGTTAAACATTTGTGTGGTAATAACATGAGTGTGTAAAAAACCCTCCCTTTCCTTTGATGCAATTCTCCCTGACATTGAGAGCAATAAGGGTATGGGTCTGTTATATGGGACAGACATTAGAGAGAGAGAGAAGACTGTAAGTGCTACCACCTATTTGGCAAAAAAGGTGATGGGTTATGTTCACTGGAACAAGACCTAAGTATTAAGCGTCAGCGAAAATCAGAGCAGGGCATGTAAATTCTATCCACAAGGAGCAGTCAGCAAAAGTATTATCAGCAATAATTGTAAATATGTGGCTTTCCCAATGTGTTCATGATGAGAAATTATCCACTTTGTCATCCGCTGCCATGTGTTCTCTGACTGCGTATCTCTGCTACTGTGAAAAGGTCTGCTAGGGCAGGAGGATTGAAATGAAAATGGAGGGTTTATTTATATTTTCACCCTACAGAAGAGTGTCTAGTGTCTGGCCCAAAAGCCATGCTTTATACCATTTGTGTTATTTTGATCTAGATTGTAAGGTAAATACATCTTTCTAGGATCAAACCATCACAGTTGCTCTATATTGTTTCTAAGACAAACAAAAATACAACAAAAAGATGCTGGCGCTTTCTTCATCTGGCTGCTTTCCTGTAAGTCTCAGGACTCAGTTGTATGAACAGTGGTGGTGAATTTGCCAGTTGGACTTACAGCTCCTCCTCGCTCATGCTCTGTAAGGTGAGTTAATTACTTCACCTCATTTGTTTTTATCTTGCTAGATTTTTGGAGCAGCAACACGAGGAAGGGGTTACCAAGGGTAAGCATCCTTACTGATGCTCAGGTGTGTCAGGTGAACCGTCCGTTGGCTGGGGTCAGAGTCTGTGCAAGACTGAGCAAACCAAGAAGAGGATATTGCACCTGGTATTATAAGACTTCAAAGTCAAAAGTTAAAATAATGTAAAAATCCAAAAGATGTCTTCACAGTGACCTACTTGATTATTGCCCTATGAATGGCCCACAAAACACTAATGAAGAGAGGATGACCCAGTGGAAGCCAAAAGAAATCATATGTATACTGCTTGATAAAAAAAATGTAACAAAATAGGAAACCTAAGCAATGTGGTGGATAACTCAGTGGAAATGTTTCCTCCATCAACAGCAATGAACTACGCATGCGGATAAATCATTGTGACCTATAAAAAAAATGGAAATGAACATCTTTCATGGCAAACTGTAACTTAAGACCATTCCTCAAAAGAACTTGGTATTAATCTGTGGTGTCTGAATAAAAACAAAACAAAAGAACATAGGGAAAGCAAAAGATTTGTGGAAAAGATGGGCCTGTTTAGACAAAAGAGGAGATGAATGGATGGAGTTATGAGAGAGGGATGAAAAAATAACAGCACAGAGGAAGTCAACTTGGTTCCCTACTTACACTTATTCATATGAAGATAAGTGGCAAGTTTTCACAGTAATGAAAGGCAATCAAGATATTGAAACAAACCATCTTTTACTTCAGGGATTGTTAAATTGTGCAAATTCTTGCTGCGGTATATTAGGGATACAATAGTGATGTGGCATTTATGTGAGTAGTGATCTTCCACAGAGGCTCATTTTTTATACAACAACACAAAGCTAAAGAGGATTAGGAAAAACCCTTTTCTTGATAAGACATTCTTGCATGCTTCTGTAGAAACTAGTGTCTTGATTATTGGCCTCGGTCATGAGTTATCATACCAGATAAATGTTCTCTGTAGACCTCTGAGAAAAACTTTTCTTGGTTCGCGTAATACTTCATTCCTCAGACACATTTTAATTTTTCCAGTGATTTTTAGTTTGAGAATTTCCTCTCTAGGGCATTTCATTGTTCTCTGGAAGTCAGTATGATTCAGGGTACGCAATCTAAAATTAGAGAAAACTCTCAACTCAGCAGGAAAGACTGTCAGTAAAATGGGCTGAGTATATTTATTTAATTAACCTGGATCTCCTCACAGCAGTTGAGTGCCAGGTAGCATTTGATAGGTAGGTGGGAAAATAGAATAGAAAGACATAAAGGTCTTTGCAGTTAGTAGCCTGAAACATATCCAATATCTCAAAATGTTGGGTTTTTTTTTTTTTTTTTTGCAGCAGCAGTGCAAGATAGTGGAGATCACAATTCTGAAATGCTGGGAAAGGTAATTCTTTCCACCTGAGATACACGTCACAAACTACATCTCACTACATACATATTGCATTGAGGAGGATGCTGAGGCGGTTCCCTATAGCAAGCTTTGTGCCTACTGGAGAGTTTAAGTAGTCTAACCAGCCTCAGTCTAAAAT